>NC_142418.1:1565000-2260833 GCF_059516105.1 Syngnathus floridae | reverse complement strand
TTCATGTGCAGTGGTCAACGCGGCACTCTCTAGCTGCCAGGAGCACTTTTTACTATGCGCGCACAACCAGAGCGACGGGAGGAGCACATTTCAGAAAACGTGCTCAGCTCGTCGAGAGAATGCGATTTAAGCAATAAAATTAAAAATGCACCTAAAACCTAAACCAAACGTTGCAGGTGCTTATTTCTTCGTGCGCAGTGGTCAACGCGGAACTCCCTAGCTGCCAGGAGCTATTTTTACTGTGCGCACCCAACCAGAGCGACGGGAGGAGCACATTTCAGAAAACGTGCTCAGCTCGTCGAGAAAATGCGATTTAAGCAATAAAATTAAAAATCCACCTAAAACCTAAACCAAACGTTGCAGGTGCTTATTTCTTCGTGCGCAGTGCTCAACGCGGCACTCCCTAGCTGCCAGGAGCACTTTTTACTGTGCGCACCCAACCAGAGTGACGGGAGGACCACATTTTAGAAAACGTGCTCAGCTCGTCGAGAAAATGCGATTTAAGCAATAAAATTAAAAATGCACCTAAAACCTAAACCAAACGTTGCAGGTGCTTATTTCTTTGTGCGCAGTGGTCAACGCGGCACTCTCTAGCTGCCAAGAGCACTTTTTACTATGCACACCCAACCAGAGTGACGGGAGGAGCACATTTCAGAAAACGTGCTCAGCTCGTCGAGAAAATGCGATTTAAGCAATAAGATTAAAAATGCACCTAAAACCTAAACCAAACGTTGCAGGTGCTTATTTCTTCATGCGCAGTGGTCAACGCGGCACTCTCTAGCTGCCAGGAGCACTTTTTACTACGCGCACCCAACCAGAGCGACGGGAGGAGCACATTTCAGAAAACGTGCTCAGCTCGTCGAGAGAATGCGATTTAAGCAATAAAATAAAAAATGCACGTAAAACCTAAACCAAACGTTGCAGGTGCTTATTTCTTCGTGCGCAGTGGTCAACGCGGCACTCCCTAGCTGCCAGGAGCACTTTTTACTGTGCGCACAAAACCAGAGCGACGGGAGGACACATTTCAGAAAACGTGCTCAGCTCGTCGAGAAAATGCGATTTAAGCAATAAAATTAAAAATGCACCTAAAACCTAAACCAAACGTTGCAGGTGCTTATTTCTTCATGCGCAGTGGTCAACGCGGCACTCTTTAGCTGCCAGGAGCACTTTTTACTACGCTTGCCCAACCAGAGCGACGGGAGGAGCACATTTCAGAAAACGTGCTCAGCTCGTCGAGAAAATGCGATTTAAGCAATAAAATTAAAAATGCACCTAAAACCTAAACCAAACGTTGCAGGTGCTTATTTCTTCATGCGCAGTGGTCAACGCGGCACTCTCTAGCTGCCAGGAGCACTTTTTACTACGCGCACCCAACCAGAGCGACGGGAGGAGCACATTTCAGAAAACGTGCTCAACTCGTCGAGAGAATGCGATTTGAGCAATAAAATAAAAAATGCACCTAAAACCTAAACCAAACGTTGCAGGTGCTTATTTCTTCGTGCGCAGTGGTCAACGCGGCACTCCCTAGCTGCCAGGAGCTCTTTTTACTGTGTGCACCCAACCAGAGCGACGGGAGGAGCACATTTCAGAAAACGTGCTCAGCTCGTCGAGAGAATGCGATTTAAGCAATAAAATAAAAAATGCACCTAAAACCTAAACCAAACGTTGCAGGTGCTTATTTCTTCGTGCGCAGTGGTCAACGCGGCACTCCCTAGCTGACAGGAGCTCTTTTTACTGTGCGCACCCAACCAGAGCGACGGGAGGAGCACATTTCAGAAAACGTGCTCAGCTCGTCGAGAGAATGCGATTTAAGCAATAAAATTAAAAATGCCCCTAAAACCTAAACCAAACGTTGCAGGTGCTTATTTCTTCGTGCGCAGTGGTCAACGCGGAACTGCCTAGCTGCCAGGAGCTCTTTTTACTGTGCGCACCCAACCAGAGCGACGGGAGGAGCACATTTCAGAAAACGTGCTCAGCTCGTCGAGAAAATGCGATTTAAGCAATAAAATTAAAAATGCAGCTAAAACCTAAACAAAACGTTGCAGGTGCTTATTTCTTCGTGCGTAGTGCTCAACGCGGCACTCCCTAGCTGCCAGGAGCTCTTTTTACTGTGTGCACCCAACCAGAGCGACGGGAGGAGCACATTTCAGAAAACGTGCTCAGCTCGTCGAGAAAACGTGATTTAAGCAATAAGATTAAAAATGCACCTAAAACCTAAATCAAACGTTGCAGGTGCTTATTTCTTCATGCGCAGTGGTCAACGCGGCACTCTCTAGCTGCCAGGAGCACTTTTTACTGTGCGCACCCAACCAGAGTGACGGGAGGAGCACATTTCAGAAAACGTGCTCAGCTCGTCGAGAAAATGCGATTTAAGCAATAAGATTAAAAATGCACCTAAAACCTAAACCGAACGTTGCAGGTGCTTATTTCTTCATGCGCAGTGGTCAACGCGGCACTCTCTAGCTGCCAGGAGCACTTTTTACTACGCGCACCCAACCAGAGCGACGGGAGGAGCACATTTCAGAAAACGTGCTCAGCTCGTCGAGAGAATGCGATTTAAGCAATAAAATAAAAAATGCACCTAAAACCTAAACCAAACGTTGCAGGTGCTTATTTCTTCGTGCGCAGTGGTCAACGCGGCACTCCCTAGCTGCCAGGAGCTCTTTTTACTGTGCGCACCCAACCAGAGCGACGGGAGGAGCACATTTCAGAAAACGTGCTCAGCTCGTCGAGAAAATGCGATTTAAGCAATAAAATTAAAAATGCACCTAAAACCTAAACCAAACGTTGCAGGTGCTTATTTCTTCATGCGCAGTGGTCAACGCGGCACTCTCTAGCTGCCAGGAGCACTTTTTACTACGCGCACCCAACCAGAGCGACGGGGGGAGCATATTTCAGAAAACGTGCTCAGCTCGTCGAGAGAATGCGATTTAAGCAATAAAATAAAAAATGCACCTAAAACCTAAACCAAACGTTGCAGGTGCTTATTTCTTCGTGCGCAGTGGTCAACGCGGCACTCCCTAGCTGCCAGGAGCTATTTTTACTGTGTGCACCCAACCAGAGCGACGGGAGGAGCACATTTCAGAAAACGTGCTCAGCTCGTCGAGAAAATGCGATTTAAGCAATAAGATTAAAAATGCACCTAAAACCTAAACCAAACGTTGCAGGTGCTTATTTCTTCATGCGCAGTGGTCAACGCGGCACTCTCTAGCTGCCAGGAGCACTTTTTACTACGCGCACCCAACCAGAGCGACGGGAGGAGCACATTTCAGAAAACGTGCTCAGCTCGTCGAGAGAATGCGATTTAAGCAATAAAATAAAAAATGCACGTAAAACCTAAACCAAACGTTGCAGGTGCTTATTTCTTCGTGCGCAGTGGTCAACGCGGAACTGCCTAGCTGCCAGGAGCTCTTTTTACTGTGCGCACCCAACCAGAGCGACGGGAGGAGCACATTTCAGAAAACGTGCTCAGCTCGTCGAGAAAATGCGATTTAAACAATAAAATTAAAAATGCACCTAAAACCTAAACCAAACGTTGCAGGTGCTTATTTCTTCGTGCGCAGTGGTCAACGCGGCACTCCCTAGCTGCCAGGAGCTCTTTTTACTGTGTGCACCCAACCAGAGCGACGGGAGGAGCACATTTCAGAAAACGTGCTCAGCTCGTCGAGAAAACGTGATTTAAGCAATAAGATTAAAAATGCACCTAAAACCTAAATCAAACGTTGCAGGTGCTTATTTCTTCATGCGCAGTGGTCAACGCGGCACTCTCTAGCTGCCAGGAGCACTTTTTACTGTGCGCACCCAACCAGAGTGACGGGAGGAGCACATTTCAGAAAACGTGCTCAGCTCGTCGAGAAAATGCGATTTAAGCAATAAAATTAAAAATGCACCTAAAACCTAAACCAAACGTTGCAGGTGCTTATTTCTTCATGCGCAGTGGTCAACGCGGCACTCTCTAGCTGCCAAGAGCACTTTTTACTGTGCGCACCCAACCAGAGTGACGGGAGGAGCACATTTCAGAAAACGTGCTCAGCTCGTTGAGAAAATGCGATTTAAGCAATAAGATTAAAGATGCACCTAAAACCTAAACCAAACGTTGCAGGTGCTTATTTCTTCATGCGCAGTGGTCAACGCGGCACTCTCTAGCTGCCAGGAGCACTTTTTACTACGCGCACCCAACCAGAGCGACGGGAGGAGCACATTTCAGAAAACGTGCTCAGCTCGTCGAGAGAATGCGATTTAAGCAATAAAATAAAAAAATGCACCTAAAACCTAAACCAAACGTTGCAGGTGCTTATTTCTTCGTGCGCAGTGGTCAACGCGGCACTCCCTAGCTGCCAGGAGCACTTTTTACTGTGCGCACCCAACCAGAGTGACGGGAGGAGCACATTTCAGAAAACGTGCTCAGCTCGTCGAGAAAATGCGATTTAAGCAATAAAATTAAAAATGCACCTAAAACCTAAACCAAACGTTGCAGGTGCTTATTTCTTCATGCGCAGTGGTCAACGCGGCACTCTCTAGCTGCCAGGAGCACTTTTTACTATGCGCGCCCAACCAGAGCGACGGGAGGAGCACATTTCAGAAAACGTGCTCAGCTCGTCGAGAAAATGCGATTTAAGCAATAAAATTAAAAATGCACCTAAAACCTAAACCAAACGTTGCAGGTGCTTATTTCTTCATGCGCAGTGGTCAACGCGGCACTCCCGAGCTGCCAAGAGCACTTTTTACTGTGCGCACCCAACCAGAGCGACGGGAGGAGCACATTTCAGAAAACGTGCTCAGCTCGTCGAGAGAATGCGATTTAAGCAATAAAATTAAAAATGCACCTAAAACCTAAACCAAACGTTGCAGGTGCTTATTTCTTCGTGCGCAGTGGTCAACGCGGAACTGCCTAGCTGCCAGGAGCTCTTTTTACTGTGCGCACCCAACCAGAGCGACGGGAGGAGCACATTTCAGAAAACGTGCTCAGCTCGTCGAGAAAATGCGATTTAAGCAATAAAATTAAAAATGCAGCTAAAACCTAAACCAAACGTTGCAGGTGCTTATTTCTTCGTGCGTAGTGCTCAACGCGGCACTCCCTAGCTGCCAGGAGCACTTTTTACTGTGCGCACCCAACCAGAGTGACGGGAGGAGCACATTTCAGAAAACGTGCTCAGCTCGTCGAGAAAATGCGATTTAAGCAATAAAATTAAAAATGCACCTAAAACCTAAACCAAACGTTGCAGCTGCTTATTTCTTCATGCGCAGTGGTCAACGCGGCACTCTCTAGCTGCCAAGAGCACTTTTTACTGTGCGCACCCAACCAGAGTGACGGGAGGAGCACATTTCAGAAAACGTGCTCAGCTCGTCGAGAAAATGCACCTAAAACCTAAATCAAACGTTGCAGGTGCTTATTTCTTCATGCGCAGTGGTCAACACGGCACTCTCTAGCTGCCAGGAGCACTTTTTACTGTGCGCACCCAACCAGAGTGACGGGAGGAGCACATTTCAGAAAACGTGCTCAGCTCGTCGAGAAAATGCGATTTAAGCAATAAAATTAAAAATGCACCTAAAACCTAAACCAAACGTTGCAGGTGCTTATTTCTTCATGCGCAGTGGTCAACGCGGCACTCTCTAGCTGCCAAGAGCACTTTTACTGTGCGCACCCAACCAGAGTGACGGGAGGAGCACATTTCAGAAAACGTGCTCAGCTCGTCGAGAAAATGCGATTTAAGCAATAAGATTAAAGATGCACCTAAAACCTAAACCAAACGTTGCAGGTGCTTATTTCTTCATGCGCAGTGGTCAACGCGGCACTCTCTAGCTGCCAGGAGCACTTTTTACTACGCGCACCCAACCAGAGCGACGGGAGGAGCACATTTCAGAAAACGTGCTCAGCTCGTCGATAAAATGCGATTTAAGCAATAAAATTAAAAATGCAGCTAAAACCTAAACCAAACGTTGCAGGTGCTTATTTCTTCATGCGCAGTGGTCAACGCGGCACTCTCTAGCTGCCAGGAGCACTTTTTACTACGCGCACCCAACCAGAGCGACGGGAGGAGCACATTTCAGAAAACGTGCTCAGCTCGTCGAGAGAATGCGATTTAAGCAATAAAATTAAAAATGCACCTAAAACCTAAACCAAACGTTGCAGGTGCTTATTTCTTCGTGCGCAGTGGTCAACGCGGCACTCCCTAGCTGCCAGGAGCTCTTTTTACTGTGCGCACCCAACCAGAGCGACGGGAGGAGCACATTTCAGAAAACGTGCTCAGCTTGTCGAGAAAATGCGATTTAAGCAATAAAATTAAAAATGCACCTAAAACCTAAACCAAACGTTGCAGGTGCTTATTTCTTCGTGCGCAGTGCTCAACGCGGCACTCCCTAGCTGCCAGGAGCACTTTTTACTATGCGCGCCCAACCAGAGCGACGGGAGGAGCACATTTCAGAAAACGTGCTCAGCTCGTTGAGAAAATGCGATTTAAGCAATAAAATTAAAAATGCACCTAAAACCTAAACCAAACGTTGCAGGTGTTTATTTCTTCATGCGCAGTGGTCAACGCGGTACTCCCGAGCTGCCAAGAGCACTTTTTACTGTGCGCACCCAACCAGAGCGACGGGAGGAGCACATTTCAGAAAACGTGCTCAGCTCGTCGAGAGAATGCGATTTAAGCAATAAAATTAAAAATGCACCTAAAACCTAAACCAAACGTTGCAGGTGCGTATTTCTTCGTGCGCAGTGGTCAACGCGGAACTCCCTAGCTGCCAGGAGCTCTTTTTACTGTGCGCACCCAACCAGAGCAACAGGAGGAGCACATTTCAGAAAACGTGCTCAGCTCGTCGAGAGAATGCGATTTAAGCAATAAAATAAAAAATGCACCTAAAACCTAAACCAAACGTTGCAGGTGCTTATTTCTTCGTGCTCAGTGGTCAACGCGGCACTCCCTAGCTGCCAGGAGCTCTTTTTACTGTGCGCACCCAACCAGAGCGACGGGAGGAGCACATTTCAGAAAACGTGCTCAGCTCGTCGAGAAAATGCGATTTAAGCAATAAAATTAAAAATGCACCTAAAACCTAAACCAAACGTTGCAGGTGCTTATTTCTTCATGCGCAGTGGTCAACGCGGCACTCTCTAGCTGCCAAGAGCACTTTTTACTGTGCGCACCCAACCAGAGTGACGGGAGGAGCACATTTCAGAAAACGTGCTCAGCTCGTCGAGAAAATGCGATTAAAGCAATAAGATTAAAAATGCACCTAAAACCTAAACCAAACGTTGCAGGTGCTTATTTCTTCATGCGCAGTGGTCAACGCGGCACTCTCTAGCTGCCAGGAGCACTTTTTACTACGCGCACCCAACCAGAGCGACGGGAGGAGCACCTTTCAGAAAACGTGCTCAGCTCGTCGAGAGAATGCGATTTAAGCAATAAAATAAAAAATGCACCTAAAACCTAAACCAAACGTTGCAGGTGCTTATTTCTTCGTGCGCAGTGGTCAACGCGGCACTCCCTAGCTGCCAGGAGCTCTTTTTCTGTGCGCATCCAACCAGAGCGACGGGAGGAGCACATTTCAGAAAACGTGCTCAGCTCGTCGAGAAAATGCGATTTAAGCAATAAAATTAAAAATGCACCTAAAACCTAAACCAAACGTTGCAGGTGCTTATTTTTTCATGCGCAGTGGTCAACGCGGCACTCTCTAGCTGCCAGGAGCACTTTTTACTACGCGCACCCAACCAGAGCGACGGGAGGAGCACATTTCAGAAAACGTGCTCAGCTCGTCGAGAGAATGCGATTTGAGCAATAAAATAAAAAATGCACCTAAAACCTAAACCAAACGTTGCAGGTGCTTATTTCTTCGTGCGCAATGGTCAACGCGGCACTCCCTAGCTGCCAGGAGCTCTTTTTACTGTGTGCACCCAACCAGAGCGACGGGAGGAGCACATTTCAGAAAACGTGCTCAGCTCGTCGAGAGAATGCGATTTAAGCAATAAAATAAAAAATGCACCTAAAACCTAAACCAAACGTTGCAGGTGCTTATTTCTTCATGCGCAGTGGTCAACGCGGCACTCTCTAGCTGCCAGGAGCACTTTTTACTGTGCGCACCCAACCAGAGTGACGGGAGGAGCACATTTCAGAAAACGTGCTCAGCTCGTCGAGAAAATGCGATTTAAACAATAAAATTAAAAATGCACCTAAAACCTAAACCAAACGTTGCAGGTGCTTATTTCTTCATGCGCAGTGGTCAACGCGGCACTCTCTAGCTGCCAAGAGCACTTTTTACTGTGCGCACCTAACCAGAGTGACGGGAGGAGCACATTTCAGAAAACGTGCTCAGCTCGTCGAGAAAATGCGATTTAAGCAATAAGATTAAAAATGCACCTAAAACCTAAACCAAACGTTGCAGGTGCTTATTTCTTCATGCGCAGTGGTCAACGCGGCACTCTCTAGCTGCCAGGAGCACTTTTTACTACGCGCACCCAACCAGAGCGACGGGAGGAGCACATTTCAGAAAACGTGCTCAGCTCGTCGAGAGAATGCGATTTAAGCAATAAAATAAAAAATGCACCTAAAACCTAAACCAAACGTTGCAGGTGCTTATTTCTTCGTGCGCAGTGGTCAACGCGGCACTCCCTAGCTGCCAGGAGCACTTTTTACTGTGCGCACAAAACCAGAGTGACGGGAGGACACATTTCAGAAAACGTGCTCAGCTCGTCGAGAAAATGCGATTTAAGCAATAAGATTAAAAATGCACCTAAAACCTAAACCAAACGTTGCAGGTGCTTATTTCTTCATGCGCAGTGGTCAACGCGGCACTCTCTAGCTGCCAGGAGCACTTTTTACTACGCGCACCCAACCAGAGCGACGGGAGGAGCACATTTCAGAAAACGTGCTCAGCTCGTCGAGAAAATGCGATTTAAGCAATAAAATTAATAATGCACCTAAAACCTAAACCAAACGTTGCAGGTGCTTATTTCTTCGTGCGCAGTGGTCAACGCGGCACTCCCTAGCTGCCAGGAGCTCTTTTTACTGTGTGCACCCAACCAGAGCGACGGGAGGAGCACATTTCAGAAAACGTGCTCAGCTCGTCGAGAGAATGCGATTTAAGCAATAAAATAAAAAATGCACCTAAAACCTAAACCAAACGTTGCAGGTGCTTATTTCTTCGTGCGCAGTGGTCAACGCGGCACTCCCTAGCTGCCAGGAGCTCTTTTTACTGTGCGCACCCAACCAGAGCGACGGGAGGAGCACATTTCAGAAAACGTGCTCAGCTCGTCGAGAAAATGCGATTTAAACAATAAAATTAAAAATGCACCTAAAACCTAAACCAAACGTTGCAGGTGCTTATTTCTTCATGCGCAGTGGTCAACGCGGCACTCTCTAGCTGCCAGGAGCACTTTTTACTACGCGCACCCAACCAGAGCGACGGGAGGAGCACATTTCAGAAAACGTGCTCAGCTCGTCGAGAGAATGCGATTTAAGCAATAATATAAAAAATGCACCTAAAACCTAAACAAAACGTTGCAGGTGCTTATTTCTTTGTGCGCAGTGGTCAACGCGGCACTCTCTAGCTGCCAAGAGCACTTTTTACTATGCGCACCCAACCAGAGCGACGGGATGAGCACATTTCAGAAAACGTGCTCAGCTCGTCGAGAAAATGCGATTTAAGCAATAAAATTAAAAATCCACCTAAAACCTAAACCAAACGTTGCAGGTGCTTATTTCTTCGTGCGCAGTGGTCAACGCGGCACTCCCTAGCTGCCAGGAGCACTTTTTACTGTGCGCACCCAACCAGAGTGACGGAAGGAGCACATTTCAGAAAACGTACTCAGCTCGTCGAGAAAATGCGATTTAAGCAATAAAATTAAAAATGCACCTAAAACCTAAACCAAACGTTGCAGGTGCCTATTTCTTCATGTGCAGTGGTCAACGCGGCACTCTCTAGCTGCCAGGAGCACTTTTTACTATGCGCGCACAACCAGAGCGACGGGAGGAGCACATTTCAGAAAACGTGCTCAGCTCGTCGAGAGAATGCGATTTAAGCAATAAAATTAAAAATGCACCTAAAACCTAAACCAAACGTTGCAGGTGCTTATTTCTTCGTGCGCAGTGGTCAACGCGGAACTCCCTAGCTGCCAGGAGCTATTTTTACTGTGCGCACCCAACCAGAGCGACGGGAGGAGCACATTTCAGAAAACGTGCTCAGCTCGTCGAGAAAATGCGATTTAAGCAATAAAATTAAAAATCCACCTAAAACCTAAACCAAACGTTGCAGGTGCTTATTTCTTCGTGCGCAGTGCTCAACGCGGCACTCCCTAGCTGCCAGGAGCACTTTTTACTGTGCGCACCCAACCAGAGTGACGGGAGGAGCACATTTTAGAAAACGTGCTCAGCTCGTCGAGAAAATGCGATTTAAGCAATAAAATTAAAAATGCACCTAAAACCTAAACCAAACGTTGCAGGTGCTTATTTCTTCATGCGCAGTGGTCAACGCGGCACTCTCTAGCTGCCAAGAGCACTTTTTACTGTGCGCACCCAACCAGAGTGACGGGAGGAGCACATTTCAGAAAACGTGCTCAGCTCGTCGAGAAAATGCGATTTAAGCAATAAGATTAAAAATGCACCTAAAACCTAAACCAAACGTTGCAGGTGCTTATTTCTTCATGCGCAGTGGTCAACGCGGCACTCTCTAGCTGCCAGGAGCACTTTTTACTACGCGCACCCAACCAGAGCGACGGGAGGAGCACATTTCAGAAAACGTGCTCAGCTCGTCGAGAGAATGCGATTTGAGCAATAAAATAAAAAATGCACCTAAAACCTAAACCAAACGTTGCAGGTGCTTATTTCTTCGTGCGCAGTGGTCAACGCGGCACTCCCTAGCTGCCAGGAGCTCTTTTTACTGTGTGCACCCAACCAGAGCGACGGGAGGAGCACATTTCAGAAAACGTGCTCAGCTCGTCGAGAGAATGCGATTTAAGCAATAAAATAAAAAATGCACCTAAAACCTAAACCAAACGTTGCAGGTGCTTATTTCTTCGTGCGCAGTGGTCAACGCGGCACTCCCTAGCTGACAGGAGCTCTTTTTACTGTGCGCACCCAACCAGAGCGACGGGAGGAGCACATTTCAGAAAACGTGCTCAGCTCGTCGAGAGAATGCGATTTAAGCAATAAAATTAAAAATGCACCTAAAACCTAAACCAAACGTTGCAGGTGCTTATTTCTTCGTGCGCAGTGGTCAACGCGGAACTGCCTAGCTGCCAGGAGCTCTTTTTACTGTGCGCACCCAACCAGAGCGACGGGAGGAGCACATTTCAGAAAACGTGCTCAGCTCGTCGAGAAAATGCGATTTAAGAAATAAAATTAAAAATGCAGCTAAAACCTAAACAAAACGTTGCAGGTGCTTATTTCTTCGTGCGTAGTGCTCAACGCGGCACTCCCTAGCTGCCAGGAGCACTTTTTACTGTGCGCACCCAACCAGATTGACGGGAGGAGCACATTTCAGAAAACGTGCTCAGCTCGTCGAGAAAATGCGATTTAAGCAATAAAATTAAAAATGCACCTAAAACCTAAACCAAACGTTGCAGCTGCTTATTTCTTCATGCGCAGTGGTCAACGCGGCACTCTCTAGCTGCCAAGAGCACTTTTTACTGTGCGCACCCAACCAGAGTGACGGGAGGAGCACATTTCAGAAAACGTGCTCAGCTCGTCGAGAAAATGCGATTTAAGCAATAAGATTAAAAATGCACCTAAAACCTAAACCAAACGTTGCAGGTGCTTATTTCTTCATGCGCAGTGGTCAACGCGGCACTCGCTAGCTGCCAGGAGCACTTTTTACTACGCGCACCCAACCAGAGCGACGGGAGGAGCACATTTCAGAAAACGTGCTCAGCTCGTCGAGAGAATGCGATTTAAGCAATAAAATAAAAAATGCACCTAAAACCTAAACCAAACGTTGCAGGTGCTTATTTCTTCGTGCGCAGTGGTCAACGCGGCACTCCCTAGCTGCCAGGAGCTCTTTTTACTGTGCGCACCCAACCAGAGCGACGGGAGGAGCACATTTCAAAAAACGTGATCAGCTCGTCGAGAAAATGCGATTTAAGCAATAAAATTAAAAATGCACCTAAAACCTAAACCAAACGTTGCAGGTGCTTATTTCTTCATGCGCAGTGGTCAACGCGGCACTCTCTAGCTGCCAAGAGCACTTTTTACTGTGCGCACCCAACCAGAGTGACGGGAGGAGCACATTTCAGAAAACGTGCTCAGCTCGTCGAGAAAACGCGATTTAAGCAATAAGATTAAAAATGCACCTAAAACCTAAATCAAACGTTGCAGGTGCTTATTTCTTCATGCGCAGTGGTCAACGCGGCACTCTCTAGCTGCCAGGAGCACTTTTTACTGTGCGCACCCAACCAGAGTGACGGGAGGAGCACATTTCAGAAAACGTGCTCAGCTCGTCGAGAAAATGCGATTTAAGCAATAAAATTAAAAATGCACCTAAAACCTAAACCAAACGTTGCAGGTGCTTATTTCTTCATGCGCAGTGGTCAACGCGGCACTCTCTAGCTGCCAAGAGCACTTTTTACTGTGCGCACCCAACCAGAGTGACGGGAGGAGCACATTTCAGAAAACGTGCTCAGCTCGTCGAGAAAATGCGATTTAAGCAATAAGATTAAAGATGCACCTAAAACCTAAACCAAACGTTGCAGGTGCTTATTTCTTCATGCGCAGTGGTCAACGCGGCACTCTCTAGCTGCCAGGAGCACTTTTTACTACGCGCACCCAACCAGAGCGACGGGAGGAGCACATTTCAGAAAACGTGCTCAGCTCGTCGAGAGAATGCGATTTAAGCAATAAAATAAAAAAATGCACCTAAAACCTAAACCAAACGTTGCAGGTGCTTATTTCTTCGTGCGCAGTGGTCAACGCGGCACTCTCTAGCTGCCAGGAGCACTTTTTACTACGCGCACCCAACCAGAGCGACGGGAGGAGCACATTTCAGAAAACGTGCTCAGCTCGTCGAGAGAATGCGATTTAAGCAATAAAATAAAAAATGCACCTAAAACCTAAACCAAACGTTGCAGGTGCTTATTTCTTCGTGCGCAGTGGTCAACGCGGCACTCCCTAGCTGCCAGGAGCTCTTTTTACTGTGCGCACCCAACCAGAGCGACGGGAGGAGCACATTTCAGAAAACGTGATCAGCTCGTCGAGAAAATGCGATTTAAGCAATAAAATTAAAAATGCACCTAAAACCTAAACCAAACGTTGCAGGTGCTTATTTCTTCATGCGCAGTGGTCAACGCGGCACTCTCTAGCTGCCAGGAGCACTTTTTACTACGCGCACCCAACCAGAGCGACGGGGGGAGCACATTTCAGAAAACGTGCTCAGCTCGTCGAGAGAATGCGATTTAAGCAATAAAATAAAAAATGCACCTAAAACCTAAACCAAACGTTGCAGGTGCTTATTTCTTCGTGCGCAGTGGTCAACGCGGCACTCTCTAGCTGCCAAGAGCGCTTTTTACTATGCGCACCCAACCAGAGTGACGGGAGGAGCACATTTCAGAAAACGTGCTCAGCTCGTCGAGAAAATGCGATTTAAGCAATAAAATTAAAAATGCACCTAAAACCTAAACCAAACGTTGCAGGTGGTTATTTCTTCATGCGCAGTGGTCAACGCGGCACTCTCTAGCTGCCAAGAGCACTTTTTACTACGCGCGACCAACCAGAGCGACGGGAGGAGCATATTTCAGAAAACGTGCTCAGCTCGTCGAGAGGATGCGATTTAAGCAATAAAATTAAAAATGCACCTAAAACCTAACCCAAACATTGCAGGTGCTTATTTCTTCATGCACAGTGGTCAACGCGGCACTCCCTAGCTGCCAAGAGCACTTTTTACTGTGCGCACCCAACCAGAGAGACGGGAGGAGCACATTTCAGAAAACGTGCTCAGCTCGTCGAGAAAACGGGATTTAAGCAATAAAATTAAAAATGCACCTAAAACCTAAACCAAACGTTGCAGGTGCTTATTTCTTCATGCGCAGTGATCAACGCGGCACTTTCTAGCTGCCAAGAGCACTTTTTACTGTGCGCACCCAACCAGAGTGACGGGAGGAGCACATTTCAGAAAACGTGCTCAGCTCGTCGAGAAAACGCGATTTAAGCAATAAGATTAAAAATGCACCTAAAACCTAAACCAAACGTTGCAGGTGCTTATTTCTTCGTGCGCAGTGGTCAACGCGGCACTCCCTAGCTGCCAGGAGCACTTTTTACTGTGCGCACCCAACCAGAGTGATGGGAGGAGCACATTTCAGAAAACGTGCTCAGCTCGTCGAGAAAATGCGATTTAAGCAATACAATTAAAAATGCACCTAAAACCTAAACCAAACGTTGCAGGTGCTTATTTCTTCATGCGCAGTGGTCAACGCGGCACTCTCTAGCTGCCAGGAGCACTTTTTACTATGCGCACCCAACCAGAGCGACGGGAGGAGCACATTTCAGAAAACGTGCTCAGCTCGTCGAGAAAATGCGATTTAAGCAATAAAATTAAAAATGCACCTAAAACCTAAACCAAACGTTGCAGGTGCTTATTTCTTCATGCGCAGTGGTCAACGCGGCACTCCCGAGCTGCCAAGAGCACTTTTTACTGTGCGCACCCAACCAGAGCGACGGGAGGAGCACATTTCAGAAAACGTGCTCAGCTCGTCGAGAGAATGCGATTTAAGCAATAAAATTAAAAATGCACCTAAAACCTAAACCAAACGTTGCAGGTGCTTATTTCTTCGTGCGTAGTGCTCAACGCGGCACTCCCTAGCTGCCAGGAGCACTTTTTACTGTGCGCACCCAACCAGAGTGACGGGAGGAGCACATTTCAGAAAACGTGCTCAGCTCGTCGAGAAAATGCGATTTAAGCAATAAAATTAAAAATGCACCTAAAACCTAAACCAAACGTTGCAGCTGCTTATTTCTTCATGCGCAGTGGTCAACGCGGCACTCTCTAGCTGCCAAGAGCACTTTTTACTGTGCGCACCCAACCAGAGTGACGGGAGGAGCACATTTCAGAAAACGTGCTCAGCTCGTCGAGAGAATGCGATTTAAGCAATAAAATTGAAAATGCACCTAAAACCTAAACCAAACGTTGCAGGTGCTTATTTCTTCATGCGCAGTGGTCAACGCGGCACTCTCTAGCTGCCAGGAGCTCTTTTTACTGTGCGCACCCAACCAGAGCGACGGGAGGAGCACATTTCAGAAAACGTGCTCAGCTCGTCGATAAAATGCGATTTAAGCAATAAAATTAAAAATGCAGCTAAAACCTAAACCAAACGTTGCAGGTGCTTATTTCTTCATGCGCAGTGGTCAACGCGGCACTCTCTAGCTGCCAGGAGCACTTTTTACTACGCGCACCCAACCAGAGCGACGGGAGGAGCACATTTCAGAAAACGTGCTCAGCTCGTCGAGAGAATGCGATTTAAGCAATAAAATTAAAAATGCACCTAAAACCTAAACCAAACGTTGCAGGTGCTTATTTCTTCGTGCGCAGTGGTCAACGCGGCACTCCCTAGCTGCCAGGAGCTCTTTTTACTGTGCGCACCCAACCAGAGCGACGGGAGGAGCACATTTCAGAAAACGTGCTCAGCTTGTCGAGAAAATGCGATTTAAGCAATAAAATTAAAAATGCACCTAAAACCTAAACCAAACGTTGCAGGTGCTTATTTCTTCGTGCGCAGTGCTCAACGCGGCACTCCCTAGCTGCCAGGAGCACTTTTTACTATGCACGCCCAACCAGAGCGACGGGAGGAGCACATTTCAGAAAACGTGCTCAGCTCGTTGAGAAAATGCGATTTAAGCAATAAAATTAAAAATGCACCTAAAACCTAAACCAAACGTTGCAGGTGTTTATTTCTTCATGCGCAGTGGTCAACGCGGTACTCCCGAGCTGCCAAGAGCACTTTTTACTGTGCGCACCCAACCAGAGCGACGGGAGGAGCACATTTCAGAAAACGTGCTCAGCTCGTCGAGAGAATGCGATTTAAGCAATAAAATTAAAAATGCACCTAAAACCTAAACCAAACGTTGCAGGTGCTTATTTCTTCGTGCGCAGTGGTCAACGCGGAACTCCCTAGCTGCCAGGAGCTCTTTTTACTGTGCGCACCCAACCAGAGCGACGGGAGGAGCACATTTCAGAAAACGTGCTCAGCTCGTCGAGAGAATGCGATTTAAGCAATAAAATAAAAAATGCACCTAAAACCTAAACCAAACGTTGCAGGTGCTTATTTCTTCGTGCTCAGTGGTCAACGCGGCACTCCCTAGCTGCCAGGAGCTCTTTTTACTGTGCGCACCCAACCAGAGCGACGGGAGGAGCACATTTCAGAAAACGTGCTCAGCTCGTCGAGAAAATGCGATTTAAGCAATAAAATTAAAAATGCACCTAAAACCTAAACCAAACGTTGCAGGTGCTTATTTCTTCATGCGCAGTGGTCAACGCGGCACTCTCTAGCTGCCAAGAGCACTTTTTACTGTGCGCACCCAACCAGAGTGACGGGAGGAGCACATTTCAGAAAACGTGCTCAGCTCGTCGAGAAAATGCGATTAAAGCAATAAGATTAAAAATGCACCTAAAACCTAAACCAAACGTTGCAGGTGCTTATTTCTTCATGCGCAGTGGTCAACGCGGCACTCTCTAGCTGCCAGGAGCACTTTTTACTACGCGCACCCAACCAGAGCGACGGGAGGAGCACCTTTCAGAAAACGTGCTCAGCTCGTCGAGAGAATGCGATTTAAGCAATAAAATAAAAAATGCACCTAAAACCTAAACCAAACGTTGCAGGTGCTTATTTCTTCGTGCGCAGTGGTCAACGCGGCACTCCCTAGCTGCCAGGAGCTCTTTTTCTGTGCGCATCCAACCAGAGCGACGGGAGGAGCACATTTCAGAAAACGTGCTCAGCTCGTCGAGAAAATGCGATTTAAGCAATAAAATTAAAAATGCACCTAAAACCTAAACCAAACGTTGCAGGTGCTTATTTTTTCATGCGCAGTGGTCAACGCGGCACTCTCTAGCTGCCAGGAGCACTTTTTACTACGCGCACCCAACCAGAGCGACGGGAGGAGCACATTTCAGAAAACGTGCTCAGCTCGTCAAGAGAATGCGATTTGAGCAATAAAATAAAAAATGCACCTAAAACCTAAACCAAACGTTGCAGGTGCTTATTTCTTCGTGCGCAATGGTCAACGCGGCACTCCCTAGCTGCCAGGAGCTCTTTTTACTGTGTGCACCCAACCAGAGCGACGGGAGGAGCACATTTCAGAAAACGTGCTCAGCTCGTCGAGAGAATGCGATTTAAGCAATAAAATAAAAAATGCACCTAAAACCTAAACCAAACGTTGCAGGTGCTTATTTCTTCATGCGCAGTGGTCAACGCGGCACTCTCTAGCTGCCAGGAGCACTTTTTACTGTGCGCACCCAACCAGAGTGACGGGAGGAGCACATTTCAGAAAACGTGCTCAGCTCGTCGAGAAAATGCGATTTAAACAATAAAATTAAAAATGCACCTAAAACCTAAACCAAACGTTGCAGGTGCTTATTTCTTCATGCGCAGTGGTCAACGCGGCACTCTCTAGCTGCCAAGAGCACTTTTTACTGTGCGCACCTAACCAGAGTGACGGGAGGAGCACATTTCAGAAAACGTGCTCAGCTCGTCGAGAAAATGCGATTTAAGCAATAAGATTAAAAATGCACCTAAAACCTAAACCAAACGTTGCAGGTGCTTATTTCTTCATGCGCAGTGGTCAACGCGGCACTCTCTAGCTGCCAAGAGCACTTTTTACTGTGCGCACCCAACCAGAGTGACGGGAGGAGCACATTTCAGAAAACGTGCTCAGCTCGTCGAGAAAATGCGATTTAAGCAATAAGATTAAAGATGCACCTAAAACCTAAACCAAACGTTGCAGGTGCTTATTTCTTCATGCGCAGTGGTCAACGCGGCACTCTCTAGCTGCCAGGAGCACTTTTTACTACGCGCACCCAACCAGAGCGACGGGAGGAGCACATTTCAGAAAACGTGCTCAGCTCGTCGAGAGAATGCGATTTAAGCAATAAAATAAAAAAATGCACCTAAAACCTAAACCAAACGTTGCAGGTGCTTATTTCTTCGTGCGCAGTGGTCAACGCGGCACTCTCTAGCTGCCAGGAGCACTTTTTACTACGCGCACCCAACCAGAGCGATGGGAGGAGCACATTTCAGAAAACGTGCTCAGCTCGTCGAGAGAATGCGATTTAAGCAATAAAATAAAAAATGCACCTAAAACCTAAACCAAACGTTGCAGGTGCTTATTTCTTCGTGCGCAGTGGTCAACGCGGCACTCCCTAGCTGCCAGGAGCTCTTTTTACTGTGCGCACCCAACCAGAGCGACGGGAGGAGCACATTTCAGAAAACGTGATCAGCTCGTCGAGAAAATGCGATTTAAGCAATAAAATTAAAAATGCACCTAAAACCTAAACCAAACGTTGCAGGTGCTTATTTCTTCATGCGCAGTGGTCAACGCGGCACTCTCTAGCTGCCAGGAGCACTTTTTACTACGCGCACCCAACCAGAGCGACGGGGGGAGCACATTTCAGAAAACGTGCTCAGCTCGTCGAGAGAATTCGATTTAAGCAATAAAATTAAAAATGCACCTAAAACCTAACCCAAACATTGCAGGTGCTTATTTCTTCATGCACAGTGGTCAACGCGGCACTCCCTAGCTGCCAAGAGCACTTTTTACTGTGCGCACCCAACCAGAGAGACGGGAGGAGCACATTTCAGAAAACGTGCTCAGCTCGTCGAGAAAATGGGATTTAAGCAATAAAATTAAAAATGCACCTAAAACCTAAACCAAACGTTGCAGGTGCTTATTTCTTCATGCGCAGTGATCAACGCGGCACTTTCTAGCTGCCAAGAGCACTTTTTACTGTGCGCACCCAACCAGAGTGACGGGAGGAGCACATTTCAGAAAACGTGCTCAGCTCGTCGAGAAAACGCGATTTAAGCAATAAGATTAAAAATGCACCTAAAACCTAAACCAAACGTTGCAGGTGCTTATTTCTTCGTGCGCAGTGGTCAACGCGGCACTCCCTAGCTGCCAGGAGCACTTTTTACTGTGCGCACCCAACCAGAGTGATGGGAGGAGCACATTTCAGAAAACGTGCTCAGCTCGTCGAGAAAATGCGATTTAAGCAATACAATTAAAAATGCACCTAAAACCTAAACCAAACGTTGCAGGTGCTTATTTCTTCATGCGCAGTGGTCAACGCGGCACTCTCTAGCTGCCAGGAGCACTTTTTACTATGCGCACCCAACCAGAGCGACGGGAGGAGCACATTTCAGAAAACGTGCTCAGCTCGTCGAGAAAATGCGATTTAAGCAATAAAATTAAAAATGCACCTAAAACCTAAACCAAACGTTGCAGGTGCTTATTTCTTCATGCGCAGTGGTCAACGCGGCACTCCCGAGCTGCCAAGAGCACTTTTTACTGTGCGCACCTAACCAGAGTGACGGGAGGAGCACATTTCAGAAAACGTGCTCAGCTCGTCGAGAAAATGCGATTTAAGCAATAAGATTAAAAATGCACCTAAAACCTAAACCAAACGTTGCAGGTGCTTATTTCTTCATGCGCAGTGGTCAACGCGGCACTCTCTAGCTGCCAGGAGCACTTTTTACTGTGCGCACCCAACCAGAGCGACGGGAGGAGCACATTTCAGAAAACGTGCTCAGCTCGTCGAGAGAATGCGATTTAAGCAATAAAATAAAAAATGCACGTAAAACCTAAACCAAACGTTGCAGGTGCTTATTTCTTCGTGCGCAGTGGTCAACGCGGCACTCCCTAGCTGCCAGGAGCACTTTTTACTGTGCGCACAAAACCAGAGTGACGGGAGGACACATTTCAGAAAACGTGCTCAGCTCGTCGAGAAAATGCGATTTAAGCAATAAAATTAAAAATGCACCTAAAACCTAAACCAAACGTTGCAGGTGCTTATTTCTTCATGCGCAGTGGTCAACGCGGCACTCTTTAGCTGCCAGGAGCACTTTTTACTACGCGCGCCCAACCAGAGCGACGGGAGGAGCACATTTCAGAAAACGTGCTCAGCTCGTCGAGAAAATGCGATTTAAGCAATAAAATTAAAAATGCACCTAAAACCTAAACCAAACGTTGCAGGTGCTTATTTCTTCATGCGCAGTGGTCAACGCGGCACTCTCTAGCTGCCAGGAGCACTTTTTACTACGCGCACCCAACCAGAGCGACGGGAGGAGCACATTTCAGAAAACGTGCTCAGCTCGTCGAGAGAATGCGATTTGAGCAATAAAATAAAAAATGCACCTAAAACCTAAACCAAACGTTGCAGGTGCTTATTTCTTCGTGCGCAGTGGTCAACGCGGCACTCCCTAGCTGCCAGGAGCTCTTTTTACTGTGTGCACCCAACCAGAGCGACGGGAGGAGCACATTTCAGAAAACGTGCTCAGCTCGTCGAGAGAATGCGATTTAATCAATAAAATAAAAAATGCACCTAAAACCTAAACCAAACGTTGCAGGTGCTTATTTCTTCGTGCGCAGTGGTCAACGCGGCACTCCCTAGCTGACAGGAGCTCTTTTTACTGTGCGCACCCAACCAGAGCGACGGGAGGAGCACATTTCAGAAAACGTGCTCAGCTCGTCGAGAGAATGCGATTTAAGCAATAAAATTAAAAATGCACCTAAAACCTAAACCAAACGTTGCAGGTGCTTATTTCTTCGTGCGCAGTGGTCAACGCGGAACTGCCTAGCTGCCAGGAGCTCTTTTTACTGTGCGCACCCAACCAGAGCGACGGGAGGAGCACATTTCAGAAAACGTGCTCAGCTCGTCGAGAAAATGCGATTTAAACAATAAAATTAAAAATGCACCTAAAACCTAAACCAAACGTTGCAGGTGCTTATTTCTTCGTGCGCAGTGGTCAACGCGGCACTCCCTAGCTGCCAGGAGCTCTTTTTACTGTGTGCACCCAACCAGAGCGACGGGAGGAGCACATTTCAGAAAACGTGCTCAGCTCGTCGAGAAAACGTGATTTAAGCAATAAGATTAAAAATGCACCTAAAACCTAAATCAAACGTTGCAGGTGCTTATTTCTTCATGCGCAGTGGTCAACGCGGCACTTTCTAGCTGCCAGGAGCACTTTTTACTGTGCGCACCCAACCAGAGTGACGGGAGGAGCACATTTCAGAAAACGTGCTCAGCTCGTCGAGATAATGCGATTTAAGCAATAAAATTAAAAATGCACCTAAAACCTAAACCAAACGTTGCAGGTGCTTATTTCTTCATGCGCAGTGGTCAACGCGGCACTCTCTAGCTGCCAAGAGCACTTTTTACTGTGCGCACCCAACCAGAGTGACGGGAGGAGCACATTTCAGAAAACGTGCTCAGCTCGTTGAGAAAATGCGATTTAAGCAATAAGATTAAAGATGCACCTAAAACCTAAACCAAACGTTGCAGGTGCTTATTTCTTCATGCGCAGTGGTCAACGCGGCACTCTCTAGCTGCCAGGAGCACTTTTTACTACGCGCACCCAACCAGAGCGACGGGAGGAGCACATTTCAGAAAACGTGCTCAGCTCGTCGAGAGAATGCGATTTAAGCAATAAAATAAAAAAATGCACCTAAAACCTAAACCAAACGTTGCAGGTGCTTATTTCTTCGTGCGCAGTGGTCAACGCGGCACTCCCTAGCTGCCAGGAGCACTTTTTACTGTGCGCACCCAACCAGAGTGACGGGAGGAGCACATTTCAGAAAACGTGCTCAGCTCGTCGAGAAAATGCGATTTAAGCAATAAAATTAAAAATGCACCTAAAACCTAAACCAAACGTTGCAGGTGCTTATTTCTTCATGCGCAGTGGTCAACGCGGCACTCTCTAGCTGCCAGGAGCACTTTTTACTATGCGCGCCCAACCAGAGCGACGGGAGGAGCACATTTCAGAAAACGTGCTCAGCTCGTCGAGAAAATGCGATTTAAGCAATAAAATTAAAAATGCACCTAAAACCTAAACCAAACGTTGCAGGTGCTTATTTCTTCATGCGCAGTGGTCAACGCGGCACTCCCGAGCTGCCAAGAGCACTTTTTACTGTGCGCACCCAACCAGAGCGACGGGAGGAGCACATTTCAGAAAACGTGCTCAGCTCGTCGAGAGAATGCGATTTAAGCAATAAAATTAAAAATGCACCTAAAACCTAAACCAAACGTTGCAGGTGCTTATTTCTTCGTGCGCAGTGGTCAACGCGGAACTGCCTAGCTGCCAGGAGCTCTTTTTACTGTGCGCACCCAACCAGAGCGACGGGAGGAGCACACTTCAGAAAACGTGCTCAGCTCGTCGAGAAAATGCGATTTAAGCAATAAAATTAAAAATGCAGCTAAAACCTAAACCAAACGTTGCAGGTGCTTAATTCTTCGTGCGTAGTGCTCAACGCGGCACTCCCTAGCTGCCAGGAGCACTTTTTACTGTGCGCACCCAACCAGAGTGACGGGAGGAGCACATTTCAGAAAACGTGCTCAGCTCGTCGAGAAAATGCGATTTAAGCAATAAAATTAAAAATGCACCTAAAACCTAAACCAAACGTTGCAGCTGCTTATTTCTTCATGCGCAGTGGTCAACGCGGCACTCTCTAGCTGCCAAGAGCACTTTTTACTGTGCGCACCCAACCAGAGTGACGGGAGGAGCACATTTCAGAAAACGTGCTCAGCTCGTCGAGAAAATGCACCTAAAACCTAAATCAAACGTTGCAGGTGCTTATTTCTTCATGCGCAGTGGTCAACACGGCACTCTCTAGCTGCCAGGAGCACTTTTTACTGTGCGCACCCAACCAGAGTGACGGGAGGAGCACATTTCAGAAAACGTGCTCAGCTCGTCGAGAAAATGCGATTTAAGCAATAAAATTAAAAATGCACCTAAAACCTAAACCAAACGTTGCAGGTGCTTATTTCTTCATGCGCAGTGGTCAACGCGGCACTCTCTAGCTGCCAAGAGCACTTTTACTGTGCGCACCCAACCAGAGTGACGGGAGGAGCACATTTCAGAAAACGTGCTCAGCTCGTCGAGAAAATGCGATTTAAGCAATAAGATTAAAGATGCACCTAAAACCTAAACCAAACGTTGCAGGTGCTTATTTCTTCATGCGCAGTGGTCAACGCGGCACTCTCTAGCTGCCAGGAGCACTTTTTACTACGCGCACCCAACCAGAGCGACGGGAGGAGCACATTTCAGAAAACGTGCTCAGCTCGTCGAGAGAATGCGATTTAAGCAATAAAATAAAAAAATGCACCTAAAACCTAAACCAAACGTTGCAGGTGCTTATTTCTTCGTGCGCAGTGGTCAACGCGGCACTCCCTAGCTGCCAGGAGCACTTTTTACTGTGCGCACCCAACCAGAGTGACGGGAGGAGCACATTTCAGAAAACGTGCTCAGCTCGTCGAGAAAATGCAATTTAAGCAATAAAATTAAAAATGCACCTAAAACCTAAACCAAACGTTGCAGGTGCTTATTTCTTCATGCGCAGTGGTCAACGCGGCACTCTCTAGCTGCCAGGAGCACTTTTTACTATGCGCGCCCAACCAGAGCGACGGGAGGAGCACATTTCAGAAAACGTGCTCAGCTCGTCGAGAAAATGCGATTTAAGCAATAAAATTAAAAATGCACCTAAAACCTAAACCAAACGTTGCAGGTGCTTATTTCTTCATGCGCACTGGTCAACGCGGCACTCCCGAGCTGCCAAGAGCACTTTTTACTGTGCGCACCCAACCAGAGCGACGGGAGGAGCACATTTCAGAAAACGTGCTCAGCTCGTCGAGAGAATGCGATTTAAGCAATAAAATTAAAAATGCACCTAAAACCTAAACCAAACGTTGCAGGTGCTTATTTCTTCGTGCGTAGTGCTCAACGCGGCACTCCCTAGCTGCCAGGAGCACTTTTTACTGTGCGCACCCAACCAGAGTGACGGGAGGAGCACATTTCAGAAAACGTGCTCAGCTCGTCGAGAAAATGCGATTTAAGCAATAAAATTAAAAATGCACCTAAAACCTAAACCAAACGTTGCAGCTGCTTATTTCTTCATGCGCAGTGGTCAACGCGGCACTCTCTAGCTGCCAAGAGCACTTTTTACTGTGCGCACCCAACCAGAGTGACGGGAGGAGCACATTTCAGAAAACGTGCTCAGCTCGTCGAGAGAATGCGATTTAAGCAATAAAATTGAAAATGCACCTAAAACCTAAACCAAACGTTGCAGGTGCTTATTTCTTCATGCGCAGTGGTCAACGCGGCACTCTCTAGCTGCCAGGAGCTCTTTTTACTGTGCGCACCCAACCAGAGCGACGGGAGGAGCACATTTCAGAAAACGTGCTCAGCTCGTCGATAAAATGCGATTTAAGCAATAAAATTAAAAATGCAGCTAAAACCTAAACCAAACGTTGCAGGTGCTTATTTCTTCATGCGCAGTGGTCAACGCGGCACTCTCTAGCTGCCAGGAGCACTTTTTACTACGCGCACCCAACCAGAGCGACGGGAGGAGCACATTTCAGAAAACGTGCTCAGCTCGTCGAGAGAATGCGATTTAAGCAATAAAATTAAAAATGCACCTAAAACCTAAACCAAACGTTGCAGGTGCTTATTTCTTCGTGCGCAGTGGTCAACGCGGCACTCCCTAGCTGCCAGGAGCTCTTTTTACTGTGCGCACCCAACCAGAGCGACGGGAGGAGCACATTTCAGAAAACGTGCTCAGCTTGTCGAGAAAATGCGATTTAAGCAATAAAATTAAAAATGCACCTAAAACCTAAACCAAACGTTGCAGGTGCTTATTTCTTCGTGCGCAGTGCTCAACGCGGCACTCCCTAGCTGCCAGGAGCACTTTTTACTATGCGCGCCCAACCAGAGCGACGGGAGGAGCACATTTCAGAAAACGTGCTCAGCTCGTTGAGAAAATGCGATTTAAGCAATAAAATTAAAAATGCACCTAAAACCTAAACCAAACGTTGCAGGTGTTTATTTCTTCATGCGCAGTGGTCAACGCGGTACTCCCGAGCTGCCAAGAGCACTTTTTACTGTGCGCACCCAACCAGAGCGACGGGAGGAGCACATTTCAGAAAACGTGCTCAGCTCGTCGAGAGAATGCGATTTAAGCAATAAAATTAAAAATGCACCTAAAACCTAAACCAAACGTTGCAGGTGCTTATTTCTTCGTGCGCAGTGGTCAACGCGGAACTCCCTAGCTGCCAGGAGCTCTTTTTACTGTGCGCACCCAACCAGAGCGACGGGAGGAGCACATTTCAGAAAACGTGCTCAGCTCGTCGAGAGAATGCGATTTAAGCAATACAATAAAAAATGCACCTAAAACCTAAACCAAACGTTGCAGGTGCTTATTTCTTCGTGCTCAGTGGTCAACCCGGCACTCCCTAGCTGCCAGGAGCTCTTTTTACTGTGCGCACCGAACCAGAGCGACGGGAGGAGCACATTTCAGAAAACGTGCTCAGCTCGTCGAGAAAATGCGATTTAAGCAATAAAATTAAAAATGCACCTAAAACCTAAACCAAACGTTGCAGGTGCTTATTTCTTCATGCGCAGTGGTCAACGCGGCACTCTCTAGCTGCCAAGAGCACTTTTTACTGTGCGCACCCAACCAGAGTGACGGGAGGAGCACATTTCAGAAAACGTGCTCAGCTCGTCGAGAAAATGCGATTAAAGCAATAAGATTAAAAATGCACCTAAAACCTAAACCAAACGTTGCAGGTGCTTATTTCTTTATGCGCAGTGGTCAACGCGGCACTCTCTAGCTGCCAGGAGCACTTTTTACTACGCGCACCCAACCAGAGCGACGGGAGGAGCACCTTTCAGAAAACGTGCTCAGCTCGTCGAGAGAATGCGATTTAAGCAATAAAATAAAAAATGCACCTAAAACCTAAACCAAACGTTGCAGGTGCTTATTTCTTCGTGCGCAGTGGTCAACGCGGCACTCCCTAGCTGCCAGGAGCTCTTTTTCTGTGCGCATCCAACCAGAGCGACGGGAGGAGCACATTTCAGAAAACGTGCTCAGCTCGTCGAGAAAATGCGATTTAAGCAATAAAATTAAAAATGCACCTAAAACCTAAACCAAACGTTGCAGGTGCTTATTTTTTCATGCGCAGTGGTCAACGCGGCACTCTCTAGCTGCCAGGAGCACTTTTTACTACGCGCACCCAACCAGAGCGACGGGAGGAGCACATTTCAGAAAACGTGCTCAGCTCGTCGAGAGAATGCGATTTGAGCAATAAAATAAAAAATGCACCTAAAACCTAAACCAAACGTTGCAGGTGCTTATTTCTTCGTGCGCAATGGTCAACGCGGCACTCCCTAGCTGCCAGGAGCTCTTTTTACTGTGTGCACCCAACCAGAGCGACGGGAGGAGCACATTTCAGAAAACGTGCTCAGCTCGTCGAGAGAATGCGATTTAAGCAATAAAATAAAAAATGCACCTAAAACCTAAACCAAACGTTGCAGGTGCTTATTTCTTCATGCGCAGTGGTCAACGCGGCACTCTCTAGCTGCCAGGAGCACTTTTTACTGTGCGCACCCAACCAGAGTGACGGGAGGAGCACATTTCAGAAAACGTGCTCAGCTCGTCGAGAAAATGCGATTTAAACAATAAAATTAAAAATGCACCTAAAACCTAAACCAAACGTTGCAGGTGCTTATTTCTTCATGCGCAGTGGTCAACGCGGCACTCTCTAGCTGCCAAGAGCACTTTTTACTGTGCGCACCTAACCAGAGTGACGGGAGGAGCACATTTCAGAAAACGTGCTCAGCTCGTCGAGAAAATGCGATTTAAGCAATAAGATTAAAAATGCACCTAAAACCTAAACCAAACGTTGCAGGTGCTTATTTCTTCATGCGCAGTGGTCAACGCGGCACTCTCTAGCTGCCAGGAGCACTTTTTACTACGCGCACCCAACCAGAGCGACGGGAGGAGCACATTTCAGAAAACGTGCTCAGCTCGTCGAGAGAATGCGATTTAAGCAATAAAATAAAAAATGCACCTAAAACCTAAACCAAACGTTGCAGGTGCTTATTTCTTCGTGCGCAGTGGTCAACGCGGCACTCCCTAGCTGCCAGGAGCACTTTTTACTGTGCGCACAAAACCAGAGTGACGGGAGGACACATTTCAGAAAACGTGCTCAGCTCGTCGAGAAAATGCGATTTAAGCAATAAGATTAAAAATGCACCTAAAACCTAAACCAAACGTTGCAGGTGCTTATTTCTTCATGCGCAGTGGTCAACGCGGCACTCTCTAGCTGCCAGGAGCACTTTTTACTACGCGCACCACACCAGAGCGACGGGAGGAGCACATTTCAGAAAACGTGCTCAGCTCGTCGAGAAAATGCGATTTAAGCAATAAAATTAATAATGCACCTAAAACGTAAACCAAACGTTGCAGGTGCTTATTTCTTCGTGCGCAGTGGTCAACGCGGCACTCCCTAGCTGCCAGGAGCTCTTTTTACTGTGCGCACCCAACCAGAGCGACGGGAGGAGCACATTTCAGAAAACGTGCTCAGCTCGTCGAGAAAATGCGATTTAAACAATAAAATTAAAAATGCACCTAAAACCTAAACCAAACGTTGCAGGTGCTTATTTCTTCATGCGCAGTGGTCAACGCGGCACTCTCTAGCTGCCAGGAGCACTTTTTACTACGCGCACCCAACCAGAGCGACGGGAGGAGCACATTTCAGAAAACGTGCTCAGCTCGTCGAGAGAATGCGATTTAAGCAATAAAATAAAAAATGCACCTAAAACCTAAACCAAACGTTGCAGGTGCTTATTTCTACGTGCGCAGTGGTCAACGCGGCACTCCCTAGCTGCCAGGAGCTCTTTTTACTGTGCGCACCCAACCAGAGCGACGGGAGGAGCACATTTCAGAAAACGTGATCAGCTCGTCGAGAAAATGCGATTTAAGCAATAAAATTAAAAATGCACCTAAAACCTAAACCAAACGTTGCAGGTGCTTATTTCTTCATGCGCAGTGGTCAACGCGGCACTCTCTAGCTGCCAAGAGCACCTTTTACTGTGCGCACCCAACCAGAGTGACGGGAGGAGCACATTTCAGAAAACGTGCTCAGCTCGTCGAGAAAACGCGATTTAAGCAATAAGATTAAAAATGCACCTAAAACCTAAATAAAACGTTGCAGGTGCTTATTTCTTCATGCGCAGTGGTCAACGCGGCACTCTCTAGCTGCCAGGAGCACTTTTTACTGTGCGCACCCAACCAGAGTGACGGGAGGAGCACATTTCAGAAAACGTGCTCAGCTCGTCGAGAAAATCCGATTTAAGCAATAAAATTAAAAATGCACCTAAAACCTAAACCAAACGTTGCAGGTGCTTATTTCTTCATGCGCAGTGGTCAACGCGGCACTCTCTAGCTGCCAAGAGCACTTTTTACTGTGCGCACCCAACCAGAGTGACGGGAGGAGCACATTTCAGAAAACGTGCTCAGCTCGTCGAGAAAATGCGATTTAAGCAATAAGATTAAAGATGCACCTAAAACCTAAACCAAACGTTGCAGGTGCTTATTTCTTCATGCGCAGTGGTCAACGCGGCACTCTCTAGCTGCCAGGAGCACTTTTTACTACGCGCACCCAACCAGAGCGACGGGAGGAGCACATTTCAGAAAACGTGCTCAGCTCGTCGAGAGAATGCGATTTAAGCAATAAAATAAAAAAATGCACCTAAAACCTAAACCAAACGTTGCAGGTGCTTATTTCTTCGTGCGCAGTGGTCAACGCGGCACTCCCTAGCTGCCAGGAGCACTTTTTACTGTGCGCACCCAACCAGAGTGACGGGAGGAGCACATTTCAGAAAACGTGCTCAGCTCGTCGAGAAAATGCGATTTAAGCAATAAAATTAAAAATGCACCTAAAACCTAAACCAAACGTTGCAGGTGCTTATTTCTTCATGCGCAGTGGTCAACGCGGCACTCTCTAGCTGCCAGGAGCACTTTTTACTATGCGCACCCAACCAGAGCGACGGGAGGAGCACATTTCAGAAAACGTGCTCAGCTCGTCGAGAAAATGCGATTTAAGCAATAAAATTAAAAATGCACCTAAAACCTAAACCAAACGTTGCAGGTGCTTATTTCTTCATGCGCAGTGGTCAACGCGGCACTCCCGAGCTGCCAAGAGCACTTTTTACTGTGCGCACCTAACCAGAGTGACGGGAGGAGCACATTTCAGAAAACGTGCTCAGCTCGTCGAGAAAATGCGATTTAAGCAATAAGATTAAAAATGCACCTAAAACCTAAACCAAACGTTGCAGGTGCTTATTTCTTCATGCGCAGTGGTCAACGCGGCACTCTCTAGCTGCCAGGAGCACTTTTTACTACGCGCACCCAACCAGAGCGACGGGAGGAGCACATTTCAGAAAACGTGCTCAGCTCGTCGAGAGAATGCGATTTAAGCAATAAAATAAAAAATGCACGTAAAACCTAAACCAAACGTTGCAGGTGCTTATTTCTTCGTGCGCAGTAGTCAACGCGGCACTCCCTAGCTGCCAGGAGCACTTTTTACTGTGCTTACAAAACCAGAGTGACGGGAGGACACATTTCAGAAAACGTGCTCAGCTCGTCGAGAAAATGCGATTTAAACAATAAAATTAAAAATGCACCTAAAACCTAAACCAAACGTTGCAGGTGCTTATTTCTTCATGCGCAGTGGTCAACGCGGCACTCTTTAGCTGCCAGGAGCACTTTTTACTACGCGCGCCCAACCAGAGCGACGGGAGGAGCACATTTCAGAAAACGTGCTCAGCTCGTCGAGAAAATGCGATTTAAGCAATAAAATTAAAAATGCACCTAAAACCTAAACCAAACGTTGCAGGTGTTTATTTCTTCATGCGCAGTGGTCAACGCGGCACTCTCTAGCTGCCAGGAGCACTTTTTACTACGCGCACCCAACCAGAGCGACGGGAGGAGCACATTTCAGAAAACGTGCTCAGCTCGTCGAGAGAATGCGATTTGAGCAATAAAATAAAAAATGCACCTAAAACCTAAACCAAACGTTGCAGGTGCTTATTTCTTCGTGCGCAGTGGTCAACGCGGCACTCCCTAGCTGCCAGGAGCTCTTTTTACTGTGTGCACCCAACCAGAGCGACGGGAGGAGCACATTTCAGAAAACGTGCTCAGCTCGTCGAGAGAATGCGATTTAAGCAATAAAATAAAAAATGCACCTAAAACCTAAACCAAACGTTGCAGGTGCTTATTTCTTCGTGCGCAGTGGTCAACGCGGCACTCCCTAGCTGACAGGAGCTCTTTTTACTGTGCGCACCCAACCAGAGCGACGGGAGGAGCACATTTCAGAAAACGTGCTCAGCTCGTCGAGAGAATGCGATTTAAGCAATAAAATTAAAAATGCACCTAAAACCTAAACCAAACGTTGCAGGTGCTTATTTCTTCGTGCGCAGTGGTCAACGCGGAACTGCCTAGCTGCCAGGAGCTCTTTTTACTGTGCGCACCCAACCAGAGTGACGGGAGGAGCACATTTCAGAAAACGTGCTCAGCTCGTCGAGAAAATGCGATTTAAGCAATAAAATTAAAAATGCACCTAAAACCTAAACCAAACGTTGCAGGTGGTTATTTCTTCATGCGCAGTGGTCAACGCGGCACTCTCTAGCTGCCGAGAGCACTTTTTACTACGCGCGACCAACCAGAGTGACGTGAGGAGCATATTTCAGAAAACGTGCTCAGCTCGTCGAGAGGATGCGATTTAAGCAATAAAATTAAAAATGCACCTAAAACCTAACCCAAACATTGCAGGTGCTTATTTCTTCATGCACAGTGGTCAACGCGGCACTCCCTAGCTGCCAAGAGCACTTTTTACTGTGCGCACCCAACCAGAGAGACGGGAGGAGCACATTTCAGAAAACGTGCTCAGCTCGTCGAGAAAATGCGATTTAAGCAATAAAATTAAAAATGCACCTAAAACCTAAACCAAACGTTGCAGGTGCTTATTTCTTCATGCGCAGTGGTCAACGCGGCACTCTCTAGCTGCCAAGAGCACTTTTTACTGTGCGCACCCAACCAGAGTGACGGGAGGAGCACATTTCAGAAAACGTGCTCAGCTCGTCGAGAAAACGCGATTTAAGCAATAAGATTAAAAATGCACCTAAAACCTAAATCAAACGTTGCAGGTGCTTATTTCTTCATGCGCAGGTTTCAACGCGGCACTCTCTAGCTGCCAGGAGCACTTTTTACTGTGCGCACCCAACCAGAGTGACGGGAGGAGCACATTTCAGAAAACGTGCTCAGCTCGTCGAGAAAATGCGATTTAAGCAATAAAATTAAAAATGCACCTAAAACCTAAACCAAACGTTGCAGGTGCTTATTTCTTCATGCGCAGTGGTCAACGCGGCACTCTCTAGCTGCCAAGAGCACTTTTTACTGTGCGCACCCAACCAGAGTGACGGGAGGAGCACATTTCAGAAAACGTGCTCAGCTCGTCGAGAAAATGCGATTTAAGCAATAAGATTAAAGATGCACCTAAAACCTAAACCAAACGTTGCAGGTGCTTATTTCTTCATGCGCAGTGGTCAACGCGGCACTCTCTAGCTGCCAGGAGCACTTTTTACTACGCGCACCCAACCAGAGCGACGGGAGGAGCACATTTCAGAAAACGTGCTCAGCTCGTCGAGAAAATGCGATTTAAGCAATAAAATTAAAAATGCACCTAAAACCTAAACCAAACGTTGCAGGTGCTTATTTCTTCATGCGCAGTGGTCAACGCGGCACTCTCTAGCTGCCAGGAGCACTTTTTACTATGCGCACCCAACCAGAGCGACGGGAGGAGCACATTTCAGAAAACGTGCTCAGCTCGTCGAGAAAATGCGATTTAAGCAATAAAATTAAAAATGCACCTAAAACCTAAACCAAACGTTGCAGGTGCTTATTTCTTCATGCGCAGTGGTCAACGCGGCACTCCCGAGCTGCCAAGAGCACTTTTTACTGTGCGCACCTAACCAGAGTGACGGGAGGAGCACATTTCAGAAAACGTGCTCAGCTCGTCGAGAAAATGCGATTTAAGCAATAAGATTAAAAATGCACCTAAAACCTAAACCAAACGTTGCAGGTGCTTATTTCTTCATGCGCAGTGGTCAACGCGGCACTCTCTAGCTGCCAGGAGCACTTTTTACTACGCGCACCCAACCAGAGCAACGGGAGGAGCACATTTCAGAAAACGTGCTCAGCTCGTCGAGAGAATGCGATTTAAGCAATAAAATAAAAAATGCACGTAAAACCTAAACCAAACGTTGCAGGTGCTTATTTCTTCGTGCGCAGTGGTCAACGCGGCACTCCCTAGCTGCCAGGAGCACTTTTTACTGTGCGCACAAAACCAGAGTGACGGGAGGACACATTTCAGAAAACGTGCTCAGCTCGTCGAGAAAATGCGATTTAAGCAATAAAATTAAAAATGCACCTAAAACCTAAACCAAACGTTGCAGGTGCTTATTTCTTCATGCACAGTGGTCAACGCGGCACTCTTTAGCTGCCAGGAGCACTTTTTACTACGCGCGCCCAACCAGAGCGACGGGAGGAGCACATTTCAGAAAACGTGCTCAGCTCGTCGAGAAAATGCGATTTAAGCAATAAAATTAAAAATGCACCTAAAACCTAAACCAAACGTTGCAGGTGCTTATTTCTTCATGCGCAGTGGTCAACGCGGCACTCTCTAGCTGCCAGGAGCACTTTTTACTACGCGCACCCAACCAGAGCGACGGGAGGAGCACATTTCAGAAAACGTGCTCAGCTCGTCGAGAGAATGCGATTTGAGCAATAAAATAAAAAATGCACCTAAAACCTAAACCAAACGTTGCAGGTGCTTATTTCTTCGTGCGCAGTGGTCAACGCGGCACTCCCTAGCTGCCAGGAGCTCTTTTTACTGTGTGCACCCAACCAGAGCGACGGGAGGAGCACATTTCAGAAAACGTGCTCAGCTCGTCGAGAGAATGCGATTTAATCAATAAAATAAAAAATGCACCTAAAACCTAAACCAAACGTTGCAGGTGCTTATTTCTTCGTGCGCAGTGGTCAACGCGGCACTCCCTAGCTGACAGGAGCTCTTTTTACTGTGCGCACCCAACCAGAGCGACGGGAGGAGCACATTTCAGAAAACGTGCTCAGCTCGTCGAGAGAATGCGATTTAAGCAATAAAATTAAAAATGCACCTAAAACCTAAACCAAACGTTGCAGGTGCTTATTTCTTCGTGCGCAGTGGTCAACGCGGAACTGCCTAGCTGCCAGGAGCTCTTTTTACTGTGCGCACCCAACCAGAGCGACGGGAGGAGCACATTTCAGAAAACGTGCTCAGCTCGTCGAGAAAATGCGATTTAAGCAATAAAATTAAAAATGCAGCTAAAACCTAAACAAAACGTTGCAGGTGCTTATTTCTTCGTGCGTAGTGCTCAACGCGGCACTCCCTAGCTGCCAGGAGCACTTTTTACTGTGCGCACCCAACCAGAGTGACGGGAGGAGCACATTTCAGAAAACGTGCTCAGCTCGTCGAGAAAATGCGATTTAAGCAATAAAATTAAAAATGCACCTAAAACCTAAACCAAACGTTGCAGGTGCTTATTTCTTCGTGCGCAGTGGTCAACGCGGCACTCCCTAGCTGCCAGGAGCACTTTTTACTGTGCGCACCCAACCAGAGTGACGGGAGGAGCACATTTCAGAAAACGTGCTCAGCTCGTCGAGAAAATGCGATTTAAGCAATAAAATTAAAAATGCACCTAAAACCTAAACCAAACGTTGCAGCTCCTTATTTCTTCATGCGCAGTGGTCAACGCGGCACTCTCTAGCTGCCAAGAGCACTTTTTACTGTGCGCACCCAACCAGAGTGACGGGAGGAGCACATTTCAGAAAACGTGCTCAGCTCGTCGAGAAAATGCACCTAAAACCTAAATCAAACGTTGCAGGTGCTTATTTCTTCATGCGCAGTGGTCAACGCGGCACTCTCTAGCTGCCAGGAGCACTTTTTACTGTGCGCACCCAACCACAGTGACGGGAGGAGCACATTTCAGAAAACGTGCTCAGCTCGTCGAGAAAATGCGATTTAAGCAATAAAATTAAAAATGCACCTAAAACCTAAACCAAACGTTGCAGGTGCTTATTTCTTCATGCGCAGTGGTCAACGCGGCACTCTCTAGCTGCCAAGAGCACTTTTTACTGTGCGCACCCAACCAGAGTGACGGGAGGAGCACATTTCAGAAAACGTGCTCAGCTCGTCGAGAAAATGCGATTTAAGCAATAAGATTAAAGATGCACCTAAAACCTAAACCAAACGTTGCAGGTGCTTATTTCTTCATGCGCAGTGGTCAACGCGGCACTTTCTAGCTGCCAGGAGCACTTTTTACTACGCGCACCCAACCAGAGCGACGGGAGGAGCACATTTCAGATAACGTGCTCAGCTCGTCGAGAGAATGCGATTCAAGCAATAAAATAAAAAAATGCACCTAAAACCTAAACCAAACGTTGCAGGTGCTTATTTCTTCGTGCGCAGTGGTCAACGCGGCACTCCCTAGCTGCCAGGAGCACTTTTTACTGTGCGCACCCAACCAGAGTGACGGGAGGAGCACATTTCAGAAAACGTGCTCAGCTCGTCGAGAAAATGCGATTTAAGCAATAAAATTAAAAATGCACCTAAAACCTAAACCAAACGTTGCAGCTGCTTATTTCTTCATGCGCAGTGGTCAACGCGGCACTCTCTAGCTGCCAAGAGCACTTTTTACTGTGCGCACCCAACCAGAGTGACGGGAGGAGCACATTTCAGAAAACGTGCTCAGCTCGTCGAGAAAATTCACCTAAAACCTAAATCAAACGTTGCAGGTGCTTATTTCTTCATGCGCAGTGGTCAACGCGGCACTCTCTAGCTGCCAGGAGCACTTTTTACTGTGCGCACCCAACCAGAGTGAAGGGAGGAGCACATTTCAGAAAACGTGCTCAGCTCGTCGAGAAAATGCGATTTAAGCAATAAAATTAAAAATGCACCTAAAACCTAAACCAAACGTTGCAGGTGCTTATTTCTTCATGCGCAGTGGTCAACGCGGCACTCTCTAGCTGCCAAGAGCACTTTTTACTGTGCGCACCCAACCAGAGTGACGGGAGGAGCACATTTCAGAAAACGTGCTCAGCTCGTCGAGAAAATGCGATTAAAGCAATAAGATTAAAAATGCACCTAAAACCTAAACCAAACGTTGCAGGTGCTTATTTCTTCATGCGCAGTGGTCAACGCGGCACTCTCTAGCTGCCAGGAGCACTTTTTACTACGCGCACCCAACCAGAGCGACGGGAGGAGCACATTTCAGAAAACGTGCTCAGCTCGTCGAGAAAATGCGATTTAAGCAATAAAATAAAAAATGCACCTAAAACCTAAACCAAACGTTGCAGGTGCTTATTTCTTCGTGCGCAGTGGTCAACGCGGCACTCCCTAGCTGCCAGGAGCTCTTTTTACTGTGCGCATCCAACCACAGCGACGGGAGGAGCACATTTCAGAAAACGTGCTCAGCTCGTCGAGAAAGATCGATTTAAGCAATAAAATTAAAAATGCACCTAAAACCTAAACCAAACGTTGCAGGTGGTTATTTCTTCATGCGCAGTGGTCAACGCGGCACTCTCTAGCTGCCAGGAGCACTTTTTACTGTGTGCACCCAACCAGAGCGACGGGAGGAGCACATTTCAGAAAACGTGCTCAGCTCGTCGAGAAAACGTGATTTAAGCAATAAGATTAAAAATGCACCTAAAACCTAAATCAAACGTTGCAGGTGCTTATTTCTTCATGCGCAGTGGTCAACGCGGCACTCTCTAGCTGCCAGGAGCACTTTTTTTTGTGCGCACCCAACCAGAGTGACGGGAGGAGCACATTTCAGAAAACGTGCTCAGCTCGTCGAGAAAATGCGATTTAAGCAATAAAATTAAAAATGCACCTAAAACCTAAACCAAACGTTGCAGGTGCTTATTTCTTCATGCGCAGTGGTCAACGCGGCACTCTCTAGCTGCCAAGAGCACTTTTACTGTGCGCACCCAACCAGAGTGACGGGAGGAGCACATTTCAGAAAACGTGCTCAGCTCGTCGAGAAAATGCGATTTAAGCAATAAGATTAAAGATGCACCTAAAACCTAAACCAAACGTTGCAGGTGCTTATTTCTTCATGCGCAGTGGTCAACGCGGCACTCTCTAGCTGCCAGGAGCACTTTTTACTACGCACACCCAACCAGAGCGACGGGAGGAGCACATTTCAGAAAACGTGCTCAGCTCGTCGAGAGAATGCGATTTAAGCATTAAAATAAAAAAATGCACCTAAAACCTAAACCAAACGTTGCAGGTGCTTATTTCTTCGTGCGCAGTGGTCAACGCGGCACTCCCTAGCTGCCAGGAGCACTTTTTACCGTGCGCACCCAACCAGAGCGACGGGAGGAGCACATTTCAGAAAACGTGCTCAGCTCGTCGAGAAAATGCGATTTAAGCAATAAAATTAAAAATGCACCTAAAACCTAAACCAAACGTTGCAGGTGCTTATTTCTTCATGCGCAGTGGTCAACGCGGCACTCTCTAGCTGCCAGGAGCACTTTTTACTATGCGCGCCCAACCAGAGCGACGGGAGGAGCACATTTCAGAAAACGTGCTCAGCTCGTCGAGAAAATGCGATTTAAGCAATAAAATTAAAAATGCACCTAAAACCTAAACCAAACGTTGCAGGTGCTTATTTCTTCATGCGCAGTGGTCAACGCGGCACTCCCGAGCTGCCAAGAGCACTTTTTACTGTGCGCACCCAACCAGAGCGACGGGAGGAGCACATTTCAGAAAACGTGCTCAGCTCGTCGAGAGAATGCGATTTAAGCAATAAAATTGAAAATGCACCTAAAACCTAAACCAAACGTTGCAGGTGCTTATTTCTTCGTGCGCAGTGGTCAACGCGGAACTCCCTAGCTGCCAGGAGCTCTTTTTACTGTGCGCACCCAACCAGAGCGACGGGAGGAGCACATTTCAGGAAACGTGCTCAGCTCGTCGAGAAAATGCGATTTAAGCAATAAAATTAAAAATGCAGCTAAAACCTAAACCAAACGTTGCAGGTGTTTATTTCTTCATGCGCAGTGGTCAACGCGGCACTCTCTAGCTGCCAGGAGCACTTTTTACTACGCGCACCCAACCAGAGCGACGGGAGGAGCACATTTCAGAAAACGTGCTCAGCTCGTCGAGAGAATGCGATTTAAGCAATAAAATAAAAAATGCACCTAAAACCTAAACAAAACGTTGCAGGTGCTTATTTCTTCGTGCGCAGTGGTCAACGCGGAACTCCCTAGCTGCCAGGAGCTATTTTTACTGTGCGCACCCAACCAGAGCGACGGGAGGAGCACATTTCAGAAAACGTGCTCAGCTCGTCGAGAAAATGCGATTTAAGCAATAAAATTAAAAATCCACCTAAAACCTAAACCAAACGTTGCAGGTGCTTATTTCTTCGTGCGCAGTGCTCAACGCGGCACTCCCTAGCTGCCAGGAGCACTTTTTACTGTGCGCACCCAACCAGAGTGACGGGAGGAGCACATTTTAGAAAACGTGCTCAGCTCGTCGAGAAAATGCGATTTAAGCAATAAAATTAAAAATGCACCTAAAACCTAAACCAAACGTTGCAGGTGCTTATTTCTTCATGCGCAGTGGTCAACGCGGCACTCTCTAGCTGCCAGGAGCACTTTTTACTACGCACACCCAACCAGAGCGACGGGAGGAGCACATTTCAGAAAACGTGCTCAGCTCGTCGAGAGAATGCGATTTAAGCATTAAAATAAAAAAATGCACCTAAAACCTAAACCAAACGTTGCAGGTGCTTATTTCTTCGTGCGCAGTGGTCAACGCGGCACTCCCTAGCTGCCAGGAGCACTTTTTACCGTGCGCACCCAACCAGAGCGACGGGAGGAGCACATTTCAGAAAACGTGCTCAGCTCGTCGAGAAAATGCGATTTAAGCAATAAAATTAAAAATGCACCTAAAACCTAAACCAAACGTTGCAGGTGCTTATTTCTTCATGCGCAGTGGTCAACGCGGCACTCTCTAGCTGCCAGGAGCACTTTTTACTATGCGCGCCCAACCAGAGCGACGGGAGGAGCACATTTCAGAAAACGTGCTCAGCTCGTCGAGAAAATGCGATTTAAGCAATAAAATTAAAAATGCACCTAAAACCTAAACCAAACGTTGCAGGTGCTTATTTCTTCATGCGCAGTGGTCAACGCGGCACTCCCGAGCTGCCAAGAGCACTTTTTACTGTGCGCACCCAACCAGAGCGACGGGAGGAGCACATTTCAGAAAACGTGCTCAGCTCGTCGAGAGAATGCGATTTAAGCAATAAAATTGAAAATGCACCTAAAACCTAAACCAAACGTTGCAGGTGCTTATTTCTTCGTGCGCAGTGGTCAACGCGGAACTCCCTAGCTGCCAGGAGCTCTTTTTACTGTGCGCACCCAACCAGAGCGACGGGAGGAGCACATTTCAGAAAACGTGCTCAGCTCGTCGAGAAAATGCGATTTAAGCAATAAAATTAAAAATGCAGCTAAAACCTAAACCAAACGTTGCAGGTGTTTATTTCTTCATGCGCAGTGGTCAACGCGGCACTCTCTAGCTGCCAGGAGCACTTTTTACTACGCGCACCCAACCAGAGCGACGGGAGGAGCACATTTCAGAAAACGTGCTCAGCTCGTCGAGAGAATGCGATTTAAGCAATAAAATAAAAAATGCACCTAAAACCTAAACAAAACGTTGCAGGTGCTTATTTCTTCGTGCGCAGTGGTCAACGCGGAACTCCCTAGCTGCCAGGAGCTATTTTTACTGTGCGCACCCAACCAGAGCGACGGGAGGAGCACATTTCAGAAAACGTGCTCAGCTCGTCGAGAAAATGCGATTTAAGCAATAAAATTAAAAATCCACCTAAAACCTAAACCAAACGTTGCAGGTGCTTATTTCTTCGTGCGCAGTGCTCAACGCGGCACTCCCTAGCTGCCAGGAGCACTTTTTACTGTGCGCACCCAACCAGAGTGACGGGAGGAGCACATTTTAGAAAACGTGCTCAGCTCGTCGAGAAAATGCGATTTAAGCAATAAAATTAAAAATGCACCTAAAACCTAAACCAAACGTTGCAGGTGCTTATTTCTTCATGCGCAGTGGTCAACGCGGCACTCTCTAGCTGCCAAGAGCACTTTTTACTGTGCGCACCCAACCAGAGTGACGGGAGGAGCACATTTCAGAAAACGTGCTCAGCTCGTCGAGAAAATGCGATTTAAGCAATAAGATTAAAAATGCACCTAAAACCTAAACCAAACGTTGCAGGTGCTTATTTCTTCATGCGCAGTGGTCAACGCGGCACTCTCTAGCTGCCAGGAGCACTTTTTACTACGCGCACCCAACCAGAGCGACGGGAGGAGCACATTTCAGAAAACGTGCTCAGCTCGTCGAGAGAATGCGATTTAAGCAATAAAATAAAAAATGCACCTAAAACCTAAACCAAACGTTGCAGGTGCTTATTTCTTCGTGCGCAGTGGTCAACGCGGCACTCCCTAGCTGCCAGGAGCTCTTTTTACTGTGCGCACCCAACCAGAGCGACGGGAGGAGCACATTTCAGAAAACGTGATCAGCTCGTCGAGAAAATGCGATTTAAGCAATAAAATTAAAAATGCACCTAAAACCTAAACCAAACGTTGCAGGTGCTTATTTCTTCATGAGCAGTGGTCAACGCGGCACTCTCTAGCTGCCAGGAGCACTTTTTACTACGCGCACCCAACCAGAGCGACGGGAGGAGCACATTTCAGAAAACGTGCTCAGCTCGTCGAGAGAATGCGATTTAAGCAATAAAATAAAAAATGCACCTAAAACCTAAACCAAACGTTGCAGGTGCTTATTTCTTCGTGCGCAGTGGTCAACGCGGCACTCCCTAGCTGCCAGGAGCTATTTTTACTGTGTGCACCCAACCAGAGCGACGGGAGGAGCACATTTCAGAAAACGTGCTCAGCTCGTCGAGAGAATGCGATTTAAGCAATAAAATAAAAATGCACCTAAAACCTAAACCAAACGTTGCAGGTGCTTATTTCTTCGTGCGCAGTGGTCAACGCGGCACTCCCTAGCTGCCAGGAGCACTTTTTACTGTGCGCACCCAACCAGAGTGACGGAAGGAGCACATTTCAGAAAACGTACTCAGCTCGTCGAGAGAATGCGATTTAAGCAATAAAATTAAAAATGCACCTAAAACCTAAACCAAACGTTGCAGGTGCTTATTTCTTCATGCGCAGTGATCAACGCGGCACTCTCTAGCTGCCAAGAGCACTTTTTACTGTACGCACCCAACCAGAGTGACGGGAGGAGCACATTTCAGAAAACGTGCTCAGCTCGTCGAGAAAACGCGATTTAAGCAATAAGATTAAAAATGCACCTAAAACCTAAACCAAACGTTGCAGGTGCTTATTTCTTCATGCGCAGTGGTCAACGCGGCACTCTCTAGCTGCCAGGAGCACTTTTTACTGTGTGCACCCAACCAGAGTGACGGGAGGAGCACATTTCAGAAAACGTGCTCAGCTCGTCGAGAAAATGCGATTTAAGCAATAAAATTAAAAATGCACCTAAAACCTAAACCAAACGTTGCAGGTGCTTATTTCTTCATGCGCAGTGGTCAACGCGGCACTCTCTAGCTGCCAAGAGCACTTTTTACTGTGCGCACCCAACCAGAGTGACGGGAGGAGCACATTTCAGAAAACGTGCTCAGCTCGTCGAGAAAATGCGATTTAAGCAATAAGATTAAAAATGCACCTAAAACCTAAACCGGACGTTGCAGGTCCTTATTTCTTCATGCGCAGTGGTCAACGCGGCACTCTCTAGCTGCCAGGAGCACTTTTTACTACGCGCACCCAACCAGAGCGACGGGAGGAGCACATTTCAGAAAACGTGCTCAGCTCGTCGAGAGAATGCTATTTAAGCAATAAAATAAAAAATGCACCTAAAACCTAAACCAAACGTTGCAGGTGCTTATTTCTTCGTGCGCAGTGGTCAACGCGGAACTCCCTAGCTGCCAGGAGCTCTTTTTACTGTGCGCACCCAACCAGAGCGACGGGAGGAGCACATTTCAGAAAACGTGCTCAGCTCGTCGAGAAAATGCGATTTAAGCAATAAAATTAAAAATGCACCTAAAACCTAAACCAAACGTTGCAGGTGCTTATTTCTTCATGCGCAGTGGTCAACGCGGCACTCTCTAGCTGCCAGGAGCACTTTTTACTACGCGCACCCAACCAGAGCGACGGGAGGAGCACATTTCAGAAAACGTGCTCAGCTCCTCGAGAAAATGCGATTTAAGCAATAAAATTAAAAATGCACCCAAAACCTAAACCAAACGTTGCAGGTGGTTATTTCTTCAAGCGCAGTGGTCAACGCGGCACTCTCTAGCTGCCAAGAGCACTTTTTACTATGCACACCCAACCAGAGTGACGGGAGGAGCACATTTCAGAAAACGTGCTCAGCTCGTCGAGAAAATGCGATTTAAGCAATAAAATTAAAAATGCTCCTAAAACCTAAACCAAACGTTGCAGGTGCTTATTTCTTCATGCGCAGTGGTCAACGCGGCACTCTCTAGCTGCCAGGAGCACTTTTTACTACGCGCACCCAACCAGAGCGACGGGAGGAGCACATTTCAGAAAACGTGCTCAGCTCGTCGAGAAAATGCGATTTAAGCAATAAAATTAATAATGCACCTAAAACCTAAACCAAACGTTGCAGGTGCTTATTTCTTCGTGCGCAGTGGTCAACGCGGCACTCTCTAGCTGCCAGGAGCACTTTTTACTACGCGCACCCAACCAGAGCGACGGGAGGAGCACATTTCAGAAAACGTGCTCAGCTCGTCGAGAGAATGCGATTTAAGCAATAAAATAAAAAATGCACCTAAAACCTAAACCAAACGTTGCAGGTGCTTATTTCTTCGTGCGCAGTGGTCAACGCGGAACTCCCTAGCTGCCAGGAGCTCTTTTTACTGTGCGCACCCAACCAGAGTGACGGGAGGAGCACATTTCAGAAAACGTGCTCAGCTCGTCGAGAAAATGCGATTTAAGCAATAAAATTAAAAATGCACCTAAAACCTAAACCAAACGTTGCAGGTGCTTATTTCTTCATGCGCAGTGGTCAACGCGGCACTCTCTAGCTGCCAAGAGCACTTTTTACTGTGCGCACCCAACCAGAGTGACGGGAGGAGCACATTTCAGAAAACGTGCTCAGCTCGTCGAGAAAATGCGATTTAAGCAATAAGATTAAAAATGCACCTAAAACCTAAACCGGACGTTGCAGGTCCTTATTTCTTCATGCGCAGTGGTCAACGCGGCACTCTCTAGCTGCCAGGAGCACTTTTTACTACGCGCACCCAACCAGAGCGACGGGAGGAGCACATTTCAGAAAACGTGCTCAGCTCGTCGAGAAAATGCGATTTAAGCAATAAAATTAAAAATGCACCTAAAACCTAAACCAAACGTTGCAGGTGCTTATTTCTTCATGCGCAGTGGTCAACGCGGCACTCTCTAGCTGCCAGGAGCACTTTTTACTACGCGCACCCAACCAGAGCGACGGGAGGAGCACATTTCAGAAAACGTGCTCAGCTCCTCGAGAAAATGCGATTTAAGCAATAAAATTAAAAATGCACCCAAAACCTAAACCAAACGTTGCAGGTGGTTATTTCTTCAAGCGCAGTGGTCAACGCGGCACTCTCTAGCTGCCAAGAGCACTTTTTACTATGCGCACCCAACCAGAGTGACGGGAGGAGCACATTTCAGAAAACGTGCTCAGCTCGTCGAGAAAATGCGATTTAAGCAATAAAATTAAAAATGCTCCTAAAACCTAAACCAAACGTTGCAGGTGCTTATTTCTTCATGCGCAGTGGTCAACGCGGCACTCTCTAGCTGCCAGGAGCACTTTTTACTACGCGCACCCAACCAGAGCGACGGGAGGAGCACATTTCAGAAAACGTGCTCAGCTCGTCGAGAAAATGCGATTTAAGCAATAAAATTAATAATGCACCTAAAACCTAAACCAAACGTTGCAGGTGCTTATTTCTTCGTGCGCAGTGGTCAACGCGGCACTCTCTAGCTGCCAGGAGCACTTTTTACTACGCGCACCCAACCAGAGCGACGGGAGGAGCACATTTCAGAAAACGTGCTCAGCTCGTCGAGAGAATGCGATTTAAGCAATAAAATAAAAAATGCACCTAAAACCTAAACCAAACGTTGCAGGTGCTTATTTCTTCGTGCGCAGTGGTCAACGCGGCACTCCCTAGCTGCCAGGAGCTCTTTTTACTGTGCGCACCCAACCAGAGCGACGGGAGGAGCACATTTCAGAAAACGTGATCAGCTCGTCGAGAAAATGCGATTTAAGCAATAAAATTAAAAATGCACCTAAAACCTAAACCAAACGTTGCAGGTGCTTATTTCTTCATGCGCAGTGGTCAACGCGGCACTCTCTAGCTGCCAGGAGCACTTTTTACTACGCGCACCCAACCAGAGCGACGGGAGGAGCACATTTCAGAAAACGTGCTCAGCTCGTCGAGAGAATGCGATTTAAGCAATAAAATAAAAAATGCACCTAAAACCTAAACCAAACGTTGCAGGTGCTTATTTCTTCGTGCGCAGTGGTCAACGCGGCACTCCCTAGCTGCCAGGAGCTCTTTTTACTGTGCGCACCCAACCAGAGCGACGGGAGGAGCACATTTCAGAAAACGTGCTCAGCTCGTCGAGAGAATGCGATTTAAGCAATAAAATAAAAAATGCACCTAAAACCTAAACCAAACGTTGCAGGTGCTTATTTCTTCGTGCGCAGTGGTCAACGCGGAACTCCCTAGCTGCCAGGAGCTCTTTTTACTGTGTGCACCCAACCAGAGCGACGGGAGGAGCACATTTCAGAAAACGTGCTCAGCTCGTCGAGAAAATGCGATTTAAGCAATAAAATTAAAAATGCACCTAAAACCTAAACCAAACGTTGCAGGTGCTTATTTCTTCATGCGCAGTGGTCAACGCGGCACTCTCTAGCTGCCAAGAGCACTTTTTACTGTGCGCACCCAACCAGAGTGACGGGAGGAGCACATTTCAGAAAACGTGCTCAGCTCGTCGAGAAAATGCGATTAAAGCAATAAGATTAAAAATGCACCTAAAACCTAAACCAAACGTTGCAGGTGCTTATTTCTTCATGCGCAGTGGTCAACGCGGCACTCTCTAGCTGCCAGGAGCACTTTTTACTACGCGCACCCAACCAGAGCGACGGGAGGAGCACATTTCAGAAACCGTGCTCAGCTCGTCGAGAGAATGCGATTTAAGCAATAAAATAAAAAATGCACCTAAAACCTAAACCAAACGTTGCAGGTGCTTATTTCTTCGTGCGCAGTGGTCAACGCGGCACTCCCTAGCTGCCAGGAGCTCTTTTTACTGTGCGCATCCAACCAGAGCGACGGAAGGAGCACATTTCAGAAAACGTGCTCAGCTCGTCGAGAAAATGCGATTTAAGCAATAAAATTAAAAATGCACGTAAAACCTAAACCAAACGTTGCAGGTGCTTATTTTTTCATGCGCAGTGGTCAACGCGGCACTCTCTAGCTGCCAGGAGCACTTTTTACTACGCGCACCCAACCAGAGCGACGGGAGGAGCACATTTCAGAAAACGTGCTCAGCTCGTCGAGAGAATGCGATTTGAGCAATAAAATAAAAAATGCACCTAAAACCTAAACCAAACGTTGCAGGTGCTTATTTCTTCGTGCGCAGTGGTCAACGCGGCACTCCCTAGCTGCCAGGAGCTCTTTTTACTGTGTGCACCCAACCAGAGCGACGGGAGGAGCATATTTCAGAAAACGTGCTCAGCTCGTCGAGAGAATGCGATTTAAGCAATAAAATAAAAAATGCACCTAAAACCTAAACCAAACGTTGCAGGTGCTTATTTCTTCGTGCGCAGTGGTCAACGCGGCACTCCCTAGCTGACAGGAGCTCTTTTTACTGTGCGCACCCAACCAGAGCGACGGGAGGAGCACATTTCAGAAAACGTGCTCAGCTCGTCGAGAAAACGCGATTTAAGCAATAAGATTAAAAATGCACCTAAAACCTAAATCAAACGTTGCAGGTGCTTATTTCTTCATGCGCAGGTTTCAACGCGGCACTCTCTAGCTGCCAGGAGCACTTTTTACTGTGCGCACCCAACCAGAGTGACGGGAGGAGCACATTTCAGAAAACGTGCTCAGCTCGTCGAGAAAATGCGATTTAAGCAATAAAATTAAAAATGCACCTAAAACCTAAACCAAACGTTGCAGGTGCTTATTTCTTCATGCGCAGTGGTCAACGCGGCACTCTCTAGCTGCCAAGAGCACTTTTTACTGTGCGCACCCAACCAGAGTGACGGGAGGAGCACATTTCAGAAAACGTGCTCAGCTCGTCGAGAAAATGCGATTTAAGCAATAAGATTAAAGATGCACCTAAAACCTAAACCAAACGTTGCAGGTGCTTATTTCTTCATGCGCAGTGGTCAACGCGGCACTCTCTAGCTGCCAGGAGCACTTTTTACTACGCGCACCCAACCAGAGCGACGGGAGGAGCACATTTCAGAAAACGTGCTCAGCTCGTCGAGAGAATGCGATTTAAGCAATAAAATAAAAAAATGCACCTAAAACCTAAACCAAACGTTGCAGGTGCTTATTTCTTCGTGCGCAGTGGTCAACGTGGCACTCCCTAGCTGCCAGGAGCACTTTTTACTGTGCGCACCCAACCAGAGTGACGGGAGGAGCACATTTCAGAAAACGTGCTCAGCTCGTCGAGAAAATGCGATTTAAGCAATAAAATTAAAAATGCACCTAAAACCTAAACCAAACGTTGCAGGTGCTTATTTCTTCATGCGCAGTGGTCAACGCGGCACTCTCTAGCTGCCAGGAGCACTTTTTACTATGCGCACCCAACCAGAGCGACGGGAGGAGCACATTTCAGAAAACGTGCTCAGCTCGTCGAGAAAATGCGATTTAAGCAATAAAATTAAAAATGCACTTAAAACCTAAACCAAACGTTGCAGGTGCTTATTTCTTCATGCGCAGTGGTCAACGCGGCACTCCCGAGCTGCCAAGAGCACTTTTTACTGTGCGCACCTAACCAGAGTGACGGGAGGAGCACATTTCAGAAAACGTGCTCAGCTCGTCGAGAAAATGCGATTTAAGCAATAAGATTAAAAATGCACCTAAAACCTAAACCAAACGTTGCAGGTGCTTATTTCTTCATGCGCAGTGGTCAACGCGGCACTCTCTAGCTGCCAGGAGCACTTTTTACTACGCGCACCCAACCAGAGCGACGGGAGGAGCACATTTCAGAAAACGTGCTCAGCTCGTCGAGAGAATGCGATTTAAGCAATAAAATAAAAAATGCACGTAAAACCTAAACCAAACGTTGCAGGTGCTTATTTCTTCGTGCGCAGTGGTCAACGCGGCACTCCCTAGCTGCCAGGAGCACTTTTTACTGTGCGCACAAAACCAGAGTGACGGGAGGACACATTTCAGAAAACGTGCTCAGCTCGTCGAGAAAATGCGATTTAAGCAATAAAATTAAAAATGCACCTAAACCCTAAACCAAACGTTGCAGGTGCTTATTTCTTCATGCGCAGTGGTCAACGCGGCACTCTTTAGCTGCCAGGAGCACTTTTTACTACGCGCGCCCAACCAGAGCGACGGGAGGAGCACATTTCAGAAAACGTGCTCAGCTCGTCGAGAAAATGCGATTTAAGCAATAAAATTAAAAATGCACCTAAAACCTAAACCAAACGTTGCAGGTGCTTATTTCTTCATGCGCAGTGGTCAACGCGGCACTCTCTAGCTGCCAGGAGCACTTTTTACTACGCGCACCCAACCAGAGCGACGGGAGGAGCACATTTCAGAAAACGTGCTCAGCTCGTCGAGAGAATGCGATTTGAGCAATAAAATAAAAAATGCACCTAAAACCTAAACCAAACGTTGCAGGTGCTTATTTCTTCGTGCGCAGTGGTCAACGCGGCACTCCCTAGCTGCCAGGAGCTCTTTTTACTGTGTGCACCCAACCAGAGCGACGGGAGGAGCACATTTCAGAAAACGTGCTCAGCTCGTCGAGAGAATGCGATTTAATCAATAAAATAAAAAATGCACCTAAAACCTAAACCAAACGTTGCAGGTGCTTATTTCTTCGTGCGCAGTGGTCAACGCGGCACTCCCTAGCTGACAGGAGCTTTTTTTACTGTGCGCACCCAACCAGAGCGACGGGAGGAGCACATTTCAGAAAACGTGCTCAGCTCGTCGAGAGAATGCGATTTAAGCAATAAAATTAAAAATGCACCTAAAACCTAAACCAAACGTTGCAGGTGCTTATTTCTTCGTGCGCAGTGGTCAACGCGGAACTGCCTAGCTGCCAGGAGCTCTTTTTACTGTGCGCACCCAACCAGAGCGACGGGAGGAGCACATTTCAGAAAACGTGCTCAGCTCGTCGAGAAAATGCGATTTAAGCAATAAGATTAAAGATGCACCTAAAACCTAAACCAAACGTTGCAGGTGCTTATTTCTTCATGCGCAGTGGTCAACGCGGCACTCTCTAGCTGCCAGGAGCACTTTTTACTACGCGCACCCAACCAGAGCGACGGGAGGAGCACATTTCAGAAAACGTGCTCAGCTCGTCGAGAAAATGCGATTTAAGCAATAAAATTAATAATGCACCTAAAACCTAAACCAAACGTTGCAGGTGCTTATTTCTTCGTGCGCAGTGGTCAACGCGGCACTCTCTAGCTGCCAGGAGCACTTTTTACTACGCGCACCCAACCAGAGCGACGGGAGGAGCACATTTCAGAAAACGTGCTCAGCTCGTCGAGAGAATGCGATTTAAGCAATAAAATAAAAAATGCACCTAAAACCTAAACCAAACGTTGCAGGTGCTTATTTCTTCGTGCGCAGTGGTCAACGCGGAACTCCCTAGCTGCCAGGAGCTCTTTTTACTGTGCGCACCCAACCAGAGTGACGGGAGGAGCACATTTCAGAAAACGTGCTCAGCTCGTCGAGAAAATGCGATTTAAGCAATAAAATTAAAAATGCACCTAAAACCTAAACCAAACGTTGCAGGTGCTTATTTCTTCATGCGCAGTGGTCAACGCGGCACTCTCTAGCTGCCAAGAGCACTTTTTACTGTGCGCACCCAACCAGAGTGACGGGAGGAGCACATTTCAGAAAACGTGCTCAGCTCGTCGAGAAAATGCGATTTAAGCAATAAGATTAAAAATGCACCTAAAACCTAAACCGGACGTTGCAGGTCCTTATTTCTTCATGCGCAGTGGTCAACGCGGCACTCTCTAGCTGCCAGGAGCACTTTTTACTACGCGCACCCAACCAGAGCGACGGGAGGAGCACATTTCAGAAAACGTGCTCAGCTCGTCGAGAGAATGCTATTTAAGCAATAAAATAAAAAATGCACCTAAAACCTTAACCAAACGTTGCAGGTGCTTATTTCTTCGTGCGCAGTGGTCAACGCGGAACTCCCTAGCTGCCAGGAGCTCTTTTTACTGTGCGCACCCAACCAGAGCGACGGGAGGAGCACATTTCAGAAAACGTGCTCAGCTCGTCGAGAAAATGCGATTTAAGCAATAAAATTAAAAATGCACCTAAAACCTAAACCAAACGTTGCAGGTGCTTATTTCTTCATGCGCAGTGGTCAACGCGGCACTCTCTAGCTGCCAGGAGCACTTTTTACTACGCGCACCCAACCAGAGCGACGGGAGGAGCACATTTCAGAAAACGTGCTCAGCTCCTCGAGAAAATGCGATTTAAGCAATAAAATTAAAAATGCACCCAAAACCTAAACCAAACGTTGCAGGTGGTTATTTCTTCAAGCGCAGTGGTCAACGCGGCACTCTCTAGCTGCCAAGAGCACTTTTTACTATGCGCACCCAACCAGAGTGACGGGAGGAGCACATTTCAGAAAACGTGCTCAGCTCGTCGAGAAAATGCGATTTAAGCAATAAAATTAAAAATGCTCCTAAAACCTAAACCAAACGTTGCAGGTGCTTATTTCTTCATGCGCAGTGGTCAACGCGGCACTCTCTAGCTGCCAGGAGCTCTTTTTACTGTGCGCACCCAACCAGAGCGACGGGAGGAGCACATTTCAGAAAACGTGCTCAGCTCGTCGAGAAAATGCGATTTAAGCAATAAAATTAAAAATGCACCTAAAACCTAAACCAAACGTTGCAGGTGCTTATTTCTTCATGCGCAGTGGTCAACGCGGCACTCTCTAGCTGCCAGGAGCACTTTTTACTACGCGCACCCAACCAGAGCGACGGGAGGAGCACATTTCAGAAAACGTGCTCAGCTCGTCGAGAGAATGCGATTTAAGCAATAAAATAAAAAATGCACCTAAAACCTAAACCAAACGTTGCAGGTGCTTATTTCTTCGTGCGCAGTGGTCAACGCGGCACTCCCTAGCTGCCAGGAGCACTTTTTACTACGCGCACCCAACCAGAGCGACGGGAGGAGCACATTTCAGAAAACGTGCTCAGCTCGTCGAGAGAATGCGATTTAAGCAATAAAATAAAAAATGCACCTAAAACCTAAACCAAACGTTGCAGGTGCTTATTTCTTCGTGCGCAGTGGTCAACGCGGCACTCCCTAGCTGCCAGGAGCTCTTTTTACTGTGTGCACCCAACCAGAGTGACGGGAGGAGCACATTTCAGAAAACGTGCTCAGCTCGTCGAGAAAATGCGATTTAAGCAATAAAATTAAAAATGCACCTAAAACCTAAACCAAACGTTGCAGGTGCTTATTTCTTCATGCGCAGTGGTCAACGCGGCACTCTCTAGCTGCCAAGAGCACTTTTTACTGTGCGCACCCAACCAGAGTGACGGGAGGAGCACATTTCAGAAAACGTGCTCAGCTCGTCGAGAAAATGCGATTTAAGCAATAAAATTAAAAATGCTCCTAAAACCTAAACCAAACGTTGCAGGTGCTTATTTCTTCATGCGCAGTGGTCAACGCGGCACTCTCTAGCTGCCAGGAGCACTTTTTACTACGCGCACCCAACCAGAGCGACGGGAGGAGCACATTTCAGAAAACGTGCTCAGCTCGTCGAGAAAATGCGATTTAAGCAATAAAATTAATAATGCACCTAAAACCTAAACCAAACGTTGCAGGTGCTTATTTCTTCGTGCGCAGTGGTCAACGCGGCACTCTCTAGCTGCCAGGAGCACTTTTTACTACGCGCACCCAACCAGAGCGACGGGAGGAGCACATTTCAGAAAACGTGCTCAGCTCGTCGAGAGAATGCGATTTAAGCAATAAAATAAAAAATGCACCTAAAACCTAAACCAAACGTTGCAGGTTCTTATTTCTTCGTGCGCAGTGGTCAACGCGGCACTCCCTAGCTGCCAGGAGCTCTTTTTACTGTGCGCACCCAACCAGAGCGACGGGAGGAGCACATTTCAGAAAACGTGATCAGCTCGTCGAGAAAATGCGATTTAAGCAATAAAATTAAAAATGCACCTAAAACCTAAACCAAACGTTGCAGGTGCTTATTTCTTCATGCGCAGTGGTCAACGCGGCACTCTCTAGCTGCCAGGAGCACTTTTTACTACGCGCACCCAACCAGAGCGACGGGAGGAGCACATTTCAGAAAACGTGCTCAGCTCGTCGAGAGAATGCGATTTAAGCAATAAAATAAAAAATGCACCTAAAACCTAAACCAAACGTTGCAGGTGCTTATTTCTTCGTGCGCAGTGGTCAACGCGGCACTCCCTAGCTGCCAGGAGCTCTTTTTACTGTGCGCACCCAACCAGAGCGACGGGAGGAGCACATTTCAGAAAACGTGCTCAGCTCGTCGAGAGAATGCGATTTAAGCAATAAAATAAAAAATGCACCTAAAACCTAAACCAAACGTTGCAGGTGCTTATTTCTTCGTGCGCAGTGGTCAACGCGGAACTCCCTAGCTGCCAGGAGCTCTTTTTACTGTGTGCACCCAACCAGAGCGACGGGAGGAGCACATTTCAGAAAACGTGCTCAGCTCGTCGAGAAAATGCGATTTAAGCAATAAAATTAAAAATGCACCTAAAACCTAAACCAAACGTTGCAGGTGCTTATTTCTTCATGCGCAGTGGTCAACGCGGCACTCTCTAGCTGCCAAGAGCACTTTTTACTGTGCGCACCCAACCAGAGTGACGGGAGGAGCACATTTCAGAAAACGTGCTCAGCTCGTCGAGAAAATGCGATTAAAGCAATAAGATTAAAAATGCACCTAAAACCTAAACCAAACGTTGCAGGTGCTTATTTCTTCATGCGCAGTGGTCAACGCGGCACTCTCTAGCTGCCAGGAGCACTTTTTACTACGCGCACCCAACCAGAGCGACGGGAGGAGCACATTTCAGAAACCGTGCTCAGCTCGTCGAGAGAATGCGATTTAAGCAATAAAATAAAAAATGCACCTAAAACCTAAACCAAACGTTGCAGGTGCTTATTTCTTCGTGCGCAGTGGTCAACGCGGCACTCCCTAGCTGCCAGGAGCTCTTTTTACTGTGCGCATCCAACCAGAGCGACGGAAGGAGCACATTTCAGAAAACGTGCTCAGCTCGTCGAGAAAATGCGATTTAAGCAATAAAATTAAAAATGCACGTAAAACCTAAACCAAACGTTGCAGGTGCTTATTTTTTCATGCGCAGTGGTCAACGCGGCACTCTCTAGCTGCCAGGAGCACTTTTTACTACGCGCACCCAACCAGAGCGACGGGAGGAGCACATTTCAGAAAACGTGCTCAGCTCGTCGAGAGAATGCGATTTGAGCAATAAAATAAAAAATGCACCTAAAACCTAAACCAAACGTTGCAGGTGCTTATTTCTTCGTGCGCAGTGGTCAACGCGGCACTCCCTAGCTGCCAGGAGCTCTTTTTACTGTGTGCACCCAACCAGAGCGACGGGAGGAGCATATTTCAGAAAACGTGCTCAGCTCGTCGAGAGAATGCGATTTAAGCAATAAAATAAAAAATGCACCTAAAACCTAAACCAAACGTTGCAGGTGCTTATTTCTTCGTGCGCAGTGGTCAACGCGGCACTCCCTAGCTGACAGGAGCTCTTTTTACTGTGCGCACCCAACCAGAGCGACGGGAGGAGCACATTTCAGAAAACGTGCTCAGCTCGTCGAGAAAACGCGATTTAAGCAATAAGATTAAAAATGCACCTAAAACCTAAATCAAACGTTGCAGGTGCTTATTTCTTCATGCGCAGGTTTCAACGCGGCACTCTCTAGCTGCCAGGAGCACTTTTTACTGTGCGCACCCAACCAGAGTGACGGGAGGAGCACATTTCAGAAAACGTGCTCAGCTCGTCGAGAAAATGCGATTTAAGCAATAAAATTAAAAATGCACCTAAAACCTAAACCAAACGTTGCAGGTGCTTATTTCTTCATGCGCAGTGGTCAACGCGGCACTCTCTAGCTGCCAAGAGCACTTTTTACTGTGCGCACCCAACCAGAGTGACGGGAGGAGCACATTTCAGAAAACGTGCTCAGCTCGTCGAGAAAATGCGATTTAAGCAATAAGATTAAAGATGCACCTAAAACCTAAACCAAACGTTGCAGGTGCTTATTTCTTCATGCGCAGTGGTCAACGCGGCACTCTCTAGCTGCCAGGAGCACTTTTTACTACGCGCACCCAACCAGAGCGACGGGAGGAGCACATTTCAGAAAACGTGCTCAGCTCGTCGAGAGAATGCGATTTAAGCAATAAAATAAAAAAATGCACCTAAAACCTAAACCAAACGTTGCAGGTGCTTATTTCTTCGTGCGCAGTGGTCAACGTGGCACTCCCTAGCTGCCAGGAGCACTTTTTACTGTGCGCACCCAACCAGAGTGACGGGAGGAGCACATTTCAGAAAACGTGCTCAGCTCGTCGAGAAAATGCGATTTAAGCAATAAAATTAAAAATGCACCTAAAACCTAAACCAAACGTTGCAGGTGCTTATTTCTTCATGCGCAGTGGTCAACGCGGCACTCTCTAGCTGCCAGGAGCACTTTTTACTATGCGCACCCAACCAGAGCGACGGGAGGAGCACATTTCAGAAAACGTGCTCAGCTCGTCGAGAAAATGCGATTTAAGCAATAAAATTAAAAATGCACTTAAAACCTAAACCAAACGTTGCAGGTGCTTATTTCTTCATGCGCAGTGGTCAACGCGGCACTCCCGAGCTGCCAAGAGCACTTTTTACTGTGCGCACCTAACCAGAGTGACGGGAGGAGCACATTTCAGAAAACGTGCTCAGCTCGTCGAGAAAATGCGATTTAAGCAATAAGATTAAAAATGCACCTAAAACCTAAACCAAACGTTGCAGGTGCTTATTTCTTCATGCGCAGTGGTCAACGCGGCACTCTCTAGCTGCCAGGAGCACTTTTTACTACGCGCACCCAACCAGAGCGACGGGAGGAGCACATTTCAGAAAACGTGCTCAGCTCGTCGAGAGAATGCGATTTAAGCAATAAAATAAAAAATGCACGTAAAACCTAAACCAAACGTTGCAGGTGCTTATTTCTTCGTGCGCAGTGGTCAACGCGGCACTCCCTAGCTGCCAGGAGCACTTTTTACTGTGCGCACAAAACCAGAGTGACGGGAGGACACATTTCAGAAAACGTGCTCAGCTCGTCGAGAAAATGCGATTTAAGCAATAAAATTAAAAATGCACCTAAACCCTAAACCAAACGTTGCAGGTGCTTATTTCTTCATGCGCAGTGGTCAACGCGGCACTCTTTAGCTGCCAGGAGCACTTTTTACTACGCGCGCCCAACCAGAGCGACGGGAGGAGCACATTTCAGAAAACGTGCTCAGCTCGTCGAGAAAATGCGATTTAAGCAATAAAATTAAAAATGCACCTAAAACCTAAACCAAACGTTGCAGGTGCTTATTTCTTCATGCGCAGTGGTCAACGCGGCACTCTCTAGCTGCCAGGAGCACTTTTTACTACGCGCACCCAACCAGAGCGACGGGAGGAGCACATTTCAGAAAACGTGCTCAGCTCGTCGAGAGAATGCGATTTGAGCAATAAAATAAAAAATGCACCTAAAACCTAAACCAAACGTTGCAGGTGCTTATTTCTTCGTGCGCAGTGGTCAACGCGGCACTCCCTAGCTGCCAGGAGCTCTTTTTACTGTGTGCACCCAACCAGAGCGACGGGAGGAGCACATTTCAGAAAACGTGCTCAGCTCGTCGAGAGAATGCGATTTAATCAATAAAATAAAAAATGCACCTAAAACCTAAACCAAACGTTGCAGGTGCTTATTTCTTCGTGCGCAGTGGTCAACGCGGCACTCCCTAGCTGACAGGAGCTTTTTTTACTGTGCGCACCCAACCAGAGCGACGGGAGGAGCACATTTCAGAAAACGTGCTCAGCTCGTCGAGAGAATGCGATTTAAGCAATAAAATTAAAAATGCACCTAAAACCTAAACCAAACGTTGCAGGTGCTTATTTCTTCGTGCGCAGTGGTCAACGCGGAACTGCCTAGCTGCCAGGAGCTCTTTTTACTGTGCGCACCCAACCAGAGCGACGGGAGGAGCACATTTCAGAAAACGTGCTCAGCTCGTCGAGAAAATGCGATTTAAGCAATAAGATTAAAGATGCACCTAAAACCTAAACCAAACGTTGCAGGTGCTTATTTCTTCATGCGCAGTGGTCAACGCGGCACTCTCTAGCTGCCAGGAGCACTTTTTACTACGCGCACCCAACCAGAGCGACGGGAGGAGCACATTTCAGAAAACGTGCTCAGCTCGTCGAGAAAATGCGATTTAAGCAATAAAATTAATAATGCACCTAAAACCTAAACCAAACGTTGCAGGTGCTTATTTCTTCGTGCGCAGTGGTCAACGCGGCACTCTCTAGCTGCCAGGAGCACTTTTTACTACGCGCACCCAACCAGAGCGACGGGAGGAGCACATTTCAGAAAACGTGCTCAGCTCGTCGAGAGAATGCGATTTAAGCAATAAAATAAAAAATGCACCTAAAACCTAAACCAAACGTTGCAGGTGCTTATTTCTTCGTGCGCAGTGGTCAACGCGGAACTCCCTAGCTGCCAGGAGCTCTTTTTACTGTGCGCACCCAACCAGAGTGACGGGAGGAGCACATTTCAGAAAACGTGCTCAGCTCGTCGAGAAAATGCGATTTAAGCAATAAAATTAAAAATGCACCTAAAACCTAAACCAAACGTTGCAGGTGCTTATTTCTTCATGCGCAGTGGTCAACGCGGCACTCTCTAGCTGCCAAGAGCACTTTTTACTGTGCGCACCCAACCAGAGTGACGGGAGGAGCACATTTCAGAAAACGTGCTCAGCTCGTCGAGAAAATGCGATTTAAGCAATAAGATTAAAAATGCACCTAAAACCTAAACCGGACGTTGCAGGTCCTTATTTCTTCATGCGCAGTGGTCAACGCGGCACTCTCTAGCTGCCAGGAGCACTTTTTACTACGCGCACCCAACCAGAGCGACGGGAGGAGCACATTTCAGAAAACGTGCTCAGCTCGTCGAGAGAATGCTATTTAAGCAATAAAATAAAAAATGCACCTAAAACCTTAACCAAACGTTGCAGGTGCTTATTTCTTCGTGCGCAGTGGTCAACGCGGAACTCCCTAGCTGCCAGGAGCTCTTTTTACTGTGCGCACCCAACCAGAGCGACGGGAGGAGCACATTTCAGAAAACGTGCTCAGCTCGTCGAGAAAATGCGATTTAAGCAATAAAATTAAAAATGCACCTAAAACCTAAACCAAACGTTGCAGGTGCTTATTTCTTCATGCGCAGTGGTCAACGCGGCACTCTCTAGCTGCCAGGAGCACTTTTTACTACGCGCACCCAACCAGAGCGACGGGAGGAGCACATTTCAGAAAACGTGCTCAGCTCCTCGAGAAAATGCGATTTAAGCAATAAAATTAAAAATGCACCCAAAACCTAAACCAAACGTTGCAGGTGGTTATTTCTTCAAGCGCAGTGGTCAACGCGGCACTCTCTAGCTGCCAAGAGCACTTTTTACTATGCGCACCCAACCAGAGTGACGGGAGGAGCACATTTCAGAAAACGTGCTCAGCTCGTCGAGAAAATGCGATTTAAGCAATAAAATTAAAAATGCTCCTAAAACCTAAACCAAACGTTGCAGGTGCTTATTTCTTCATGCGCAGTGGTCAACGCGGCACTCTCTAGCTGCCAGGAGCTCTTTTTACTGTGCGCACCCAACCAGAGCGACGGGAGGAGCACATTTCAGAAAACGTGCTCAGCTCGTCGAGAAAATGCGATTTAAGCAATAAAATTAAAAATGCACCTAAAACCTAAACCAAACGTTGCAGGTGCTTATTTCTTCATGCGCAGTGGTCAACGCGGCACTCTCTAGCTGCCAGGAGCACTTTTTACTACGCGCACCCAACCAGAGCGACGGGAGGAGCACATTTCAGAAAACGTGCTCAGCTCGTCGAGAGAATGCGATTTAAGCAATAAAATAAAAAATGCACCTAAAACCTAAACCAAACGTTGCAGGTGCTTATTTCTTCGTGCGCAGTGGTCAACGCGGCACTCCCTAGCTGCCAGGAGCACTTTTTACTACGCGCACCCAACCAGAGCGACGGGAGGAGCACATTTCAGAAAACGTGCTCAGCTCGTCGAGAGAATGCGATTTAAGCAATAAAATAAAAAATGCACCTAAAACCTAAACCAAACGTTGCAGGTGCTTATTTCTTCGTGCGCAGTGGTCAACGCGGCACTCCCTAGCTGCCAGGAGCTCTTTTTACTGTGTGCACCCAACCAGAGTGACGGGAGGAGCACATTTCAGAAAACGTGCTCAGCTCGTCGAGAAAATGCGATTTAAGCAATAAAATTAAAAATGCACCTAAAACCTAAACCAAACGTTGCAGGTGCTTATTTCTTCATGCGCAGTGGTCAACGCGGCACTCTCTAGCTGCCAAGAGCACTTTTTACTGTGCGCACCCAACCAGAGTGACGGGAGGAGCACATTTCAGAAAACGTGCTCAGCTCGTCGAGAAAATGCGATTTAAGCAATAAAATTAAAAATGCTCCTAAAACCTAAACCAAACGTTGCAGGTGCTTATTTCTTCATGCGCAGTGGTCAACGCGGCACTCTCTAGCTGCCAGGAGCACTTTTTACTACGCGCACCCAACCAGAGCGACGGGAGGAGCACATTTCAGAAAACGTGCTCAGCTCGTCGAGAAAATGCGATTTAAGCAATAAAATTAATAATGCACCTAAAACCTAAACCAAACGTTGCAGGTGCTTATTTCTTCGTGCGCAGTGGTCAACGCGGCACTCTCTAGCTGCCAGGAGCACTTTTTACTACGCGCACCCAACCAGAGCGACGGGAGGAGCACATTTCAGAAAACGTGCTCAGCTCGTCGAGAGAATGCGATTTAAGCAATAAAATAAAAAATGCACCTAAAACCTAAACCAAACGTTGCAGGTTCTTATTTCTTCGTGCGCAGTGGTCAACGCGGCACTCCCTAGCTGCCAGGAGCTCTTTTTACTGTGCGCACCCAACCAGAGCGACGGGAGGAGCACATTTCAGAAAACGTGATCAGCTCGTCGAGAAAATGCGATTTAAGCAATAAAATTAAAAATGCACCTAAAACCTAAACCAAACGTTGCAGGTGCTTATTTCTTCATGCGCAGTGGTCAACGCGGCACTCTCTAGCTGCCAGGAGCACTTTTTACTACGCGCACCCAACCAGAGCGACGGGAGGAGCACATTTCAGAAAACGTGCTCAGCTCGTCGAGAGAATGCGATTTAAGCAATAAAATAAAAAATGCACCTAAAACCTAAACCAAACGTTGCAGGTGCTTATTTCTTCGTGCGCAGTGGTCAACGCGGCACTCCCTAGCTGCCAGGAGCTCTTTTTACTGTGCGCACCCAACCAGAGCGACGGGAGGAGCACATTTCAGAAAACGTGCTCAGCTCGTCGAGAGAATGCGATTTAAGCAATAAAATAAAAAATGCACCTAAAACCTAAACCAAACGTTGCAGGTGCTTATTTCTTCGTGCGCAGTGGTCAACGCGGAACTCCCTAGCTGCCAGGAGCTCTTTTTACTGTGTGCACCCAACCAGAGCGACGGGAGGAGCACATTTCAGAAAACGTGCTCAGCTCGTCGAGAAAATGCGATTTAAGCAATAAAATTAAAAATGCACCTAAAACCTAAACCAAACGTTGCAGGTGCTTATTTCTTCATGCGCAGTGGTCAACGCGGCACTCTCTAGCTGCCAAGAGCACTTTTTACTGTGCGCACCCAACCAGAGTGACGGGAGGAGCACATTTCAGAAAACGTGCTCAGCTCGTCGAGAAAATGCGATTAAAGCAATAAGATTAAAAATGCACCTAAAACCTAAACCAAACGTTGCAGGTGCTTATTTCTTCATGCGCAGTGGTCAACGCGGCACTCTCTAGCTGCCAGGAGCACTTTTTACTACGCGCACCCAACCAGAGCGACGGGAGGAGCACATTTCAGAAACCGTGCTCAGCTCGTCGAGAGAATGCGATTTAAGCAATAAAATAAAAAATGCACCTAAAACCTAAACCAAACGTTGCAGGTGCTTATTTCTTCGTGCGCAGTGGTCAACGCGGCACTCCCTAGCTGCCAGGAGCTCTTTTTACTGTGCGCATCCAACCAGAGCGACGGAAGGAGCACATTTCAGAAAACGTGCTCAGCTCGTCGAGAAAATGCGATTTAAGCAATAAAATTAAAAATGCACGTAAAACCTAAACCAAACGTTGCAGGTGCTTATTTTTTCATGCGCAGTGGTCAACGCGGCACTCTCTAGCTGCCAGGAGCACTTTTTACTACGCGCACCCAACCAGAGCGACGGGAGGAGCACATTTCAGAAAACGTGCTCAGCTCGTCGAGAGAATGCGATTTGAGCAATAAAATAAAAAATGCACCTAAAACCTAAACCAAACGTTGCAGGTGCTTATTTCTTCGTGCGCAGTGGTCAACGCGGCACTCCCTAGCTGCCAGGAGCTCTTTTTACTGTGTGCACCCAACCAGAGCGACGGGAGGAGCATATTTCAGAAAACGTGCTCAGCTCGTCGAGAGAATGCGATTTAAGCAATAAAATAAAAAATGCACCTAAAACCTAAACCAAACGTTGCAGGTGCTTATTTCTTCGTGCGCAGTGGTCAACGCGGCACTCCCTAGCTGACAGGAGCTCTTTTTACTGTGCGCACCCAACCAGAGCGACGGGAGGAGCACATTTCAGAAAACGTGCTCAGCTCGTCGAGAAAACGCGATTTAAGCAATAAGATTAAAAATGCACCTAAAACCTAAATCAAACGTTGCAGGTGCTTATTTCTTCATGCGCAGGTTTCAACGCGGCACTCTCTAGCTGCCAGGAGCACTTTTTACTGTGCGCACCCAACCAGAGTGACGGGAGGAGCACATTTCAGAAAACGTGCTCAGCTCGTCGAGAAAATGCGATTTAAGCAATAAAATTAAAAATGCACCTAAAACCTAAACCAAACGTTGCAGGTGCTTATTTCTTCATGCGCAGTGGTCAACGCGGCACTCTCTAGCTGCCAAGAGCACTTTTTACTGTGCGCACCCAACCAGAGTGACGGGAGGAGCACATTTCAGAAAACGTGCTCAGCTCGTCGAGAAAATGCGATTTAAGCAATAAGATTAAAGATGCACCTAAAACCTAAACCAAACGTTGCAGGTGCTTATTTCTTCATGCGCAGTGGTCAACGCGGCACTCTCTAGCTGCCAGGAGCACTTTTTACTACGCGCACCCAACCAGAGCGACGGGAGGAGCACATTTCAGAAAACGTGCTCAGCTCGTCGAGAGAATGCGATTTAAGCAATAAAATAAAAAAATGCACCTAAAACCTAAACCAAACGTTGCAGGTGCTTATTTCTTCGTGCGCAGTGGTCAACGTGGCACTCCCTAGCTGCCAGGAGCACTTTTTACTGTGCGCACCCAACCAGAGTGACGGGAGGAGCACATTTCAGAAAACGTGCTCAGCTCGTCGAGAAAATGCGATTTAAGCAATAAAATTAAAAATGCACCTAAAACCTAAACCAAACGTTGCAGGTGCTTATTTCTTCATGCGCAGTGGTCAACGCGGCACTCTCTAGCTGCCAGGACCACTTTTTACTATGCGCACCCAACCAGAGCGACGGGAGGAGCACATTTCAGAAAACGTGCTCAGCTCGTCGAGAAAATGCGATTTAAGCAATAAAATTAAAAATGCACCTAAAACCTAAACCAAACGTTGCAGGTGCTTATTTCTTCATGCGCAGTGGTCAACGCGGCACTCCCGAGCTGCCAAGAGCACTTTTTACTGTGCGCACCTAACCAGAGTGACGGGAGGAGCACATTTCAGAAAACGTGCTCAGCTCGTCGAGAAAATGCGATTTAAGCAATAAGATTAAAAATGCACCTAAAACCTAAACCAAACGTTGCAGGTGCTTATTTCTTCATGCGCAGTGGTCAACGCGGCACTCTCTAGCTGCCAGGAGCACTTTTTACTACGCGCACCCAACCAGAGCGACGGGAGGAGCACATTTCAGAAAACGTGCTCAGCTCGTCGAGAGAATGCGATTTAAGCAATAAAATAAAAAATGCACGTAAAACCTAAACCAAACGTTGCAGGTGCTTATTTCTTCGTGCGCAGTGGTCAACGCGGCACTCCCTAGCTGCCAGGAGCACTTTTTACTGTGCGCACAAAACCAGAGTGACGGGAGGACACATTTCAGAAAACGTGCTCAGCTCGTCGAGAAAATGCGATTTAAGCAATAAAATTAAAAATGCACCTAAAACCTAAACCAAACGTTGCAGGTGCTTATTTCTTCATGCGCAGTGGTCAACGCGGCACTCTTTAGCTGCCAGGAGCACTTTTTACTACGCGCGCCCAACCAGAGCGACGGGAGGAGCACATTTCAGAAAACGTGCTCAGCTCGTCGAGAAAATGCGATTTAAGCAATAAAATTAAAAATGCACCTAAAACCTAAACCAAACGTTGCAGGTGCTTATTTCTTCATGCGCAGTGGTCAACGCGGCACTCTCTAGCTGCCAGGAGCACTTTTTACTACGCGCACCCAACCAGAGCGACGGGAGGAGCACATTTCAGAAAACGTGCTCAGCTCGTCGAGAGAATGCGATTTGAGCAATAAAATAAAAAATGCACCTAAAACCTAAACCAAACGTTGCAGGTGCTTATTTCTTCGTGCGCAGTGGTCAACGCGGCACTCCCTAGCTGCCAGGAGCTCTTTTTACTGTGTGCACCCAACCAGAGCGACGGGAGGAGCACATTTCAGAAAACGTGCTCAGCTCGTCGAGAGAATGCGATTTAATCAATAAAATAAAAAATGCACCTAAAACCTAAACCAAACGTTGCAGGTGCTTATTTCTTCGTGCGCAGTGGTCAACGCGGCACTCCCTAGCTGACAGGAGCTTTTTTTACTGTGCGCACCCAACCAGAGCGACGGGAGGAGCACATTTCAGAAAACGTGCTCAGCTCGTCGAGAGAATGCGATTTAAGCAATAAAATTAAAAATGCACCTAAAACCTAAACCAAACGTTGCAGGTGCTTATTTCTTCGTGCGCAGTGGTCAACGCGGAACTGCCTAGCTGCCAGGAGCTCTTTTTACTGTGCGCACCCAACCAGAGCGACGGGAGGAGCACATTTCAGAAAACGTGCTCAGCTCGTCGAGAAAATGCGATTTAAGCAATAAAATTAAAAATGCAGCTAAAACCTAAACAAAACGTTGCAGGTGCTTATTTCTTCGTGCGTAGTGCTCAACGCGGCACTCCCTAGCTGCCAGGAGCACTTTTTACTGTGCGCACCCAACCAGAGTGACGGGAGGAGCACATTTCAGAAAACGTGCTCAGCTCGTCGAGAAAATGCGATTTAAGCAATAAAATTAAAAATGCACCTAAAACCTAAACCAAACGTTGCAGCTGCTTATTTCTTCATGCGCAGTGGTCAACGCGGCACTCTCTAGCTGCCAAGAGCACTTTTTACTGTGCGCACCCAACCAGAGTGACGGGAGGAGCACATTTCAGAAAACGTGCTCAGCTCGTCGAGAAAATGCACCTAAAACCTAAATCAAACGTTGCAGGTGCTTATTTCTTCATGCGCAGTGGTCAACGCGGCACTCTCTAGCTGCCAGGAGCACTTTTTACTGTGCGCACCCAACCACAGTGACGGGAGGAGCACATTTCAGAAAACGTGCTCAGCTCGTCGAGAAAATGCGATTTAAGCAATAAAATTAAAAATGCACCTAAAACCTAAACCAAACGTTGCAGGTGCTTATTTCTTCATGCGCAGTGGTCAACGCGGCACTCTCTAGCTGCCAAGAGCACTTTTTACTGTGCGCACCCAACCAGAGTGACGGGAGGAGCACATTTCAGAAAACGTGCTCAGCTCGTCGAGAAAATGCGATTTAAGCAATAAGATTAAAGATGCACCTAAAACCTAAACCAAACGTTGCAGGTGCTTATTTCTTCATGCGCAGTGGTCAACGCGGAACTTTCTAGCTGCCAGGAGCACTTTTTACTACGCGCACCCAACCAGAGCGACGGGAGGAGCACATTTCAGAAAACGTGCTCAGCTCGTCGAGAGAATGCGATTCAAGCAATAAAATAAAAAAATGCACCTAAAACCTAAACCAAACGTTGCAGGTGCTTATTTCTTCGTGCGCAGTGGTCAACGCGGCACTCCCTAGCTGCCAGGAGCACTTTTTACTGTGCGCACCCAACCAGAGTGACAGGAGGAGCACATTTCAGAAAACGTGCTCAGCTCGTCGAGAAAATGCGATTTAAGCAATAAAATTAAAAATGCACCTAAAACCTAAACCAAACGTTGCAGCTGCTTATTTCTTCATGCGCAGTGGTCAACGCGGCACTCTCTAGCTGCCAAGAGCACTTTTTACTGTGCGCACCCAACCAGAGTGACGGGAGGAGCACATTTCAGAAAACGTGCTCAGCTCGTCGAGAAAATGCACCTAAAACCTAAATCAAACGTTGCAGGTGCTTATTTCTTCATGCGCAGTGGTCAACGCGGCACTCTCTAGCTGCCAGGAGCACTTTTTACTGTGCGCACCCAACCAGAGTGAAGGGAGGAGCACATTTCAGAAAACGTGCTCAGCTCGTCGAGAAAATGCGATTTAAGCAATAAAATTAAAAATGCACCTAAAACCTAAACCAAACGTTGCAGGTGCTTATTTCTTCATGCGCAGTGGTCAACGCGGCACTCTCTAGCTGCCAAGAGCACTTTTTACTGTGCGCACCCAACCAGAGTGACGGGAGGAGCACATTTCAGAAAACGTGCTCAGCTCGTCGAGAAAATGCGATTAAAGCAATAAGATTAAAAATGCACCTAAAACCTAAACCAAACGTTGCAGGTGCTTATTTCTTCATGCGCAGTGGTCAACGCGGCACTCTCTAGCTGCCAGGAGCACTTTTTACTACGCGCACCCAACCAGAGCGACGGGAGGAGCACATTTCAGAAAACGTGCTCAGCTCGTCGAGAAAATGCGATTTAAGCAATAAAATAAAAAATGCACCTAAAACCTAAACCAAACGTTGCAGGTGCTTATTTCTTCGTGCGCAGTGGTCAACGCGGCACTCCCTAGCTGCCAGGAGCTCTTTTTACTGTGCGCATCCAACCACAGCGACGGGAGGAGCACATTTCAGAAAACGTGCTCAGCTCGTCGAGAAAATGCGATTTAAGCAATAAAATTAAAAATGCACCTAAAACCTAAACCAAACGTTGCAGGTGGTTATTTCTTCATGCGCAGTGGTCAACGCGGCACTCTCTAGCTGCCAGGAGCACTTTTTACTACGCGCACCCAACCAGAGCGACGGGAGGAGCACATTTCAGAAAACGTGCTCAGCTCGTCGAGAGAATGCGATTTGAGCAATAAAATAAAAAATGCACCTAAAACCTAAACCAAACGTTGCAGGTGCTTATTTCTTCGTGCGCAGTGGTCAACGCGGCACTCCCTAGCTGCCAGGAGCTCTTTTTACTGTGTGCACCCAACCAGAGCGACGGGAGGAGCACATTTCAGAAAACGTGCTCAGCTCGTCGAGAGAATGCGATTTAAGCAATAAAATAAAAAATGCACCTAAAACCTAAACCAAACGTTGCAGGTGCTTATTTCTTCGTGCGCAGTGGTCAACGCGGCACTCCCTAGCTGCCAGGAGCTCTTTTTACTGTGCGCACCCAACCAGAGCGACGGGAGGAGCACATTTCAGAAAACGTGCTCAGCTCGTCGAGAAAATGCGATTTAAACAATAAAATTAAAAATGCACCTTAAACCTAAACCAAACGTTGCAGGTGCTTATTTCTTCGTGCGCAGTGGTCAACGCGGCACTCCCTAGCTGCCAGGAGCTCTTTTTACTGTGTGCACCCAACCAGAGCGACGGGAGGAGCACATTTCAGAAAACGTGCTCAGCTCGTCGAGAAAACGTGATTTAAGCAATAAGATTAAAAATGCACCTAAAACCTAAATCAAACGTTGCAGGTGCTTATTTCTTCATGCGCAGTGGTCAACGCGGCACTCTCTAGCTGCCAGGAGCACTTTTTACTGTGCGCACCCAACCAGAGTGACGGGAGGAGCACATTTCAGAAAACGTGCTCAGCTCGTCGAGAAAATGCGATTTAAGCAATAAAATTAAAAATGCACCTAAAACCTAAACCAAACGTTGCAGGTGCTTATTTCTTCATGCGCAGTGGTCAACGCGGCACTCTCTAGCTGCCAAGAGCACTTTTACTGTGCGCACCCAACCAGAGTGACGGGAGGAGCACATTTCAGAAAACGTGCTCAGCTCGTCGAGAAAATGCGATTTAAGCAATAAGATTAAAGATGCACCTAAAACCTAAACCAAACGTTGCAGGTGCTTATTTCTTCATGCGCAGTGGTCAACGCGGCACTCTCTAGCTGCCAGGAGCACTTTTTACTACGCACACCCAACCAGAGCGACGGGAGGAGCACATTTCAGAAAACGTGCTCAGCTCGTCGAGAGAATGCGATTTAAGCAATAAAATAAAAAAATGCACCTAAAACCTAAACCAAACGTTGCAGGTGCTTATTTCTTCGTGCGCAGTGGTCAACGCGGCACTCCCTAGCTGCCAGGAGTACTTTTTACTGTGCGCACCCAACCAGAGCGACGGGAGGAGCACATTTCAGAAACCGTGCTCAGCTCGTCGAGAAAATGCGATTTAAGCAATAAAATTAAAAATGCACCTAAAACCTAAACCAAACGTTGCAGGTGCTTATTTCTTCATGCGCAGTGGTCAACGCGGCACTCTCTAGCTGCCAGGAGCACTTTTTACTATGCGCGCCCAACCAGAGCGACGGGAGGAGCACATTTCAGAAAACGTGCTCAGCTCGTCGAGAAAATGCGATTTAAGCAATAAAATTAAAAATGCACCTAAAACCTAAACCAAACGTTGCAGGTGCTTATTTCTTCATGCGCAGTGGTCAACGCGGCACTCCCGAGCTGCCAAGAGCACTTTTTACTGTGCGCACCCAACCAGAGCGACGGGAGGAGCACATTTCAGAAAACGTGCTCAGCTCGTCGAGAGAATGCGATTTAAGCAATAAAATTGAAAATGCACCTAAAACCTAAACCAAACGTTGCAGGTGCTTATTTCTTCGTGCGCAGTGGTCAACGCGGAACTCCCTAGCTGCCAGGAGCTCTTTTTACTGTGCGCACCCAACCAGAGCGACGGGAGGAGCACATTTCAGAAAACGTGCTCAGCTCGTCGAGAAAATGCGATTTAAGCAATAAAATTAAAAATGCAGCTAAAACCTAAACCAAACGTTGCAGGTGCTTATTTCTTCATGCGCAGTGGTCAACGCGGCACTCTCTAGCTGCCAGGAGCACTTTTTACTACGCGCACCCAACCAGAGCGACGGGAAGAGCACATTTCAGAAAACGTGCTCAGCTCGTCGAGAGAATGCGATTTAAGCAATAAAATTAAAAATGCACCTAAAACCTAAACCAAACGTTGCAGGTGCTTATTTCTTCATGAGCAGTGGTCAACGCGGCACTCTCTAGCTGCCAGGAGCACTTTTTACTACGCGCACCCAACCAGAGCGACGGGAGGAGCACATTTCAGAAAACGTGCTCAGCTCGTCGAGAGAATGCGATTATAGCAATAAAATAAAAAATGCACCTAAAACCTAAACAAAACGTTGCAGGTGCTTATTTCTTCGTGCGCAGTGGTCAACGCGGAACTCCCTAGCTGCCAGGAGCTATTTTTACTGTGCGCACCCAACCAGAGCGACGGGAGGAGCACATTTCAGAAAACGTGCTCAGCTCGTCGAGAAAATGCGATTTAAGCAATAAAATTAAAAATCCACCTAAAACCTAAACCAAACGTTGCAGGTGCTTATTTCTTCGTGCGCAGTGCTCAACGCGGCACTCCCTAGCTGCCAGGAGCACTTTTTACTGTGCGCACCCAACCAGAGTGACGGGAGGAGCACATTTTAGAAAACGTGCTCAGCTCGTCGAGAAAATGCGATTTAAGCAATAAAATTAAAAATGCACCTAAAACCTAAACCAAACGTTGCAGGTGCTTATTTCTTCATGCGCAGTGGTCAACGCGGCACTCTCTAGCTGCCAAGAGCACTTTTTACTGTGCGCACCCAATCAGAGCGACGGGAGGAGCACATTTCAGAAAACGTGATCAGCTCGTCGAGAAAATGCGATTTAAGCAATAAAATTAAAAATGCACCTAAAACCTAAACCAAACGTTGCAGGTGCTTATTTCTTCATGAGCAGTGGTCAACGCGGCACTCTCTAGCTGCCAGGAGCACTTTTTACTACGCGCACCCAACCAGAGCGACGGGAGGAGCACATTTCAGAAAACGTGCTCAGCTCGTCGAGAGAATGCGATTTAAGCAATAAAATAAAAAATGCACCTAAAACCTAAACCAAACGTTGCAGGTGCTTATTTCTTCGTGCGCAGTGGTCAACGCGGCACTCCCTAGCTGCCAGGAGCTATTTTTACTGTGTGCACCCAACCAGAGCGACGGGAGGAGCACATTTCAGAAAACGTGCTCAGCTCGTCGAGAGAATGCGATTTAAGCAATAAAATAAAAATGCACCTAAAACCTAAACCAAACGTTGCAGGTGCTTATTTCTTCGTGCGCAGTGGTCAACGCGGCACTCCCTAGCTGCCAGGAGCACTTTTTACTGTGCGCACCCAACCAGAGTGACGGAAGGAGCACATTTCAGAAAACGTACTCAGCTCGTCGAGAGAATGCGATTTAAGCAATAAAATTAAAAATGCACCTAAAACCTAAACCAAACGTTGCAGGTGCTTATTTCTTCATGCGCAGTGATCAACGCGGCACTCTCTAGCTGCCAAGAGCACTTTTTACTGTGCGCACCCAACCAGAGTGACGGGAGGAGCACATTTCAGAAAACGTGCTCAGCTCGTCGAGAAAACGCGATTTAAGCAATAAGATTAAAAATGCACCTAAAACCTAAACCAAACGTTGCAGGTGCTTATTTCTTCATGCGCAGTGGTCAACGCGGCACTCTCTAGCTGCCAGGAGCACTTTTTACTGTGTGCACCCAACCAGAGTGACGGGAGGAGCACATTTCAGAAAACGTGCTCAGCTCGTCGAGAAAATGCGATTTAAGCAATAAAATTAAAAATGCACCTAAAACCTAAACCAAACGTTGCAGGTGCTTATTTCTTCATGCGCAGTGGTCAACGCGGCACTCTCTAGCTGCCAAGAGCACTTTTTACTGTGCGCACCCAACCAGAGTGACGGGAGGAGCACATTTCAGAAAACGTGCTCAGCTCGTCGAGAAAATGCGATTTAAGCAATAAGATTAAAAATGCACCTAAAACCTAAACCGGACGTTGCAGGTCCTTATTTCTTCATGCGCAGTGGTCAACGCGGCACTCTCTAGCTGCCAGGAGCACTTTTTACTACGCGCACCCAACCAGAGCGACGGGAGGAGCACATTTCAGAAAACGTGCTCAGCTCGTCGAGAGAATGCTATTTAAGCAATAAAATAAAAAATGCACCTAAAACCTTAACCAAACGTTGCAGGTGCTTATTTCTTCGTGCGCAGTGGTCAACGCGGAACTCCCTAGCTGCCAGGAGCTCTTTTTACTGTGCGCACCCAACCAGAGCGACGGGAGGAGCACATTTCAGAAAACGTGCTCAGCTCGTCGAGAAAATGCGATTTAAGCAATAAAATTAAAAATGCACCTAAAACCTAAACCAAACGTTGCAGGTGCTTATTTCTTCATGCGCAGTGGTCAACGCGGCACTCTCTAGCTGCCAGGAGCACTTTTTACTACGCGCACCCAACCAGAGCGACGGGAGGAGCACATTTCAGAAAACGTGCTCAGCTCCTCGAGAAAATGCGATTTAAGCAATAAAATTAAAAATGCACCCAAAACCTAAACCAAACGTTGCAGGTGGTTATTTCTTCAAGCGCAGTGGTCAACGCGGCACTCTCTAGCTGCCAAGAGCACTTTTTACTATGCGCACCCAACCAGAGTGACGGGAGGAGCACATTTCAGAAAACGTGCTCAGCTCGTCGAGAAAATGCGATTTAAGCAATAAAATTAAAAATGCTCCTAAAACCTAAACCAAACGTTGCAGGTGCTTATTTCTTCATGCGCAGTGGTCAACGCGGCACTCTCTAGCTGCCAGGAGCACTTTTTACTACGCGCACCCAACCAGAGCGACGGGAGGAGCACATTTCAGAAAACGTGCTCAGCTCCTCGAGAAAATGCGATTTAAGCAATAAAATTAAAAATGCACCCAAAACCTAAACCAAACGTTGCAGGTGGTTATTTCTTCAAGCGCAGTGGTCAACGCGGCACTCTCGAGCTGCCAGGAGCTCTTTTTACTGTGCGCACCCAACCAGAGCGACGGGAGGAGCACATTTCAGAAAACGTGCTCAGCTCGTCGAGAAAATGCGATTTAAGCAATAAAATTAAAAATGCACCTAAAACCTAAACCAAACGTTGCAGGTGCTTATTTCTTCATGCGCAGTGGTCAACGCGGCACTCTCTAGCTGCCAGGAGCACTTTTTACTACGCGCACCCAACCAGAGCGACGGGAGGAGCACATTTCAGAAAACGTGCTCAGCTCGTCGAGAGAATGCGATTTAAGCAATAAAATAAAAAATGCACCTAAAACCTAAACCAAACGTTGCAGGTGCTTATTTCTTCGTGCGCAGTGGTCAACGCGGCACTCCCTAGCTGCCAGGAGCACTTTTTACTACGCGCACCCAACCAGAGCGACGGGAGGAGCACATTTCAGAAAACGTGCTCAGCTCGTCGAGAGAATGCGATTTAAGCAATAAAATAAAAAATGCACCTAAAACCTAAACCAAACGTTGCAGGTGCTTATTTCTTCGTGCGCAGTGGTCAACGCGGCACTCCCTAGCTGCCAGGAGCTCTTTTTACTGTGTGCACCCAACCAGAGTGACGGGAGGAGCACATTTCAGAAAACGTGCTCAGCTCGTCGAGAAAATGCGATTTAAGCAATAAAATTAAAAATGCACCTAAAACCTAAACCAAACGTTGCAGGTGCTTATTTCTTCATGCGCAGTGGTCAACGCGGCACTCTCTAGCTGCCAAGAGCACTTTTTACTGTGCGCACCCAACCAGAGTGACGGGAGGAGCACATTTCAGAAAACGTGCTCAGCTCGTCGAGAAAATGCGATTTAAGCAATAAGATTAAAAATGCACCTAAAACCTAAACCGGACGTTGCAGGTCCTTATTTCTTCATGCGCAGTGGTCAACGCGGCACTCTCTAGCTGCCAGGAGCACTTTTTACTACGCGCACCCAACCAGAGCGACGGGAGGAGCACATTTCAGAAAACGTGCTCAGCTCGTCGAGAGAATGCTATTTAAGCAATAAAATAAAAAATGCACCTAAAACCTTAACCAAACGTTGCAGGTGCTTATTTCTTCGTGCGCAGTGGTCAACGCGGAACTCCCTAGCTGCCAGGAGCTCTTTTTACTGTGCGCACCCAACCAGAGCGACGGGAGGAGCACATTTCAGAAAACGTGCTCAGCTCGTCGAGAAAATGCGATTTAAGCAATAAAATTAAAAATGCACCTAAAACCTAAACCAAACGTTGCAGGTGCTTATTTCTTCATGCGCAGTGGTCAACGCGGCACTCTCTAGCTGCCAGGAGCACTTTTTACTACGCGCACCCAACCAGAGCGACGGGAGGAGCACATTTCAGAAAACGTGCTCAGCTCCTCGAGAAAATGCGATTTAAGCAATAAAATTAAAAATGCACCCAAAACCTAAACCAAACGTTGCAGGTGGTTATTTCTTCAAGCGCAGTGGTCAACGCGGCACTCTCTAGCTGCCAAGAGCACTTTTTACTATGCGCACCCAACCAGAGTGACGGGAGGAGCACATTTCAGAAAACGTGCTCAGCTCGTCGAGAAAATGCAATTTAAGCAATAAAATTAAAAATGCTCCTAAAACCTAAACCAAACGTTGCAGGTGCTTATTTCTTCATGCGCAGTGGTCAACGCGGCACTCTCTAGCTGCCAGGAGCACTTTTTACTACGCGCACCCAACCAGAGCGACGGGAGGAGCACATTTCAGAAAACGTGCTCAGCTCGTCGAGAAAATGCGATTTAAGCAATAAAATTAATAATGCACCTAAAACCTAAACCAAACGTTGCAGGTGCTTATTTCTTCGTGCGCAGTGGTCAACGCGGCACTCTCTAGCTGCCAGGAGCACTTTTTACTACGCGCACCCAACCAGAGCGACGGGAGGAGCACATTTCAGAAAACGTGCTCAGCTCGTCGAGAGAATGCGATTTAAGCAATAAAATAAAAAATGCACCTAAAACCTAAACCAAACGTTGCAGGTTCTTATTTCTTCGTGCGCAGTGGTCAACGCGGCACTCCCTAGCTGCCAGGAGCTCTTTTTACTGTGCGCACCCAACCAGAGCGACGGGAGGAGCACATTTCAGAAAACGTGATCAGCTCGTCGAGAAAATGCGATTTAAGCAATAAAATTAAAAATGCACCTAAAACCTAAACCAAACGTTGCAGGTGCTTATTTCTTCATGCGCAGTGGTCAACGCGGCACTCTCTAGCTGCCAGGAGCACTTTTTACTACGCGCACCCAACCAGAGCGACGGGAGGAGCACATTTCAGAAAACGTGCTCAGCTCGTCGAGAGAATGCGATTTAAGCAATAAAATAAAAAATGCACCTAAAACCTAAACCAAACGTTGCAGGTGCTTATTTCTTCGTGCGCAGTGGTCAACGCGGCACTCCCTAGCTGCCAGGAGCTCTTTTTACTGTGCGCACCCAACCAGAGCGACGGGAGGAGCACATTTCAGAAAACGTGCTCAGCTCGTCGAGAGAATGCGATTTAAGCAATAAAATAAAAAATGCACCTAAAACCTAAACCAAACGTTGCAGGTGCTTATTTCTTCGTGCGCAGTGGTCAACGCGGAACTCCCTAGCTGCCAGGAGCTCTTTTTACTGTGTGCACCCAACCAGAGCGACGGGAGGAGCACATTTCAGAAAACGTGCTCAGCTCGTCGAGAAAATGCGATTTAAGCAATAAAATTAAAAATGCACCTAAAACCTAAACCAAACGTTGCAGGTGCTTATTTCTTCATGCGCAGTGGTCAACGCGGCACTCTCTAGCTGCCAAGAGCACTTTTTACTGTGCGCACCCAACCAGAGTGACGGGAGGAGCACATTTCAGAAAACGTGCTCAGCTCGTCGAGAAAATGCGATTAAAGCAATAAGATTAAAAATGCACCTAAAACCTAAACCAAACGTTGCAGGTGCTTATTTCTTCATGCGCAGTGGTCAACGCGGCACTCTCTAGCTGCCAGGAGCACTTTTTACTACGCGCACCCAACCAGAGCGACGGGAGGAGCACATTTCAGAAACCGTGCTCAGCTCGTCGAGAGAATGCGATTTAAGCAATAAAATAAAAAATGCACCTAAAACCTAAACCAAACGTTGCAGGTGCTTATTTCTTCGTGCGCAGTGGTCAACGCGGCACTCCCTAGCTGCCAGGAGCTCTTTTTACTGTGCGCATCCAACCAGAGCGACGGAAGGAGCACATTTCAGAAAACGTGCTCAGCTCGTCGAGAAAATGCGATTTAAGCAATAAAATTAAAAATGCACGTAAAACCTAAACCAAACGTTGCAGGTGCTTATTTTTTCATGCGCAGTGGTCAACGCGGCACTCTCTAGCTGCCAGGAGCACTTTTTACTACGCGCACCCAACCAGAGCGACGGGAGGAGCACATTTCAGAAAACGTGCTCAGCTCGTCGAGAGAATGCGATTTGAGCAATAAAATAAAAAATGCACCTAAAACCTAAACCAAACGTTGCAGGTGCTTATTTCTTCGTGCGCAGTGGTCAACGCGGCACTCCCTAGCTGCCAGGAGCTCTTTTTACTGTGTGCACCCAACCAGAGCGACGGGAGGAGCATATTTCAGAAAACGTGCTCAGCTCGTCGAGAGAATGCGATTTAAGCAATAAAATAAAAAATGCACCTAAAACCTAAACCAAACGTTGCAGGTGCTTATTTCTTCGTGCGCAGTGGTCAACGCGGCACTCCCTAGCTGACAGGAGCTCTTTTTACTGTGCGCACCCAACCAGAGCGACGGGAGGAGCACATTTCAGAAAACGTGCTCAGCTCGTCGAGAAAACGCGATTTAAGCAATAAGATTAAAAATGCACCTAAAACCTAAATCAAACGTTGCAGGTGCTTATTTCTTCATGCGCAGGTTTCAACGCGGCACTCTCTAGCTGCCAGGAGCACTTTTTACTGTGCGCACCCAACCAGAGTGACGGGAGGAGCACATTTCAGAAAACGTGCTCAGCTCGTCGAGAAAATGCGATTTAAGCAATAAAATTAAAAATGCACCTAAAACCTAAACCAAACGTTGCAGGTGCTTATTTCTTCATGCGCAGTGGTCAACGCGGCACTCTCTAGCTGCCAAGAGCACTTTTTACTGTGCGCACCCAACCAGAGTGACGGGAGGAGCACATTTCAGAAAACGTGCTCAGCTCGTCGAGAAAATGCGATTTAAGCAATAAGATTAAAGATGCACCTAAAACCTAAACCAAACGTTGCAGGTGCTTATTTCTTCATGCGCAGTGGTCAACGCGGCACTCTCTAGCTGCCAGGAGCACTTTTTACTACGCGCACCCAACCAGAGCGACGGGAGGAGCACATTTCAGAAAACGTGCTCAGCTCGTCGAGAGAATGCGATTTAAGCAATAAAATAAAAAAATGCACCTAAAACCTAAACCAAACGTTGCAGGTGCTTATTTCTTCGTGCGCAGTGGTCAACGTGGCACTCCCTAGCTGCCAGGAGCACTTTTTACTGTGCGCACCCAACCAGAGTGACGGGAGGAGCACATTTCAGAAAACGTGCTCAGCTCGTCGAGAAAATGCGATTTAAGCAATAAAATTAAAAATGCACCTAAAACCTAAACCAAACGTTGCAGGTGCTTATTTCTTCATGCGCAGTGGTCAACGCGGCACTCTCTAGCTGCCAGGAGCACTTTTTACTATGCGCACCCAACCAGAGCGACGGGAGGAGCACATTTCAGAAAACGTGCTCAGCTCGTCGAGAAAATGCGATTTAAGCAATAAAATTAAAAATGCACCTAAAACCTAAACCAAACGTTGCAGGTGCTTATTTCTTCATGCGCAGTGGTCAACGCGGCACTCCCGAGCTGCCAAGAGCACTTTTTACTGTGCGCACCTAACCAGAGTGACGGGAGGAGCACATTTCAGAAAACGTGCTCAGCTCGTCGAGAAAATGCGATTTAAGCAATAAGATTAAAAATGCACCTAAAACCTAAACCAAACGTTGCAGGTGCTTATTTCTTCATGCGCAGTGGTCAACGCGGCACTCTCTAGCTGCCAGGAGCACTTTTTACTACGCGCACCCAACCAGAGCGACGGGAGGAGCACATTTCAGAAAACGTGCTCAGCTCGTCGAGAGAATGCGATTTAAGCAATAAAATAAAAAATGCACGTAAAACCTAAACCAAACGTTGCAGGTGCTTATTTCTTCGTGCGCAGTGGTCAACGCGGCACTCCCTAGCTGCCAGGAGCACTTTTTACTGTGCGCACAAAACCAGAGTGACGGGAGGACACATTTCAGAAAACGTGCTCAGCTCGTCGAGAAAATGCGATTTAAGCAATAAAATTAAAAATGCACCTAAAACCTAAACCAAACGTTGCAGGTGCTTATTTCTTCATGCGCAGTGGTCAACGCGGCACTCTTTAGCTGCCAGGAGCACTTTTTACTACGCGCGCCCAACCAGAGCGACGGGAGGAGCACATTTCAGAAAACGTGCTCAGCTCGTCGAGAAAATGCGATTTAAGCAATAAAATTAAAAATGCACCTAAAACCTAAACCAAACGTTGCAGGTGCTTATTTCTTCATGCGCAGTGGTCAACGCGGCACTCTCTAGCTGCCAGGAGCACTTTTTACTACGCGCACCCAACCAGAGCGACGGGAGGAGCACATTTCAGAAAACGTGCTCAGCTCGTCGAGAGAATGCGATTTGAGCAATAAAATAAAAAATGCACCTAAAACCTAAACCAAACGTTGCAGGTGCTTATTTCTTCGTGCGCAGTGGTCAACGCGGCACTCCCTAGCTGCCAGGAGCTCTTTTTACTGTGTGCACCCAACCAGAGCGACGGGAGGAGCACATTTCAGAAAACGTGCTCAGCTCGTCGAGAGAATGCGATTTAATCAATAAAATAAAAAATGCACCTAAAACCTAAACCAAACGTTGCAGGTGCTTATTTCTTCGTGCGCAGTGGTCAACGCGGCACTCCCTAGCTGACAGGAGCTTTTTTTACTGTGCGCACCCAACCAGAGCGACGGGAGGAGCACATTTCAGAAAACGTGCTCAGCTCGTCGAGAGAATGCGATTTAAGCAATAAAATTAAAAATGCACCTAAAACCTAAACCAAACGTTGCAGGTGCTTATTTCTTCGTGCGCAGTGGTCAACGCGGAACTGCCTAGCTGCCAGGAGCTCTTTTTACTGTGCGCACCCAACCAGAGCGACGGGAGGAGCACATTTCAGAAAACGTGCTCAGCTCGTCGAGAAAATGCGATTTAAGCAATAAAATTAAAAATGCAGCTAAAACCTAAACAAAACGTTGCAGGTGCTTATTTCTTCGTGCGTAGTGCTCAACGCGGCACTCCCTAGCTGCCAGGAGCACTTTTTACTGTGCGCACCCAACCAGAGTGACGGGAGGAGCACATTTCAGAAAACGTGCTCAGCTCGTCGAGAAAATGCGATTTAAGCAATAAAATTAAAAATGCACCTAAAACCTAAACCAAACGTTGCAGCTGCTTATTTCTTCATGCGCAGTGGTCAACGCGGCACTCTCTAGCTGCCAAGAGCACTTTTTACTGTGCGCACCCAACCAGAGTGACGGGAGGAGCACATTTCAGAAAACGTGCTCAGCTCGTCGAGAAAATGCACCTAAAACCTAAATCAAACGTTGCAGGTGCTTATTTCTTCATGCGCAGTGGTCAACGCGGCACACTCTAGCTGCCAGGAGCACTTTTTACTGTGCGCACCCAACCACAGTGACGGGAGGAGCACATTTCAGAAAACGTGCTCAGCTCGTCGAGAAAATGCGATTTAAGCAATAAAATTAAAAATGCACCTAAAACCTAAACCAAACGTTGCAGGTGCTTATTTCTTCATGCGCAGTGGTCAACGCGGCACTCTCTAGCTGCCAAGAGCACTTTTTACTGTGCGCACCCAACCAGAGTGACGGGAGGAGCACATTTCAGAAAACGTGCTCAGCTCGTCGAGAAAATGCGATTTAAGCAATAAGATTAAAGATGCACCTAAAACCTAAACCAAACGTTGCAGGTGCTTATTTCTTCATGCGCAGTGGTCAACGCGGAACTTTCTAGCTGCCAGGAGCACTTTTTACTACGCGCACCCAACCAGAGCGACGGGAGGAGCACATTTCAGAAAACGTGCTCAGCTCGTCGAGAGAATGCGATTCAAGCAATAAAATAAAAAAATGCACCTAAAACCTAAACCAAACGTTGCAGGTGCTTATTTCTTCGTGCGCAGTGGTCAACGCGGCACTCCCTAGCTGCCAGGAGCACTTTTTACTGTGCGCACCCAACCAGAGTGACGGGAGGAGCACATTTCAGAAAACGTGCTCAGCTCGTCGAGAAAATGCGATTTAAGCAATAAAATTAAAAATGCACCTAAAACCTAAACCAAACGTTGCAGCTGCTTATTTCTTCATGCGCAGTGGTCAACGCGGCACTCTCTAGCTGCCAAGAGCACTTTTTACTGTGCGCACCCAACCAGAGTGACGGGAGGAGCACATTTCAGAAAACGTGCTCAGCTCGTCGAGAAAATGCACCTAAAACCTAAATCAAACGTTGCAGGTGCTTATTTCTTCATGCGCAGTGGTCAACGCGGCACTCTCTAGCTGCCAGGAGCACTTTTTACTGTGCGCACCCAACCAGAGTGAAGGGAGGAGCACATTTCAGAAAACGTGCTCAGCTCGTCGAGAAAATGCGATTTAAGCAATAAAATTAAAAATGCACCTAAAACCTAAACCAAACGTTGCAGGTGCTTATTTCTTCATGCGCAGTGGTCAACGCGGCACTCTCTAGCTGCCAAGAGCACTTTTTACTGTGCGCACCCAACCAGAGTGACGGGAGGAGCACATTTCAGAAAACGTGCTCAGCTCGTCGAGAAAATGCGATTAAAGCAATAAGATTAAAAATGCACCTAAAACCTAAACCAAACGTTGCAGGTGCTTATTTCTTCATGCGCAGTGGTCAACGCGGCACTCTCTAGCTGCCAGGAGCACTTTTTACTACGCGCACCCAACCAGAGCGACGGGAGGAGCACATTTCAGAAAACGTGCTCAGCTCGTCGAGAAAATGCGATTTAAGCAATAAAATAAAAAATGCACCTAAAACCTAAACCAAACGTTGCAGGTGCTTATTTCTTCGTGCGCAGTGGTCAACGCGGCACTCCCTAGCTGCCAGGAGCTCTTTTTACTGTGCGCATCCAACCACAGCGACGGGAGGAGCACATTTCAGAAAACGTGCTCAGCTCGTCGAGAAAATGCGATTTAAGCAATAAAATTAAAAATGCACCTAAAACCTAAACCAAACGTTGCAGGTGGTTATTTCTTCATGCGCAGTGGTCAACGCGGCACTCTCTAGCTGCCAGGAGCACTTTTTACTACGCGCACCCAACCAGAGCGACGGGAGGAGCACATTTCAGAAAACGTGCTCAGCTCGTCGAGAGAATGCGATTTGAGCAATAAAATAAAAAATGCACCTAAAACCTAAACCAAACGTTGCAGGTGCTTATTTCTTCGTGCGCAGTGGTCAACGCGGCACTCCCTAGCTGCCAGGAGCTCTTTTTACTGTGTGCACCCAACCAGAGCGACGGGAGGAGCACATTTCAGAAAACGTGCTCAGCTCGTCGAGAGAATGCGATTTAAGCAATAAAATAAAAAATGCACCTAAAACCTAAACCAAACGTTGCAGGTGCTTATTTCTTCGTGCGCAGTGGTCAACGCGGCACTCCCTAGCTGCCAGGAGCTCTTTTTACTGTGCGCACCCAACCAGAGCGACGGGAGGAGCACATTTCAGAAAACGTGCTCAGCTCGTCGAGAAAATGCGATTTAAACAATAAAATTAAAAATGCACCTTAAACCTAAACCAAACGTTGCAGGTGCTTATTTCTTCGTGCGCAGTGGTCAACGCGGCACTCCCTAGCTGCCAGGAGCTCTTTTTACTGTGTGCACCCAACCAGAGCGACGGGAGGAGCACATTTCAGAAAACGTGCTCAGCTCGTCGAGAAAACGTGATTTAAGCAATAAGATTAAAAATGCACCTAAAACCTAAATCAAACGTTGCAGGTGCTTATTTCTTCATGCGCAGTGGTCAACGCGGCACTCTCTAGCTGCCAGGAGCACTTTTTACTGTGCGCACCCAACCAGAGTGACGGGAGGAGCACATTTCAGAAAACGTGCTCAGCTCGTCGAGAAAATGCGATTTAAGCAATAAAATTAAAAATGCACCTAAAACCTAAACCAAACGTTGCAGGTGCTTATTTCTTCATGCGCAGTGGTCAACGCGGCACTCTCTAGCTGCCAAGAGCACTTTTACTGTGCGCAACCAACCAGAGTGACGGGAGGAGCACATTTCAGAAAACGTGCTCAGCTCGTCGAGAAAATACGATTTAAGCAATAAGATTAAAGATGCACCTAAAACCTAAACCAAACGTTGCAGGTGCTTATTTCTTCATGCGCAGTGGTCAACGCGGCACTCTCTAGCTGCCAGGAGCACTTTTTACTACGCACACCCAACCAGAGCGACGGGAGGAGCACATTTCAGAAAACGTGCTCAGCTCGTCGAGAGAATGCGATTTAAGCAATAAAATAAAAAAATGCACCTAAAACCTAAACCAAACGTTGCAGGTGCTTATTTCTTCGTGCGCAGTGGTCAACGCGGCACTCCCTAGCTGCCAGGAGTACTTTTTACTGTGCGCACCCAACCAGAGCGACGGGAGGAGCACATTTCAGAAACCGTGCTCAGCTCGTCGAGAAAATGCGATTTAAGCAATAAAATTAAAAATGCACCTAAAACCTAAACCAAACGTTGCAGGTGCTTATTTCTTCATGCGCAGTGGTCAACGCGGCACTCTCTAGCTGCCAGGAGCACTTTTTACTATGCGCGCCCAACCAGAGCGACGGGAGGAGCACATTTCAGAAAACGTGCTCAGCTCGTCGAGAAAATGCGATTTAAGCAATAAAATTAAAAATGCACCTAAAACCTAAACCAAACGTTGCAGGTGCTTATTTCTTCATGCGCAGTGGTCAACGCGGCACTCCCGAGCTGCCAAGAGCACTTTTTACTGTGCGCACCCAACCAGAGCGACGGGAGGAGCACATTTCAGAAAACGTGCTCAGCTCGTCGAGAGAATGCGATTTAAGCAATAAAATTGAAAATGCACCTAAAACCTAAACCAAACGTTGCAGGTGCTTATTTCTTCGTGCGCAGTGGTCAACGCGGAACTCCCTAGCTGCCAGGAGCTCTTTTTACTGTGCGCACCCAACCAGAGCGACGGGAGGAGCACATTTCAGAAAACGTGCTCAGCTCGTCGAGAAAATGCGATTTAAGCAATAAAATTAAAAATGCAGCTAAAACCTAAACCAAACGTTGCAGGTGCTTATTTCTTCATGCGCAGTGGTCAACGCGGCACTCTCTAGCTGCCAGGAGCACTTTTTACTACGCGCACCCAACCAGAGCGACGGGAAGAGCACATTTCAGAAAACGTGCTCAGCTCGTCGAGAGAATGCGATTTAAGCAATAAAATTAAAAATGCACCTAAAACCTAAACCAAACGTTGCAGGTGCTTATTTCTTCATGAGCAGTGGTCAACGCGGCACTCTCTAGCTGCCAGGAGCACTTTTTACTACGCGCACCCAACCAGAGCGACGGGAGGAGCACATTTCAGAAAACGTGCTCAGCTCGTCGAGAGAATGCGATTTAAGCAATAAAATAAAAAATGCACCTAAAACCTAAACAAAACGTTGCAGGTGCTTATTTCTTCGTGCGCAGTGGTCAACGCGGAACTCCCTAGCTGCCAGGAGCTATTTTTACTGTGCGCACCCAACCAGAGCGACGGGAGGAGCACATTTCAGAAAACGTGCTCAGCTCGTCGAGAAAATGCGATTTAAGCAATAAAATTAAAAATCCACCTAAAACCTAAACCAAACGTTGCAGGTGCTTATTTCTTCGTGCGCAGTGCTCAACGCGGCACTCCCTAGCTGCCAGGAGCACTTTTTACTGTGCGCACCCAACCAGAGTGACGGGAGGAGCACATTTTAGAAAACGTGCTCAGCTCGTCGAGAAAATGCGATTTAAGCAATAAAATTAAAAATGCACCTAAAACCTAAACCAAACGTTGCAGGTGCTTATTTCTTCATGCGCAGTGGTCAACGCGGCACTCTCTAGCTGCCAAGAGCACTTTTTACTGTGCGCACCCAACCAGAGTGACGGGAGGAGCACATTTCAGAAAACGTGCTCAGCTCGTCGAGAAAATGCGATTTAAGCAATAAGATTAAAAATGCACCTAAAACCTAAACCAAACGTTGCAGGTGCTTATTTCTTCATGCGCAGTGGTCAACGCGGCACTCTCTAGCTGCCAGGAGCACTTTTTACTACGCGCACCCAACCAGAGCGACGGGAGGAGCACATTTCAGAAAACGTGCTCAGCTCGTCGAGAGAATGCGATTTAAGCAATAAAATAAAAAATGCACCTAAAACCTAAACCAAACGTTGCAGGTGCTTATTTCTTCGTGCGCAGTGGTCAACGCGGCACTCCCTAGCTGCCAGGAGCTCTTTTTACTGTGCGCACCCAACCAGAGCGACGGGAGGAGCACATTTCAGAAAACGTGATCAGCTCGTCGAGAAAATGCGATTTAAGCAATAAAATTAAAAATGCACCTAAAACCTAAACCAAACGTTGCAGGTGCTTATTTCTTCATGAGCAGTGGTCAACGCGGCACTCTCTAGCTGCCAGGAGCACTTTTTACTACGCGCACCCAACCAGAGCGACGGGAGGAGCACATTTCAGAAAACGTGCTCAGCTCGTCGAGAGAATGCGATTTAAGCAATAAAATAAAAAATGCACCTAAAACCTAAACCAAACGTTGCAGGTGCTTATTTCTTCGTGCGCAGTGGTCAACGCGGCACTCCCTAGCTGCCAGGAGCTATTTTTACTGTGTGCACCCAACCAGAGCGACGGGAGGAGCACATTTCAGAAAACGTGCTCAGCTCGTCGAGAGAATGCGATTTAAGCAATAAAATAAAAATGCACCTAAAACCTAAACCAAACGTTGCAGGTGCTTATTTCTTCGTGCGCAGTGGTCAACGCGGCACTCCCTAGCTGCCAGGAGCACTTTTTACTGTGCGCACCCAACCAGAGTGACGGAAGGAGCACATTTCAGAAAACGTACTCAGCTCGTCGAGAGAATGCGATTTAAGCAATAAAATTAAAAATGCACCTAAAACCTAAACCAAACGTTGCAGGTGCTTATTTCTTCATGCGCAGTGATCAACGCGGCACTCTCTAGCTGCCAAGAGCACTTTTTACTGTGCGCACCCAACCAGAGTGACGGGAGGAGCACATTTCAGAAAACGTGCTCAGCTCGTCGAGAAAACGCGATTTAAGCAATAAGATTAAAAATGCACCTAAAACCTAAACCAAACGTTGCAGGTGCTTATTTCTTCATGCGCAGTGGTCAACGCGGCACTCTCTAGCTGCCAGGAGCACTTTTTACTGTGTGCACCCAACCAGAGTGACGGGAGGAGCACATTTCAGAAAACGTGCTCAGCTCGTCGAGAAAATGCGATTTAAGCAATAAAATTAAAAATGCACCTAAAACCTAAACCAAACGTTGCAGGTGCTTATTTCTTCATGCGCAGTGGTCAACGCGGCACTCTCTAGCTGCCAAGAGCACTTTTTACTGTGCGCACCCAACCAGAGTGACGGGAGGAGCACATTTCAGAAAACGTGCTCAGCTCGTCGAGAAAATGCGATTTAAGCAATAAGATTAAAAATGCACCTAAAACCTAAACCGGACGTTGCAGGTCCTTATTTCTTCATGCGCAGTGGTCAACGCGGCACTCTCTAGCTGCCAAGAGCACTTTTTACTATGCGCACCCAACCAGAGTGACGGGAGGAGCACATTTCAGAAAACGTGCTCAGCTCGTCGAGAAAATGCGATTTAAGCAATAAAATTAAAAATGCTCCTAAAACCTAAACCAAACGTTGCAGGTGCTTATTTCTTCATGCGCAGTGGTCAACGCGGCACTCTCTAGCTGCCAGGAGCACTTTTTACTACGCGCCCCCAACCAGAGCGACGGGAGGAGCACATTTCAGAAAACGTGCTCAGCTCGTCGAGAAAATGCGATTTAAGCAATAAAATTAATAATGCACCTAAAACCTAAACCAAACGTTGCAGGTGCTTATTTCTTCGTGCGCAGTGGTCAACGCGACACTCTCTAGCTGCCAGGAGCACTTTTTACTACGCGCACCCAACCAGAGCGACGGGAGGAGCACATTTCAGAAAACGTGCTCAGCTCGTCGAGAGAATGCGATTTAAGCAATAAAATAAAAAATGCACCTAAAACCTAAACCAAACGTTGCAGGTGCTTATTTCTTCGTGCGCAGTGGTCAACGCGGCACTCCCTAGCTGCCAGGAGCTCTTTTTACTGTGCGCACCCAACCAGAGTGACGGGAGGAGCACATTTCAGAAAACGTGCTCAGCTCGTCGAGAAAATGCGATTTAAGCAATAAAATTAAAAATGCACCTAAAACCTAAACCAAACGTTGCAGGTGCTTATTTCTTCATGCGCAGTGGTCAACGCGGCACTCTCTAGCTGCCAAGAGCACTTTTTACTGTGCGCACCCAACCAGAGTGACGGGAGGAGCACATTTCAGAAAACGTGCTCAGCTCGTCGAGAAAATGCGATTTAAGCAATAAGATTAAAAATGCACCTAAAACCTAAACCGGACGTTGCAGGTCCTTATTTCTTCATGCGCAGTGGTCAACGCGGCACTCTCTAGCTGCCAGGAGCACTTTTTACTACGCGCACCCAACCAGAGCGACGGGAGGAGCACATTTCAGAAAACGTGCTCAGCTCGTCGAGAGAATGCTATTTAAGCAATAAAATAAAAAATGCACCTAAAACCTAAACCAAACGTTGCAGGTGCTTATTTCTTCGTGCGCAGTGGTCAACGCGGAACTCCCTAGCTGCCAGGAGCTCTTTTTACTGTGCGCACCCAACCAGAGCGACGGGAGGAGCACATTTCAGAAAACGTGCTCAGCTCGTCGAGAAAATGCGATTTAAGCAATAAAATTAAAAATGCACCTAAAACCTAAACCAAACGTTGCAGGTGCTTATTTCTTCATGCGCAGTGGTCAACGCGGCACTCTCTAGCTGCCAGGAGCACTTTTTACTACGCGCACCCAACCAGAGCGACGGGAGGAGCACATTTCAGAAAACGTGCTCAGCTCCTCGAGAAAATGCGATTTAAGCAATAAAATTAAAAATGCACCCAAAACCTAAACCAAACGTTGCAGGTGGTTATTTCTTCAAGCGCAGTGGTCAACGCGGCACTCTCTAGCTGCCAAGAGCACTTTTTACTATGCGCACCCAACCAGAGTGACGGGAGGAGCACATTTCAGAAAACGTGCTCAGCTCGTCGAGAAAATGCGATTTAAGCAATAAAATTAAAAATGCTCCTAAAACCTAAACCAAACGTTGCAGGTGCTTATTTCTTCATGCGCAGTGGTCAACGCGGCACTCTCTAGCTGCCAGGAGCACTTTTTACTACGCGCACCCAACCAGAGCGACGGGAGGAGCACATTTCAGAAAACGTGCTCAGCTCGTCGAGAAAATGCGATTTAAGCAATAAAATTAATAATGCACCTAAAACCTAAACCAAACGTTGCAGGTGCTTATTTCTTCGTGCGCAGTGGTCAACGCGGCACTCTCTAGCTGCCAGGAGCACTTTTTACTGTGCGCACCCAACCAGAGTGACGGGAGGAGCACATTTCAGAAAACGTGCTCAGCTCGTCGAGAAAATGCGATTTAAGCAATAAAATTAAAAATGCACCTAAAACCTAAACCAAACGTTGCAGGTGCTTATTTCTTCATGCGCAGTGGTCAACGCGGCACTCTCTAGCTGCCAAGAGCACTTTTTACTGTGCGCACCCAACCAGAGTGACGGGAGGAGCACATTTCAGAAAACGTGCGCAGCTCGTCGAGAAAACGCGATTTAAGCAATAAGATTAAAAATGCACCTAAAACCTAAATCAAACGTTGCAGGTGCTTATTTCTTCATGCGCAGTGGTCAACGCGGCACTCTCTAGCTGCCAGGAGCACTTTTTACTACGCGCACCCAACCAGAGCGACGGGAGGAGCACATTTCAGAAAACGTGCTCAGCTCGTCGAGAGAATGTGATTTAAGCAATAAAATAAAAAATGCACCTAAAACCTAAACCAAACGTTGCAGGTGCTTATTTCTTCGTGCGCAGTGGTCAACGCGGAACTCCCTAGCTGCCAGGAGCTCTTTTTACTGTGCGCACCCAACCAGAGCGACGGGAGGAGCACATTTCAGAAAACGTGCTCAGCTCGTCGAGAAAATGCGATTTAAGCAATAAAATTAAAAATGCACCTAAAACCTAAACCAAACGTTGCAGGTGCTTATTTCTTCATGCGCAGTGGTCAACGCGGCACTCTCTAGCTGCCAAGAGCACTTTTTACTGTGCGCACCCAACCAGAGTGACGGGAGGAGCACATTTCAGAAAACGTGCTCAGCTCGTCGAGAAAATGCGATTAAAGCAATAAGATTAAAAATGCACCTAAAACCTAAACCAAACGTTGCAGGTGCTTATTTCTTCATGCGCAGTGGTCAACGCGGCACTCCCTAGCTGCCAGGAGCTCTTTTTACTGTGCGCATCCAACCAGAGCGACGGAAGGAGCACATTTCAGAAAACGTGCTCAGCTCGTCGAGAAAATGCGATTTAAGCAATAAAATTAAAAATGCACCTAAAACCTAAACCAAACGTTGCAGGTGCTTATTTTTTCATGCGCAGTGGTCAACGCGGCACTCTCTAGCTGCCAGGAGCACTTTTTACTACGCGCACCCAACCAGAGCGACGGGAGGAGCACATTTCAGAAAACGTGCTCAGCTCGTCGAGAGAATGCGATTTGAGCAATAAAATAAAAAATGCACCTAAAACCTAAACCAAACGTTGCAGGTGCTTATTTCTTCGTGCGCAGTGGTCAACGCGGCACTCCCTAGCTGCCAGGAGCTCTTTTTACTGTGTGCACCCAACCAGAGCGACGGGAGGAGCATATTTCAGAAAACGTGCTCAGCTCGTCGAGAGAATGCGATTTAAGCAATAAAATAAAAAATGCACCTAAAACCTAAACCAAACGTTGCAGGTGCTTATTTCTTCGTGCGCAGTGGTCAACGCGGCACTCCCTAGCTGACAGGAGCTCTTTTTACTGTGCGCACCCAACCAGAGCGACGGGAGGAGCACATTTCAGAAAACGTGCTCAGCTCGTCGAGAAAATGCGATTTAAACAATAAAATTAAAAATGCACCTAAAACCTAAACCAAACGTTGCAGGTGCTTATTTCTTCGTGCGCAGTGGTCAACGCGGCACTCCCTAGCTGCCAGGAGCTCTTTTTACTGTGTGCACCCAACCAGAGCGACGGGAGGAGCACATTTCAGAAAACGTGCTCAGCTCGTCGAGAAAACGTGATTTAAGCAATAAGATTAAAAATGCACCTAAAACCTAAATCAAACGTTGCAGGTGCTTATTTCTTCATGCGCAGTGGTCAACGCGGCACTCTCTAGCTGCTAGGAGTACTTTTTACTGTGCGCACCCAACCAGAGTGACGGGAGGAGCACATTTCAGAAAACGTGCTCAGCTCGTCGAGAAAATGCGATTTAAGCAATAAAGTTAAAAATGCACCTAAAACCTAAACCAAACGTTGCAGGTGCTTATTTCTTCATGCGCAGTGGTCAACGCGGCACTCTCTAGCTGCCAAGAGCACTTTTTACTGTGCGCACCCAACCAGAGTGACGGGAGGAGCACATTTCAGAAAACGTGCGCAGCTCGTCGAGAAAACGCGATTTAAGCAATAAGATTAAAAATGCACCTAAAACCTAAATCAAACGTTGCAGGTGCTTATTTCTTCATGCGCAGTGGTCAACGCGGCACTCTCTAGCTGCCAGGAGCACTTTTTACTGTGCGCACCCAACCAGAGTGACGGGAGGAGCACATTTCAGAAAACGTGCTCAGCTCGTCGAGAAAATGCGATTTAAGCAATAAGATTAAAAATGCACCTAAAACCTAAACCAAACGTTGCAGGTGCTTATTTCTTCATGCGCAGTGGTCAACGCGGCACTCTCTAGCTGCCAAGAGCACTTTTTACTGTGCGCACCCAACCAGAGTGACGGGAGGAGCACATTTCAGAAAACGTGCTCAGCTCGTCGAGAAAATGCGATTTAAGCAATAAGATTAAAGATGCACCTAAAACCTAAACCAAACGTTGCAGGTGCTTATTTCTTCATGCGCAGTGGTCAACGCGGCACTCTCTAGCTGCCAGGAGCACTTTTTACTACGCGGACCCAACCAGAGCGACGGGAGGAGCACATTTCAGAAAACGTGCTCAGCTCGTCGAGAGAATGCGATTTAAGCAATAAAATTGAAAATGCACCTAAAACCTAAACCAAACGTTGCAGGTGCTTATTTCTTCGTGCGCAGTGGTCAACGCGGAACTCCCTAGCTGCCAGGAGCTCTTTTTACTGTGCGCACCCAACCAGAGTGACGGGAGGAGCACATTTCAGAAAACGTGCTCAGCTCGTCGAGGAAATGCGATTTAAGCAATAAAATTAAAAATGCAGCTAAAACCTAAACCAAACGTTGCAGCTGCTTATTTCTTCATGCGCAGTGGTCAACGCGGCACTCTCTAGCTGCCAAGAGCACTTTTTACTGTGCGCACCCAACCAGAGTGACGGGAGGAGCACATTTCAGAAAACGTGCTCAGCTCGTCGAGAAAATGCGATTTAAGCAATAAGATTAAAAATGCACCTAAAACCTAAACCAAACGTTGCAGGTGCTTATTTCTTCGTGCGCAGTGGTCAACGCGGAACTCCCTAGCTGCCAGGAGCTCTTTTTACTGTGCGCACCCAACCAGAGCGACGGGAGGAGCACATTTCAGAAAACGTGCTCAGCTCGTCGAGAAAATGCGATTTAAGCAATAAAATTAAAAATGCAGCTAAAACCTAAACCAAACGTTGCAGGTGCTTATTTCTTCATGCGCAGTGGTCAACGCGGCACTCTCTAGCTGCCAGGAGCACTTTTTACTACGCGCACCCAACCAGAGCGACGGGAAGAGCACATTTCAGAAAACGTGCTCAGCTCGTCGAGAGAATGCGATTTAAGCAATAAAATTAAAAATGCACCTAAAACCTAAACCAAACGTTGCAGGTGCTTATTTCTTCATGAGCAGTGGTCAACGCGGCACTCTCTAGCTGCCAGGAGCACTTTTTACTACGCGCACCCAACCAGAGCGACGGGAGGAGCACATTTCAGAAAACGTGCTCAGCTCGTCGAGAGAATGCGATTTAAGCAATAAAATAAAAAATGCACCTAAAACCTAAACAAAACGTTGCAGGTGCTTATTTCTTCGTGCGCAGTGGTCAACGCGGAACTCCCTAGCTGCCAGGAGCTATTTTTACTGTGCGCACCCAACCAGAGCGACGGGAGGAGCACATTTCAGAAAACGTGCTCAGCTCGTCGAGAAAATGCGATTTAAGCAATAAAATTAAAAATCCACCTAAAACCTAAACCAAACGTTGCAGGTGCTTATTTCTTCGTGCGCAGTGCTCAACGCGGCACTCCCTAGCTGCCAGGAGCACTTTTTACTGTGCGCACCCAACCAGAGTGACGGGAGGAGCACATTTTAGAAAACGTGCTCAGCTCGTCGAGAAAATGCGATTTAAGCAATAAAATTAAAAATGCACCTAAAACCTAAACCAAACGTTGCAGGTGCTTATTTCTTCATGCGCAGTGGTCAACGCGGCACTCTCTAGCTGCCAAGAGCACTTTTTACTGTGCGCACCCAACCAGAGTGACGGGAGGAGCACATTTCAGAAAACGTGCTCAGCTCGTCGAGAAAATGCGATTTAAGCAATAAGATTAAAAATGCACCTAAAACCTAAACCAAACGTTGCAGGTGCTTATTTCTTCATGCGCAGTGGTCAACGCGGCACTCTCTAGCTGCCAGGAGCACTTTTTACTACGCGCACCCAACCAGAGCGACGGGAGGAGCACATTTCAGAAAACGTGCTCAGCTCGTCGAGAGAATGCGATTTAAGCAATAAAATAAAAAATGCACCTAAAACCTAAACCAAACGATGCAGGTGCTTATTTCTTCGTGCGCAGTGGTCAACGCGGCACTCCCTAGCTGCCAGGAGCTCTTTTTACTGTGCGCACCCAACCAGAGCGACGGGAGGAGCACATTTCAGAAAACGTGATCAGCTCGTCGAGAAAATGCGATTTAAGCAATAAAATTAAAAATGCACCTAAAACCTAAACCAAACGTTGCAGGTGCTTATTTCTTCATGAGCAGTGGTCAACGCGGCACTCTCTAGCTGCCAGGAGCACTTTTTACTACGCGCACCCAACCAGAGCGACGGGAGGAGCACATTTCAGAAAACGTGCTCAGCTCGTCGAGAGAATGCGATTTAAGCAATAAAATAAAAAATGCACCTAAAACCTAAACCAAACGTTGCAGGTGCTTATTTCTTCGTGCGCAGTGGTCAACGCGGCACTCCCTAGCTGCCAGGAGCTATTTTTACTGTGTGCACCCAACCAGAGCGACGGGAGGAGCACATTTCAGAAAACGTGCTCAGCTCGTCGAGAGAATGCGATTTAAGCAATAAAATAAAAATGCACCTAAAACCTAAACCAAACGTTGCAGGTGCTTATTTCTTCGTGCGCAGTGGTCAACGCGGCACTCCCTAGCCCCCAGGAGCACTTTTTACTGTGCGCACCCAACCAGAGTGACGGAAGGAGCACATTTCAGAAAACGTACTCAGCTCGTCGAGAGGATGCGATTTAAGCAATAAAATTAAAAATGCACCTAAAACCTAAACCAAACGTTGCAGGTGCTTATTTCTTCATGCGCAGTGATCAACGCGGCACTCTCTAGCTGCCAAGAGCACTTTTTACTGTGCGCACCCAACCAGAGTGACGGGAGGAGCACATTTCAGAAAACGTGCTCAGCTCGTCGAGAAAACGCGATTTAAGCAATAAGATTAAAAATGCACCTAAAACCTAAACCAAACGTTGCAGGTGCTTATTTCTTCATGCGCAGTGGTCAACGCGGCACTCTCTAGCTGCCAGGAGCACTTTTTACTGTGTGCACCCAACCAGAGTGACGGGAGGAGCACATTTCAGAAAACGTGCTCAGCTCGTCGAGAAAATGCGATTTAAGCAATAAAATTAAAAATGCACCTAAAACCTAAACCAAACGTTGCAGGTGCTTATTTCTTCATGCGCAGTGGTCAACGCGGCACTCTCTAGCTGCCAAGAGCACTTTTTACTGTGCGCACCCAACCAGAGTGACGGGAGGAGCACATTTCAGAAAACGTGCTCAGCTCGTCGAGAAAATGCGATTTAAGCAATAAGATTAAAAATGCACCTAAAACCTAAACCGGACGTTGCAGGTCCTTATTTCTTCATGCGCAGTGGTCAACGCGGCACTCTCTAGCTGCCAGGAGCACTTTTTACTACGCGCACCCAACCAGAGCGACGGGAGGAGCACATTTCAGAAAACGTGCTCAGCTCCTCGAGAAAATGCGATTTAAGCAATAAAATTAAAAATGCACCCAAAACCTAAACCAAACGTTGCAGGTGGTTATTTCTTCAAGCGCAGTGGTCAACGCGGCACTCTCTAGCTGCCAAGAGCACTTTTTACTATGCGCACCCAACCAGAGTGACGGGAGGAGCACATTTCAGAAAACGTGCTCAGCTCGTCGAGAAAATGCGATTTAAGCAATAAAATTAAAAATGCTCCTAAAACCTAAACCAAACGTTGCAGGTGCTTATTTCTTCATGCGCAGTGGTCAACGCGGCACTCTCTAGCTGCCAGGAGCACTTTTTACTACGCGCACCCAACCAGAGCAACGGGAGGAGCACATTTCAGAAAACGTGCTCAGCTCGTCGAGAAAATGCGATTTAAGCAATAAAATTAATAATGCACCTAAAACCTAAACCAAACGTTGCAGGTGCTTATTTCTTCGTGCGCAGTGGTCAACGCGACACTCTCTAGCTGCCAGGAGCACTTTTTACTACGCGCACCCAACCAGAGCGACGGGAGGAGCACATTTCAGAAAACGTGCTCAGCTCGTCGAGAGAATGCGATTTAAGCAATAAAATAAAAAATGCACCTAAAACCTAAACCAAACGTTGCAGGTGCTTATTTCTTCGTGCGCAGTGGTCAACGCGGCACTCCCTAGCTGCCAGGAGGTCTTTTTACTGTGCGCACCCAACCAGAGTGACGGGAGGAGCACATTTCAGAAAACGTGCTCAGCTCGTCGAGAAAATGCGATTTAAGCAATAAAATTAAAAATGCACCTAAAACCTAAACCAAACGTTGCAGGTGCTTATTTCTTCATGCGCAGTGGTCAACGCGGCACTCTCTAGCTGCCAAGAGCACTTTTTACTGTGCGCACCCAACCAGAGTGACGGGAGGAGCACATTTCAGAAAACGTGCTCAGCTCGTCGAGAAAATGCGATTTAAGCAATAAGATTAAAAATGCACCTAAAACCTAAACCGGACGTTGCAGGTCCTTATTTCTTCATGCGCAGTGGTCAACGCGGCACTCTCTAGCTGCCAGGAGCACTTTTTACTACGCGCACCCAACCAGAGCGACGGGAGGAGCACATTTCAGAAAACGTGCTCAGCTCGTCGAGAGAATGCTATTTAAGCAATAAAATAAAAAATGCACCTAAAACCTAAACCAAACGTTGCAGGTGCTTATTTCTTCGTGCGCAGTGGTCAACGCGGAACTCCCTAGCTGCCAGGAGCTCTTTTTACTGTGCGCACCCAACCAGAGCGACGGGAGGAGCACATTTCAGAAAACGTGCTCAGCTCGTCGAGAAAATGCGATTTAAGCAATAAAATTAAAAATGCACCTAAAACCTAAACCAAACGTTGCAGGTGCTTATTTCTTCATGCGCAGTGGTCAACGCGGCACTCTCTAGCTGCCAGGAGCACTTTTTACTACGCGCACCCAACCAGAGCGACGGGAGGAGCACATTTCAGAAAACGTGCTCAGCTCCTCGAGAAAATGCGATTTAAGCAATAAAATTTAAAATGCACCCAAAACCTAAACCAAACGTTGCAGGTGGTTATTTCTTCAAGCGCAGTGGTCAACGCGGCACTCTCTAGCTGCCAAGAGCACTTTTTACTATGCGCACCCAACCAGAGTGACGGGAGGAGCACATTTCAGAAAACGCGCTCAGCTCGTCGAGAAAATGCGATTTAAGCAATAAAATTAAAAATGCTCCTAAAACCTAAACCAAACGTTGCAGGTGCTTATTTCTTCATGCGCAGTGGTCAACGCGGCACTCTCTAGCTGCCAGGAGCACTTTTTACTACGCGCACCCAACCAGAGCGACGGGAGGAGCACATTTCAGAAAACGTGCTCAGCTCGTCGAGAAAATGCGATTTAAGCAATAAAATTAATAATGCACCTAAAACCTAAACCAAACGTTGCAGGTGCTTATTTCTTCGTGCGCAGTGGTCAACGCGGCACTCTCTAGCTGCCAGGAGCACTTTTTACTGTGCGCACCCAACCAGAGTGACGGGAGGAGCACATTTCAGAAAACGTGCTCAGCTCGTCGAGAAAATGCGATTTAAGCAATAAAATTAAAAATGCACCTAAAACCTAAACCAAACGTTGCAGGTGCTTATTTCTTCATGCGCAGTGGTCAACGCGGCACTCTCTAGCTGCCAAGAGCACTTTTTACTGTGCGCACCCAACCAGAGTGACGGGAGGAGCACATTTCAGAAAACGTGCGCAGCTCGTCGAGAAAACGCGATTTAAGCAATAAGATTAAACATGCACCTAAAACCTAAATCAAACGTTGCAGGTGCTTATTTCTTCATGCGCAGTGGTCAACGCGGCACTCTCTAGCTGCCAGGAGCACTTTTTACTACGCGCACCCAACCAGAGCGACGGGAGGAGCACATTTCAGAAAACGTGCTCAGCTCGTCGAGAGAATGTGATTTAAGCAATAAAATAAAAAATGCACCTAAAACCTAAACCAAACGTTGCAGGTGCTTATTTCTTCGTGCGCAGTGGTCAACGCGGTACTCCCTAGCTGCCAGGAGCTCTTTTTACTGTGCGCACCCAACCAGAGCGACGGGAGGAGCACATTTCAGAAAACGTGCTCAGCTCGTCGAGAAAATGCGATTTAAGCAATAAAATTAAAAATGCACCTAAAACCTAAACCAAACGTTGCAGGTGCTTATTTCTTCATGCGCAGTGGTCAACGCGGCACTCTCTAGCTGCCAAGAGCACTTTTTACTGTGCGCACCCAACCAGAGTGACGGGAGGAGCACATTTCAGAAAACGTGCTCAGCTCGTCGAGAAAATGCGATTAAAGCAATAAGATTAAAAATGCACCTAAAACCTAAACCAAACGTTGCAGGTGCTTATTTCTTCATGCGCAGTGGTCAACGCGGCACTCCCTAGCTGCCAGGAGCTCTTTTTACTGTGCGCATCCAACCAGAGCGACGGAAGGAGCACATTTCAGAAAACGTGCTCAGCTCGTCGAGAAAATGCGATTTAAGCAATAAAATTAAAAATGCACCTAAAACCTAAACCAAACGTTGCAGGTGCTTATTTTTTCATGCGCAGTGGTCAACGCGGCACTCTCTAGCTGCCAGGAGCACTTTTTACTACGCGCACCCAACCAGAGCGACGGGAGGAGCACATTTCAGAAAACGTGCTCAGCTCGTCGAGAGAATGCGATTTGAGCAATAAAATAAAAAATGCACCTAAAACCTAAACCAAACGTTGCAGGTGCTTATTTCTTCGTGCGCAGTGGTCAACGCGGCACTCCCTAGCTGCCAGGAGCTCTTTTTACTGTGTGCACCCAACCAGAGCGACGGGAGGAGCATATTTCAGAAAACGTGCTCAGCTCGTCGAGAGAATGCGATTTAAGCAATAAAATAAAAAATGCACCTAAAACCTAAACCAAACGTTGCAGGTGCTTATTTCTTCGTGCGCAGTGGTCAACGCGGCACTCCCTAGCTGACAGGAGCTCTTTTTACTGTGCGCACCCAACCAGAGCGACGGGAGGAGCACATTTCAGAAAACGTGCTCAGCTCGTCGAGAAAATGCGATTTAAACAATAAAATTAAAAATGCACCTAAAACCTAAACCAAACGTTGCAGGTGCTTATTTCTTCGTGCGCAGTGGTCAACGCGGCACTCCCTAGCTGCCAGGAGCTCTTTTTACTGTGTGCACCCAACCAGAGCGACGGGAGGAGCACATTTCAGAAAACGTGCTCAGCTCGTCGAGAAAACGTGATTTAAGCAATAAGATTAAAAATGCACCTAAAACCTAAATCAAACGTTGCAGGTGCTTATTTCTTCATGCGCAGTGGTCAACGCGGCACTCTCTAGCTGCTAGGAGTACTTTTTACTGTGCGCACCCAACCAGAGTGACGGGAGGAGCACATTTCAGAAAACGTGCTCAGCTCGTCGAGAAAATGCGATTTAAGCAATAAAGTTAAAAATGCACCTAAAACCTAAACCAAACGTTGCAGGTGCTTATTTCTTCATGCGCAGTGGTCAACGCGGCACTCTCTAGCTGCCAAGAGCACTTTTTACTGTGCGCACCCAACCAGAGTGACGGGAGGAGCACATTTCAGAAAACGTGCGCAGCTCGTCGAGAAAACGCGATTTAAGCAATAAGATTAAAAATGCACCTAAAACCTAAATCAAACGTTGCAGGTGCTTATTTCTTCATGCGCAGTGGTCAACGCGGCACTCTCTAGCTGCCAGGAGCACTTTTTACTGTGCGCACCCAACCAGAGTGACGGGAGGAGCACATTTCAGAAAACGTGCTCAGCTCGTCGAGAAAATGCGATTTAAGCAATAAGATTAAAAATGCACCTAAAACCTAAACCAAACGTTGCAGGTGCTTATTTCTTCATGCGCAGTGGTCAACGCGGCACTCTCTAGCTGCCAAGAGCACTTTTTACTGTGCGCACCCAACCAGAGTGACGGGAGGAGCACATTTCAGAAAACGTGCTCAGCTCGTCGAGAAAATGCGATTTAAGCAATAAGATTAAAGATGCACCTAAAACCTAAACCAAACGTTGCAGGTGCTTATTTCTTCATGCGCAGTGGTCAACGCGGCACTCTCTAGCTGCCAGGAGCACTTTTTACTACGCGGACCCAACCAGAGCGACGGGAGGAGCACATTTCAGAAAACGTGCTCAGCTCGTCGAGAGAATGCGATTTAAGCAATAAAATTGAAAATGCACCTAAAACCTAAACCAAACGTTGCAGGTGCTTATTTCTTCGTGCGCAGTGGTCAACGCGGAACTCCCTAGCTGCCAGGAGCTCTTTTTACTGTGCGCACCCAACCAGAGTGACGGGAGGAGCACATTTCAGAAAACGTGCTCAGCTCGTCGAGGAAATGCGATTTAAGCAATAAAATTAAAAATGCAGCTAAAACCTAAACCAAACGTTGCAGCTGCTTATTTCTTCATGCGCAGTGGTCAACGCGGCACTCTCTAGCTGCCAAGAGCACTTTTTACTGTGCGCACCCAACCAGAGTGACGGGAGGAGCACATTTCAGAAAACGTGCTCAGCTCGTCGAGAAAATGCGATTTAAGCAATAAGATTAAAAATGCACCTAAAACCTAAACCAAACGTTGCAGGTGCTTATTTCTTCATGCGCAGTGGTCAACGCGGCACTCTCTAGCTGCCAGGAGCACTTTTTACTGTGTGCACCCAACCAGAGTGACGGGAGGAGCACATTTCAGAAAACGTGCTCAGCTCGTCGAGAAAATGCGATTTAAGCAATAAAATTAAAAATGCACCTAAAACCTAAACCAAACGTTGCAGGTGCTTATTTCTTCATGCGCAGTGGTCAACGCGGCACTCTCTAGCTGCCAAGAGCACTTTTTACCGTGCGCACCCAACCAGAGTGACGGGAGGAGCACATTTCAGAAAACGTGCTCAGCTCGTCGAGAAAATGCGATTTAAGCAATAAGATTAAAAATGCACCTAAAACCTAAACCGAACGTTGCAGGTGCTTATTTCTTCATGCGCAGTGGTCAACGCGGCACTCTCTAGCTGCCAGGAGCACTTTTTACTACGCGCGCCCAACCAGAGCGACGGGAGGAGCACATTTCAGAAAACGTGCTCAGCTCGTCGAGAAAATGCGATTTAAGCAATAAGATTAAAAATGCACCTAAAACCTAAATCAAACGTTGCAGGTGCTTATTTCTTCATGCGCAGTGGTCAACGCGGCACTCTCTAGCTGCCAGGAGCAGTTTTTACTGTGCGCACCCAACCAGAGTGACGGGAGGAGCACATTTCAGAAAACGTGCTCAGCTCGTCGAGAAAATGCGATTTAAGCAATAAGATTAAAAATGCACCTAAAACCTAAACCGAACGTTGCAGGTGCTTATTTCTTCATGCGCAGTGGTCAACGCGGCACTCTCTAGCTGCCAGGAGCACTTTTTACCTCGCGCACCCAACCAGAGCGACGGGAGGAGCACATTTCAGAAAACGTGCTCAGCTCGTCGAGAGAATGTGATTTAAGCAATAAAATAAAAAATGCACCTAAAACCTAAACCAAACGTTGCAGGTGCTTATTTCTTCGTGCGCAGTGGTCAACGCGGAACTCCCTAGCTGCCAGGAGCTCTTTTTACTGTGCGCACCCAACCAGAGCGACGGGAGGAGCACATTTCAGAAAACGTGCTCAGCTCGTCGAGAAAATGCGATTTAAGCAATAAAATTAAAAATGCACCTAAAACCTAAACCAAACGTTGCAGGTGCTTATTTCTTCATGCGCAGTGGTCAACGCGGCACTCTCTAGCTGCCAAGAGCACTTTTTACTGTGCGCACCCAACCAGAGTGACGGGAGGAGCACATTTCAGAAAACGTGCTCAGCTCGTCGAGAAAATGCGATTTAAGCAATAAGATTAAAAATGCACCTAAAACCTAAACCAAACGTTGCAGGTGCTTATTTCTTCATGCGCAGCGGTCAACGCGGCACTCTCTAGCTGCCAGGAGCACTTTTTACTACGCGCACCCAACCAGAGCGACGGGAGGAGCACATTTCAGAAAACGTGCTCAGCTCGTCGAGAGAATTCGATTTAAGCAATAAAATAAAAAATGCACCTAAAACCTAAACCAAACGTTGCAGGTGCTTATTTCTTCGTGCGCAGTGGTCAACGCGGCACTCCCTAGCTGCCAGGAGCTCTTTTTACTGTGCGCACCCAACAGGAGCGACGGGAGGAGCACATTTCAGAAAACGTGCTCAGCTCGTCGAGAAAATGCGATTTAAGCAATAAAATTAAAACTGCACCTAAAACCTAAACCAAACGTTGCAGGTGCTTATTTTTTCATGCGCAGTGGTCAACGCGGCACTCTCTAGCTGCCAGGAGCACTTTTTACTACGCGCCCCCAACCAGAGCGACGGGAGGAGCACATTTCAGAAAACGTGCTCAGCTCGTCGAGAGAATGCGATTTGAGCAATAAAATAAAAAATGCACCTAAAACCTAAACCAAACGTTGCAGGTGCTTATTTCTTCGTGCGCAGTGGTCAACGCGGCACTCCCTAGCTGCCAGGAGCTCTTTTTACTGTGTGCACCCAACCAGAGCGACGGGAGGAGCATATTTCAGAAAACGTGCTCAGCTCGTCGAGAGAATGCGATTTAAGCAATAAAATAAAAAATGCACCTAAAACCTAAACCAAACGTTGCAGGTGCTTATTTCTTCGTGCGCAGTGGTCAACGCGGCACTCCCTAGCTGACAGGAGCTCTTTTTACTGTGCGCACCCAACCAGAGCGACGGGAGGAGCACATTTCAGAAAACGTGCTCAGCTCGTCGAGAAAATGCGATTTAAACAATAAAATTAAAAATGCACCTAAAACCTAAACCAAACGTTGCAGGTGCTTATTTCTTCGTGCGCAGTGGTCAACGCGGCACTCCCTAGCTGCCAGGAGCTCTTTTTACTGTGTGCACCCAACCAGAGCGACGGGAGGAGCACATTTCAGAAAACGTGCTCAGCTCGTCGAGAAAACGTGATTTAAGCAATAAGATTAAAAATGCACCTAAAACCTAAATCAAACGTTGCAGGTGCTTATTTCTTCATGCGCAGTGGTCAACGCGGCACTCTCTAGCTGCCAGGAGCACTTTTTACTGTGCGCACCCAACCAGAGTGACGGGAGGAGCACATTTCAGAAAACGTGCTCAGCTCGTCGAGAAAATGCGATTTAAGCAATAAAATTAAAAATGCACCTAAAACCTAAACCAAACGTTGCAGGTGCTTATTTCTTCATGCGCAGTGGTCAACGCGGCACTCTCTAGCTGCCAAGAGCACTTTTTACTGTGCGCACCCAACCAGAGTGACGGGAGGAGCACATTTCAGAAAACGTGCTCAGCTCGTCGAGAAAATGCGATTTAAGCAATAAGATTAAAGATGCACCTAAAACCTAAACCAAACGTTGCAGGTGCTTATTTCTTCATGCGCAGTGGTCAACGCGGCACTCTCTAGCTGCCAGGAGCACTTTTTACTACGCGCACCCAACCAGAGCGACGGGAGGAGCACATTTCAGAAAACGTGCTCAGCTCGTCGAGAGAATGCGATTCAAGCAATAAAATAAAAAAATGCACCTAAAACCTAAACCAAACGTTGCAGGTGCTTATTTCTTCGTGCGCAGTGGTCAACGCGGCACTCCCTAGCTGCCAGGAGCACTTTTTACTGTGCGCACCCAACCAGAGTGACGGGAGGAGCACATTTCAGAAAACGTGCTCAGCTCGTCGAGAAAATGCGATTTAAGCAATAAAATTAAAAATGCACCTAAAACCTAAACCAAACGTTGCAGCTGCTTATTTCTTCATGCGCAGTGGTCAACGCGGCACTCTCTAGCTGCCAAGAGCACTTTTTACTGTGCGCACCCAACCAGAGTGACGGGAGGAGCACATTTCAGAAAACGTGCTCAGCTCGTCGAGAAAATGCACCTAAAACCTAAATCAAACGTTGCAGGTGCTTATTTCTTCATGCGCAGTGGTCAACGCGGCACTCTCTAGCTGCCAGGAGCACTTTTTACTGTGCGCACCCAACCAGAGTGACGGGAGGAGCACATTTCAGAAAACGTGCTCAGCTCGTCGAGAAAATGCGATTTAAGCAATAAAATTAAAAATGCACCTAAAACCTAAACCAAACGTTGCAGGTGCTTATTTCTTCATGCGCAGTGGTCAACGCGGCACTCTCTAGCTGCCAAGAGCACTTTTTACTGTGCGCACCCAACCAGAGTGACGGGAGGAGCACATTTCAGAAAACGTGCTCAGCTCGTCGAGAAAATGCGATTTAAGCAATAAGATTAAAGATGCACCTAAAACCTAAACAAAACGTTGCAGGTGCTTATTTCTTTGTGCGCAGTGGTCAACGCGGCACTCTCTAGCTGCCAAGAGCACTTTTTACTATGCGCACCCAACCAGAGTGACGGGATGAGCACATTTCAGAAAACGTGCTCAGCTCGTCGAGAAAATGCGATTTAAGCAATAAAATTAAAAATCCACCTAAAACCTAAACCAAACGTTGCAGGTGCTTATTTCTTCGTGCGCAGTGGTCAACGCGGCACTCCCTAGCTGCCAGGAGCACTTTTTACTGTGTGCACCCAACCAGAGTGACGGAAGGAGCACATTTCAGAAAACGTACTCAGCTCGTCGAGAAAATGCGATTTAAGCAATAAAATTAAAAATGCACCTAAAACCTAAACCAAACGTTGCAGGTGCCTATTTCTTCATGTGCAGTGGTCAACGCGGCACTCTCTAGCTGCCAGGAGCACTTTTTACTATGCGCGCACAACCAGAGCGACGGGAGGAGCACATTTCAGAAAACGTGCTCAGCTCGTCGAGAGAATGCGATTTAAGCAATAAAATTAAAAATGCACCTAAAACCTAAACCAAACGTTGCAGGTGCTTATTTCTTCGTGCGCAGTGGTCAACGCGGAACTCCCTAGCTGCCAAGAGCACTTTTTACTGTGCGCACCCAACCAGAGAGACGGGAGGAGCACATTTCAGAAAACGTGCTCAGCTCGTCGAGAAAATGCGATTTAAGCAATAAAATTAAAAATGCACCTAAAACCTAAATCAAACGTTGCAGGTGCTTATTTCTTCATGCGCAGTGGTCAACGCGGCACTCTCTAGCTGCCAGGAGCACTTTTTACTACGCGCACCCAACCAGAGCGACGGGAGGAGCACATTTCAGAAAACGTGCTCAGCTCGTCGAGAGAATGCGATTTAAGCAATAAAATAAAAAAATGCACCTAAAACCTAAACCAAACGTTGCAGGTGCTTATTTCTTCGTGCGCAGTGGTCAACGCGGCACTCTTTAGCTGCCAGGAGCACTTTTTACTACGCGCGCCCAACCAGAGCGACGGGAGGAGCACATTTCAGAAAACGTGCTCAGCTCGTCGAGAAAATGCGATTTAAGCAATAAAATTAAAAATGCACCTAAAACCTAAACCAAACGTTGCAGGTGCTTATTTCTTCGTGCGCAGTGGTCAACGCGGCACTCCCTAGCTGCCAGGAGCACTTTTTACTGTGCGCACAAAACCAGAGTGACGGGAGGACACATTTCAGAAAACGTGCTCAGCTCGTCGAGAAAATGCGATTTAAGCAATAAAATTAAAAATGCACCTAAAACCTAAACCAAACGTTGCAGGTGCTTATTTCTTCATGCGCAGTGGTCAACGCGGCACTCCCTAGCTGCCAGGAGCTCTTTTTACTGTGCGCACCCAACCAGAGCGACGGGAGGAGCACATTTCAGAAAACGTGATCAGCTCGTCGAGAAAATGCGATTTAAGCAATAAAATTAAAAATGCACCTAAAACCTAAACCAAACGTTGCAGGTGCTTATTTCTTCATGCGCAGTGGTCAACGCGGCACTCTCTAGCTGCCAGGAGCACTTTTTACTACGCGCACCCAACCAAAGCGACGGGAGGAGCACATTTCAGAAAACGTGCTCAGCTCGTCGAGAGAATGCGATTTAAGCAATAAAATAAAAAATGCACCTAAAACCTAAACCAAACGTTGCAGGTGCTTATTTCTTCGTGCGCAGTGGTCAACGCGGCACTCCCTGGCTGCCAGGAGCACTTTTTACTGTGCGCACCCAACCAGAGTGACGGAAGGAGCACATTTCAGAAAACGTACTCAGCTCGTCGAGAAAATGCGATTTAAGCAATAAAATTAAAAATGCACCTAAAACCTAAACCAAACGTTGCAGGTGCTTATTTCTTTGTGCGCAGTGGTCAACGCGGCACTCTCTAGCTGCCAAGAGCACTTTTTACTATGCGCACCCAACCAGAGTGACGGGAGGAGCACATTTCAGAAAACGTGCTCAGCTCGTCGAGAAAATGCGATTTAAGCAATAAAATTAAAAATGCACCTAAAACCTAAACCAAACGTTGCAGGTGGTTATTTCTTCATGCGCAGTGGTCAACGCGGCACTCTCTAGCTGCCAAGAGCACTTTTTACTACGCGCGACCAACCAGAGCGACGGGAGGAGCATATTTCAGAAAACGTGCTCAGCTCGTCGAGAGGATGCGATTTAAGCAATAAAATTAAAAATGCACCTAAAACCTAACCCAAACATTGCAGGTGCTTATTTCTTCATGCACAGTGGTCAACGCGGCACTCCCTAGCTGCCAAGAGCACTTTTTACTGTGCGCACCCAACCAGAGAGACGGGAGGAGCACATTTCAGAAAACGTGCTCAGCTCGTCGAGAAAATGCGATTTAAGCAATAAAATTAAAAATGCACCTAAAACCTAAACCAAACGTTGCAGGTGCTTATTTCTTCATGCGCAGTGGTCAACGCGGCACTCTCTAGCTGCCAAGAGCACTTTTTACTGTGCGCACCCAACCAGAGTGACGGGAGGAGCACATTTCAGAAAACGTGCTCAGCTCGTCGAGAAAACGCGATTTAAGCAATAAGATTAAAAATGCACCTAAAACCTAAATCAAACGTTGCAGGTGCTTATTTCTTCATGCGCAGTGGTCAACGCTGCACTCTCTAGCTGCCAGGAGCACTTTTTACTGTGCGCACCCAACCAGAGTGACGGGAGGAGCACATTTCAGAAAACGTGCTCAGGTCGTCGAGAAAATGCGATTTAAGCAATAAGATTAAAAATGCACCTAAAACCTAAACCAAACGTTGCAGGTGCTTATTTCTTCATGCGCAGTGGTCAACACGGCACTCTCTAGCTGCCAAGAGCACTTTTTACTGTGCGCACCCAACCAGAGTGACGGGAGGAGCACATTTCAGAAAACGTGCTCAGCTCGTCGAGAAAATGCGATTTAAGCAATAAGATTAAAGATGCACCTAAAACCTAAACCAAACGTTGCAGGTGCTTATTTCTTCATGCGCAGTGGTCAACGCGGCACTCTCTAGCTGCCAGGAGCACTTTTTACTACGCGCACCCAACCAGAGCGACGGGAGGAGCACATTTCAGAAAACGTGCTCAGCTCGTCGAGAGAATGCGATTTAAGCAATAAAATAAGAAAATGCAATAAGATTAAAAATGCACCTAAAACCTAAACCAAACGTTGCAGGTGCTTATTTCTTCATGCGCAGTGGTCAACGCGGCACTCTCTAGCTGCCAAGAGCACTTTTTACTGTGCGCACAAAACCAGAGTGACGGGAGGACACATTTCAGAAAACGTGCTCAGCTCGTCGAGAAAATGCGATTTAAGCAATAAAATTAAAAATGCACCTAAAACCTAAACCAAACGTTGCAGGTGCTTATTTCTTCATGCGCAGTGGTCAACGCGGCACTCTTTAGCTGCCAGGAGCACTTTTTACTACGCGCGCCCAACCAGAGCGACGGGAGGAGCACATTTCAGAAAACGTGCTCAGCTCGTCGAGAAAATGCGATTTAAGCAATAAAATTAAAAATGCACCTAAAACCTAAACCAAACGTTGCAGGTGCTTATTTCTTCATGCGCAGTGGTCAACGCGGCACTCTCTAGCTGCCAAGAGCACTTTTTACTGTGCGCACCCAACCAGAGTGACGGGAGGAGCACATTTCAGAAAACGTGCTCAGGTCGTCGAGAAAATGCGATTTAAGCAATAAGATTAAAAATGCACCTAAAACCTAAACCAAACGTTGCAGGTGCTTATTTCTTCATGCGCAGTGGTCAACGCGGCACTCTCTAGCTGCCAGGAGCACTTTTTACTACGCGCACCCAACCAGAGCGACGGGAGGAGCACATTTCAGAAAACGTGCTCAGCTCGTCGAGAGAATGCGATTTAAGCAATAAAATAAAAAATGCACCTAAAACCTAAAGCAAACGTTGCAGGTGCTTATTTCTTCGTGCGCAGTGGTCAACGCGGCACTCCCTAGCTGCCAGGAGCTCTTTTTACTGTGCGCACCCAACCAGAGCGACGGGAGGAGCAGATTTCAGAAAACGTGATCAGCTCGTCGAGAAAATGCGATTTAAGCAATAAAATTAAAAATGCGCCTAAAACCTAAACCAAACGTTGCAGGTGCTTATTTCTTCATGCGCAGTGGTCAACGCGGCACTCTCTAGCTGCCAGGAGCACTTTTTACTACGCGCACCCAACCAGAGCGACGGGAGGAGCACATTTCAGAAAACGTGCTCAGCTCGTCGAGAGAATGCGATTTAAGCAATAAAATAAAAAATGCACCTAAAACCTAAACCAAACGTTGCAGGTGCTTATTTCTTCGTGCGCAGTGGTCAACGCGGCACTCCCTAGCTGCCAGGAGCTATTTTTACTGTGTGCACCCAACCAGAGCGACGGGAGGAGCACATTTCAGAAAACGTGCTCAGCTCGTCGAGAGAATGCGATTTAAGCAATAAAATAAAAATGCACCTAAAACCTAAACCAAACGTTGCAGGTGCTTATTTCTTCGTGCGCAGTGGTCAACGCGGCACTCCCGAGCTGCCAAGAGCACTTTTTACTGTGCGCACCCAACCAGAGAGACGGGAGGAGCACATTTCAGAAAACGTGCTCAGCTCGTCGAGAGAATGCGATTTAAGCAATAAAATAAAAAATGCACGTAAAACCTAAACCAAACGTTGCAGGTGCTTATTTCTTCGTGCGCAGTGGTCAACGCGGCACTCCCTAGCTGCCAGGAGCACTTTTTACTGTGCGCACCCAACCAGAGTGACGGAAGGAGCACATTTCAGAAAACGTACTCAGCTCGTCGAGAAAATGCGATTTAAGCAATAAAATTAAAAATGCACCTAAAACCTAAACCAAACGTTGCAGGTGCTTATTTCTTTGTGCGCAGTGGTCAACGCGGCACTCTCTAGCTGCCAAGAGCACTTTTTACTATGCGCACCCAACCAGAGTGACGGGAGGAGCACATTTCAGAAAACGTGCTCAGCTCGTCGAGAAAATGCGATTTAAGCAATAAAATTAAAAATGCACCTAAAACCTAAACCAAACGTTGCAGGTGGTTATTTCTTCATGCGCAGTGGTCAACGCGGCACTCTCTAGCTGCCAAGAGCACCTTTTACTGTGCGCACCCAACCAGAGTGACGGGAGGAGCACATTTCAGAAAACGTGCTCAGCTCGTCGAGAAAACGCGATTTAAGCAATAAGATTAAAAATACACCTAAAACCTAAATCAAACGTTGCAGGTGCTTATTTCTTCATGCGCAGTGGTCAACGCGGCACTCTCTAGCTGCCAGGAGCACTTTTTACTGTGCGCACCCAACCAGAGTGACGGGAGGAGCACATTTCAGAAAACGTGCTCAGCTCGTCGAGAAAATCCGATTTAAGCAATAAAATTAAAAATGCACCTAAAACCTAAACCAAACGTTGCAGGTGCTTATTTCTTCATGCGCAGTGGTCAACGCGGCACTCTCTAGCTGCCAAGAGCACTTTTTACTGTGCGCACCCATCCAGAGTGACGGGAGGAGCACATTTCAGAAAACGTGCTCAGCTCGTCGAGAAAATGCGATTTAAGCAATAAGATTAAAGATGCACCTAAAACCTAAACCAAACGTTGCAGGTGCTTATTTCTTCATGCGCAGTGGTCAACGCGGCACTCTCTAGCTGCCAGGAGCACTTTTTACTACGCGCACCCAACCAGAGCGACGGGAGGAGCACATTTCAGAAAACGTGCTCAGCTCGTCGAGAGAATGCGATTTAAGCAATAAAATAAAAAAATGCACCTAAAACCTAAACCAAACGTTGCAGGTGCTTATTTCTTCGTGCGCAGTGGTCAACGCGGCACTCCCTAGCTGCCAGGAGCACTTTTTACTGTGCGCACCCAACCAGAGTGACGGGAGGAGCACATTTCAGAAAACGTGCTCAGCTCGTCGAGAAAATGCGATTTAAGCAATAAAATTAAAAATGCACCTAAAACCTAAACCAAACGTTGCAGGTGCTTATTTCTTCATGCGCAGTGGTCAACGCGGCACTCTCTAGCTGCCAGGAGCACTTTTTACTATGCGCACCCAACCAGAGCGACGGGAGGAGCACATTTCAGAAAACGTGCTCAGCTCGTCGAGAAAATGCGATTTAAGCAATAAAATTAAAAATGCACCTAAAACCTAAACCAAACGTTGCAGGTGCTTATTTCTTCATGCGCAGTGGTCAACGCGGCACTCCCGAGCTGCCAAGAGCACTTTTTACTGTGCGCACCTAACCAGAGTGACGGGAGGAGCACATTTCAGAAAACGTGCTCAGCTCGTCGAGAAAATGCGATTTAAGCAATAAGATTAAAAATGCACCTAAAACCTAAACCAAACGTTGCAGGTGCTTATTTCTTCATGCGCAGTGGTCAACGCGGCACTCTCTAGCTGCCAGGAGCACTTTTTACTACGCGCACCCAACCAGAGCGACGGGAGGAGCACATTTCAGAAAACGTGCTCAGCTCGTCGAGAGAATGCGATTTAAGCAATAAAATAAAAAATGCACGTAAAACCTAAACCAAACGTTGCAGGTGCTTATTTCTTCGTGCGCAGTGGTCAACGCGGCACTCCCTAGCTGCCAGGAGCACTTTTTACTGTGCGCACAAAACCAGAGTGACGGGAGGACACATTTCAGAAAACGTGCTCAGCTCGTCGAGAAAAAGCGATTTAAGCAATAAAATTAAAATGCACCTAAAACCTAAACCAAACGTTGCAGGTGCTTATTTCTTCGTGCGCAGTGGTCAACGCGGCACTCCCTAGCTGCCAGGAGCTCTTTTTACTGTGCGCACCCAACCAGAGCGACGGGAGGAGCACATTTCAGAAAACGTGCTCAGCTCGTCGAGAAAATGCGATTTAAGCAATAAAATTAAAAATGCACCTAAAACCTAAACCAAACGTTGCAGGTGCTTATTTCTTCGTGCGCAGTGGTCAACGCGGCACTCCCTAGCTGCCAGCAGCACTTTTTACTGTGCGCACCCAACCAGAGTGACGGAAGGAGCACATTTCAGAAAACGTACTCAGCTCGTCGAGAAAATGCGATTTAAGCAATAAAATTAAAAATGCACCTAAAACCTAAACCAAACGTTGCAGGTGCTTATTTCTTTGTGCGCAGTGGTCAACGCGGCACTCTCTAGCTGCCAAGAGCACTTTTTACTATGCGCACCCAACCAGAGTGACGGGAGGAGCACATTTCAGAAAACGTGCTCAGCTCGTCGAGAAAATGCGATTTAAGCAATAAAATTAAAAATGCACCTAAAACCTAAACCAAACGTTGCAGGTGGTTATTTCTTCATGCGCAGTGGTCAACGCGGCACTCTCTAGCTGCCAAGAGCACTTTTTACTACGCGCGACCAACCAGAGCGACGGGAGGAGCATATTTCAGAAAACGTGCTCAGCTCGTCGAGAGGATGCGATTTAAGCAATAAAATTAAAAATGCACCTAAAACCTAACCCAAACATTGCAGGTGCTTATTTCTTCATGCACAGTGGTCAACGCGGCACTCCCTAGCTGCCAAGAGCACTTTTTACTGTGCGCACCCAACCAGAGAGACGGGAGGAGCACATTTCAGAAAACGTGCTCAGCTCGTCGAGAAAATGCGATTTAAGCAATAAAATTAAAAATGCACCTAAAACCTAAACCAAACGTTGCAGGTGCTTATTTCTTCATGCGCAGTGGTCAACGCGGCACTCTCTAGCTGCCAAGAGCACTTTTTACTGTGCGCACCCAACCAGAGTGACGGGAGGAGCACATTTCAGAAAACGTGCTCAGCTCGTCGAGAAAACGCGATTTAAGCAATAAGATTAAAAATGCACCTAAAACCTAAATCAAACGTTGCAGGTGCTTATTTCTTCATGCGCAGTGGTCAACGCTGCACTCTCTAGCTGCCAGGAGCACTTTTTACTGTGCGCACCCAACCAGAGTGACGGGAGGAGCACATTTCAGAAAACGTGCTCAGGTCGTCGAGAAAATGCGATTTAAGCAATAAGATTAAAAATGCACCTAAAACCTAAACCAAACGTTGCAGGTGCTTATTTCTTCATGCGCAGTGGTCAACGCGGCACTCTCTAGCTGCCAAGAGCACTTTTTACTGTGCGCACCCAACCAGAGTGACGGGAGGAGCACATTTCAGAAAACGTGCTCAGCTCGTCGAGAAAATGCGATTTAAGCAATAAGATTAAAGATGCACCTAAAACCTAAACCAAACGTTGCAGGTGCTTATTTCTTCATGCGCAGTGGTCAACGCGGCACTCTCTAGCTGCCAGGAGCACTTTTTACTACGCGCACCCAACCAGAGCGACGGGAGGAGCACATTTCAGAAAACGTGCTCAGCTCGTCGAGAGAATGCGATTTAAGCAATAAAATAAGAAAATGCAATAAGATTAAAAATGCACCTAAAACCTAAACCAAGCGTTGCAGGTGCTTATTTCTTCATGCGCAGTGGTCAACGCGGCACTCTCTAGCTGCCAAGAGCACTTTTTACTGTGCGCACAAAACCAGAGTGACGGGAGGACACATTTCAGAAAACGTGCTCAGCTCGTCGAGAAAATGCGATTTAAGCAATAAAATTAAAAATGCACCTAAAACCTAAACCAAACGTTGCAGGTGCTTATTTCTTCATGCGCAGTGGTCAACGCGGCACTCTTTAGCTGCCAGGAGCACTTTTTACTATGCGCGCCCAACCAGAGCGACGGGAGGAGCACATTTCAGAAAACGTGCTCAGCTCGTCGAGAAAATGCGATTTAAGCAATAAAATTAAAAATGCACCTAAAACCTAAACCAAACGTTGCAGGTGCTTATTTCTTCATGCGCAGTGGTCAACGCGGCACTCTCTAGCTGCCAAGAGCACTTTTTACTGTGCGCACCCAACCAGAGTGACGGGAGGAGCACATTTCAGAAAACGTGCTCAGGTCGTCGAGAAAATGCGATTTAAGCAATAAGATTAAAAATGCACCTAAAACCTAAACCAAACGTTGCAGGTGCTTATTTCTTCATGCGCAGTGGTCAACGCGGCACTCTCTAGCTGCCAGGAGCACTTTTTACTACGCGCACCCAACCAGAGCGACGGGAGGAGCACATTTCAGAAAACGTGCTCAGCTCGTCGAGAGAATGCGATTTAAGCAATAAAATAAAAAATGCACCTAAAACCTAAACCAAACGTTGCAGGTGCTTATTTCTTCGTGCGCAGTGGTCAACGCGGCACTCCCTAGCTGCCAGGAGCTCTTTTTACTGTGCGCACCCAACCAGAGCGACGGGAGGAGCAGATTTCAGAAAACGTGATCAGCTCGTCGAGAAAATGCGATTTAAGCAATAAAATTAAAAATGCGCCTAAAACCTAAACCAAACGTTGCAGGTGCTTATTTCTTCATGCGCAGTGGTCAACGCGGCACTCTCTAGCTGCCAGGAGCACTTTTTACTACGCGCACCCAACCAGAGCGACGGGAGGAGCACATTTCAGAAAACGTGCTCAGCTCGTCGAGAGAATGCGATTTAAGCAATAAAATGAAAAATGCACCTAAAACCTAAACCAAACGTTGCAGGTGCTTATTTCTTCGTGCGCAGTGGTCAACGCGGCACTCCCTAGCTGCCAGGAGCTATTTTTACTGTGTGCACCCAACCAGAGCGACGGGAGGAGCACATTTCAGAAAACGTGCTCAGCTCGTCGAGAAAATGCGATTTAAGCAATAAAATTAAAAATGCACCTAAAACCTAAACCAAACGTTGCAGGTGCTTATTTCTTCATGCGCAGTGGTCAACGCGGCACTCTCTAGCTGCCAAGAGCACTTTTTACTGTGCGCACCCAACCAGAGTGACGGGAGGAGCACATTTCAGAAAACGTGCTCAGCTCGTCGAGAAAATGCGATTAAAGCAATAAGATTAAAAATGCACCTAAAACCTAAACCAAACGTTGCAGGTGCTTATTTCTTCATGCGCAGTGGTCAACGCGGCACTCTCTAGCTGCCAGGAGCACTTTTTACTACGCGCACCCAACCAGAGCGACGGGAGGAGCACCTTTCAGAAAACGTGCTTAGCTCGTCGAGAAAATGCGATTTAAGCAATAAAATAAAAAATGCACCTAAAACCTAAACCAAACGTTGCAGGTGCTTATTTCTTCGTGCGCAGTGGTCAACGCGGCACTCCCTAGCTGCCAGGAGCTCTTTTTCTGTGCGCATCCAACCAGAGCGACGGGAGGAGCACATTTCAGAAAACGTGCTCAGCTCGTCGAGAAAATGCGATTTAAGCAATAAAATTAAAAATGCACCTAAAACCTAAACCAAACGTTGCAGGTGCTTATTTTTTCATGCGCAGTGGTCAACGCGGCACTCTCTAGCTGCCAGGAGCACTTTTTACTACGCGCACCCAACCAGAGCGACGGGAGGAGCACATTTCAGAAAACGTGCTCAGCTCGTCGAGAGAATGCGATTTGAGCAATAAAATAAAAAATGCACCTAAAACCTAAACCAAACGTTGCAGGTGCTTATTTCTTCGTGCGCAATGGTCAACGCGGCACTCCCTAGCTGCCAGGAGCTCTTTTTACTGTGTGCACCCAACCAGAGCGACGGGAGGAGCACATTTCAGAAAACGTGCTCAGCTCGTCGAGAGAATGCGATTTAAGCAATAAAATAAAAAATGCACCTAAAACCTAAACCAAACGTTGCAGGTGCTTATTTCTTCATGCGCAGTGGTCAACGCGGCACTCTCTAGCTGCCAGGAGCACTTTTTACTGTGCGCACCCAACCAGAGTGACGGGAGGAGCACATTTCAGAAAACGTGCTCAGCTCGTCGAGAAAATGCGATTTAAACAATAAAATTAAAAATGCACCTAAAACCTAAACCAAACGTTGCAGGTGCTTATTTCTTCATGCGCAGTGGTCAACGCGGCACTCTCTAGCTGCCAAGAGCACTTTTTACTGTGCGCACCTAACCAGAGTGACGGGAGGAGCACATTTCACAAAACGTGCTCAGCTCGTCGAGAAAATGCGATTTAAGCAATAAGATTAAAAATGCACCTAAAACCTAAACCAAACGTTGCAGGTGCTTATTTCTTCATGCGCAGTGGTCAACGCGGCACTCTCTAGCTGCCAGGAGCACTTTTTACTACGCGCACCCAACCAGAGCGACGGGAGGAGCACATTTCAGAAAACGTGCTCAGCTCGTCGAGAGAATGCGATTTAAGCAATAAAATAAAAAATGCACCTAAAACCTAAACCAAACGTTGCAGGTGCTTATTTCTTCGTGCGCAGTGGTCAACGCGGCACTCCCTAGCTGCCAGGAGCACTTTTTACTGTGCGCACAAAACCAGAGTGACGGGAGGACACATTTCAGAAAACGTGCTCAGCTCGTCGAGAAAATGCGATTTAAGCAATAAGATTAAAAATGCACCTAAAACCTAAACCAAACGTTGCAGGTGCTTATTTCTTCGTGCGCAGTGGTCAACGCGGAACTCCCTAGCTGCCAGGAGCTCTTTTTACTGTGCGCACCCAACCAGAGCGACGGGAGGAGCACATTTCAGAAAACGTGCTCAGCTCGTCGAGAAAATGCGATTTAAGCAATAAAATTAAAAATGCAGCTAAAACCTAAACCAAACGTTGCAGGTGCTTATTTCTTCATGCGCAGTGGTCAACGCGGCACTCTCTAGCTGCCAGGAGCACTTTTTACTACGCGCACCCAACCAGAGCGACGGGAAGAGCACATTTCAGAAAACGTGCTCAGCTCGTCGAGAGAATGCGATTTAAGCAATAAAATTAAAAATGCACCTAAAACCTAAACCAAACGTTGCAGGTGCTTATTTCTTCATGAGCAGTGGTCAACGCGGCACTCTCTAGCTGCCAGGAGCACTTTTTACTACGCGCACCCAACCAGAGCGACGGGAGGAGCACATTTCAGAAAACGTGCTCAGCTCGTCGAGAGAATGCGATTTAAGCAATAAAATAAAAAATGCACCTAAAACCTAAACAAAACGTTGCAGGTGCTTATTTCTTCGTGCGCAGTGGTCAACGCGGAACTCCCTAGCTGCCAGGAGCTATTTTTACTGTGCGCACCCAACCAGAGCGACGGGAGGAGCACATTTCAGAAAACGTGCTCAGCTCGTCGAGAAAATGCGATTTAAGCAATAAAATTAAAAATCCACCTAAAACCTAAACCAAACGTTGCAGGTGCTTATTTCTTCGTGCGCAGTGCTCAACGCGGCACTCCCTAGCTGCCAGGAGCACTTTTTACTGTGCGCACCCAACCAGAGTGACGGGAGGAGCACATTTTAGAAAACGTGCTCAGCTCGTCGAGAAAATGCGATTTAAGCAATAAAATTAAAAATGCACCTAAAACCTAAACCAAACGTTGCAGGTGCTTATTTCTTCATGCGCAGTGGTCAACGCGGCACTCTCTAGCTGCCAAGAGCACTTTTTACTGTGCGCACCCAACCAGAGTGACGGGAGGAGCACATTTCAGAAAACGTGCTCAGCTCGTCGAGAAAATGCGATTTAAGCAATAAGATTAAAAATGCACCTAAAACCTAAACCAAACGTTGCAGGTGCTTATTTCTTCATGCGCAGTGGTCAACGCGGCACTCTCTAGCTGCCAGGAGCACTTTTTACTACGCGCACCCAACCAGAGCGACGGGAGGAGCACATTTCAGAAAACGTGCTCAGCTCGTCGAGAGAATGCGATTTAAGCAATAAAATAAAAAATGCACCTAAAACCTAAACCAAACGATGCAGGTGCTTATTTCTTCGTGCGCAGTGGTCAACGCGGCACTCCCTAGCTGCCAGGAGCTCTTTTTACTGTGCGCACCCAACCAGAGCGACGGGAGGAGCACATTTCAGAAAACGTGATCAGCTCGTCGAGAAAATGCGATTTAAGCAATAAAATTAAAAATGCACCTAAAACCTAAACCAAACGTTGCAGGTGCTTATTTCTTCATGAGCAGTGGTCAACGCGGCACTCTCTAGCTGCCAGGAGCACTTTTTACTACGCGCACCCAACCAGAGCGACGGGAGGAGCACATTTCAGAAAACGTGCTCAGCTCGTCGAGAGAATGCGATTTAAGCAATAAAATAAAAAATGCACCTAAAACCTAAACCAAACGTTGCAGGTGCTTATTTCTTCGTGCGCAGTGGTCAACGCGGCACTCCCTAGCTGCCAGGAGCTATTTTTACTGTGTGCACCCAACCAGAGCGACGGGAGGAGCACATTTCAGAAAACGTGCTCAGCTCGTCGAGAGAATGCGATTTAAGCAATAAAATAAAAATGCACCTAAAACCTAAACCAAACGTTGCAGGTGCTTATTTCTTCGTGCGCAGTGGTCAACGCGGCACTCCCTAGCCCCCAGGAGCACTTTTTACTGTGCGCACCCAACCAGAGTGACGGAAGGAGCACATTTCAGAAAACGTACTCAGCTCGTCGAGAGGATGCGATTTAAGCAATAAAATTAAAAATGCACCTAAAACCTAAACCAAACGTTGCAGGTGCTTATTTCTTCATGCGCAGTGATCAACGCGGCACTCTCTAGCTGCCAAGAGCACTTTTTACTGTGCGCACCCAACCAGAGTGACGGGAGGAGCACATTTCAGAAAACGTGCTCAGCTCGTCGAGAAAACGCGATTTAAGCAATAAGATTAAAAATGCACCTAAAACCTAAACCAAACGTTGCAGGTGCTTATTTCTTCATGCGCAGTGGTCAACGCGGCACTCTCTAGCTGCCAGGAGCACTTTTTACTGTGTGCACCCAACCAGAGTGACGGGAGGAGCACATTTCAGAAAACGTGCTCAGCTCGTCGAGAAAATGCGATTTAAGCAATAAAATTAAAAATGCACCTAAAACCTAAACCAAACGTTGCAGGTGCTTATTTCTTCATGCGCAGTGGTCAACGCGGCACTCTCTAGCTGCCAAGAGCACTTTTTACTGTGCGCACCCAACCAGAGTGACGGGAGGAGCACATTTCAGAAAACGTGCTCAGCTCGTCGAGAAAATGCGATTTAAGCAATAAGATTAAAAATGCACCTAAAACCTAAACCGGACGTTGCAGGTCCTTATTTCTTCATGCGCAGTGGTCAACGCGGCACTCTCTAGCTGCCAGGAGCACTTTTTACTACGCGCACCCAACCAGAGCGACGGGAGGAGCACATTTCAGAAAACGTGCTCAGCTCCTCGAGAAAATGCGATTTAAGCAATAAAATTAAAAATGCACCCAAAACCTAAACCAAACGTTGCAGGTGGTTATTTCTTCAAGCGCAGTGGTCAACGCGGCACTCTCTAGCTGCCAAGAGCACTTTTTACTATGCGCACCCAACCAGAGTGACGGGAGGAGCACATTTCAGAAAACGTGCTCAGCTCGTCGAGAAAATGCGATTTAAGCAATAAAATTAAAAATGCTCCTAAAACCTAAACCAAACGTTGCAGGTGCTTATTTCTTCATGCGCAGTGGTCAACGCGGCACTCTCTAGCTGCCAGGAGCACTTTTTACTACGCGCACCCAACCAGAGCAACGGGAGGAGCACATTTCAGAAAACGTGCTCAGCTCGTCGAGAAAATGCGATTTAAGCAATAAAATTAATAATGCACCTAAAACCTAAACCAAACGTTGCAGGTGCTTATTTCTTCGTGCGCAGTGGTCAACGCGACACTCTCTAGCTGCCAGGAGCACTTTTTACTACGCGCACCCAACCAGAGCGACGGGAGGAGCACATTTCAGAAAACGTGCTCAGCTCGTCGAGAGAATGCGATTTAAGCAATAAAATAAAAAATGCACCTAAAACCTAAACCAAACGTTGCAGGTGCTTATTTCTTCGTGCGCAGTGGTCAACGCGGCACTCCCTAGCTGCCAGGAGGTCTTTTTACTGTGCGCACCCAACCAGAGTGACGGGAGGAGCACATTTCAGAAAACGTGCTCAGCTCGTCGAGAAAATGCGATTTAAGCAATAAAATTAAAAATGCACCTAAAACCTAAACCAAACGTTGCAGGTGCTTATTTCTTCATGCGCAGTGGTCAACGCGGCACTCTCTAGCTGCCAAGAGCACTTTTTACTGTGCGCACCCAACCAGAGTGACGGGAGGAGCACATTTCAGAAAACGTGCTCAGCTCGTCGAGAAAATGCGATTTAAGCAATAAGATTAAAAATGCACCTAAAACCTAAACCGGACGTTGCAGGTCCTTATTTCTTCATGCGCAGTGGTCAACGCGGCACTCTCTAGCTGCCAGGAGCACTTTTTACTACGCGCACCCAACCAGAGCGACGGGAGGAGCACATTTCAGAAAACGTGCTCAGCTCGTCGAGAGAATGCTATTTAAGCAATAAAATAAAAAATGCACCTAAAACCTAAACCAAACGTTGCAGGTGCTTATTTCTTCGTGCGCAGTGGTCAACGCGGAACTCCCTAGCTGCCAGGAGCTCTTTTTACTGTGCGCACCCAACCAGAGCGACGGGAGGAGCACATTTCAGAAAACGTGCTCAGCTCGTCGAGAAAATGCGATTTAAGCAATAAAATTAAAAATGCACCTAAAACCTAAACCAAACGTTGCAGGTGCTTATTTCTTCATGCGCAGTGGTCAACGCGGCACTCTCTAGCTGCCAGGAGCACTTTTTACTACGCGCACCCAACCAGAGCGACGGGAGGAGCACATTTCAGAAAACGTGCTCAGCTCCTCGAGAAAATGCGATTTAAGCAATAAAATTTAAAATGCACCCAAAACCTAAACCAAACGTTGCAGGTGGTTATTTCTTCAAGCGCAGTGGTCAACGCGGCACTCTCTAGCTGCCAAGAGCACTTTTTACTATGCGCACCCAACCAGAGTGACGGGAGGAGCACATTTCAGAAAACGCGCTCAGCTCGTCGAGAAAATGCGATTTAAGCAATAAAATTAAAAATGCTCCTAAAACCTAAACCAAACGTTGCAGGTGCTTATTTCTTCATGCGCAGTGGTCAACGCGGCACTCTCTAGCTGCCAGGAGCACTTTTTACTACGCGCACCCAACCAGAGCGACGGGAGGAGCACATTTCAGAAAACGTGCTCAGCTCGTCGAGAAAATGCGATTTAAGCAATAAAATTAATAATGCACCTAAAACCTAAACCAAACGTTGCAGGTGCTTATTTCTTCGTGCGCAGTGGTCAACGCGGCACTCTCTAGCTGCCAGGAGCACTTTTTACTGTGCGCACCCAACCAGAGTGACGGGAGGAGCACATTTCAGAAAACGTGCTCAGCTCGTCGAGAAAATGCGATTTAAGCAATAAAATTAAAAATGCACCTAAAACCTAAACCAAACGTTGCAGGTGCTTATTTCTTCATGCGCAGTGGTCAACGCGGCACTCTCTAGCTGCCAAGAGCACTTTTTACTGTGCGCACCCAACCAGAGTGACGGGAGGAGCACATTTCAGAAAACGTGCGCAGCTCGTCGAGAAAACGCGATTTAAGCAATAAGATTAAACATGCACCTAAAACCTAAATCAAACGTTGCAGGTGCTTATTTCTTCATGCGCAGTGGTCAACGCGGCACTCTCTAGCTGCCAGGAGCACTTTTTACTACGCGCACCCAACCAGAGCGACGGGAGGAGCACATTTCAGAAAACGTGCTCAGCTCGTCGAGAGAATGTGATTTAAGCAATAAAATAAAAAATGCACCTAAAACCTAAACCAAACGTTGCAGGTGCTTATTTCTTCATGCGCAGTGGTCAACGCGGTACTCCCTAGCTGCCAGGAGCTCTTTTTACTGTGCGCACCCAACCAGAGCGACGGGAGGAGCACATTTCAGAAAACGTGCTCAGCTCGTCGAGAAAATGCGATTTAAGCAATAAAATTAAAAATGCACCTAAAACCTAAACCAAACGTTGCAGGTGCTTATTTCTTCATGCGCAGTGGTCAACGCGGCACTCTCTAGCTGCCAAGAGCACTTTTTACTGTGCGCACCCAACCAGAGTGACGGGAGGAGCACATTTCAGAAAACGTGCTCAGCTCGTCGAGAAAATGCGATTAAAGCAATAAGATTAAAAATGCACCTAAAACCTAAACCAAACGTTGCAGGTGCTTATTTCTTCATGCGCAGTGGTCAACGCGGCACTCCCTAGCTGCCAGGAGCTCTTTTTACTGTGCGCATCCAACCAGAGCGACGGAAGGAGCACATTTCAGAAAACGTGCTCAGCTCGTCGAGAAAATGCGATTTAAGCAATAAAATTAAAAATGCACCTAAAACCTAAACCAAACGTTGCAGGTGCTTATTTTTTCATGCGCAGTGGTCAACGCGGCACTCTCTAGCTGCCAGGAGCACTTTTTACTACGCGCACCCAACCAGAGCGACGGGAGGAGCACATTTCAGAAAACGTGCTCAGCTCGTCGAGAGAATGCGATTTGAGCAATAAAATAAAAAATGCACCTAAAACCTAAACCAAACGTTGCAGGTGCTTATTTCTTCGTGCGCAGTGGTCAACGCGGCACTCCCTAGCTGCCAGGAGCTCTTTTTACTGTGTGCACCCAACCAGAGCGACGGGAGGAGCATATTTCAGAAAACGTGCTCAGCTCGTCGAGAGAATGCGATTTAAGCAATAAAATAAAAAATGCACCTAAAACCTAAACCAAACGTTGCAGGTGCTTATTTCTTCGTGCGCAGTGGTCAACGCGGCACTCCCTAGCTGACAGGAGCTCTTTTTACTGTGCGCACCCAACCAGAGCGACGGGAGGAGCACATTTCAGAAAACGTGCTCAGCTCGTCGAGAAAATGCGATTTAAACAATAAAATTAAAAATGCACCTAAAACCTAAACCAAACGTTGCAGGTGCTTATTTCTTCGTGCGCAGTGGTCAACGCGGCACTCCCTAGCTGCCAGGAGCTCTTTTTACTGTGTGCACCCAACCAGAGCGACGGGAGGAGCACATTTCAGAAAACGTGCTCAGCTCGTCGAGAAAACGTGATTTAAGCAATAAGATTAAAAATGCACCTAAAACCTAAATCAAACGTTGCAGGTGCTTATTTCTTCATGCGCAGTGGTCAACGCGGCACTCTCTAGCTGCTAGGAGTACTTTTTACTGTGCGCACCCAACCAGAGTGACGGGAGGAGCACATTTCAGAAAACGTGCTCAGCTCGTCGAGAAAATGCGATTTAAGCAATAAAGTTAAAAATGCACCTAAAACCTAAACCAAACGTTGCAGGTGCTTATTTCTTCATGCGCAGTGGTCAACGCGGCACTCTCTAGCTGCCAAGAGCACTTTTTACTGTGCGCACCCAACCAGAGTGACGGGAGGAGCACATTTCAGAAAACGTGCGCAGCTCGTCGAGAAAACGCGATTTAAGCAATAAGATTAAAAATGCACCTAAAACCTAAATCAAACGTTGCAGGTGCTTATTTCTTCATGCGCAGTGGTCAACGCGGCACTCTCTAGCTGCCAGGAGCACTTTTTACTGTGCGCACCCAACCAGAGTGACGGGAGGAGCACATTTCAGAAAACGTGCTCAGCTCGTCGAGAAAATGCGATTTAAGCAATAAGATTAAAAATGCACCTAAAACCTAAACCAAACGTTGCAGGTGCTTATTTCTTCATGCGCAGTGGTCAACGCGGCACTCTCTAGCTGCCAAGAGCACTTTTTACTGTGCGCACCCAACCAGAGTGACGGGAGGAGCACATTTCAGAAAACGTGCTCAGCTCGTCGAGAAAATGCGATTTAAGCAATAAGATTAAAGATGCACCTAAAACCTAAACCAAACGTTGCAGGTGCTTATTTCTTCATGCGCAGTGGTCAACGCGGCACTCTCTAGCTGCCAGGAGCACTTTTTACTACGCGGACCCAACCAGAGCGACGGGAGGAGCACATTTCAGAAAACGTGCTCAGCTCGTCGAGAGAATGCGATTTAAGCAATAAAATTGAAAATGCACCTAAAACCTAAACCAAACGTTGCAGGTGCTTATTTCTTCGTGCGCAGTGGTCAACGCGGAACTCCCTAGCTGCCAGGAGCTCTTTTTACTGTGCGCACCCAACCAGAGTGACGGGAGGAGCACATTTCAGAAAACGTGCTCAGCTCGTCGAGGAAATGCGATTTAAGCAATAAAATTAAAAATGCAGCTAAAACCTAAACCAAACGTTGCAGCTGCTTATTTCTTCATGCGCAGTGGTCAACGCGGCACTCTCTAGCTGCCAAGAGCACTTTTTACTGTGCGCACCCAACCAGAGTGACGGGAGGAGCACATTTCAGAAAACGTGCTCAGCTCGTCGAGAAAATGCGATTTAAGCAATAAGATTAAAAATGCACCTAAAACCTAAACCAAACGTTGCAGGTGCTTATTTCTTCATGCGCAGTGGTCAACGCGGCACTCTCTAGCTGCCAGGAGCACTTTTTACTGTGTGCACCCAACCAGAGTGACGGGAGGAGCACATTTCAGAAAACGTGCTCAGCTCGTCGAGAAAATGCGATTTAAGCAATAAAATTAAAAATGCACCTAAAACCTAAACCAAACGTTGCAGGTGCTTATTTCTTCATGCGCAGTGGTCAACGCGGCACTCTCTAGCTGCCAAGAGCACTTTTTACCGTGCGCACCCAACCAGAGTGACGGGAGGAGCACATTTCAGAAAACGTGCTCAGCTCGTCGAGAAAATGCGATTTAAGCAATAAGATTAAAAATGCACCTAAAACCTAAACCGAACGTTGCAGGTGCTTATTTCTTCATGCGCAGTGGTCAACGCGGCACTCTCTAGCTGCCAGGAGCACTTTTTACTACGCGCGCCCAACCAGAGCGACGGGAGGAGCACATTTCAGAAAACGTGCTCAGCTCGTCGAGAAAATGCGATTTAAGCAATAAGATTAAAAATGCACCTAAAACCTAAATCAAACGTTGCAGGTGCTTATTTCTTCATGCGCAGTGGTCAACGCGGCACTCTCTAGCTGCCAGGAGCAGTTTTTACTGTGCGCACCCAACCAGAGTGACGGGAGGAGCACATTTCAGAAAACGTGCTCAGCTCGTCGAGAAAATGCGATTTAAGCAATAAGATTAAAAATGCACCTAAAACCTAAACCGAACGTTGCAGGTGCTTATTTCTTCATGCGCAGTGGTCAACGCGGCACTCTCTAGCTGCCAGGAGCACTTTTTACCTCGCGCACCCAACCAGAGCGACGGGAGGAGCACATTTCAGAAAACGTGCTCAGCTCGTCGAGAGAATGTGATTTAAGCAATAAAATAAAAAATGCACCTAAAACCTAAACCAAACGTTGCAGGTGCTTATTTCTTCGTGCGCAGTGGTCAACGCGGAACTCCCTAGCTGCCAGGAGCTCTTTTTACTGTGCGCACCCAACCAGAGCGACGGGAGGAGCACATTTCAGAAAACGTGCTCAGCTCGTCGAGAAAATGCGATTTAAGCAATAAAATTAAAAATGCACCTAAAACCTAAACCAAACGTTGCAGGTGCTTATTTCTTCATGCGCAGTGGTCAACGCGGCACTCTCTAGCTGCCAAGAGCACTTTTTACTGTGCGCACCCAACCAGAGTGACGGGAGGAGCACATTTCAGAAAACGTGCTCAGCTCGTCGAGAAAATGCGATTTAAGCAATAAGATTAAAAATGCACCTAAAACCTAAACCAAACGTTGCAGGTGCTTATTTCTTCATGCGCAGCGGTCAACGCGGCACTCTCTAGCTGCCAGGAGCACTTTTTACTACGCGCACCCAACCAGAGCGACGGGAGGAGCACATTTCAGAAAACGTGCTCAGCTCGTCGAGAGAATTCGATTTAAGCAATAAAATAAAAAATGCACCTAAAACCTAAACCAAACGTTGCAGGTGCTTATTTCTTCGTGCGCAGTGGTCAACGCGGCACTCCCTAGCTGCCAGGAGCTCTTTTTACTGTGCGCACCCAACAGGAGCGACGGGAGGAGCACATTTCAGAAAACGTGCTCAGCTCGTCGAGAAAATGCGATTTAAGCAATAAAATTAAAACTGCACCTAAAACCTAAACCAAACGTTGCAGGTGCTTATTTTTTCATGCGCAGTGGTCAACGCGGCACTCTCTAGCTGCCAGGAGCACTTTTTACTACGCGCCCCCAACCAGAGCGACGGGAGGAGCACATTTCAGAAAACGTGCTCAGCTCGTCGAGAGAATGCGATTTGAGCAATAAAATAAAAAATGCACCTAAAACCTAAACCAAACGTTGCAGGTGCTTATTTCTTCGTGCGCAGTGGTCAACGCGGCACTCCCTAGCTGCCAGGAGCTCTTTTTACTGTGTGCACCCAACCAGAGCGACGGGAGGAGCATATTTCAGAAAACGTGCTCAGCTCGTCGAGAGAATGCGATTTAAGCAATAAAATAAAAAATGCACCTAAAACCTAAACCAAACGTTGCAGGTGCTTATTTCTTCGTGCGCAGTGGTCAACGCGGCACTCCCTAGCTGACAGGAGCTCTTTTTACTGTGCGCACCCAACCAGAGCGACGGGAGGAGCACATTTCAGAAAACGTGCTCAGCTCGTCGAGAAAATGCGATTTAAACAATAAAATTAAAAATGCACCTAAAACCTAAACCAAACGTTGCAGGTGCTTATTTCTTCGTGCGCAGTGGTCAACGCGGCACTCCCTAGCTGCCAGGAGCTCTTTTTACTGTGTGCACCCAACCAGAGCGACGGGAGGAGCACATTTCAGAAAACGTGCTCAGCTCGTCGAGAAAACGTGATTTAAGCAATAAGATTAAAAATGCACCTAAAACCTAAATCAAACGTTGCAGGTGCTTATTTCTTCATGCGCAGTGGTCAACGCGGCACTCTCTAGCTGCCAGGAGCACTTTTTACTGTGCGCACCCAACCAGAGTGACGGGAGGAGCACATTTCAGAAAACGTGCTCAGCTCGTCGAGAAAATGCGATTTAAGCAATAAAATTAAAAATGCACCTAAAACCTAAACCAAACGTTGCAGGTGCTTATTTCTTCATGCGCAGTGGTCAACGCGGCACTCTCTAGCTGCCAAGAGCACTTTTTACTGTGCGCACCCAACCAGAGTGACGGGAGGAGCACATTTCAGAAAACGTGCTCAGCTCGTCGAGAAAATGCGATTTAAGCAATAAGATTAAAGATGCACCTAAAACCTAAACCAAACGTTGCAGGTGCTTATTTCTTCATGCGCAGTGGTCAACGCGGCACTCTCTAGCTGCCAGGAGCACTTTTTACTACGCGCACCCAACCAGAGCGACGGGAGGAGCACATTTCAGAAAACGTGCTCAGCTCGTCGAGAGAATGCGATTCAAGCAATAAAATAAAAAAATGCACCTAAAACCTAAACCAAACGTTGCAGGTGCTTATTTCTTCGTGCGCAGTGGTCAACGCGGCACTCCCTAGCTGCCAGGAGCACTTTTTACTGTGCGCACCCAACCAGAGTGACGGGAGGAGCACATTTCAGAAAACGTGCTCAGCTCGTCGAGAAAATGCGATTTAAGCAATAAAATTAAAAATGCACCTAAAACCTAAACCAAACGTTGCAGCTGCTTATTTCTTCATGCGCAGTGGTCAACGCGGCACTCTCTAGCTGCCAAGAGCACTTTTTACTGTGCGCACCCAACCAGAGTGACGGGAGGAGCACATTTCAGAAAACGTGCTCAGCTCGTCGAGAAAATGCACCTAAAACCTAAATCAAACGTTGCAGGTGCTTATTTCTTCATGCGCAGTGGTCAACGCGGCACTCTCTAGCTGCCAGGAGCACTTTTTACTGTGCGCACCCAACCAGAGTGACGGGAGGAGCACATTTCAGAAAACGTGCTCAGCTCGTCGAGAAAATGCGATTTAAGCAATAAAATTAAAAATGCACCTAAAACCTAAACCAAACGTTGCAGGTGCTTATTTCTTCATGCGCAGTGGTCAACGCGGCACTCTCTAGCTGCCAAGAGCACTTTTTACTGTGCGCACCCAACCAGAGTGACGGGAGGAGCACATTTCAGAAAACGTGCTCAGCTCGTCGAGAAAATGCGATTTAAGCAATAAGATTAAAGATGCACCTAAAACCTAAACAAAACGTTGCAGGTGCTTATTTCTTTGTGCGCAGTGGTCAACGCGGCACTCTCTAGCTGCCAAGAGCACTTTTTACTATGCGCACCCAACCAGAGTGACGGGATGAGCACATTTCAGAAAACGTGCTCAGCTCGTCGAGAAAATGCGATTTAAGCAATAAAATTAAAAATCCACCTAAAACCTAAACCAAACGTTGCAGGTGCTTATTTCTTCGTGCGCAGTGGTCAACGCGGCACTCCCTAGCTGCCAGGAGCACTTTTTACTGTGTGCACCCAACCAGAGTGACGGAAGGAGCACATTTCAGAAAACGTACTCAGCTCGTCGAGAAAATGCGATTTAAGCAATAAAATTAAAAATGCACCTAAAACCTAAACCAAACGTTGCAGGTGCCTATTTCTTCATGTGCAGTGGTCAACGCGGCACTCTCTAGCTGCCAGGAGCACTTTTTACTATGCGCGCACAACCAGAGCGACGGGAGGAGCACATTTCAGAAAACGTGCTCAGCTCGTCGAGAGAATGCGATTTAAGCAATAAAATTAAAAATGCACCTAAAACCTAAACCAAACGTTGCAGGTGCTTATTTCTTCGTGCGCAGTGGTCAACGCGGAACTCCCTAGCTGCCAAGAGCACTTTTTACTGTGCGCACCCAACCAGAGAGACGGGAGGAGCACATTTCAGAAAACGTGCTCAGCTCGTCGAGAAAATGCGATTTAAGCAATAAAATTAAAAATGCACCTAAAACCTAAATCAAACGTTGCAGGTGCTTATTTCTTCATGCGCAGTGGTCAACGCGGCACTCTCTAGCTGCCAGGAGCACTTTTTACTACGCGCACCCAACCAGAGCGACGGGAGGAGCACATTTCAGAAAACGTGCTCAGCTCGTCGAGAGAATGCGATTTAAGCAATAAAATAAAAAAATGCACCTAAAACCTAAACCAAACGTTGCAGGTGCTTATTTCTTCGTGCGCAGTGGTCAACGCGGCACTCTTTAGCTGCCAGGAGCACTTTTTACTACGCGCGCCCAACCAGAGCGACGGGAGGAGCACATTTCAGAAAACGTGCTCAGCTCGTCGAGAAAATGCGATTTAAGCAATAAAATTAAAAATGCACCTAAAACCTAAACCAAACGTTGCAGGTGCTTATTTCTTCGTGCGCAGTGGTCAACGCGGCACTCCCTAGCTGCCAGGAGCACTTTTTACTGTGCGCACAAAACCAGAGTGACGGGAGGACACATTTCAGAAAACGTGCTCAGCTCGTCGAGAAAATGCGATTTAAGCAATAAAATTAAAAATGCACCTAAAACCTAAACCAAACGTTGCAGGTGCTTATTTCTTCATGCGCAGTGGTCAACGCGGCACTCCCTAGCTGCCAGGAGCTCTTTTTACTGTGCGCACCCAACCAGAGCGACGGGAGGAGCACATTTCAGAAAACGTGATCAGCTCGTCGAGAAAATGCGATTTAAGCAATAAAATTAAAAATGCACCTAAAACCTAAACCAAACGTTGCAGGTGCTTATTTCTTCATGCGCAGTGGTCAACGCGGCACTCTCTAGCTGCCAGGAGCACTTTTTACTACGCGCACCCAACCAAAGCGACGGGAGGAGCACATTTCAGAAAACGTGCTCAGCTCGTCGAGAGAATGCGATTTAAGCAATAAAATAAAAAATGCACCTAAAACCTAAACCAAACGTTGCAGGTGCTTATTTCTTCGTGCGCAGTGGTCAACGCGGCACTCCCTGGCTGCCAGGAGCACTTTTTACTGTGCGCACCCAACCAGAGTGACGGAAGGAGCACATTTCAGAAAACGTACTCAGCTCGTCGAGAAAATGCGATTTAAGCAATAAAATTAAAAATGCACCTAAAACCTAAACCAAACGTTGCAGGTGCTTATTTCTTTGTGCGCAGTGGTCAACGCGGCACTCTCTAGCTGCCAAGAGCACTTTTTACTATGCGCACCCAACCAGAGTGACGGGAGGAGCACATTTCAGAAAACGTGCTCAGCTCGTCGAGAAAATGCGATTTAAGCAATAAAATTAAAAATGCACCTAAAACCTAAACCAAACGTTGCAGGTGGTTATTTCTTCATGCGCAGTGGTCAACGCGGCACTCTCTAGCTGCCAAGAGCACTTTTTACTACGCGCGACCAACCAGAGCGACGGGAGGAGCATATTTCAGAAAACGTGCTCAGCTCGTCGAGAGGATGCGATTTAAGCAATAAAATTAAAAATGCACCTAAAACCTAACCCAAACATTGCAGGTGCTTATTTCTTCATGCACAGTGGTCAACGCGGCACTCCCTAGCTGCCAAGAGCACTTTTTACTGTGCGCACCCAACCAGAGAGACGGGAGGAGCACATTTCAGAAAACGTGCTCAGCTCGTCGAGAAAATGCGATTTAAGCAATAAAATTAAAAATGCACCTAAAACCTAAACCAAACGTTGCAGGTGCTTATTTCTTCATGCGCAGTGGTCAACGCGGCACTCTCTAGCTGCCAAGAGCACTTTTTACTGTGCGCACCCAACCAGAGTGACGGGAGGAGCACATTTCAGAAAACGTGCTCAGCTCGTCGAGAAAACGCGATTTAAGCAATAAGATTAAAAATGCACCTAAAACCTAAATCAAACGTTGCAGGTGCTTATTTCTTCATGCGCAGTGGTCAACGCTGCACTCTCTAGCTGCCAGGAGCACTTTTTACTGTGCGCACCCAACCAGAGTGACGGGAGGAGCACATTTCAGAAAACGTGCTCAGGTCGTCGAGAAAATGCGATTTAAGCAATAAGATTAAAAATGCACCTAAAACCTAAACCAAACGTTGCAGGTGCTTATTTCTTCATGCGCAGTGGTCAACGCGGCACTCTCTAGCTGCCAAGAGCACTTTTTACTGTGCGCACCCAACCAGAGTGACGGGAGGAGCACATTTCAGAAAACGTGCTCAGCTCGTCGAGAAAATGCGATTTAAGCAATAAGATTAAAGATGCACCTAAAACCTAAACCAAACGTTGCAGGTGCTTATTTCTTCATGCGCAGTGGTCAACGCGGCACTCTCTAGCTGCCAGGAGCACTTTTTACTACGCGCACCCAACCAGAGCGACGGGAGGAGCACATTTCAGAAAACGTGCTCAGCTCGTCGAGAGAATGCGATTTAAGCAATAAAATAAGAAAATGCAATAAGATTAAAAATGCACCTAAAACCTAAACCAAACGTTGCAGGTGCTTATTTCTTCATGCGCAGTGGTCAACGCGGCACTCTCTAGCTGCCAAGAGCACTTTTTACTGTGCGCACAAAACCAGAGTGACGGGAGGACACATTTCAGAAAACGTGCTCAGCTCGTCGAGAAAATGCGATTTAAGCAATAAAATTAAAAATGCACCTAAAACCTAAACCAAACGTTGCAGGTGCTTATTTCTTCATGCGCAGTGGTCAACGCGGCACTCTTTAGCTGCCAGGAGCACTTTTTACTACGCGCGCCCAACCAGAGCGACGGGAGGAGCACATTTCAGAAAACGTGCTCAGCTCGTCGAGAAAATGCGATTTAAGCAATAAAATTAAAAATGCACCTAAAACCTAAACCAAACGTTGCAGGTGCTTATTTCTTCATGCGCAGTGGTCAACGCGGCACTCTCTAGCTGCCAAGAGCACTTTTTACTGTGCGCACCCAACCAGAGTGACGGGAGGAGCACATTTCAGAAAACGTGCTCAGGTCGTCGAGAAAATGCGATTTAAGCAATAAGATTAAAAATGCACCTAAAACCTAAACCAAACGTTGCAGGTGCTTATTTCTTCATGCGCAGTGGTCAACGCGGCACTCTCTAGCTGCCAGGAGCACTTTTTACTACGCGCACCCAACCAGAGCGACGGGAGGAGCACATTTCAGAAAACGTGCTCAGCTCGTCGAGAGAATGCGATTTAAGCAATAAAATAAAAAATGCACCTAAAACCTAAAGCAAACGTTGCAGGTGCTTATTTCTTCGTGCGCAGTGGTCAACGCGGCACTCCCTAGCTGCCAGGAGCTCTTTTTACTGTGCGCACCCAACCAGAGCGACGGGAGGAGCAGATTTCAGAAAACGTGATCAGCTCGTCGAGAAAATGCGATTTAAGCAATAAAATTAAAAATGCGCCTAAAACCTAAACCAAACGTTGCAGGTGCTTATTTCTTCATGCGCAGTGGTCAACGCGGCACTCTCTAGCTGCCAGGAGCACTTTTTACTACGCGCACCCAACCAGAGCGACGGGAGGAGCACATTTCAGAAAACGTGCTCAGCTCGTCGAGAGAATGCGATTTAAGCAATAAAATAAAAAATGCACCTAAAACCTAAACCAAACGTTGCAGGTGCTTATTTCTTCGTGCGCAGTGGTCAACGCGGCACTCCCTAGCTGCCAGGAGCTATTTTTACTGTGTGCACCCAACCAGAGCGACGGGAGGAGCACATTTCAGAAAACGTGCTCAGCTCGTCGAGAGAATGCGATTTAAGCAATAAAATAAAAATGCACCTAAAACCTAAACCAAACGTTGCAGGTGCTTATTTCTTCGTGCGCAGTGGTCAACGCGGCACTCCCGAGCTGCCAAGAGCACTTTTTACTGTGCGCACCCAACCAGAGAGACGGGAGGAGCACATTTCAGAAAACGTGCTCAGCTCGTCGAGAGAATGCGATTTAAGCAATAAAATAAAAAATGCACGTAAAACCTAAACCAAACGTTGCAGGTGCTTATTTCTTCGTGCGCAGTGGTCAACGCGGCACTCCCTAGCTGCCAGGAGCACTTTTTACTGTGCGCACCCAACCAGAGTGACGGAAGGAGCACATTTCAGAAAACGTACTCAGCTCGTCGAGAAAATGCGATTTAAGCAATAAAATTAAAAATGCACCTAAAACCTAAACCAAACGTTGCAGGTGCTTATTTCTTTGTGCGCAGTGGTCAACGCGGCACTCTCTAGCTGCCAAGAGCACTTTTTACTATGCGCACCCAACCAGAGTGACGGGAGGAGCACATTTCAGAAAACGTGCTCAGCTCGTCGAGAAAATGCGATTTAAGCAATAAAATTAAAAATGCACCTAAAACCTAAACCAAACGTTGCAGGTGGTTATTTCTTCATGCGCAGTGGTCAACGCGGCACTCTCTAGCTGCCAAGAGCACCTTTTACTGTGCGCACCCAACCAGAGTGACGGGAGGAGCACATTTCAGAAAACGTGCTCAGCTCGTCGAGAAAACGCGATTTAAGCAATAAGATTAAAAATACACCTAAAACCTAAATCAAACGTTGCAGGTGCTTATTTCTTCATGCGCAGTGGTCAACGCGGCACTCTCTAGCTGCCAGGAGCACTTTTTACTGTGCGCACCCAACCAGAGTGACGGGAGGAGCACATTTCAGAAAACGTGCTCAGCTCGTCGAGAAAATCCGATTTAAGCAATAAAATTAAAAATGCACCTAAAACCTAAACCAAACGTTGCAGGTGCTTATTTCTTCATGCGCAGTGGTCAACGCGGCACTCTCTAGCTGCCAAGAGCACTTTTTACTGTGCGCACCCATCCAGAGTGACGGGAGGAGCACATTTCAGAAAACGTGCTCAGCTCGTCGAGAAAATGCGATTTAAGCAATAAGATTAAAGATGCACCTAAAACCTAAACCAAACGTTGCAGGTGCTTATTTCTTCATGCGCAGTGGTCAACGCGGCACTCTCTAGCTGCCAGGAGGAATTTTTTACTACGCGCACCCAACCAGAGCGACGGGAGGAGCACATTTCAGAAAACGTGCTCAGCTCGTCGAGAGAATGCGATTTAAGCAATAAAATAAAAAAATGCACCTAAAACCTAAACCAAACGTTGCAGGTGCTTATTTCTTCGTGCGCAGTGGTCAACGCGGCACTCCCTAGCTGCCAGGAGCACTTTTTACTGTGCGCACCCAACCAGAGTGACGGGAGGAGCACATTTCAGAAAACGTGCTCAGCTCGTCGAGAAAATGCGATTTAAGCAATAAAATTAAAAATGCACCTAAAACCTAAACCAAACGTTGCAGGTGCTTATTTCTTCATGCGCAGTGGTCAACGCGGCACTCTCTAGCTGCCAGGAGCACTTTTTACTATGCGCACCCAACCAGAGCGACGGGAGGAGCACATTTCAGAAAACGTGCTCAGCTCGTCGAGAAAATGCGATTTAAGCAATAAAATTAAAAATGCACCTAAAACCTAAACCAAACGTTGCAGGTGCTTATTTCTTCATGCGCAGTGGTCAACGCGGCACTCCCGAGCTGCCAAGAGCACTTTTTACTGTGCGCACCTAACCAGAGTGACGGGAGGAGCACATTTCAGAAAACGTGCTCAGCTCGTCGAGAAAATGCGATTTAAGCAATAAGATTAAAAATGCACCTAAAACCTAAACCAAACGTTGCAGGTGCTTATTTCTTCATGCGCAGTGGTCAACGCGGCACTCTCTAGCTGCCAGGAGCACTTTTTACTACGCGCACCCAACCAGAGCGACGGGAGGAGCACATTTCAGAAAACGTGCTCAGCTCGTCGAGAGAATGCGATTTAAGCAATAAAATAAAAAATGCACGTAAAACCTAAACCAAACGTTGCAGGTGCTTATTTCTTCGTGCGCAGTGGTCAACGCGGCACTCCCTAGCTGCCAGGAGCACTTTTTACTGTGCGCACAAAACCAGAGTGACGGGAGGACACATTTCAGAAAACGTGCTCAGCTCGTCGAGAAAAAGCGATTTAAGCAATAAAATTAAAATGCACCTAAAACCTAAACCAAACGTTGCAGGTGCTTATTTCTTCGTGCGCAGTGGTCAACGCGGCACTCCCTAGCTGCCAGGAGCTCTTTTTACTGTGCGCACCCAACCAGAGCGACGGGAGGAGCACATTTCAGAAAACGTGCTCAGCTCGTCGAGAAAATGCGATTTAAGCAATAAAATTAAAAATGCACCTAAAACCTAAACCAAACGTTGCAGGTGCTTATTTCTTCGTGCGCAGTGGTCAACGCGGCACTCCCTAGCTGCCAGCAGCACTTTTTACTGTGCGCACCCAACCAGAGTGACGGAAGGAGCACATTTCAGAAAACGTACTCAGCTCGTCGAGAAAATGCGATTTAAGCAATAAAATTAAAAATGCACCTAAAACCTAAACCAAACGTTGCAGGTGCTTATTTCTTTGTGCGCAGTGGTCAACGCGGCACTCTCTAGCTGCCAAGAGCACTTTTTACTATGCGCACCCAACCAGAGTGACGGGAGGAGCACATTTCAGAAAACGTGCTCAGCTCGTCGAGAAAATGCGATTTAAGCAATAAAATTAAAAATGCACCTAAAACCTAAACCAAACGTTGCAGGTGGTTATTTCTTCATGCGCAGTGGTCAACGCGGCACTCTCTAGCTGCCAAGAGCACTTTTTACTACGCGCGACCAACCAGAGCGACGGGAGGAGCATATTTCAGAAAACGTGCTCAGCTCGTCGAGAGGATGCGATTTAAGCAATAAAATTAAAAATGCACCTAAAACCTAACCCAAACATTGCAGGTGCTTATTTCTTCATGCACAGTGGTCAACGCGGCACTCCCTAGCTGCCAAGAGCACTTTTTACTGTGCGCACCCAACCAGAGAGACGGGAGGAGCACATTTCAGAAAACGTGCTCAGCTCGTCGAGAAAATGCGATTTAAGCAATAAAATTAAAAATGCACCTAAAACCTAAACCAAACGTTGCAGGTGCTTATTTCTTCATGCGCAGTGGTCAACGCGGCACTCTCTAGCTGCCAAGAGCACTTTTTACTGTGCGCACCCAACCAGAGTGACGGGAGGAGCACATTTCAGAAAACGTGCTCAGCTCGTCGAGAAAACGCGATTTAAGCAATAAGATTAAAAATGCACCTAAAACCTAAATCAAACGTTGCAGGTGCTTATTTCTTCATGCGCAGTGGTCAACGCTGCACTCTCTAGCTGCCAGGAGCACTTTTTACTGTGCGCACCCAACCAGAGTGACGGGAGGAGCACATTTCAGAAAACGTGCTCAGGTCGTCGAGAAAATGCGATTTAAGCAATAAGATTAAAAATGCACCTAAAACCTAAACCAAACGTTGCAGGTGCTTATTTCTTCATGCGCAGTGGTCAACGCGGCACTCTCTAGCTGCCAAGAGCACTTTTTACTGTGCGCACCCAACCAGAGTGACGGGAGGAGCACATTTCAGAAAACGTGCTCAGCTCGTCGAGAAAATGCGATTTAAGCAATAAGATTAAAGATGCACCTAAAACCTAAACCAAACGTTGCAGGTGCTTATTTCTTCATGCGCAGTGGTCAACGCGGCACTCTCTAGCTGCCAGGAGCACTTTTTACTACGCGCACCCAACCAGAGCGACGGGAGGAGCACATTTCAGAAAACGTGCTCAGCTCGTCGAGAGAATGCGATTTAAGCAATAAAATAAGAAAATGCAATAAGATTAAAAATGCACCTAAAACCTAAACCAAGCGTTGCAGGTGCTTATTTCTTCATGCGCAGTGGTCAACGCGGCACTCTCTAGCTGCCAAGAGCACTTTTTACTGTGCGCACAAAACCAGAGTGACGGGAGGACACATTTCAGAAAACGTGCTCAGCTCGTCGAGAAAATGCGATTTAAGCAATAAAATTAAAAATGCACCTAAAACCTAAACCAAACGTTGCAGGTGCTTATTTCTTCATGCGCAGTGGTCAACGCGGCACTCTTTAGCTGCCAGGAGCACTTTTTACTATGCGCGCCCAACCAGAGCGACGGGAGGAGCACATTTCAGAAAACGTGCTCAGCTCGTCGAGAAAATGCGATTTAAGCAATAAAATTAAAAATGCACCTAAAACCTAAACCAAACGTTGCAGGTGCTTATTTCTTCATGCGCAGTGGTCAACGCGGCACTCTCTAGCTGCCAAGAGCACTTTTTACTGTGCGCACCCAACCAGAGTGACGGGAGGAGCACATTTCAGAAAACGTGCTCAGGTCGTCGAGAAAATGCGATTTAAGCAATAAGATTAAAAATGCACCTAAAACCTAAACCAAACGTTGCAGGTGCTTATTTCTTCATGCGCAGTGGTCAACGCGGCACTCTCTAGCTGCCAGGAGCACTTTTTACTACGCGCACCCAACCAGAGCGACGGGAGGAGCACATTTCAGAAAACGTGCTCAGCTCGTCGAGAGAATGCGATTTAAGCAATAAAATAAAAAATGCACCTAAAACCTAAACCAAACGTTGCAGGTGCTTATTTCTTCGTGCGCAGTGGTCAACGCGGCACTCCCTAGCTGCCAGGAGCTCTTTTTACTGTGCGCACCCAACCAGAGCGACGGGAGGAGCAGATTTCAGAAAACGTGATCAGCTCGTCGAGAAAATGCGATTTAAGCAATAAAATTAAAAATGCGCCTAAAACCTAAACCAAACGTTGCAGGTGCTTATTTCTTCATGCGCAGTGGTCAACGCGGCACTCTCTAGCTGCCAGGAGCACTTTTTACTACGCGCACCCAACCAGAGCGACGGGAGGAGCACATTTCAGAAAACGTGCTCAGCTCGTCGAGAGAATGCGATTTAAGCAATAAAATGAAAAATGCACCTAAAACCTAAACCAAACGTTGCAGGTGCTTATTTCTTCGTGCGCAGTGGTCAACGCGGCACTCCCTAGCTGCCAGGAGCTATTTTTACTGTGTGCACCCAACCAGAGCGACGGGAGGAGCACATTTCAGAAAACGTGCTCAGCTCGTCGAGAAAATGCGATTTAAGCAATAAAATTAAAAATGCACCTAAAACCTAAACCAAACGTTGCAGGTGCTTATTTCTTCATGCGCAGTGGTCAACGCGGCACTCTCTAGCTGCCAAGAGCACTTTTTACTGTGCGCACCCAACCAGAGTGACGGGAGGAGCACATTTCAGAAAACGTGCTCAGCTCGTCGAGAAAATGCGATTAAAGCAATAAGATTAAAAATGCACCTAAAACCTAAACCAAACGTTGCAGGTGCTTATTTCTTCATGCGCAGTGGTCAACGCGGCACTCTCTAGCTGCCAGGAGCACTTTTTACTACGCGCACCCAACCAGAGCGACGGGAGGAGCACCTTTCAGAAAACGTGCTTAGCTCGTCGAGAAAATGCGATTTAAGCAATAAAATAAAAAATGCACCTAAAACCTAAACCAAACGTTGCAGGTGCTTATTTCTTCGTGCGCAGTGGTCAACGCGGCACTCCCTAGCTGCCAGGAGCTCTTTTTCTGTGCGCATCCAACCAGAGCGACGGGAGGAGCACATTTCAGAAAACGTGCTCAGCTCGTCGAGAAAATGCGATTTAAGCAATAAAATTAAAAATGCACCTAAAACCTAAACCAAACGTTGCAGGTGCTTATTTTTTCATGCGCAGTGGTCAACGCGGCACTCTCTAGCTGCCAGGAGCACTTTTTACTACGCGCACCCAACCAGAGCGACGGGAGGAGCACATTTCAGAAAACGTGCTCAGCTCGTCGAGAGAATGCGATTTGAGCAATAAAATAAAAAATGCACCTAAAACCTAAACCAAACGTTGCAGGTGCTTATTTCTTCGTGCGCAATGGTCAACGCGGCACTCCCTAGCTGCCAGGAGCTCTTTTTACTGTGTGCACCCAACCAGAGCGACGGGAGGAGCACATTTCAGAAAACGTGCTCAGCTCGTCGAGAGAATGCGATTTAAGCAATAAAATAAAAAATGCACCTAAAACCTAAACCAAACGTTGCAGGTGCTTATTTCTTCATGCGCAGTGGTCAACGCGGCACTCTCTAGCTGCCAGGAGCACTTTTTACTGTGCGCACCCAACCAGAGTGACGGGAGGAGCACATTTCAGAAAACGTGCTCAGCTCGTCGAGAAAATGCGATTTAAACAATAAAATTAAAAATGCACCTAAAACCTAAACCAAACGTTGCAGGTGCTTATTTCTTCATGCGCAGTGGTCAACGCGGCACTCTCTAGCTGCCAAGAGCACTTTTTACTGTGCGCACCTAACCAGAGTGACGGGAGGAGCACATTTCACAAAACGTGCTCAGCTCGTCGAGAAAATGCGATTTAAGCAATAAGATTAAAAATGCACCTAAAACCTAAACCAAACGTTGCAGGTGCTTATTTCTTCATGCGCAGTGGTCAACGCGGCACTCTCTAGCTGCCAGGAGCACTTTTTACTACGCGCACCCAACCAGAGCGACGGGAGGAGCACATTTCAGAAAACGTGCTCAGCTCGTCGAGAGAATGCGATTTAAGCAATAAAATAAAAAATGCACCTAAAACCTAAACCAAACGTTGCAGGTGCTTATTTCTTCGTGCGCAGTGGTCAACGCGGCACTCCCTAGCTGCCAGGAGCACTTTTTACTGTGCGCACAAAACCAGAGTGACGGGAGGACACATTTCAGAAAACGTGCTCAGCTCGTCGAGAAAATGCGATTTAAGCAATAAGATTAAAAATGCACCTAAAACCTAAACCAAACGTTGCAGGTGCTTATTTCTTCATGCGCAGTGGTCAACGCGGCACTCTCTAGCTGCCAGGAGCACTTTTTACTACGCGCACCCAACCAGAGCGACGGGAGGAGCACATTTCAGAAAACGTGCTCAGCTCGTCGAGAAAATGCGATTTAAGCAATAAAATTAATAATGCACCTAAAACCTAAACCAAACGTTGCAGGTGCTTATTTCTTCGTGCGCAGTGGTCAACGCGGCACTCCCTAGCTGCCAGGAGCTCTTTTTACTGTGTGCACCCAACCAGAGCGACGGGAGGAGCACATTTCAGAAAACGTGCTCAGCTCGTCGAGAGAATGCGATTTAAGCAATAAAATAAAAAATGCACCTAAAACCTAAACCAAACGTTGCAGGTGCTTATTTCTTCGTGCGCAGTGGTCAACGCGGCACTCCCTAGCTGCCAGGAGCTCTTTTTACTGTGCGCACCCAACCAGAGCGACGGGAGGAGCACATTTCAGAAAACGTGCTCAGCTCGTCGAGAAAATGCGATTTAAACAATAAAATTAAAAATGCACCTAAAACCTAAACCAAACGTTGCAGGTGCTTATTTCTTCATGCGCAGTGGTCAACGCGGCACTCTCTAGCTGCCAGGAGCACTTTTTACTACGCGCACCCAACCAGAGCGACGGGAGGAGCACATTTCAGAAAACGTGCTCAGCTCGTCGAGAGAATGCGATTTAAGCAATAATATAAAAAATGCACCTAAAACCTAAACAAAACGTTGCAGGTGCTTATTTCTTTGTGCGCAGTGGTCAACGCGGCACTCTCTAGCTGCCAAGAGCACTTTTTACAATGCGCACCCAACCAGAGCGACGGGATGAGCACATTTCAGAAAACGTGCTCAGCTCGTCGAGAAAATGCGATTTAAGCAATAAAATTAAAAATCCACCTAAAACCTAAACCAAACGTTGCATGTGCTTATTTCTTCGTGCGCAGTGGTCAACGCGGCACTCCCTAGCTGCCAGGAGCACTTTTTACTGTGCGCACCCAACCAGAGTGACGGAAGGAGCACATTTCAGAAAACGTACTCAGCTCGTCGAGAAAATGCGATTTAAGCAATAAAATTAAAAATGCACCTAAAACCTAAACCAAACGTTGCAGGTGCCTATTTCTTCATGTGCAGTGGTCAACGCGGCACTCTCTAGCTGCCAGGAGCACTTTTTACTATGCGCGCACAACCAGAGCGACGGGAGGAGCACATTTCAGAAAACGTGCTCAGCTCGTCGAGAGAATGCGATTTAAGCAATAAAATTAAAAATGCACCTAAAACCTAAACCAAACGTTGCAGGTGCTTATTTCTTCGTGCGCAGTGGTCAACGCGGAACTCCCTAGCTGCCAGGAGCTATTTTTACTGTGCGCACCCAACCAGAGCGACGGGAGGAGCACATTTCAGAAAACGTGCTCAGCTCGTCGAGAAAATGCGATTTAAGCAATAAAATTAAAAATCCACCTAAAACCTAAACCAAACGTTGCAGGTGCTTATTTCTTCGTGCGCAGTGCTCAACGCGGCACTCCCTAGCTGCCAGGAGCACTTTTTACTGTGCGCACCCAACCAGAGTGACGGGAGGAGCACATTTTAGAAAACGTGCTCAGCTCGTCGAGAAAATGCGATTTAAGCAATAAAATTAAAAATGCACCTAAAACCTAAACCAAACGTTGCAGGTGCTTATTTCTTCATGCGCAGTGGTCAACGCGGCACTCTCTAGCTGCCAAGAGCACTTTTTACTGTGCGCACCCAACCAGAGTGACGGGAGGAGCACATTTCAGAAAACGTGCTCAGCTCGTCGAGAAAATGCGATTTAAGCAATAAGATTAAAAATGCACCTAAAACCTAAACCAAACGTTGCAGGTGCTTATTTCTTCATGCGCAGTGGTCAACGCGGCACTCTCTAGCTGCCAGGAGCACTTTTTACTACGCGCACCCAACCAGAGCGACGGGAGGAGCACATTTCAGAAAACGTGCTCAGCTCGTCGAGAGAATGCGATTTAAGCAATAAAATAAAAAATGCACCTAAAACCTAAACCAAACTTTGCAGGTGCTTATTTCTACGTGCGCAGTGGTCAACGCGGCACTCCCTAGCTGCCAGGAGCTCTTTTTACTGTGCGCACCCAACCAGAGCGACGGGAGGAGCACATTTCAGAAAACGTGATCAGCTCGTCGAGAAAATGCGATTTAAGCAATAAAATTAAAAATGCAGCTAAAACCTAAACAAAACGTTGCAGGTGCTTATTTCTTCGTGCGTAGTGCTCAACGCGGCACTCCCTAGCTGCCAGGAGCACTTTTTACTGTGCGCACCCAACCAGAGTGACGGGAGGAGCACATTTCAGAAAACGTGCTCAGCTCGTCGAGAAAATGCGATTTAAGCAATAAAATTAAAAATGCACCTAAAACCTAAACCAAACGTTGCAGCTGCTTATTTCTTCATGCGCAGTGGTCAACGCGGCACTCTCTAGCTGCCAAGAGCACTTTTTACTGTGCGCACCCAACCAGAGTGACGGGAGGAGCACATTTCAGAAAACGTGCTCAGCTCGTGGAGAAAATGCGATTTAAGCAATAAGATTAAAAATGCACCTAAAACCTAAACCAAACGTTGCAGGTGCTTATTTCTTCATGCGCAGTGGTCAACGCGGCACTCTCTAGCTGCCAGGAGCACTTTTTACTACGCGCACCCAACCAGAGCGACGGGAGGAGCACATTTCAGAAAACGTGCTCAGCTCGTCGAGAGAATGCGATTTAAGCAATAAAATAAAAAATGCACCTAAAACCTAAACCAAACGTTGCAGGTGCTTATTTCTTCGTGCGCAGTGGTCAACGCGGCACTCCCTAGCTGCCAGGAGCTCTTTTTACTGTGCGCACCCAACCAGAGCGACGGGAGGAGCACATTTCAGAAAACGTGATCAGCTCGTCGAGAAAATGCGATTTAAGCAATAAAATTAAAAATGCACCTAAAACCTAAACCAAACGTTGCAGGTGCTTATTTCTTCATGCGCAGTGGTCAACGCGGCACTCTCTAGCTGCCAAGAGCACTTTTTACTGTGCGCACCCAACCAGAGTGACGGGAGGAGCACATTTCAGAAAACGTGCTCAGCTCGTCGAGAAAACGCGATTTAAGCAATAAGATTAAAAATGCACCTAAAACCTAAATCAAACGTTGCAGGTGCTTATTTCTTCATGCGCAGTGGTCAACGCGGCACTCTCTAGCTGCCAGGAGCACTTTTTACTGTGCGCACCCAACCAGAGTGACGGGAGGAGCACATTTCAGAAAACGTGCTCAGCTCGTCGAGAAAATGCGATTTAAGCAATAAAATTAAAAATGCACCTAAAACCTAAACCAAACGTTGCAGGTGCTTATTTCTTCATGCGCAGTGGTCAACGCGGCACTCTCTAGCTGCCAAGAGCACTTTTTACTGTGCGCACCCAACCAGAGTGACGGGAGGAGCACATTTCAGAAAACGTGCTCAGCTCGTCGAGAAAATGCGATTTAAGCAATAAGATTAAAGATGCACCTAAAACCTAAACCAAACGTTGCAGGTGCTTATTTCTTCATGCGCAGTGGTCAACGCGGCACTCTCTAGCTGCCAGGAGCACTTTTTACTACGCGCACCCAACCAGAGCGACGGGAGGAGCACATTTCAGAAAACGTGCTCAGCTCGTCGAGAGAATGCGATTTAAGCAATAAAATAAAAAAATGCACCTAAAACCTAAACCAAACGTTGCAGGTGCTTATTTCTTCGTGCGCAGTGGTCAACGCGGCACTCTCTAGCTGCCAGGAGCACTTTTTACTACGCGCACCCAACCAGAGCGACGGGAGGAGCACATTTCAGAAAACGTGCTCAGCTCGTCGAGAGAATGCGATTTAAGCAATAAAATAAAAAATGCACCTAAAACCTAAACCAAACGTTGCAGGTGCTTATTTCTTCGTGCGCAGTGGTCAACGCGGCACTCCCTAGCTGCCAGGAGCTCTTTTTACTGTGCGCACCCAACCAGAGCGACGGGAGGAGCACATTTCAGAAAACGTGATCAGCTCGTCGAGAAAATGCGATTTAAGCAATAAAATTAAAAATGCACCTAAAACCTAAACCAAACGTTGCAGGTGCTTATTTCTTCATGCGCAGTGGTCAACGCGGCACTCTCTAGCTGCCAGGAGCACTTTTTACTACGCGCACCCAACCAGAGCGACGGGGGGAGCACATTTCAGAAAACGTGCTCAGCTCGTCGAGAGAATGCGATTTAAGCAATAAAATAAAAAATGCACCTAAAACCTAAACCAAACGTTGCAGGTGCTTATTTCTTCGTGCGCAGTGGTCAACGCGGCACTCCCTAGCTGCCAGGAGCTATTTTTACTGTGTGCACCCAACCAGAGCGACGGGAGGAGCACATTTCAGAAAACGTGCTCAGCTCGTCGAGAGAATGCGATTTAAGCAATAAAATAAAAATGCACCTAAAACCTAAACCAAACGTTGCAGGTGCTTATTTCTTCGTGCGCAGTGGTCAACGCGGCACTCCCTAGCTGCCAGGAGCTCTTTTTACTGTGCGCACCCAACCAGAGCGACGGGAGGAGCACATTTCAGAAAACGTGCTCAGCTCGTCGAGAAAATGCGATTTAAACAATAAAATTAAAAATGCACCTAAAACCTAAACCAAACGTTGCAGGTGCTTATTTCTTCGTGCGCAGTGGTCAACGCGGCACTCCCTAGCTGCCAGGAGCACTTTTTACTGTGCGCACCCAACCAGAGTGACGGAAGGAGCACATTTCAGAAAACGTACTCAGCTCGTCGAGAGAATGCGATTTAAGCAATAAAATTAAAAATGCACCTAAAACCTAAACCAAACGTTGCAGGTGCTTATTTCTTTGTGCGCAGTGGTCAACGCGGCACTCTCTAGCTGCCAAGAGCACTTTTTACTATGCGCACCCAACCAGAGTGACGGGAGGAGCACATTTCAGAAAACGTGCTCAGCTCGTCGAGAAAATGCGATTTAAGCAATAAAATTAAAAATGCACCTAAAACCTAAACCAAACGTTGCAGGTGGTTATTTCTTCATGCGCAGTGGTCAACGCGGCACTCTCTAGCTGCCAAGAGCACTTTTTACTACGCGCGACCAACCAGAGCGACGGGAGGAGCATATTTCAGAAAACGTGCTCAGCTCGTCGAGAGGATGCAATTTAAGCAATAAAATTAAAAATGCACCTAAAACCTAACCCAAACATTGCAGGTGCTTATTTCTTCATGCACAGTGGTCAACGCGGCACTCCCTAGCTGCCAAGAGCACTTTTTACTGTGCGCACCCAACCAGAGAGACGGGAGGAGCACATTTCAGAAAACGTGCTCAGCTCGTCGAGAAAATGGGATTTAAGCAATAAAATTAAAAATGCACCTAAAACCTAAACCAAACGTTGCAGGTGCTTATTTCTTCATGCGCAGTGATCAACGCGGCACTTTCTAGCTGCCAAGAGCACTTTTTACTGTGCGCACCCAACCAGAGTGACGGGAGGAGCACATTTCAGAAAACGTGCTCAGCTCGTCGAGAAAACGCGATTTAAGCAATAAGATTAAAAATGCACCTAAAACCTAAACCAAACGTTGCAGGTGCTTATTTCTTCATGCGCAGTGGTCAACGCGGCACTCTCTAGCTGCCAGGAGCACTTTTTACTGTGTGCACCCAACCAGAGTGACGGGAGGAGCACATTTCAGAAAACGTGCTCAGCTCGTCGAGAAAATGCGATTTAAGCAATAAAATTAAAAATGCACCTAAAACCTAAACCAAACGTTGCACGTGCTTATTTCTTCATGCGCAGTGGTCAACGCGGCACTCTCTAGCTGCCAAGAGCACTTTTTACTGTGCGCACCCAACCAGAGTGACGGGAGGAGCACATTTCAGAAAACGTGCTCAGCTCGTCGAGAAAATGCGATTTAAGCAATAAAATTAAAAATCCACCTAAAACCTAAACCAAACGTTGCAGGTGCTTATTTCTTCGTGCGCAGTGCTCAACGCGGCACTCCCTAGCTGCCAGGAGCACTTTTTACTGTGCGCACCCAACCAGAGTGACGGGAGGAGCACATTTTAGAAAACGTGCTCAGCTCGTCGAGAAAATGCGATTTAAGCAATAAAATTAAAAATGCACCTAAAACCTAAACCAAACGTTGCAGGTGCTTATTTCTTCATGCGCAGTGGTCAACGCGGCACTCTCTAGCTGCCAAGAGCACTTTTTACTGTGCGCACCCAACCAGAGTGACGGGAGGAGCACATTTCAGAAAACGTGCTCAGCTCGTCGAGAAAATGCGATTTAAGCAATAAGATTAAAAATGCACCTAAAACCTAAACCAAACGTTGCAGGTGCTTATTTCTTCATGCGCAGTGGTCAACGCGGCACTCTCTAGCTGCCAGGAGCACTTTTTACTACGCGCACCCAACCAGAGCGACGGGAGGAGCACATTTCAGAAAACGTGCTCAGCTCGTCGAGAGAATGCGATTTAAGCAATAAAGTAAAAAATGCACCTAAAACCTAAACCAAACGTTGCAGGTGCTTATTTCTTCGTGCGCAGTGGTCAACGCGGCACTCCCTAGCTGCCAGGAGCTCTTTTTACTGTGCGCACCCAACCAGAGCGACGGGAGGAGCACATTTCAGAAAACGTGATCAGCTCGTCGAGAAAATGCGATTTAAGCAATAAAATTAAAAATGCACCTAAAACCTAAACCAAACGTTGCAGGTGCTTATTTCTTCATGCGCAGTGGTCAACGCGGCACTCTCTAGCTGCCAGGAGCACTTTTTACTACGCGCACCCAACCAGAGCGACGGGAGGAGCACATTTCAGAAAACGTGCTCAGCTCGTCGAGAGAATGCGATTTAAGCAATAAAATAAAAAATGCACCTAAAACCTAAACCAAACGTTGCAGGTGCTTATTTCTTCGTGCGCAGTGGTCAACACGGCACTCCCTAGCTGCCAGGAGCTATTTTTACTGTGTGCACCCAACCAGAGCGACGGGAGGAGCACATTTCAGAAAACGTGCTCAGCTCGTCGAGAGAATGCGATTTAAGCAATAAAATAAAAATGCACCTAAAACCTAAACCAAACGTTGCAGGTGCTTATTTCTTGGTGCGCAGTGGTCAACGCGGCACTCCCTAGCTGCCAGGAGCTCTTTTTACTGTGCGCAACCAACCAGAGCGACGGGAGGAGCACATTTCAGAAAACGTGCTCAGCTCGTCGAGAAAATGCGATTTAAACAATAAAATTAAAAATGCACCTAAAACCTAAACCAAACGTTGCAGGTGCTTATTTCTTCGTGCGCAGTGGTCAACGCGGCACTCCCTAGCTGCCAGGAGCACTTTTTACTGTGCGCACCCAACCAGAGTGACGGAAGGAGCACATTTCAGAAAACGTACTCAGCTCGTCGAGAAAATGCGATTTAAGCAATACAATTAAAAATGCACCTAAAACCTAAACCAAACGTTGCAGGTGCTTATTTCTTTGTGCGCAGTGGTCAACGCGGCACTCTCTAGCTGCCAAGAGGACTTTTTACTATGCGCACCCAACCAGAGTGACGGGAGGAGCACATTTCAGAAAACGTGCTCAGCTCGTCGAGAAAATGCGATTTAAGCAATAAAATTAAAAATGCACCTAAAACCTAAACCAAACGTTGCAGGTGGTTATTTCTTCATGCGCAGTGGTCAACGCGGCACTCTCTAGCTGCCGAGAGCACTTTTTACTACGCGCGACCAACCAGAGCGACGGGAGGAGCATATTTCAGAAAACGTGCTCAGCTCGTCGAGAGGATGCGATTTAAGCAATAAAATTAAAAATGCACCTAAAACCTAACCCAAACATTGCAGGTGCTTATTTCTTCATGCACAGTGGTCAACGCGGCACTCCCTAGCTGCCAAGAGCACTTTTTACTGTGCGCACCCAACCAGAGAGACGGGAGGAGCACATTTCAGAAAACGTGCTCAGCTCGTCGAGAAAATGCGATTTAAGCAATAAAATTAAAAATGCACCTAAAACCTAAACCAAACGTTGCAGGTGCTTATTTCTTCATGCGCAGTGGTCAACGCGGCACTCTCTAGCTGCCAAGAGCACTTTTTACTGTGCGCACCCAACCAGAGTGACGGGAGGAGCACATTTCAGAAAACGTGCTCAGCTCGTCGAGAAAACGCGATTTAAGCAATAAGATTAAAAATGCACCTAAAACCTAAATCAAACGTTGCAGGTGCTTATTTCTTCATGCGCAGGTTTCAACGCGGCACTCTCTAGCTGCCAGGAGCACTTTTTACTGTGCGCACCCAACCAGAGTGACGGGAGGAGCACATTTCAGAAAACGTGCTCAGCTCGTCGAGAAAATGCGATTTAAGCAATAAAATTAAAAATGCACCTAAAACCTAAACCAAACGTTGCAGGTGCTTATTTCTTCATGCGCAGTGGTCAACGCGGCACTCTCTAGCTGCCAAGAGCACTTTTTACTGTGCGCACCCAACCAGAGTGACGGGAGGAGCACATTTCAGAAAACGTGCTCAGCTCGTCGAGAAAATGCGATTTAAGCAATAAGATTAAAGATGCACCTAAAACCTAAACCAAACGTTGCAGGTGCTTATTTCTTCATGCGCAGTGGTCAACGCGGCACTCTCTAGCTGCCAGGAGCACTTTTTACTACGCGCACCCAACCAGAGCGACGGGAGGAGCACATTTCAGAAAACGTGCTCAGCTCGTCGAGAGAATGCGATTTAAGCAATAAAATAAAAAAATGCACCTAAAACCTAAACCAAACGTTGCAGGTGCTTATTTCTTCGTGCGCAGTGGTCAACGCGGCACTCCCTAGCTGCCAGGAGCACTTTTTACTGTGCGCACCCAACCAGAGTGACGGGAGGAGCACATTTCAGAAAACGTGCTCAGCTCGTCGAGAAAATGCGATTTAAGCAATAAAATTAAAAATGCACCTAAAACCTAAACCAAACGTTGCAGGTGCTTATTTCTTCATGCGCAGTGGTCAACGCGGCACTCTCTAGCTGCCAGGAGCACTTTTTACTATGCGCACCCAACCAGAGCGACGGGAGGAGCACATTTCAGAAAACGTGCTCAGCTCGTCGAGAAAATGCGATTTAAGCAATAAAATTAAAAATGCACCTAAAACCTAAACCAAACGTTGCAGGTGCTTATTTCTTCATGCGCAGTGGTCAACGCGGCACTCCCGAGCTGCCAAGCGCACTTTTTACTGTGCGCACCTAACCAGAGTGACGGGAGGAGCACATTTCAGAAAACGTGCTCAGCTCGTCGAGAAAATGCGATTTAAGCAATAAGATTAAAAATGCACCTAAAACCTAAACCAAACGTTGCAGGTGCTTATTTCTTCATGCGCAGTGGTCAACGCGGCACTCTCTAGCTGCCAGGAGCACTTTTTACTACGCGCACCCAACCAGAGCGACGGGAGGAGCACATTTCAGAAAACGTGCTCAACTCGTCGAGAGAATGCGATTTAAGCAATAAAATAAAAAATGCACGTAAAACCTAAACCAAACGTTGCAGGTGCTTATTTCTTCGTGCGCAGTGGTCAACGCGGCACTCCCTAGCTGCCAGGAGCACTTTTTACTGTGCGCACAAAACCAGAGTGACGGGAGGACACATTTCAGAAAACGTGCTCAGCTCGTCGAGAAAATGCGATTTAAGCAATAAAATTAAAAATGCACCTAAAACCTAAACCAAACGTTGCAGGTGCTTATTTCTTCATGCGCAGTGGTCAACGCGGCACTCTTTAGCTGCCAGGAGCACTTTTTACTACGCGCGCCCAACCAGAGCGACGGGAGGAGCAAATTTCAGAAAACGTGCTCAGCTCGTCGAGAAAATGCGATTTAAGCAATAAAATTAAAAATGCACCTAAAACCTAAACCAAACGTTGCAGGTGCTTATTTCTTCATGCGCAGTGGTCAACGCGGCACTCTCTAGCTGCCAGGAGCACTTTTTACTACGCGCACCCAACCAGAGCGACGGGAGGAGCACATTTCAGAAAACGTGCTCAGCTCGTCGAGAGAATGCGATTTGAGCAATAAAATAAAAAATGCACCTAAAACCTAAACCAAACGTTGCAGGTGCTTATTTCTTTGTGCGCAGTGGTCAACGCGGCACTCCCTAGCTGCCAGGAGCACTTTTTACTATGCGCACCCAACCAGAGCGACGGGAGGAGCACATTTCAGAAAACGTGCTCAGCTCGTCGAGAAAATGCGATTTAAGCAATAAAATTAAAAATGCACCTAAAACCTAAACCAAACGTTGCAGGTGCTTATTTCTTCATGCGCAGTGGTCAACGCGGCACTCCCGAGCTGCCAAGCGCACTTTTTACTGTGCGCACCTAACCAGAGTGACGGGAGGAGCACATTTCAGAAAACGTGCTCAGCTCGTCGAGAAAATGCGATTTAAGCAATAAGATTAAAAATGCACCTAAAACCTAAACCAAACGTTGCAGGTGCTTATTTCTTCATGCGCAGTGGTCAACGCGGCACTCTCTAGCTGCCAGGAGCACTTTTTACTACGCGCACCCAACCAGAGCGACGGGAGGAGCACATTTCAGAAAACGTGCTCAGCTCGTCGAGAGAATGCGATTTAAGCAATAAAATAAAAAATGCACGTAAAACCTAAACCAAACGTTGCAGGTGCTTATTTCTTCGTGCGCAGTGGTCAACGCGGCACTCCCTAGCTGCCAGGAGCACTTTTTACTGTGCGCACAAAACCAGAGTGACGGGAGGACACATTTCAGAAAACGTGCTCAGCTCGTCGAGAAAATGCGATTTAAGCAATAAAATTAAAAATGCACCTAAAACCTAAACCAAACGTTGCAGGTTCTTATTTCTTCATGCGCAGTGGTCAACGCGGCACTCTTTAGCTGCCAGGAGCACTTTTTACTACGCGCGCCCAACCAGAGCGACGGGAGGAGCAAATTTCAGAAAACGTGCTCAGCTCGTCGAGAAAATGCGATTTAAGCAATAAAATTAAAAATGCACCTAAAACCTAAACCAAACGTTGCAGGTGCTTATTTCTTCATGCGCAGTGGTCAACGCGGCACTCTCTAGCTGCCAGGAGCACTTTTTACTACGCGCACCCAACCAGAGCGACGGGAGGAGCACATTTCAGAAAACGTGCTCAGCTCGTCGAGAGAATGCGATTTGAGCAATAAAATAAAAAATGCACCTAAAACCTAAACCAAACGTTGCAGGTGCTTATTTCTTCGTGCGCAGTGGTCAACGCGGCACTCCCTAGCTGCCAGGAGCTCTTTTTACTGTGTGCACCCAACCAGAGCGACGGGAGGAGCACATTTCAGAAAACGTGCTCAGCTCGTCGAGAGAATGCGATTTAATCAATAAAATAAAAAATGCACCTAAAACCTAAACCAAACGTTGCAGGTGCTTAATTCTTCGTGCGCAGTGGTCAACGCGGCATTCCCTAGCTGACAGGAGCTCTTTTTACTGTGCGCACCCAACCAGAGCGACGGGAGGAGCACATTTCAGAAAACGTGCTCAGCTCGTCGAGAGAATGCGATTTAAGCAATAAAATTAAAAATGCACCTAAAACCTAAACCAAACGTTGCAGGTGCTTATTTCTTCGTGCGCAGTGGTCAACGCGGAACTGCCTAGCTGCCAGGAGCTCTTTTTACTGTGCGCACCCAACCAGAGCGACGGGAGGAGCACATTTCAGAAAACGTGCTCAGCTCGTCGAGAAAATGCGATTTAAGCAATAAAATTAAAAATGCAGCTAAAACCTAAACAAAACGTTGCAGGTGCTTATTTCTTCGTGCGTAGTGCTCAACGCGGCACTCCCTAGCTGCCAGGAGCACTTTTTACTGTGCGCACCCAACCAGAGTGACGGGAGGAGCACATTTCAGAAAACGTGCTCAGCTCGTCGAGAAAATGCGATTTAAGCAATAAAATTAAAAATGCACCTAAAACCTAAACCAAACGTTGCAGCTGCTTATTTCTTCATGCGCAGTGGTCAACGCGGCACTCTCTAGCTGCCAAGAGCACTTTTTACTGTGCGCACCCAACCAGAGTGACGGGAGGAGCACATTTCAGAAAACGTGCTCAGCTCGTCGAGAAAATGCGATTTAAGCAATAAGATTAAAAATGCACATAAAACCTAAATCAAACGTTGCAGGTGCTTATTTCTTCGTGCGCAGTGGTCAACGCGGCACTCCCTAGCTGCCAGGAGCTCTTTTTACTGTGCGCACCCAACCAGAGCGACGGGAGGAGCACATTTCAGAAAACGTGCTAAGCTCGTCGAGAAAATGCGATTTAAACAATAAAATTAAAAATGCACCTTAAACCTAAACCAAACGTTGCAGGTGCTTATTTCTTCGTGCGCAGTGGTCAACGCGGCACTCCCTAGCTGCCAGGAGCTCTTTTTACTGTGTGCACCCAACCAGAGCGACGGGAGGAGCACATTTCAGAAAACGTGCTCAGCTCGTCGAGAAAACGTGATTTAAGCAATAAGATTAAAAATGCACCTAAAACCTAAATCAAACGTTGCAGGTGCTTATTTCTTCATGCGCAGTGGTCAACGCGGCACTCTCTAGCTGCCAGGAGCAGTTTTTACTGTGCGCACCCAACCAGAGTGACGGGAGGAGCACATTTCAGAAAACGTGCTCAGCTCGTCGAGAAAATGCGATTTAAGCAATAAGATTAAAAATGCACCTAAAACCTAAACCGAACGTTGCAGGTGCTTATTTCTTCATGCGCAGTGGTCAACGCGGCACTCTCTAGCTGCCAGGAGCACTTTTTACTACGCGCACCCAACCAGAGCGACGGGAGGAGCACATTTCAGAAAACGTGCTCAGCTCGTCGAGAGAATGTGATTTAAGCAATAAAATAAAAAATGCACCTAAAACCTAAACCAAACGTTGCAGGTGCTTATTTCTTCGTGCGCAGTGGTCAACGCGGAACTCCCTAGCTGCCAGGAGCTCTTTTTACTGTGCGCACCCAACCAGAGCGACGGGAGGAGCACATTTCAGAAAACGTGCTCAGCTCGTCGAGAAAATGCGATTTAAGCAATAAAATTAAAAATGCACCTAAAACCTAAACCAAACGTTGCAGGTGCTTATTTCTTCATGCGCAGTGGTCAACGCGGCACTCTCTAGCTGCCAAGAGCACTTTTTACTGTGCGCACCCAACCAGAGTGACGGGAGGAGCACATTTCAGAAAACGTGCTCAGCTCGTCGAGAAAATGCGATTTAAGCAATAAGATTAAAAATGCACCTAAAACCTAAACCAAACGTTGCAGGTGCTTATTTCTTCATGCGCAGCGGTCAACGCGGCACTCTCTAGCTGCCAGGAGCACTTTTTACTACGCGCACCCAACCAGAGCGACGGGAGGAGCACATTTCAGAAAACGTGCTCAGCTCGTCGAGAGAATTCGATTTAAGCAATAAAATAAAAAATGCACCTAAAACCTAAACCAAACGTTGCAGGTGCTTATTTCTTCGTGCGCAGTGGTCAACGCGGCACTCCCTAGCTGCCAGGAGCTCTTTTTACTGTGCGCACCCAACAGGAGCGACGGGAGGAGCACATTTCAGAAAACGTGCTCAGCTCGTCGAGAGAATGCGATTTGAGCAATAAAATAAAAAATGCACCTAAAACCTAAACCAAACGTTGCAGGTGCTTATTTCTTCGTGCGCAGTGGTCAACGCGGCACTCCCTAGCTGCCAGGAGCTCTTTTTACTGTGTGCACCCAACCAGAGCGACGGGAGGAGCATATTTCAGAAAACGTGCTCAGCTCGTCGAGAGAATGCGATTTAAGCAATAAAATAAAAAATGCACCTAAAACCTAAACCAAACGTTGCAGGTGCTTATTTCTTCGTGCGCAGTGGTCAACGCGGCACTCCCTAGCTGACAGGAGCTCTTTTTACTGTGCGCACCCAACCAGAGCGACGGGAGGAGCACATTTCAGAAAACGTTCTCAGCTCGTCGAGAAAATGCGATTTAAACAATAAAATTAAAAATGCACCTAAAACCTAAACCAAACGTTGCAGGTGCTTATTTCTTCGTGCGCAGTGGTCAACGCGGCACTCCCTAGCTGCCAGGAGCTCTTTTTACTGTGTGCACCCAACCAGAGCGACGGGAGGAGCACATTTCAGAAAACGTGCTCAGCTCGTCGAGAAAACGTGATTTAAGCAATAAGATTAAAAATGCACCTAAAACCTAAATCAAACGTTGCAGGTGCTTATTTCTTCATGCGCAGTGGTCAACGCGGCACTCTCTAGCTGCCAGGAGCACTTTTTACTGTGCGCACCCAACCAGAGTGACGGGAGGAGCACATTTCAGAAAACGTGCTCAGCTCGTCGAGAAAATGCGATTTAAGCAATAAAATTAAAAATGCACCTAAAACCTAAACCAAACGTTGCAGGTGCTTATTTCTTCATGCGCAGTGGTCAACGCGGCACTCTCTAGCTGCCAAGAGCACTTTTTACTGTGCGCACCCAACCAGAGTGACGGGAGGAGCACATTTCAGAAAACGTGCTCAGCTCGTCGAGAAAATGCGATTTAAGCAATAAGATTAAAGATGCACCTAAAACCTAAACCAAACGTTGCAGGTGCTTATTTCTTCATGCGCAGTGGTCAACGCGGCACTCTCTAGCTGCCAGGAGCACTTTTTACTACGCGCACCCAACCAGAGCGACGGGAGGAGCACATTTCAGAAAACGTGCTCAGCTCGTCGAGAGAATGCGATTCAAGCAATAAAATAAAAAAATGCACCTAAAACCTAAACCAAACGTTGCAGGTGCTTATTTCTTCGTGCGCAGTGGTCAACGCGGCACTCCCTAGCTGCCAGGAGCACTTTTTACTGTGCGCACCCAACCAGAGTGACGGGAGGAGCACATTTCAGAAAACGTGCTCAGCTCGTCGAGAAAATGCGATTTAAGCAATAAAATTAAAAATGCACCTAAAACCTAAACCAAACGTTGCAGCTGCTTATTTCTTCATGCGCAGTGGTCAACGCGGCACTCTCTAGCTGCCAAGAGCACTTTTTACTGTGCGCACCCAACCAGAGTGACGGGAGGAGCACATTTCAGAAAACGTGCTCAGCTCGTCGAGAAAATGCACCTAAAACCTAAATCAAACGTTGCAGGTGCTTATTTCTTCATGCGCAGTGGTCAACGCGGCACTCTCTAGCTGCCAGGAGCACTTTTTACTGTGCGCACCCAACCAGAGTGACGGGAGGAGCACATTTCAGAAAACGTGCTCAGCTCGTCGAGAAAATGCGATTTAAGCAATAAAATTAAAAATGCACCTAAAACCTAAACCAAACGTTGCAGGTGCTTATTTCTTCATGCGCAGTGGTCAACGCGGCACTCTCTAGCTGCCAAGAGCACTTTTTACTGTGCGCACCCAACCAGAGTGACGGGAGGAGCACATTTCAGAAAACGTGCTCAGCTCGTCGAGAAAATGCGATTTAAGCAATAAGATTAAAGATGCACCTAAAACCTAAACCAAACGTTGCAGGTGCTTATTTCTTCATGCGCAGTGGTCAACGCGGCACTCTTTAGCTGCCAGGAGCACTTTTTACTACGCGCACCCAACCAGAGCGACGGGAGGAGCACATTTCAGAAAACGTGCTCAGCTCGTCGAGAGAATGCGATTCAAGCAATAAAATAAAAAAATGCACCTAAAACCTAAACCAAACGTTGCAGGTGCTTATTTCTTCGTGCGCAGTGGTCAACGCGGCACTCCCTAGCTGCCAGGAGCACTTTTTACTGTGCGCACCCAACCAGAGTGACGGGAGGAGCACATTTCAGAAAACGTGCTCAGCTCGTCGAGAAAATGCGATTTAAGCAATAAAATTAAAAATGCACCTAAAACCTAAACCAAACGTTGCAGCTGCTTATTTCTTCATGCGCAGTGGTCAACGCGGCACTCTCTAGCTGCCAAGAGCACTTTTTACTGTGCGCACCCAACCAGAGTGACGGGAGGAGCACATTTCAGAAAACGTGCTCAGCTCGTCGAGAAAATGCACCTAAAACCTAAATCAAACGTTGCAGGTGCTTATTTCTTCATGCGCAGTGGTCAACGCGGCACTCTCTAGCTGCCAGGAGCACTTTTTACTGTGCGCACCCAACCAGAGTGAAGGGAGGAGCACATTTCAGAAAACGTGCTCAGCTCGTCGAGAAAATGCGATTTAAGCAATAAAATTAAAAATGCACCTAAAACCTAAACCAAACGTTGCAGGTGCTTATTTCTTCATGCGCAGTTGTCAACGCGGCACTCTCTAGCTGCCAAGAGCACTTTTTACTGTGCGCACCTAACCAGAATGACGGGAGGAGCACATTTCAGAAAACGTGCTCAGCTCGTCGAGAAAATGCGATTTAAGCAATAAGATTAAAAATGCACCTAAAACCTAAACCAAACGTTGCAGGTGCTTATTTCTTCATGCGCAGTGGTCAACGCGGCACTCTCTAGCTGCCAGGAGCACTTTTTACTACGCGCACCCAACCAGAGCGACGGGAGGAGCACATTTCAGAAAACGTGCTCAGCTCGTCGAGAGAATGCGATTTAAGCAATAAAATAAAAAATGCACCTAAAACCTAAACCAAACGTTGCAGGTGCTTATTTCTTCGTGCGCAGTGGTCAACGCGGCACTCCCTAGCTGCCAGGAGCACTTTTTACTGTGCGCACAAAACCAGAGTGACGGGAGGACACATTTCAGAAAACGTGCTCAGCTCGTCGAGAAAATGCGATTTAAGCAATAAAATTAAAAATGCACCTAAAACCTAAACCAAACGTTGCAGGTGCTTATTTCTTCATGCGCAGTGGTCAACGCGGCACTCTCTAGCTGCCAGGAGCACTTTTTACTACGCGCACCCAACCAGAGCGACGGGAGGAGCACATTTCAGAAAACGTGCTCAGCTCGTCGAGAGAATGCGATTTAAGCAATAATATAAAAAATGCACCTAAAACCTAAACAAAACGTTGCAGGTGCTTATTTCTTTGTGCGCAGTGGTCAACGCGGCACTCTCTAGCTGCCAAGAGCACTTTTTACTATGCGCACCCAACCAGAGTGACGGGATGAGCACATTTCAGAAAACGTGCTCAGCTCGTCGAGAAAATGCGATTTAAGCAATAAAATTAAAAATCCACCTAAAACCTAAACCAAACGTTGCAGGTGCTTATTTCTTCGTGCGCAGTGGTCAACGCGGCACTCCCTAGCTGCCAGGAGCACTTTTTACTGTGCGCACCCAACCAGAGTGACGGAAGGAGCACATTTCAGAAAACGTACTCAGCTCGTCGAGAAAATGCGATTTAAGCAATAAAATTAAAAATGCACCTAAAACCTAAACCAAACGTTGCAGGTGCTTATTTCTTCATGCGCAGTGGTCAACGCGGCACTCTCTAGCTGCCAGGAGCACTTTTTACTACGCGCACCCAACCAGAGCGACGGGAGGAGCACATTTCAAAAAACGTGCTCAGCTCGTTGAGAGAATGCGATTTAAGCAATAATATAAAAAATGCACCTAAAACCTAAACCAAACGTTGCAGGTGCTTATTTCTTCATGCGCAGTGGTCAACGCGGCACTCTCTAGCTGCCAAGAGCACTTTTTACTATGCGCACCCAACCAGAGTGACGGGATGAGCACATTTCAGAAAACGTGCTCAGCTCGTCGAGAAAATGCGATTTAAGCAATAAAATTAAAAATGCACCTAAAACCTAAACCAAACGTTGCAGGTGCTTATTTCTTCATGCGCAGTGGTCAACGCGGCACTCCCGAGCTGCCAAGCGCACTTTTTACTGTGCGCACCTAACCAGAGTGACGGGAGGAGCACATTTCAGAAAACGTGCTCAGCTCGTCGAGAAAATGCGATTTAAGCAATAAGATTAAAAATGCACCTAAAACCTAAACCAAACGTTGCAGGTGCTTATTTCTTCGTGCGCAGTGGTCAACGCGGCACTCCCTAGCTGCCAGGAGCACTTTTTACTGTGCGCACCCAACCAGAGTGACGGGAGGAGCACATTTCAGAAAACGTGCTCAGCTCGTCGAGAAAATGCGATTTAAGCAATAAAATTAAAAATGCACCTAAAACCTAAACCAAACGTTGCAGCTGCTTATTTCTTCATGCGCAGTGGTCAACGCGGCACTCTCTAGCTGCCAAGAGCACTTTTTACTGTGCGCACCCAACCAGAGTGACGGGAGGAGCACATTTCAGAAAACGTGCTCAGCTCGTCGAGAAAATGCACCTAAAACCTAAATCAAACGTTGCAGGTGCTTATTTCTTCATGCGCAGTGGTCAACGCGGCACTCTCTAGCTGCCAGGAGCACTTTTTACTGTGCGCACCCAACCAGAGTGACGGGAGGAGCACATTTCAGAAAACGTGCTCAGCTCGTCGAGAAAATGCGATTTAAGCAATAAAATTAAAAATGCACCTAAAACCTAAACCAAACGTTGCAGGTGCTTATTTCTTCATGCGCAGTGGTCAACGCGGCACTCTCTAGCTGCCAAGAGCACTTTTTACTGTGCGCACCCAACCAGAGTGACGGGAGGAGCACATTTCAGAAAACGTGCTCAGCTCGTCGAGAAAATGCGATTTAAGCAATAAGATTAAAGATGCACCTAAAACCTAAACCAAACGTTGCAGGTGCTTATTTCTTCATGCGCAGTGGTCAACGCGGCACTCTTTAGCTGCCAGGAGCACTTTTTACTACGCGCACCCAACCAGAGCGACGGGAGGAGCACATTTCAGAAAACGTGCTCAGCTCGTCGAGAGAATGCGATTCAAGCAATAAAATAAAAAAATGCACCTAAAACCTAAACCAAACGTTGCAGGTGCTTATTTCTTCGTGCGCAGTGGTCAACGCGGCACTCCCTAGCTGCCAGGAGCACTTTTTACTGTGCGCACCCAACCAGAGTGACGGGAGGAGCACATTTCAGAAAACGTGCTCAGCTCGTCGAGAAAATGCGATTTAAGCAATAAAATTAAAAATGCACCTAAAACCTAAACCAAACGTTGCAGCTGCTTATTTCTTCATGCGCAGTGGTCAACGCGGCACTCTCTAGCTGCCAAGAGCACTTTTTACTGTGCGCACCCAACCAGAGTGACGGGAGGAGCACATTTCAGAAAACGTGCTCAGCTCGTCGAGAAAATGCACCTAAAACCTAAATCAAACGTTGCAGGTGCTTATTTCTTCATGCGCAGTGGTCAACGCGGCACTCTCTAGCTGCCAGGAGCACTTTTTACTGTGCGCACCCAACCAGAGTGAAGGGAGGAGCACATTTCAGAAAACGTGCTCAGCTCGTCGAGAAAATGCGATTTAAGCAATAAAATTAAAAATGCACCTAAAACCTAAACCAAACGTTGCAGGTGCTTATTTCTTCATGCGCAGTTGTCAACGCGGCACTCTCTAGCTGCCAAGAGCACTTTTTACTGTGCGCACCTAACCAGAATGACGGGAGGAGCACATTTCAGAAAACGTGCTCAGCTCGTCGAGAAAATGCGATTTAAGCAATAAGATTAAAAATGCACCTAAAACCTAAACCAAACGTTGCAGGTGCTTATTTCTTCATGCGCAGTGGTCAACGCGGCACTCTCTAGCTGCCAGGAGCACTTTTTACTACGCGCACCCAACCAGAGCGACGGGAGGAGCACATTTCAGAAAACGTGCTCAGCTCGTCGAGAGAATGCGATTTAAGCAATAAAATAAAAAATGCACCTAAAACCTAAACCAAACGTTGCAGGTGCTTATTTCTTCGTGCGCAGTGGTCAACGCGGCACTCCCTAGCTGCCAGGAGCACTTTTTACTGTGCGCACAAAACCAGAGTGACGGGAGGACACATTTCAGAAAACGTGCTCAGCTCGTCGAGAAAATGCGATTTAAGCAATAAAATTAAAAATGCACCTAAAACCTAAACCAAACGTTGCAGGTGCTTATTTCTTCATGCGCAGTGGTCAACGCGGCACTCTCTAGCTGCCAGGAGCACTTTTTACTACGCGCACCCAACCAGAGCGACGGGAGGAGCACATTTCAGAAAACGTGCTCAGCTCGTCGAGAGAATGCGATTTAAGCAATAATATAAAAAATGCACCTAAAACCTAAACAAAACGTTGCAGGTGCTTATTTCTTTGTGCGCAGTGGTCAACGCGGCACTCTCTAGCTGCCAAGAGCACTTTTTACTATGCGCACCCAACCAGAGTGACGGGATGAGCACATTTCAGAAAACGTGCTCAGCTCGTCGAGAAAATGCGATTTAAGCAATAAAATTAAAAATCCACCTAAAACCTAAACCAAACGTTGCAGGTGCTTATTTCTTCGTGCGCAGTGGTCAACGCGGCACTCCCTAGCTGCCAGGAGCACTTTTTACTGTGCGCACCCAACCAGAGTGACGGAAGGAGCACATTTCAGAAAACGTACTCAGCTCGTCGAGAAAATGCGATTTAAGCAATAAAATTAAAAATGCACCTAAAACCTAAACCAAACGTTGCAGGTGCTTATTTCTTCATGCGCAGTGGTCAACGCGGCACTCTCTAGCTGCCAGGAGCACTTTTTACTACGCGCACCCAACCAGAGCGACGGGAGGAGCACATTTCAAAAAACGTGCTCAGCTCGTTGAGAGAATGCGATTTAAGCAATAATATAAAAAATGCACCTAAAACCTAAACCAAACGTTGCAGGTGCTTATTTCTTCATGCGCAGTGGTCAACGCGGCACTCTCTAGCTGCCAAGAGCACTTTTTACTATGCGCACCCAACCAGAGTGACGGGATGAGCACATTTCAGAAAACGTGCTCAGCTCGTCGAGAAAATGCGATTTAAGCAATAAAATTAAAAATCCACCTAAAACCTAAACCAAACGTTGCAGGTGCTTATTTCTTCGTGCGCAGTGGTCAACGCGGCACTCCCTAGCTGCCAGGAGCACTTTTTACTGTGCGCACCCAACCAGAGTGACGGAAGGAGCACATTTCAGAAAACGTACTCAGCTCGTCGAGAAAATGCGATTTAAGCAATAAAATTAAAAATGCACCTAAAACCTAAACCAAACGTTGCAGGTGCCTATTTCTTCATGTGCAGTGGTCAACGCGGCACTCTCTAGCTGCCAGGAGCACTTTTTACTATGCGCGCACAACCAGAGCGACGGGAGGAGCACATTTCAGAAAACGTGCTCAGCTCGTCGAGAGAATGCGATTTAAGCAATAAAATTAAAAATGCACCTAAAACCTAAACCAAACGTTGCAGGTGCTTATTTCTTCATGCGCAGTGGTCAACGCGGCACTCTCTAGCTGCCAAGAGCACTTTTTACTGTGCGCACCCAACCAGAGTGACGGGAGGAGCACATTTCAGAAAACGTGCTCAGCTCGTCGAGAAAATGCGATTTAAGCAATAAGATTAAAGATGCACCTAAAACCTAAACCAAACGTTGCAGGTGCTTATTTCTTAATGCGCAGTGGTCAACGCGGCACTCTCTAGCTGCCAGGAGCACTTTTTACTACGCGCACCCATCCAGAGCGACGGGAGGAGCACATTTCAGAAAACGTGCTCAGCTCGTCGAGAGAATGCGATTTAAGCAATAAAATAAAAAATGCACCTAAAACCTAAACCAAACGTTGCAGGTGCTTATTTCTTCATGCGCAGTGGTCAACGCGGCACTCTTTAGCTGCCAGGAGCACTTTTTACTACGCGCGCCCAACCAGAGCGACGGGAGGAGCACATTTCAGAAAACGTGCTCAGCTCGTCGAGAAAATGCGATTTAAGCAATAAAATTAAAAATGCACCTAAAACCTAAACCAAACGTTGCAGGTGCTTATTTCTTCATGCGCAGTGGTCAACGCGGCACTCTCTAGATGCCAGGAGCACTTTTTACTATGCGCGCCCAACCAGAGCAACGGGAGGAGCACATTTCAGAAAACGTGCTCAGCTCGTCGAGAGAATGCGATTTAAGCAATAAAATTGAAAATGCACCTAAAACCTAAACCAAACGTTGCAGGTGCTTATTTCTTCGTGCGCAGTGGTCAACGCGGAACTCCCTAGCTGCCAGGAGCTCTTTTTACTGTGCGCACCCAACCAGAGCGACGGGAGGAGCACATTTCAGAAAACGTGCTCAGCTCGTCGAGAAAATGCGATTTAAGCAATAAAATTAAAAATGCAGCTAAAACCTAAACCAAACGTTGCAGGTGCTTATTTCTTCGTGCGTAGTGCTCAACGCGGCACTCCCTAGCTGCCAGGAGCACTTTTTACTGTGCGCACCCAACCAGAGTGACGGGAGGAGCACATTTCAGAAAACGTGCTCAGCTCGTCGAGAAAATGCGATTTAAGCAATAAAATTAAAAATGCACCTAAAACCTAAACCAAACGTTGCAGGTGCTTATTTCTTCATGCGCAGTGGTCAACGCGGCACTCTCTAGCTGCCAAGAGCACTTTTTACTGTGCGCACCCAACCAGAGTGACGGGAGGAGCACATTTCAGAAAACGTGCTCAGCTCGTCGAGAAAATGCGATTAAAGCAATAAGATTAAAAATGCACCTAAAACCTAAACCAAACGTTGCAGGTGCTTATTTCTTCATGCGCAGTGGTCAACGCGGCACTCTCTAGCTGCCAGGAGCACTTTTTACTACGCGCACCCAACCAGAGCGACGGGAGGAGCACATTTCAGAAAACGTGCTCAGCTCGTCGAGAAAATGCGATTTAAGCAATAAAATAAAAAATGCACCTAAAACCTAAACCAAACGTTGCAGGTGCTTATTTCTTCGTGCGCAGTGGTCAACGCGGCACTCCCTAGCTGCCAGGAGCTCTTTTTACTGTGCGCATCCAACCACAGCGACGGGAGGAGCACATTTCAGAAAACGTGCTCAGCTCGTCGAGAAAATGCGATTTAAGCAATAAAATTAAAAATGCACCTAAAACCTAAACCAAACGTTGCAGGTGCTTATTTCTTCGTGCGCAGTGGTCAACGCGGCACTCCCTAGCTGACAGGAGCTCTTTTTACTGTGCGCACCCAACCAGAGCGACGGGAGGAGCACATTTCAGAAAACGTGCTCAGCTCGTCGAGAAAATGCGATTTAAACAATAAAATTAAAAATGCACCTAAAACCTAAACCAAACGTTGCAGGTGCTTATTTCTTCGTGCGCAGTGGTCAACGCGGCACTCCCTAGCTGCCAGGAGCTCTTTTTACTGTGTGCACCCAACCAGAGCGACGGGAGGAGCACATTTCAGAAAACGTGCTCAGCTCGTCGAGAAAACGTGATTTAAGCAATAAGATTAAAAATGCACCTAAAACCTAAATCAAACGTTGCAGGTGCTTATTTCTTCATGCGCAGTGGTCAACGCGGCACTCTCTAGCTGCCAGGAGCACTTTTTACTGTGCGCACCCAACCAGAGTGACGGGAGGAGCACATTTCAGAAAACGTGCTCAGCTCGTCGAGAAAATGCGATTTAAGCAATAAAATTAAAAATGCACCTAAAACCTAAACCAAACGTTGCAGGTGCTTATTTCTTCATGCGCAGTGGTCAACGCGGCACTCTCTAGCTGCCAAGAGCACTTTTTACTGTGCGCACCCAACCAGAGTGACGGGAGGAGCACATTTCAGAAAACGTGCTCAGCTCGTCGAGAAAATGCGATTTAAGCAATAAGATTAAAGATGCACCTAAAACCTAAACCAAACGTTGCAGGTGCTTATTTCTTCATGCGCAGTGGTCAACGCGGCACTCTCTAGCTGCCAGGAGCACTTTTTACTACGCGCACCCAACCAGAGCGACGGGAGGAGCACATTTCAGAAAACGTGCTCAGCTCGTCGAGAGAATGCGATTCAAGCAATAAAATAAAAAAATGCACCTAAAACCTAAACCAAACGTTGCAGGTGCTTATTTCTTCGTGCGCAGTGGTCAACGCGGCACTCCCTAGCTGCCAGGAGCACTTTTTACTGTGCGCACCCAACCAGAGTGACGGGAGGAGCACATTTCAGAAAACGTGCTCAGCTCGTCGAGAAAATGCGATTTAAGCAATAAAATTAAAAATGCACCTAAAACCTAAACCAAACGTTGCAGCTGCTTATTTCTTCATGCGCAGTGGTCAACGCGGCACTCTCTAGCTGCCAAGAGCACTTTTTACTGTGCGCACCCAACCAGAGTGACGGGAGGAGCACATTTCAGAAAACGTGCTCAGCTCGTCGAGAAAATGCACCTAAAACCTAAATCAAACGTTGCAGGTGCTTATTTCTTCATGCGCAGTGGTCAACGCGGCACTCTCTAGCTGCCAGGAGCACTTTTTACTGTGCGCACCCAACCAGAGTGACGGGAGGAGCACATTTCAGAAAACGTGCTCAGCTCGTCGAGAAAATGCGATTTAAGCAATAAAATTAAAAATGCACCTAAAACCTAAACCAAACGTTGCAGGTGCTTATTTCTTCATGCGCAGTGGTCAACGCGGCACTCTCTAGCTGCCAAGAGCACTTTTTACTGTGCGCACCCAACCAGAGTGACGGGAGGAGCACATTTCAGAAAACGTGCTCAGCTCGTCGAGAAAATGCGATTTAAGCAATAAGATTAAAGATGCACCTAAAACCTAAACCAAACGTTGCAGGTGCTTATTTCTTCATGCGCAGTGGTCAACGCGGCACTCTTTAGCTGCCAGGAGCACTTTTTACTACGCGCACCCAACCAGAGCGACGGGAGGAGCACATTTCAGAAAACGTGCTCAGCTCGTCGAGAGAATGCGATTCAAGCAATAAAATAAAAAAATGCACCTAAAACCTAAACCAAACGTTGCAGGTGCTTATTTCTTCGTGCGCAGTGGTCAACGCGGCACTCCCTAGCTGCCAGGAGCACTTTTTACTGTGCGCACCCAACCAGAGTGACGGGAGGAGCACATTTCAGAAAACGTGCTCAGCTCGTCGAGAAAATGCGATTTAAGCAATAAAATTAAAAATGCACCTAAAACCTAAACCAAACGTTGCAGCTGCTTATTTCTTCATGCGCAGTGGTCAACGCGGCACTCTCTAGCTGCCAAGAGCACTTTTTACTGTGCGCACCCAACCAGAGTGACGGGAGGAGCACATTTCAGAAAACGTGCTCAGCTCGTCGAGAAAATGCACCTAAAACCTAAATCAAACGTTGCAGGTGCTTATTTCTTCATGCGCAGTGGTCAACGCGGCACTCTCTAGCTGCCAGGAGCACTTTTTACTGTGCGCACCCAACCAGAGTGAAGGGAGGAGCACATTTCAGAAAACGTGCTCAGCTCGTCGAGAAAATGCGATTTAAGCAATAAAATTAAAAATGCACCTAAAACCTAAACCAAACGTTGCAGGTGCTTATTTCTTCATGCGCAGTTGTCAACGCGGCACTCTCTAGCTGCCAAGAGCACTTTTTACTGTGCGCACCTAACCAGAATGACGGGAGGAGCACATTTCAGAAAACGTGCTCAGCTCGTCGAGAAAATGCGATTTAAGCAATAAGATTAAAAATGCACCTAAAACCTAAACCAAACGTTGCAGGTGCTTATTTCTTCATGCGCAGTGGTCAACGCGGCACTCTCTAGCTGCCAGGAGCACTTTTTACTACGCGCACCCAACCAGAGCGACGGGAGGAGCACATTTCAGAAAACGTGCTCAGCTCGTCGAGAGAATGCGATTTAAGCAATAAAATAAAAAATGCACCTAAAACCTAAACCAAACGTTGCAGGTGCTTATTTCTTCGTGCGCAGTGGTCAACGCGGCACTCCCTAGCTGCCAGGAGCACTTTTTACTGTGCGCACAAAACCAGAGTGACGGGAGGACACATTTCAGAAAACGTGCTCAGCTCGTCGAGAAAATGCGATTTAAGCAATAAAATTAAAAATGCACCTAAAACCTAAACCAAACGTTGCAGGTGCTTATTTCTTCATGCGCAGTGGTCAACGCGGCACTCTCTAGCTGCCAGGAGCACTTTTTACTACGCGCACCCAACCAGAGCGACGGGAGGAGCACATTTCAGAAAACGTGCTCAGCTGGTCGAGAGAATGCGATTTAAGCAATAATATAAAAAATGCACCTAAAACCTAAACAAAACGTTGCAGGTGCTTATTTCTTTGTGCGCAGTGGTCAACGCGGCACTCTCTAGCTGCCAAGAGCACTTTTTACTATGCGCACCCAACCAGAGTGACGGGATGAGCACATTTCAGAAAACGTGCTCAGCTCGTCGAGAAAATGCGATTTAAGCAATAAAATTAAAAATCCACCTAAAACCTAAACCAAACGTTGCAGGTGCTTATTTCTTCGTGCGCAGTGGTCAACGCGGCACTCCCTAGCTGCCAGGAGCACTTTTTACTGTGCGCACCCAACCAGAGTGACGGAAGGAGCACATTTCAGAAAACGTACTCAGCTCGTCGAGAAAATGCGATTTAAGCAATAAAATTAAAAATGCACCTAAAACCTAAACCAAACGTTGCAGGTGCTTATTTCTTCATGCGCAGTGGTCAACGCGGCACTCTCTAGCTGCCAGGAGCACTTTTTACTACGCGCACCCAACCAGAGCGACGGGAGGAGCACATTTCAGAAAACGTGCTCAGCTCGTTGAGAGAATGCGATTTAAGCAATAATATAAAAAATGCACCTAAAACCTAAACCAAACGTTGCAGGTGCTTATTTCTTCATGCGCAGTGGTCAACGCGGCACTCTCTAGCTGCCAAGAGCACTTTTTACTATGCGCACCCAACCAGAGTGACGGGATGAGCACATTTCAGAAAACGTGCTCAGCTCGTCGAGAAAATGCGATTTAAGCAATAAAATTAAAAATCCACCTAAAACCTAAACCAAACGTTGCAGGTGCTTATTTCTTCGTGCGCAGTGGTCAACGCGGCACTCCCTAGCTGCCAGGAGCACTTTTTACTACGCGCACCCAACCAGAGCGACGGGAGGAGCACATTTCAGAAAACGTGCTCAGCTGGTCGAGAGAATGCGATTTAAGCAATAATATAAAAAATGCACCTAAAACCTAAACAAAACGTTGCAGGTGCTTATTTCTTTGTGCGCAGTGGTCAACGCGGCACTCTCTAGCTGCCAAGAGCACTTTTTACTATGCGCACCCAACCAGAGTGACGGGATGAGCACATTTCAGAAAACGTGCTCAGCTCGTCGAGAAAATGCGATTTAAGCAATAAAATTAAAAATCCACCTAAAACCTAAACCAAACGTTGCAGGTGCTTATTTCTTCGTGCGCAGTGGTCAACGCGGCACTCCCTAGCTGCCAGGAGCACTTTTTACTGTGCGCACCCAACCAGAGTGACGGAAGGAGCACATTTCAGAAAACGTACTCAGCTCGTCGAGAAAATGCGATTTAAGCAATAAAATTAAAAATGCACCTAAAACCTAAACCAAACGTTGCAGGTGCTTATTTCTTCATGCGCAGTGGTCAACGCGGAACTCCCTAGCTGCCAAGAGCACTTTTTACTGTGCGCACCCAACCAGAGAGACGGGAGGAGCACATTTCAGAAAACGTGCTCAGCTCGTCGAGAAAATGCGATTTAAGCAATAAAATTAAAAATGCACCTAAAACCTAAACCAAACGTTGCAGGTGCTTATTTCTTCATGCGCAGTGGTCAACGCGGCACTCTCTAGCTGCCAAGAGCACTTTTTACTGTGCGCACCCAACCAGAGTGACGGGAGGAGCACATTTCAGAAAACGTGCGCAGCTCGTCGAGAAAACGCGATTTAAGCAATAAGATTAAAAATGCACCTAAAACCTAAATCAAACGTTGCAGGTGCTTATTTCTTCATGCGCAGTGGCCAACGCGGCACTCTCTAGCTGCCAGGAGCACTTTTTACTGTGCGCACCCAACCAGAGTGACGGGAGGAGCACATTTCAGAAAACGTGCTCAGCTCGTCGAGAAAATGCGATTTAAGCAATAAAATTAAAAATGCACCTAAAACCTAAACCAAACGTTGCAGGTGCTTATTTCTTCATGCGCAGTGGTCAACGCGGTACTCTCTAGCTGCCAAGAGCACTTTTTACTGTGCACACCCAACCAGAGTGACGGGAGGAGCACATTTCAGAAAACGTGCTCAGCTCGTCGAGAAAATGCGATTTAAGCAATAAGATTAAAGATGCACCTAAAACCTAAACCAAACGTTGCAGGTGCTTATTTCTTAATGCGCAGTGGTCAACGCGGCACTCTCTAGCTGCCAGGAGCACTTTTTACTACGCGCACCCATCCAGAGCGACGGGAGGAGCACATTTCAGAAAACGTGCTCAGCTCGTCGAGAGAATGCGATTTAAGCAATAAAATAAAAAATGCACCTAAAACCTAAACCAAACGTTGCAGGTGCTTATTTCTTCATGCGCAGTGGTCAACGCGGCACTCTTTAGCTGCCAGGAACACTTTTTACTACGCGCGCCCAACCAGAGCGACGGGAGGAGCACATTTCAGAAAACGTGCTCAGCTCGTCGAGAAAATGCGATTTAAGCAATAAAATTAAAAATGCACCTAAAACCTAAACCAAACGTTGCAGGTGCTTATTTCTTCATGCGCAGTGGTCAACGCGGTACTCTCTAGCTGCCAGGAGCACTTTTTACTATGCGCGCCCAACCAGAGCAACGGGAGGAGCACATTTCAGAAAACGTGCTCAGCTCGTCGAGAGAATGCGATTTAAGCAATAAAATTGAAAATGCACCTAAAACCTCAACCAAACGTTGCAGGTGCTTATTTCTTCGTGCGCAGTGGTCAACGCGGAACTCCCTAGCTGCCAGGAGCTCTTTTTACTGTGCGCACCCAACCAGAGCGACGGGAGGAGCACATTTCAGAAAACGTGCTCAGCTCGTCGAGAAAATGCGATTTAAGCAATAAAATTAAAAATGCAGCTAAAACCTAAACCAAACGTTGCAGGTGCTTATTTCTTCGTGCGTAGTGCTCAACGCGGCACTCCCTAGCTGCCAGGAGCACTTTTTACTGTGCGCACCCAACCAGAGTGACGGGAGGAGCACATTTCAGAAAACGTGCTCAGCTCGTCGAGAAAATGCGATTTAAGCAATAAAATTAAAAATGCACCTAAAACCTAAACCAAACGTTGCAGGTGCTTATTTCTTCATGCGCAGTGGTCAACGCGGCACTCTCTAGCTGCCAAGAGCACTTTTTACTGTGCGCACCCAACCAGAGTGACGGGAGGAGCACATTTCAGAAAACGTGCTCAGCTCGTCGAGAAAATGCGATTAAAGCAATAAGATTAAAAATGCACCTAAAACCTAAACCAAACGTTGCAGGTGCTTATTTCTTCATGCGCAGTGGTCAACGCGGCACTCTCTAGCTGCCAGGAGCACTTTTTACTACGCGCACCCAACCAGAGCGACGGGAGGAGCACATTTCAGAAAACGTGCTCAGCTCGTCGAGAAAATGCGATTTAAGCAATAAAATAAAAAATGCTCCTAAAACCTAAACCAAACGTTGCAGGTGCTTATTTCTTCGTGCGCAGTGGTCAACGCGGCACTCCCTAGCTGCCAGGAGCTCTTTTTACTGTGCGCATCCAACCACAGCGACGGGAGGAGCACATTTCAGAAAACGTGCTCAGCTCGTCGAGAAAATGCGATTTAAGCAATAAAATTAAAAATGCACCTAAAACCTAAACCAAACGTTGCAGGTGCTTATTTTTTCATGCGCAGTGGTCAACGCGGCACTCTCTAGCTGCCAGGAGCACTTTTTACTGTGCGCACCCAACCAGAGTGACGGGAGGAGCACATTTCAGAAAACGTGCTCAGCTCGTCGAGAAAATGCGATTTAAGCAATAAAATTAAAAATGCACCTAAAACCTAAACCAAACGTTGCAGCTGCTTATTTCTTCATGCGCAGTGGTCAACGCGGCACTCTCTAGCTGCCAAGAGCACTTTTTACTGTGCGCACCCAACCAGAGTGACGGGAGGAGCACATTTCAGAAAACGTGCTCAGCTCGTCGAGAAAATGCACCTAAAACCTAAATCAAACGTTGCAGGTGCTTATTTCTTCATGCGCAGTGGTCAACGCGGCACTCTCTAGCTGCCAGGAGCACTTTTTACTGTGCGCACCCAACCAGAGTGACGGGAGGAGCACATTTCAGAAAACGTGCTCAGCTCGTCGAGAAAATGCGATTTAAGCAATAAAATTAAAAATGCACCTAAAACCTAAACCAAACGTTGCAGGTGCTTATTTCTTCATGCGCAGTGGTCAACGCGGCACTCTCTAGCTGCCAAGAGCACTTTTTACTGTGCGCACCCAACCAGAGTGACGGGAGGAGCACATTTCAGAAAACGTGCTCAGCTCGTCGAGAAAATGCGATTTAAGCAATAAGATTAAAGATGCACCTAAAACCTAAACCAAACGTTGCAGGTGCTTATTTCTTCATGCGCAGTGGTCAACGCGGCACTCTCTAGCTGCCAGGAGCACTTTTTACTACGCGCACCCAACCAGAGCGACGGGAGGAGCACATTTCAGAAAACGTGCTCAGCTCGTCGAGAGAATGCGATTCAAGCAATAAAATAAAAAAATGCACCTAAAACCTAAACCAAACGTTGCAGGTGCTTATTTCTTCGTGCGCAGTGGTCAACGCGGCACTCCCTAGCTGCCAGGAGCACTTTTTACTGTGCGCACCCAACCAGAGTGACGGGAGGAGCACATTTCAGAAAACGTGCTCAGCTCGTCGAGAAAATGCGATTTAAGCAATAAAATTAAAAATGCACCTAAAACCTAAACCAAACGTTGCAGCTGCTTATTTCTTCATGCGCAGTGGTCAACGCGGCACTCTCTAGCTGCCAAGAGCACTTTTTACTGTGCGCACCCAACCAGAGTGACGGGAGGAGCACATTTCAGAAAACGTGCTCAGCTCGTCGAGAAAATGCACCTAAAACCTAAATCAAACGTTGCAGGTGCTTATTTCTTCATGCGCAGTGGTCAACGCGGCACTCTCTAGCTGCCAGGAGCACTTTTTACTGTGCGCACCCAACCAGAGTGAAGGGAGGAGCACATTTCAGAAAACGTGCTCAGCTCGTCGAGAAAATGCGATTTAAGCAATAAAATTAAAAATGCACCTAAAACCTAAACCAAACGTTGCAGGTGCTTATTTCTTCATGCGCAGTTGTCAACGCGGCACTCTCTAGCTGCCAAGAGCACTTTTTACTGTGCGCACCTAACCAGAATGACGGGAGGAGCACATTTCAGAAAACGTGCTCAGCTCGTCGAGAAAATGCGATTTAAGCAATAAGATTAAAAATGCACCTAAAACCTAAACCAAACGTTGCAGGTGCTTATTTCTTCATGCGCAGTGGTCAACGCGGCACTCTCTAGCTGCCAGGAGCACTTTTTACTACGCGCACCCAACCAGAGCGACGGGAGGAGCACATTTCAGAAAACGTGCTCAGCTCGTCGAGAGAATGCGATTTAAGCAATAAAATAAAAAATGCACCTAAAACCTAAACCAAACGTTGCAGGTGCTTATTTCTTCGTGCGCAGTGGTCAACGCGGCACTCCCTAGCTGCCAGGAGCACTTTTTACTGTGCGCACAAAACCAGAGTGACGGGAGGACACATTTCAGAAAACGTGCTCAGCTCGTCGAGAAAATGCGTTTTAAGCAATAAAATTAAAAATGCACCTAAAACCTAAACCAAACGTTGCAGGTGCTTATTTCTTCATGCGCAGTGGTCAACGCGGCACTCTCTAGCTGCCAGGAGCACGTTTTACTACGCGCACCCAACCAGAGCGACGGGAGGAGCACATTTCAGAAAACGTGCTCAGCTCGTCGAGAGAATGCGATTTAAGCAATAATATAAAAAATGCACCTAAAACCTAAACAAAACGTTGCAGGTGCTTATTTCTTTGTGCGCAGTGGTCAACGCGGCACTCTCTAGCTGCCAAGAGCACTTTTTACTATGCGCACCCAACCAGAGTGACGGGATGAGCACATTTCAGAAAACGTGCTCAGCTCGTCGAGAGAATGCGATTTAAGCAATAAAATTAAAAATGCACCTAAAACCTAAACAAAACGTTGCAGGTGCTTATTTCTTCGTGCGCAGTGGTCAACGCGGAACTCCCTAGCTGCCAGGAGCTATTTTTACTGTGCGCACCCAACCAGAGCGACGGGAGGAGCACATTTCAGAAAACGTGCTCAGCTCGTCGAGAAAATGCGATTTAAGCAATAAAATTAAAAATCCACCTAAAACCTAAACCAAACGTTGCAGGTGCTTATTTCTTCGTGCGCAGTGCTCAACGCGGCACTCCCTAGCTGCCAGGAGCACTTTTTACTGTGCGCACCCAACCAGAGTGACGGGAGGAGCACATTTTAGAAAACGTGCTCAGCTCGTCGAGAAAATGCGATTTAAGCAATAAAATTAAAAATGCACCTAAAACCTAAACCAAACGTTGCAGGTGCTTATTTCTTCATGCGCAGTGGTCAACGCGGCACTCTCTAGCTGCCAAGAGCACTTTTTACTGTGCGCACCCAACCAGAGTGACGGGAGGAGCACATTTCAGAAAACGTGCTCAGCTCGTCGAGAAAATGCGATTTAAGCAATAAAATAAAAAATGCACCTAAAACCTAAACCAAACGTTGCAGGTGCTTATTTCTTCATGCGCAGTGGTCAACGCGGCACTCTCTAGCTGCCAGGAGCACTTTTTACTACGCGCACCCAACCAGAGCGACGGGAGGAGCACATTTCAGAAAACGTGCTCAGCTCGTCGAGAAAATGCGATTTAAGCAATAAAATTAAAAATGCACCTAAAACCTAAACCAAACGTTGCAGGTGCTTATTTCTTCATGCGCAGTGGTCAACGCGGTACTCTCTAGCTGCCAGGAGCACTTTTTACTATGCGCGCCCAACCAGAGCAACGGGAGGAGCACATTTCAGAAAACGTGCTCAGCTCGTCGAGAGAATGCGATTTAAGCAATAAAATTGAAAATGCACCTAAAACCTCAACCAAACGTTGCAGGTGCTTATTTCTTCGTGCGCAGTGGTCAACGCGGAACTCTTTAGCTGCCAGGAACACTTTTTACTACGCGCACCCAACCAGAGCGACGGGAGGAGCACATTTCAGAAAACGTGCTCAGCTCGTCGAGAAAATGCGATTTAAGCAATAAAATTAAAAATGCACCTAAAACCTAAACCAAACGTTGCAGGTGCTTATTTCTTCATGCGCAGTGGTCAACGCGGTACTCTCTAGCTGCCAGGAGCACTTTTTACTATGCGCGCCCAACCAGAGCAACGGGAGGAGCACATTTCAGAAAACGTGCTCAGCTCGTCGAGAGAATGCGATTTAAGCAATAAAATTGAAAATGCACCTAAAACCTCAACCAAACGTTGCAGGTGCTTATTTCTTCGTGCGCAGTGGTCAACGCGGAACTCCCTAGCTGCCAGGAGCTCTTTTTACTGTGCGCACCCAACCAGAGCGACGGGAGGAGCACATTTCAGAAAACGTGCTCAGCTCGTCGAGAAAATGCGATTTAAGCAATAAAATTAAAAATGCAGCTAAAACCTAAACCAAACGTTGCAGGTGCTTATTTCTTCGTGCGTAGTGCTCAACGCGGCACTCCCTAGCTGCCAGGAGCACTTTTTACTGTGCGCACCCAACCAGAGTGACGGGAGGAGCACATTTCAGAAAACGTGCTCAGCTCGTCGAGAAAATGCGATTTAAGCAATAAAATTAAAAATGCACCTAAAACCTAAACCAAACGTTGCAGGTGCTTATTTCTTCATGCGCAGTGGTCAACGCGGCACTCTCTAGCTGCCAAGAGCACTTTTTACTGTGCGCACCCAACCAGAGTGACGGGAGGAGCACATTTCAGAAAACGTGCTCAGCTCGTCGAGAAAATGCGATTAAAGCAATAAGATTAAAAATGCACCTAAAACCTAAACCAAACGTTGCAGGTGCTTATTTCTTCATGCGCAGTGGTCAACGCGGCACTCTCTAGCTGCCAGGAGCACTTTTTACTACGCGCACCCAACCAGAGCGACGGGAGGAGCACATTTCAGAAAACGTGCTCAGCTCGTCGAGAAAATGCGATTTAAGCAATAAAATAAAAAATGCTCCTAAAACCTAAACCAAACGTTGCAGGTGCTTATTTCTTCGTGCGCAGTGGTCAACGCGGCACTCCCTAGCTGCCAGGAGCTCTTTTTACTGTGCGCATCCAACCACAGCGACGGGAGGAGCACATTTCAGAAAACGTGCTCAGCTCGTCGAGAAAATGCGATTTAAGCAATAAAATTAAAAATGCACCTAAAACCTAAACCAAACGTTGCAGGTGCTTATTTTTTCATGCGCAGTGGTCAACGCGGCACTCTCTAGCTGCCAGGAGCACTTTTTACTGTGCGCACCCAACCAGAGTGACGGGAGGAGCACATTTCAGAAAACGTGCTCAGCTCGTCGAGAAAATGCGATTTAAGCAATAAAATTAAAAATGCACCTAAAACCTAAACCAAACGTTGCAGCTGCTTATTTCTTCATGCGCAGTGGTCAACGCGGCACTCTCTAGCTGCCAAGAGCACTTTTTACTGTGCGCACCCAACCAGAGTGACGGGAGGAGCACATTTCAGAAAACGTGCTCAGCTCGTCGAGAAAATGCACCTAAAACCTAAATCAAACGTTGCAGGTGCTTATTTCTTCATGCGCAGTGGTCAACGCGGCACTCTCTAGCTGCCAGGAGCACTTTTTACTGTGCGCACCCAACCAGAGTGACGGGAGGAGCACATTTCAGAAAACGTGCTCAGCTCGTCGAGAAAATGCGATTTAAGCAATAAAATTAAAAATGCACCTAAAACCTAAACCAAACGTTGCAGGTGCTTATTTCTTCATGCGCAGTGGTCAACGCGGCACTCTCTAGCTGCCAAGAGCACTTTTTACTGTGCGCACCCAACCAGAGTGACGGGAGGAGCACATTTCAGAAAACGTGCTCAGCTCGTCGAGAAAATGCGATTTAAGCAATAAGATTAAAGATGCACCTAAAACCTAAACCAAACGTTGCAGGTGCTTATTTCTTCATGCGCAGTGGTCAACGCGGCACTCTCTAGCTGCCAGGAGCACTTTTTACTACGCGCACCCAACCAGAGCGACGGGAGGAGCACATTTCAGAAAACGTGCTCAGCTCGTCGAGAGAATGCGATTCAAGCAATAAAATAAAAAAATGCACCTAAAACCTAAACCAAACGTTGCAGGTGCTTATTTCTTCGTGCGCAGTGGTCAACGCGGCACTCCCTAGCTGCCAGGAGCACTTTTTACTGTGCGCACCCAACCAGAGTGACGGGAGGAGCACATTTCAGAAAACGTGCTCAGCTCGTCGAGAAAATGCGATTTAAGCAATAAAATTAAAAATGCACCTAAAACCTAAACCAAACGTTGCAGCTGCTTATTTCTTCATGCGCAGTGGTCAACGCGGCACTCTCTAGCTGCCAAGAGCACTTTTTACTGTGCGCACCCAACCAGAGTGACGGGAGGAGCACATTTCAGAAAACGTGCTCAGCTCGTCGAGAAAATGCACCTAAAACCTAAATCAAACGTTGCAGGTGCTTATTTCTTCATGCGCAGTGGTCAACGCGGCACTCTCTAGCTGCCAGGAGCACTTTTTACTGTGCGCACCCAACCAGAGTGAAGGGAGGAGCACATTTCAGAAAACGTGCTCAGCTCGTCGAGAAAATGCGATTTAAGCAATAAAATTAAAAATGCACCTAAAACCTAAACCAAACGTTGCAGGTGCTTATTTCTTCATGCGCAGTTGTCAACGCGGCACTCTCTAGCTGCCAAGAGCACTTTTTACTGTGCGCACCTAACCAGAATGACGGGAGGAGCACATTTCAGAAAACGTGCTCAGCTCGTCGAGAAAATGCGATTTAAGCAATAAGATTAAAAATGCACCTAAAACCTAAACCAAACGTTGCAGGTGCTTATTTCTTCATGCGCAGTGGTCAACGCGGCACTCTCTAGCTGCCAGGAGCACTTTTTACTACGCGCACCCAACCAGAGCGACGGGAGGAGCACATTTCAGAAAACGTGCTCAGCTCGTCGAGAGAATGCGATTTAAGCAATAAAATAAAAAATGCACCTAAAACCTAAACCAAACGTTGCAGGTGCTTATTTCTTCGTGCGCAGTGGTCAACGCGGCACTCCCTAGCTGCCAGGAGCACTTTTTACTGTGCGCACAAAACCAGAGTGACGGGAGGACACATTTCAGAAAACGTGCTCAGCTCGTCGAGAAAATGCGTTTTAAGCAATAAAATTAAAAATGCACCTAAAACCTAAACCAAACGTTGCAGGTGCTTATTTCTTCATGCGCAGTGGTCAACGCGGCACTCTCTAGCTGCCAGGAGCACGTTTTACTACGCGCACCCAACCAGAGCGACGGGAGGAGCACATTTCAGAAAACGTGCTCAGCTCGTCGAGAGAATGCGATTTAAGCAATAATATAAAAAATGCACCTAAAACCTAAACAAAACGTTGCAGGTGGTTATTTCTTTGTGCGCAGTGGTCAACGCGGCACTCTCTAGCTGCCAGGAGCACTTTTTACTGTGCGCACAAAACCAGAGTGACGGGAGGACACATTTCAGAAAACGTGCTCAGCTCGTCGAGAAAATGCGATTTAAGCAATAAAATTAAAAATGCACCTAAAACCTAAACCAAACGTTGCAGGTGCTTATTTCTTCATGCGCAGTGGTCAACGCGGCACTCTTTAGCTGCCAGGAGCACTTTTTACTACGCGCGCCCAACCAGAGCGACGGGAGGAGCACATTTCAGAAAACGTGCTCAGCTCGTCGAGAAAATGCGATTTAAGCAATAAAATTAAAAATGCACCTAAAACCTAAACCAAACGTTGCAGGTGCTTATTTCTTCATGCGCAGTGGTCAACGCGGCACTCTCTAGCTGCCAGGAGCACTTTTTACTACGCGCACCCAACCAGAGCGACGGGAGGAGCACATTTCAGAAAACGTGCTCAGCTCGTCGAGAGAATGCGATTTGAGCAATAAAATAAAAAATGCACCTAAAACCTAAACCAAACGTTGCAGGTGCTTATTTCTTCGTGCGCAGTGGTCAACGCGGCACTCCCTAGCTGCCAGGAGCTCTTTTTACTGTGTGCACCCAACCAGAGCGACGGGAGGAGCACATTTCAGAAAACGTGCTCAGCTCGTCGAGAGAATGCGATTTAATCAATAAAATAAAAAATGCACCTAAAACCTAAACCAAACGTTGCAGGTGCTTATTTCTTCGTGCGCAGTGGTCAACGCGGCACTCCCTAGCTGACAGGAGCTCTTTTTACTGTGCGCACCCAACCAGAGCGACGGGAGGAGCACATTTCAGAAAACGTGCTCAGCTCGTCGAGAGAATGCGATTTAAGCAATAAAATTAAAAATGCACCTAAAACCTAAACCAAACGTTGCAGGTGCTTATTTCTTCGTGCGCAGTGGTCAACGCGGAACTGCCTAGCTGCCAGGAGCTCTTTTTACTGTGCGCACCCAACCAGAGCGACGGGAGGAGCACATTTCAGAAAACGTGCTCAGCTCGTCGAGAAAATGCGATTTAAGCAATAAAATTAAAAATGCAGCTAAAACCTAAACAAAACGTTGCAGGTGCTTATTTCTTCGTGCGTAGTGCTCAACGCGGCACTCCCTAGCTGCCAGGAGCACTTTTTACTGTGCGCACCCAACCAGAGTGACGGGAGGAGCACATTTCAGAAAACGTGCTCAGCTCGTCGAGAAAATGCGATTTAAGCAATAAAATTAAAAATGCACCTAAAACCTAAACCAAACGTTGCAGCTGCTTATTTCTTCATGCGCAGTGGTCAACGCGGCACTCTCTAGCTGCCAAGAGCACTTTTTACTGTGCGCACCCAACCAGAGTGACGGGAGGAGCACATTTCAGAAAACGTGCTCAGCTCGTCGAGAAAATGCGATTTAAGCAATAAGATTAAAAATGCACCTAAAACCTAAATCAAACGTTGCAGGTGCTTATTTCTTCGTGCGCAGTGGTCAACGCGGCACTCCCTAGCTGCCAGAAGCTCTTTTTACTGTGCGCACCCAACCAGAGCGACGGGAGGAGCACATTTCAGAAAACGTGCTCAGCTCGTCGAGAAAACGTGATTTAAGCAATAAGATTAAAAATGCACCTAAAACCTAAATCAAACGTTGCAGGTGCTTATTTCTTCATGCGCAGTGGTCAACGCGGCACTCTCTAGCTGCCAGGAGCAGTTTTTACTGTGCGCACCCAACCAGAGTGACGGGAGGAGCACATTTCAGAAAACGTGCTCAGCTCGTCGAGAAAATGCGATTTAAGCAATAAGATTAAAAATGCACCTAAAACCTAAACCGAACGTTGCAGGTGCTTATTTCTTCATGCGCAGTGGTCAACGCGGCACTCTCTAGCTGCCAGGAGCACTTTTTACTACGCGCACCCAACCAGAGCGACGGGAGGAGCACATTTCAGAAAACGTGCTCAGCTCGTCGAGAGAATGTGATTTAAGCAATAAAATAAAAAATGCACCTAAAACCTAAACCAAACGTTGCAGGTGCTTATTTCTTCGTGCGCAGTGGTCAACGCGGAACTCCCTAGCTGCCAGGAGCTCTTTTTACTGTGCGCACCCAACCAGAGCGACGGGAGGAGCACATTTCAGAAAACGTGCTCAGCTCGTCGAGAAAATGCGATTTAAACAATAAAATTAAAAATGCACCTTAAACCTAAACCAAACGTTGCAGGTGCTTATTTCTTCGTGCGCAGCGGTCAACGCGGCACTCTCTAGCTGCCAGGAGCACTTTTTACTACGCGCACCCAACCAGAGCGACGGGAGGAGCACATTTCAGAAAACGTGCTCAGCTCGTCGAGAGAATTCGATTTAAGCAATAAAATAAAAAATGCACCTAAAACCTAAACCAAACGTTGCAGGTGCTTATTTCTTCGTGCGCAGTGGTCAACGCGGCACTCCCTAGCTGCCAGAGCTCTTTTTACTGTGCGCAACCAACAGGAGCGACGGGAGGAGCACATTTCAGAAAACGTGCTCAGCTCGTCGAGAAAATGCGATTTAAGCAATAAAATTAAAACTGCACCTAAAACCTAAACCAAACGTTGCAGGTGCTTATTTTTTCATGCGCAGTGGTCAACGCGGCATTCTCTAGCTGCCAGGAGCACTTTTTACTACGCGCACCCAACCAGAGCGACGGGAGGAGCACATTTCAGAAAACGTGCTCAGCTCGTCGAGAGAATGCGATTTGAGCAATAAAATAAAAAATGCACCTAAAACCTAAACCAAACGTTGCAGGTGCTTATTTCTTCGTGCGCAGTGGTCAACGCGGCACTCCCTAGCTGCCAGGAGCTCTTTTTACTGTGTGCACCCAACCAGAGCGACGGGAGGAGCATATTTCAGAAAACGTGCTCAGCTCGTCGAGAGAATGCGATTTAAGCAATAAAATAAAAAAATGCACCTAAAACCTAAACCAAACGTTGCAGGTGCTTATTTCTTCGTGCGCAGTGGTCAACGCGGCACTCCCTAGCTGACAGGAGCTCTTTTTACTGTGCGCACCCAACCAGAGCGACGGGAGGAGCACATTTCAGAAAACGTGCTCAGCTCGTCGAGAAAATGCGATTTAAACAATAAAATTAAAAATGCACCTAAAACCTAAACCAAACGTTGAAGGTGCTTATTTCTTCGTGCGCAGTGGTCAACGCGGCACTCCCTAGCTGCCAGGAGCTCTTTTTACTGTGTGCACCCAACCAGAGCGACGGGAGGAGCACATTTCAGAAAACGTGCTCAGCTCGTCGAGAAAACGTGATTTAAGCAATAAGATTAAAAATGCACCTAAAACCTAAATCAAACGTTGCAGGTGCTTATTTCTTCATGCGCAGTGGTCAACGCGGCACTCTCTAGCTGCCAGGAGCACTTTTTACTGTGCGCACCCAACCAGAGTGACGGGAGGAGCACATTTCAGAAAACGTGCTCAGCTCGTCGAGAAAATGCGATTTAAGCAATAAAATTAAAAATGCACCTAAAACCTAAACCAAACGTTGCAGGTGCTTATTTCTTCATGCGCAGTGGTCAACGCGGCACTCTCTAGCTGCCAAGAGCACTTTTTACTGTGCGCACCCAACCAGAGTGACGGGAGGAGCACATTTCAGAAAACGTGCTCAGCTCGTCGAGAAAATGCGATTTAAGCAATAAGATTAAAGATGCACCTAAAACCTAAACCAAACGTTGCAGGTGCTTATTTCTTCATGCGCAGTGGTCAACGCGGCACTCTCTAGCTGCCAGGAGCACTTTTTACTACGCGCACCCAACCAGAGCGACGGGAGGAGCACATTTCAGAAAACGTGCTCAGCTCGTCGAGAGAATGCGATTTAAGCAATAATATAAAAAATGCACCTAAAACCTAAACAAAACGTTGCAGGTGCTTATTTCTTTGTGCGCAGTGGTCAACGCGGCACTCTCTAGCTGCCAAGAGCACTTTTTACTATGCGCACCCAACCAGAGTGACGGGATGAGCACATTTCAGAAAACGTGCTCAGCTCGTCGAGAAATTGCGATTTAAGCAATAAAATTAAAAATCCACCTAAAACCTAAACCAAACGTTGCAGGTGCTTATTTCTTCGTGCGCAGTGGTCAACGCGGCACTCCCTAGCTGCCAGGAGCACTTTTTACTGTGTGCACCCAACCAGAGTGACGGAAGGAGCACATTTCAGAAAAGGTACTCAGCTCGTCGAGAAAATGCGATTTAAGCAATAAAATTAAAAATGCACCTAAAACCTAAACCAAACGTTGCAGGTGCCTATTTCTTCATGTGCAGTGGTCAACGCGGCACTCTCTAGCTGCCAGGAGCACTTTTTACTATGCGCGCACAACCAGAGCGACGGGAGGAGCACATTTCAGAAAACGTGCTCAGCTCGTCGAGAGAATGCGATTTAAGCAATAAAATTAAAAATGCACCTAAAACCTAAACAAAACGTTGCAGGTGCTTATTTCTTCGTGCGCAGTGGTCAACGCGGAACTCCCTAGCTGCCAGGAGCTATTTTTACTGTGCGCACCCAACCAGAGCGACGGGAGGAGCACATTTCAGAAAACGTGCTCAGCTCGTCGAGAAAATGCGATTTAAGCAATAAAATTAAAAATCCACCTAAAACCTAAACCAAACGTTGCAGGTGCTTATTTCTTCGTGCGCAGTGCTCAACGCGGCACTCCCTAGCTGCCAGGAGCACTTTTTACTGTGCGCACCCAACCAGAGTGACGGGAGGAGCACATTTTAGAAAACGTGCTCAGCTCGTCGAGAAAATGCGATTTAAGCAATAAAATTAAAAATGCACCTAAAACCTAAACCAAACGTTGCAGGTGCTTATTTCTTCATGCGCAGTGGTCAACGCGGCACTCTCTAGCTGCCAAGAGCACTTTTTACTGTGCGCACCCAACCAGAGTGACGGGAGGAGCACATTTCAGAAAACGTGCTCAGCTCGTCGAGAAAATGCGATTTAAGCAATAAGATTAAAAATGCACCTAAAACCTAAACCAAACGTTGCAGGTGCTTATTTCTTCATGCGCAGTGGTCAACGCGGCACTCTCTAGCTGCCAGGAGCACTTTTTACTACGCGCACCCAACCAGAGCGACGGGAGGAGCACATTTCAGAAAACGTGCTCAGCTCGTCGAGAGAATGCGATTTAAGCAATAAAATAAAAAATGCACCTAAAACCTAAACCAAACGTTGCAGGTGCTTATTTCTTCGTGCGCAGTGGTCAACGCGGCACTCCCTAGGTGCCAGGAGCTCTTTTTACTGTGCGCACCCAACCAGAGCGACGGGAGGAGCACATTTCAGAAAACGTGATCAGCTCGTCGAGAAAATGCGATTTAAGCAATAAAATTAAAAATGCACCTAAAACCTAAACCAAACGTTGCAGGTGCTTATTTCTTCATGCGCAGTGGTCAACGCGGCACTCTCTAGCTGCCAGGAGCACTTTTTACTACGCGCACCCAACCAGAGCGACGGGAGGAGCACATTTCAGAAAACGTGCTCAGCTCGTCGAGAGAATGCGATTTAAGCAATAAAATAAAAAATGCACCTAAAACCTAAACCAAACGTTGCAGGTGCTTATTTCTTCGTGCGCAGTGGTCAACGCGGCACTCCCTAGCTGCCAGGAGCTCTTTTTACTGTGTGCACCCAACCAGAGCGACGGGAGGAGCACATTTCAGAAAACGTGCTCAGCTCGTCGAGAGAATGCGATTTAATCAATAAAATAAAAAATGCACCTAAAACCTAAACCAAACGTTGCAGGTGCTTATTTCTTCGTGCGCAGTGGTCAACGCGGCACTCCCTAGCTGACAGGAGCTCTTTTTACTGTGCGCACCCAACCAGAGCGACGGGAGGAGCACATTTCAGAAAACGTGCTCAGCTCGTCGAGAGAATGCGATTTAAGCAATAAAATTAAAAATGCACCTAAAACCTAAACCAAACGTTGCAAGTGCTTATTTCTTCGTGCGCAGTGGTCAACGCGGAACTGCCTAGCTGCCAGGAGCTCTTTTTACTGTGCGCACCCAACCAGAGCGACGGGAGGAGCACATTTCAGAAAACGTGCTCAGCTCGTCGAGAAAATGCGATTTAAGCAATAAAATTAAAAATGCAGCTAAAACCTAAACAAAACGTTGCAGGTGCTTATTTCTTCGTGCGTAGTGCTCAACGCGGCACTCCCTAGCTGCCAGGAGCACTTTTTACTGTGCGCACCCAACCAGAGTGACGGGAGGAGCACATTTCAGAAAACGTGCTCAGCTCGTCGAGAAAATGCGATTTAAGCAATAAAATTAAAAATGCATCTAAAACCTAAACCAAACGTTGCAGCTGCTTATTTCTTCATGCGCAGTGGTCAACGCGGCACTCTCTAGCTGCCAAGAGCACTTTTTACTGTGCGCACCCAACCAGAGTGACGGGAGGAGCACATTTCAGAAAACGTGCTCAGCTCGTCGAGAAAATGCGATTTAAGCAATAAGATTAAAAATGCACCTAAAACCTAAATCAAACGTTGCAGGTGCTTATTTCTTCATGCGCAGTGGTCAACGCGGCACTCTCTAGCTGCCAAGAGCACTTTTTACTGTGCGCACCCAACCAGAGTGAAGGGAGGAGCACATTTCAGAAAACGTGCTCAGCTCGTCGAGAGAATGTGATTTAAGCAATAAAATAAAAAATGCACCTAAAACCTAAACCAAACGTTGCAGGTGCTTATTTCTTCGTGCGCAGTGGTCAACGCGGAACTCCCTAGCTGCCAGGAGCTCTTTTTACTGTGCGCACCCAACCAGAGCGACGGGAGGAGCACATTTCAGAAAACGTGCTCAGCTCGTCGAGAAAATGCGATTTAAGCAATAAAATTGAAAATGCACCTAAAACCTAAACCAAACGTTGCAGCTGCTTATTTCTTCATGCGCAGTGGTCAACGCGGCACTCTCTAGCTGCCAAGAGCACTTTTTACTGTGCGCACCCAACCAGAGTGACGGGAGGAGCACATTTCAGAAAACGTGCTCAGCTCGTCGAGAAAATGCACCTAAAACCTAAATCAAACGTTGCAGGTGCTTATTTCTTCATGCGCAGTGGTCAACGCGGCACTCTCTAGCTGCCAGGAGCACTTTTTACTGTGCGCACCCAACCAGAGTGACGGGAGGAGCACATTTCAGAAAACGTGCTCAGCTCGTCGAGAAAATGCGATTTAAGCAATAAAATTAAAAATGCACCTAAAACCTAAACCAAACGTTGCAGGTGCTTATTTCTTCATGCGCAGTGGTCAACGCGGCACTCTCTAGCTGCCAGGAGCACTTTTTACTACGCGCACCCAACCAGAGCGACGGGAGGAGCACATTTCAGAAAACGTGCTCAGCTCGTCGAGAGAATGCGATTCAAGCAATAAAATAAAAAAATGCACCTAAAACCTAAACCAAACGTTGCAGGTGCTTATTTCTTCGTGCGCAGTGGTCAACGCGGCACTCCCTAGCTGCCAGGAGCACTTTTTACTGTGCGCACCCAACCAGAGTGACGGGAGGAGCACATTTCAGAAAACGTGCTCAGCTCGTCGAGAAAATGCGATTTAAGCAATAAAATTAAAAATGCACCTAAAACCTAAACCAAACGTTGCAGCTGCTTATTTCTTCATGCGCAGTGGTCAACGCGGCACTCTCTAGCTGCCAAGAGCACTTTTTACTGTGCGCACCCAACCAGAGTGACGGGAGGAGCACATTTCAGAAAACGTGCTCAGCTCGTCGAGAAAATGCACCTAAAACCTAAATCAAACGTTGCAGGTGCTTATTTCTTCATGCGCAGTGGTCAACGCGGCACTCTCTAGCTGCCAGGAGCACTTTTTACTACGCGCACCCAACCAGAGCGACGGGAGGAGCACATTTCAGAAAACGTGCTCAGCTCGTCGAGAGAATGCGATTTAAGCAATAATATAAAAAATGCACCTAAAACCTAAACAAAACGTTGCAGGTGCTTATTTCTTTGTGCGCAGTGGTCAACGCGGCACTCTCTAGCTGCCAAGAGCACTTTTTACTATGCGCACCCAACCAGAGTGACGGGATGAGCACATTTGAGAAAACGTGCTCAGCTCGTCGAGAAAATGCGATTTAAGCAATAAAATTAAAAATCCACCTAAAACCTAAACCAAACGTTGCAGGTGCTTATTTCTTCGTGCGCAGTGGTCAACGCGGCACTCCCTAGCTGCCAGGAGCACTTTTTACTGTGCGCACCCAACCAGAGTGACGGAAGGAGCACATTTCAGAAAACGTACTCAGCTCGTCGAGAAAATGCGATTTAAGCAATAAAATTAAAAATGCACCTAAAACCTAAACCAAACGTTGCAGGTGCCTATTTCTTCATGTGCAGTGGTCAACGCGGCACTCTCTAGCTGCCAGGAGCACTTTTTACTATGCGCGCACAACCAGAGCGACGGGAGGAGCACATTTCAGAAAACGTGCTCAGCTCGTCGAGAGAATGCGATTTAAGCAATAAAATTAAAAATGCACCTAAGACCTAAACCAAACGTTGCAGGTGCTTATTTCTTCGTGCGCAGTGGTCAACGCGGAACTCCCTAGCTGCCAAGAGCACTTTTTACTGTGCGCACCCAACCAGAGAGACGGGAGGAGCACATTTCAGAAAACGTGCTCAGCTCGTCGAGAAAATGCGATTTAAGCAATAAAATTAAAAATGCACCTAAAACCTAAACCAAACGTTGCAGGTGCTTATTTCTTCATGCGCAGTGGTCAACGCGGCACTCTCTAGCTGCCAAGAGCACTTTTTACTGTGCGCACCCAACCAGAGTGACGGGAGGAGCACATTTCAGAAAACGTGCGCAGCTCGTCGAGAAAACGCGATTTAAGCAATAAAATTAAAAATGCACCTAAAACCTAAATCAAACGTTGCAGGTGCTTATTTCTTCATGCGCAGTGGTCAACGCGGCACTCTCTAGCTGCCAAGAGCACTTTTTACTGTGCGCACCCAACCAGAGTGACGGGAGGAGCACATTTCAGAAAACGTGCTCAGCTCGTCGAGAAAATGCGATTTAAGCAATAAGATTAAAGATGCACCTAAAACCTAAACCAAACGTTGCAGGTGCTTATTTCTTAATGCGCAGTGGTCAACGCGGCACTCTCTAGCTGCCAGGAGCACTTTTTACTACGCGCACCCATCCAGAGCGACGGGAGGAGCACATTTCAGAAAACGTGCTCAGCTCGTCGAGAGAATGCGATTTAAGCAATAAAATAAAAAATGCACCTAAAACCTAAACCAAACGTCGCAGGTGCTTATTTCTTCATGCGCAGTGGTCAACGCGGCACTCTTTAGCTGCCAGGAGCACTTTTTACTACGCGCGCCCAACCAGAGCGACGGGAGGAGCACATTTCAGAAAACGTGCTCAGCTCGTCGAGAAAATGCGATTTAAGCAATAAAATTAAAAATGCACCTAAAACCTAAACCAAACGTTGCAGGTGCTTATTTCTTCATGCGCAGTGGTCAACGCGGCACTCTCTAGCTGCCAGGAGCACTTTTTACTATGCGCGCCCAACCAGAGCAACGGGAGGAGCACATTTCAGAAAACGTGCTCAGCTCGTCGAGAGAATGCGATTTAAGCAATAAAATTGAAAATGCACCTAAAACCTAAACCAAACGTTGCAGGTGCTTATTTCTTCGTGCGCAGTGGTCAACGCGGAACTCCCTAGCTGCCAGGAGCTCTTTTTACTGTGCGCACCCAACCAGAGCGACGGGAGGAGCACATTTCAGAAAACGTGCTCAGCTCGTCGAGAAAATGCGATTTAAGCAATAAAATTAAAAATGCAGCTAAAACCTAAACCAAACGTTGCAGGTGCTTATTTCTTCGTGCGTAGTGCTCAACGCGGCACTCCCTAGCTGCCAGGAGCACTTTTTACTGTGCGCACCCAACCAGAGTGACGGGAGGAGCACATTTCAGAAAACGTGCTCAGCTCGTCGAGAAAATGCGATTTAAGCAATAAAATTAAAAATGCACCTAAAACCTAAACCAAACGTTGCAGGTGCTTATTTCTTCATGCGCAGTGGTCAACGCGGCACTCTCTAGCTGCCAAGAGCACTTTTTACTGTGCGCACCCAACCAGAGTGACGGGAGGAGCACATTTCAGAAAACGTGCTCAGCTCGTCGAGAAAATGCGATTAAAGCAATAAGATTAAAAATGCACCTAAAACCTAAACCAAACGTTGCAGGTGCTTATTTCTTCATGCGCAGTGGTCAACGCGGCACTCTCTAGCTGCCAGGAGCACTTTTTACTACGCGCACCCAACCAGAGCGACGGGAGGAGCACATTTCAGAAAACGTGCTCAGCCCGTCGAGAAAATGCGATTTAAGCAATAAAATAAAAAATGCACCTAAAACCTAAACCAAACGTTGCAGGTGCTTATTTCTTCGTGCGCAGTGGTCAACGCGGCACTCCCTAGCTGCCAGGAGCTCTTTTTACTACGCGCACCCAACCAGAGCGACGGGAGGAGCACATTTCAGAAAACGTGCTCAGCTCGTCGAGAGAATGCGATTTGAGCAATAAAATAAAAAATGCACCTAAAACCTAAATCAAACGTTGCAGGTGCTTATTTCTTCATGCGCAGTGGTCAACGCGGCACTCTCTAGCTGCCAGGAGCACTTTTTACTGTGCGCACCCAACCAGAGTGACGGGAGGAGCACATTTCAGAAAACGTGCTCAGCTCGTCGAGAAAATGCGATTTAAGCAATAAAATTAAAAATGCACCTAAAACCTAAACCAAACGTTGCAGGTGCTTATTTCTTCATGCGCAGTGGTCAACGCGGCACTCTCTAGCTGCCAAGAGCACTTTTACTGTGCGCACCCAACCAGAGTGACGGGAGGAGCACATTTCAGAAAACGTGCTCAGCTCGTCGAGAAAATGCGATTTAAGCAATAAGATTAAAGATGCACCTAAAACCTAAACCAAACGTTGCAGGTGCTTATTTCTTCATGCGCAGTGGTCAACGCGGCACTCTCTAGCTGCCAGGAGCACTTTTTACTACGCGCACCCAACCAGAGCGACGGGAGGAGCACATTTCAGAAAACGTGCTCAGCTCGTCGAGAGAATGCGATTTAAGCAATAAAATAAAAAAATGCACCTAAAACCTAAACCAAACGTTGCAGGTGCTTATTTCTTCGTGCGCAGTGGTCAACGCGGCACTCCCTAGCTGCCAGGAGCACTTTTTACTGTGCGCACCCAACCAGAGTGACGGGAGGAGCACATTTCAGAAAACGTGCTCAGCTCGTCGAGAAAATGCGATTTAAGCAATAAAATTAAAAATGCACCTAAAACCTAAACCAAACGTTGCAGGTGCTTATTTCTTCATGCGCAGTGGTCAACGCGGCACTCTCTAGCTGCCAGGAGCACTTTTTACTATGCGCGCCCAACCAGAGCGACGGGAGGAGCACATTTCAGAAAACGTGCTCAGCTCGTCGAGAAAATGCGATTTAAGCAATAAAATTAAAAATGCACCTAAAACCTAAACCAAACGTTGCAGGTGCTTATTTCTTCATGCGCAGTGGTCAACGCGGCACTCCCGAGCTGCCAAGAGCACTTTTTACTGTGCGCACCCAACCAGAGCGACGGGAGGAGCACATTTCAGAAAACGTGCTCAGCTCGTCGAGAGAATGCGATTTAAGCAATAAAATTAAAAATGCACCTAAAACCTAAACCAAACGTTGCAGTTGCTTGTTTCTTCGTGCGTAGTGCTCAACGCGGCACTCCCTAGCTGCCAGGAGCACTTTTTACTGTGCGCACCCAACCAGAGTGACGGGAGGAGCACATTTCAGAAAACGTGCTCAGCTCGTCGAGAAAATGCGATTTAAGCAATAAAATTAAAAATGCACCTAAAACCTAAACCAAACGTTGCAGCTGCTTATTTCTTCATGCGCAGTGGTCAACGCGGCACTCTCTAGCTGCCAAGAGCACTTTTTACTGTGCGCACCCAACCAGAGTGACGGGAGGAGCACATTTCAGAAAACGTGCTCAGCTCGTCGAGAAAATGCGATTTAAGCAATAAGATTAAAAATGCACCTAAAACCTAAATCAAACGTTGCAGGTGCTTATTTCTTCATGCGCAGTGGTCAACGCGGCACTCTCTAGCTGCCAGGAGCACTTTTTACTATGCGCACCCAACCAGAGTGACGGGAGGAGCACATTTCAGAAAACGTGCTCAGCTCGTCGAGAAAATGCGATTTAAGCAATAAAATTAAAAATGCACCTAAAACCTAAACCAAACGTTGCAGGTGCTTATTTCTTCATGCGCAGTGGTCAACGCGGCACTCTCTAGCTGCCAAGAGCACTTTTTACTGTGCGCACCTAACCAGAGTGACGGGAGGAGCACATTTCAGAAAACGTGCTCAGCTCGTCGAGAAAATGCGATTTAAGCAATAAGATTAAAAATGCACCTAAAACCTAAACCAAACGTCGCAGGTGCTTATTTCTTCATGCGCAGTGGTCAACGCGGCACTCTCTAGCTGCCAGGAGCACTTTTTACTACGCGCACCCAACCAGAGCGACGGGAGGAGCACATTTCAGAAAACGTGCTCAGCTCGTCGAGAGAATGCGATTTAAGCAATAAAATTGAAAATGCACCTAAAACCTAAACCAAACGTTGCAGGTGCTTATTTCTTCGTGCGCAGTGGTCAACGCGGAACTCCCTAGCTGCCAGGAGCTCTTTTTACTGTGCGCACCCAACCAGAGCGACGGGAGGAGCACATTTCAGAAAACGTGCTCAGCTCGTCGAGAAAATGCGATTTAAGCAATAAGATTAAAAATGCACCTTAAACCTAAACCAAACGTTGCAGGTGCTTATTTCTTCATGCGCAGTGGTCAACGCGGCACTCTCTAGCTGCCAGGAGCACTTTTTACTACGCGCACCCAACCAGAGCGACGGGAGGAGCACATTTCAGAAAACGTGCTCAGCTCGTCGAGAGAATGCGATTTAAGCAATAAAATAAAAAATGCACCTAAAACCTAAACCAAACGTTGCAGGTGCTTACTTCTTCGTGCGCAGTGGTCAACGCGGCACTCCCTAGCTGCCAGGAGCTCTTTTTACTGTGCGCACCCAACCAGAGCGACGGGAGGAGCACATTTCAGAAAACGTGATCAGCTCGTCGAGAGAATGCGATTTAAGCAATAAAATAAAAAAATGCACCTAAAACCTAAACCAAACGTTGCAGGTGCTTATTTCTTCGTGCGCAGTGGTCAACGCGGCACTCCCTAGCTGCCAGGAGCACTTTTTACTGTGCGCACCCAACTAGAGTGACGGGAGGAGCACATTTCAGAAAACGTGCTCAGCTCGTCGAGAAAATGCGATTTAAGCAATAAAATTAAAAATGCACCTAAAACCTAAACCAAACGTTGCAGGTGCTTATTTCTTCATGCGCAGTGGTCAACGCGGCACTCTCTAGCTGCCAGGAGCACTTTTTACTATGCGCACCCAACCAGAGCGACGGGAGGAGCACATTTCAGAAAACGTGCTCAGCTCGTCGAGAAAATGCGATTTAAGCAATAAAATTAAAAATGCACCTAAAACCTAAACCAAACGTTGCAGGTGCTTATTTCTTCATGCGCAGTGGTCAACGCGGCACTCCCGAGCTGCCAAGAGCACTTTTTACTGTGCGCACCTAACCAGAGTGACGGGAGGAGCACATTTCAGAAAACGTGCTCAGCTCGTCGAGAAAATGCGATTTAAGCAATAAGATTAAAAATGCACCTAAAACCTAAACCAAACGTTGCAGGTGCTTATTTCTTCATGCGCAGTGGTCAACGCGGCACTCTCTAGCTGCCAGGAGCAGTTTTTACTACGCGCACCCAACCAGAGCGACGGGAGGAGCACATTTCAGAAAACGTGCTCAGCTCGTCGAGAGAATGCGATTTAAGCAATAAAATAAAAAATGCACGTAAAACCTAAACCAAACGTTGCAGGTGCTTATTTCTTCGTGCGCAGTGGTCAACGCGGCACTCCCTAGCTGCCAGGAGCACTTTTTACTGTGCGCACAAAACCAGAGTGACGGGAGGACACATTTCAGAAAACGTGCTCAGCTCGTCGAGAAAATGCGATTTAAGCAATAAAATTAAAAATGCACCTAAAACCTAAACCAAACGTTGCAGGTGCTTATTTCTTCATGCGCAGTGGTCAACGCGGCACTCTTTAGCTGCCAGGAGCACTTTTTACTACGCGCGCCCAACCAGAGCGACGGGAGGAGCACATTTCAGAAAACGTGCTCAGCTCGTCGAGAAAATGCGATTTAAGCAATAAAATTAAAAATGCACCTAAAACCTAAACCAAACGTTGCAGGTGCTTATTTCTTCATGCGCAGTGGTCAACGCGGCACTCTCTAGCTGCCAGGAGCACTTTTTACTACGCGCACCCAACCAGAGCGACGGGAGGAGCACATTTCAGAAAACGTGCTCAGCTCGTCGAGAGAATGCGATTTGAGCAATAAAATAAAAAATGCACCTAAAACCTAAACCAAACGTTGCAGGTGCTTATTTCTTCGTGCGCAGTGGTCAACGCGGCACTCCCTAGCTGCCAGGAGCTCTTTTTACTGTGTGCACCCAACCAGAGCGACGGGAGGAGCACATTTCAGAAAACGTGCTCAGCTCGTCGAGAGAATGCGATTTAATCAATAAAATAAAAAATGCACCTAAAACCTAAACCAAACGTTGCAGGTGCTTATTTCTTCATGCGCAGTGGTCAACGCGGCACTCTCTAGCTGCCAGGAGCACTTTTTACTATGCGCACCCAACCAGAGCGACGGGAGGAGCACATTTCAGAAAACGTGCTCAGCTCGTCGAGAAAATGCGATTTAAGCAATAAAATTAAAAATGCACCTAAAACCTAAACCAAACGTTGCAGGTGCTTATTTCTTCATGCGCAGTGGTCAACGCGGCACTCCCGAGCTGCCACGAGCACTTTTTACTGTGCGCACCTAACCAGAGTGACGGGAGGAGCACACTTCAGAAAACGTGCTCAGCTCGTCGAGAAAATGCGATTTAAGCAATAAGATTAAAAATGCACCTAAAACCTAAACCAAACGTTGCAGGTGCTTATTTCTTCATGCGCAGTGGTCAACGCGGCACTCTCTAGCTGCCAGGAGCACTTTTTACTACGCGCACCCAACCAGAGCGACGGGAGGAGCACATTTCAGAAAACGTGCTCAGCTCGTCGAGAGAATGCGATTTGAGCAATAAAATAAAAAATGCACCTAAAACCTAAACCAAACGTTGCAGGTGCTTATTTCTTCGTGCGCAGTGGTCAACGCGGCACTCCCTAGCTGCCAGGAGCTCTTTTTACTGTGCGCACCCAACCAGAGTGACGGGAGGAGCACATTTCAGAAAACGTGCTCAGCTCGTCGAGAAAATGCGATTTAAGCAATAAAATTAAAAATGCACCTAAAACCTAAACCAAACGTTGCAGGTGCTTATTTCTTCATGCGCAGTGGTCAACGCGGCACTCTCTAGCTGCCAAGAGCACTTTTTACTGTGCGCACCCAACCAGAGTGACGGGAGGAGCACATTTCAGAAAACGTGCTCAGCTCGTCGAGAAAATGCGATTTAAGCAATAAGATTAAAAATGCACCTAAAACCTAAACCAAACGTTGCAGGTGCTTATTTCTTCATGCGCAGTGGTCAACGCGGCACTCTCTAGCTGCCAAGAGCACTTTTTACTGTGCGCACCCAACCAGAGTGAAGGGAGGAGCACATTTCAGAAAACGTGCTCAGCTCGTCGAGAGAATGTGATTTAAGCAATAAAATAAAAAATGCACCTAAAACCTAAACCAAACGTTGCAGGTGCTTATTTCTTCGTGCGCAGTGGTCAACGCGGAACTCCCTAGCTGCCAGGAGCTCTTTTTACTGTGCGCACCCAACCAGAGCGACGGGAGGAGCACATTTCAGAAAACGTGCTCAGCTCGTCGAGAAAATGCGATTTAAGCAATAAAATTGAAAATGCACCTAAAACCTAAACCAAACGTTGCAGCTGCTTATTTCTTCATGCGCAGTGGTCAACGCGGCACTCTCTAGCTGCCAAGAGCACTTTTTACTGTGCGCACCCAACCAGAGTGACGGGAGGAGCACATTTCAGAAAACGTGCTCAGCTCGTCGAGAAAATGCACCTAAAACCTAAATCAAACGTTGCAGGTGCTTATTTCTTCATGCGCAGTGGTCAACGCGGCACTCTCTAGCTGCCAGGAGCACTTTTTACTGTGCGCACCCAACCAGAGTGACGGGAGGAGCACATTTCAGAAAACGTGCTCAGCTCGTCGAGAAAATGCGATTTAAGCAATAAAATTAAAAATGCACCTAAAACCTAAACCAAACGTTGCAGGTGCTTATTTCTTCATGCGCAGTGGTCAACGCGGCACTCTCTAGCTGCCAGGAGCACTTTTTACTACGCGCACCCAACCAGAGCGACGGGAGGAGCACATTTCAGAAAACGTGCTCAGCTCGTCGAGAGAATGCGATTCAAGCAATAAAATAAAAAAATGCACCTAAAACCTAAACCAAACGTTGCAGGTGCTTATTTCTTCGTGCGCAGTGGTCAACGCGGCACTCCCTAGCTGCCAGGAGCACTTTTTACTGTGCGCACCCAACCAGAGTGACGGGAGGAGCACATTTCAGAAAACGTGCTCAGCTCGTCGAGAAAATGCGATTTAAGCAATAAAATTAAAAATGCACCTAAAACCTAAACCAAACGTTGCAGCTGCTTATTTCTTCATGCGCAGTGGTCAACGCGGCACTCTCTAGCTGCCAAGAGCACTTTTTACTGTGCGCACCCAACCAGAGTGACGGGAGGAGCACATTTCAGAAAACGTGCTCAGCTCGTCGAGAAAATGCAGCTAAAACCTAAATCAAACGTTGCAGGTGCTTATTTCTTCATGCGCAGTGGTCAACGCGGCACTCTCTAGCTGCCAGGAGCACTTTTTACTACGCGCACCCAACCAGAGCGACGGGAGGAGCACATTTCAGAAAACGTGCTCAGCTCGTCGAGAGAATGCGATTTAAGCAATAATATAAAAAATGCACCTAAAACCTAAACAAAACGTTGCAGGTGCTTATTTCTTTGTGCGCAGTGGTCAACGCGGCACTCTCTAGCTGCCAAGAGCACTTTTTACTATGCGCACCCAACCAGAGTGACGGGATGAGCACATTTGAGAAAACGTGCTCAGCTCGTCGAGAAAATGCGATTTAAGCAATAAAATTAAAAATCCACCTAAAACCTAAACCAAACGTTGCAGGTGCTTATTTCTTCGTGCGCAGTGGTCAACGCGGCACTCCCTAGCTGCCAGGAGCACTTTTTACTGTGCGCACCCAACCAGAGTGACGGAAGGAGCACATTTCAGAAAACGTACTCAGCTCGTCGAGAAAATGCGATTTAAGCAATAAAATTAAAAATGCACCTAAAACCTAAACCAAACGTTGCAGGTGCCTATTTCTTCATGTGCAGTGGTCAACGCGGCACTCTCTAGCTGCCAGGAGCACTTTTTACTATGCGCGCACAACCAGAGCGACGGGAGGAGCACATTTCAGAAAACGTGCTCAGCTCGTCGAGAGAATGCGATTTAAGCAATAAAATTAAAAATGCACCTAAGACCTAAACCAAACGTTGCAGGTGCTTATTTCTTCGTGCGCAGTGGTCAACGCGGAACTCCCTAGCTGCCAAGAGCACTTTTTACTGTGCGCACCCAACCAGAGAGACGGGAGGAGCACATTTCAGAAAACGTGCTCAGCTCGTCGAGAAAATGCGATTTAAGCAATAAAATTAAAAATGCACCTAAAACCTAAACCAAACGTTGCAGGTGCTTATTTCTTCATGCGCAGTGGTCAACGCGGCACTCTCTAGCTGCCAAGAGCACTTTTTACTGTGCGCACCCAACCAGAGTGACGGGAGGAGCACATTTCAGAAAACGTGCGCAGCTCGTCGAGAAAACGCGATTTAAGCAATAAAATTAAAAATGCACCTAAAACCTAAATCAAACGTTGCAGGTGCTTATTTCTTCATGCGCAGTGGTCAACGCGGCACTCTCTAGCTGCCAAGAGCACTTTTTACTGTGCGCACCCAACCAGAGTGACGGGAGGAGCACATTTCAGAAAACGTGCTCAGCTCGTCGAGAAAATGCGATTTAAGCAATAAGATTAAAGATGCACCTAAAACCTAAACCAAACGTTGCAGGTGCTTATTTCTTAATGCGCAGTGGTCAACGCGGCACTCTCTAGCTGCCAGGAGCACTTTTTACTACGCGCACCCATCCAGAGCGACGGGAGGAGCACATTTCAGAAAACGTGCTCAGCTCGTCGAGAGAATGCGATTTAAGCAATAAAATAAAAAATGCACCTAAAACCTAAACCAAACGTCGCAGGTGCTTATTTCTTCATTCGCAGTGGTCAACGCGGCACTCTTTAGCTGCCAGGAGCACTTTTTACTACGCGCGCCCAACCAGAGCGACGGGAGGAGCACATTTCAGAAAACGTGCTCAGCTCGTCGAGAAAATGCGATTTAAGCAATAAAATTAAAAATGCACCTAAAACCTAAACCAAACGTTGCAGGTGCTTATTTCTTCATGCGCAGTGGTCAACGCGGCACTCTCTAGCTGCCAGGAGCACTTTTTACTATGCGCGCCCAACCAGAGCAACGGGAGGAGCACATTTCAGAAAACGTGCTCAGCTCGTCGAGAGAATGCGATTTAAGCAATAAAATTGAAAATGCACCTAAAACCTAAACCAAACGTTGCAGGTGCTTATTTCTTCGTGCGCAGTGGTCAACGCGGAACTCCCTAGCTGCCAGGAGCTCTTTTTACTGTGCGCACCCAACCAGAGCGACGGGAGGAGCACATTTCAGAAAACGTGCTCAGCTCGTCGAGAAAATGCGATTTAAGCAATAAAATTAAAAATGCAGCTAAAACCTAAACCAAACGTTGCAGGTGCTTATTTCTTCGTGCGTAGTGCTCAACGCGGCACTCCCTAGCTGCCAGGAGCACTTTTTACTGTGCGCACCCAACCAGAGTGACGGGAGGAGCACATTTCAGAAAACGTGCTCAGCTCGTCGAGAAAATGCGATTTAAGCAATAAAATTAAAAATGCACCTAAAACCTAAACCAAACGTTGCAGGTGCTTATTTCTTCATGCGCAGTGGTCAACGCGGCACTCTCTAGCTGCCAAGAGCACTTTTTACTGTGCGCACCCAACCAGAGTGACGGGAGGAGCACATTTCAGAAAACGTGCTCAGCTCGTCGAGAAAATGCGATTAAAGCAATAAGATTAAAAATGCACCTAAAACCTAAACCAAACGTTGCAGGTGCTTATTTCTTCATGCGCAGTGGTCAACGCGGCACTCTCTAGCTGCCAGGAGCACTTTTTACTACGCGCACCCAACCAGAGCGACGGGAGGAGCACATTTCAGAAAACGTGCTCAGCCCGTCGAGAAAATGCGATTTAAGCAATAAAATAAAAAATGCACCTAAAACCTAAACCAAACGTTGCAGGTGCTTATTTCTTCGTGCGCAGTGGTCAACGCGGCACTCCCTAGCTGCCAGGAGCTCTTTTTACTACGCGCACCCAACCAGAGCGACGGGAGGAGCACATTTCAGAAAACGTGCTCAGCTCGTCGAGAGAATGCGATTTGAGCAATAAAATAAAAAATGCACCTAAAACCTAAATCAAACGTTGCAGGTGCTTATTTCTTCATGCGCAGTGGTCAACGCGGCACTCTCTAGCTGCCAGGAGCACTTTTTACTGTGCGCACCCAACCAGAGTGACGGGAGGAGCACATTTCAGAAAACGTGCTCAGCTCGTCGAGAAAATGCGATTTAAGCAATAAAATTAAAAATGCACCTAAAACCTAAACCAAACGTTGCAGGTGCTTATTTCTTCATGCGCAGTGGTCAACGCGGCACTCTCTAGCTGCCAAGAGCACTTTTACTGTGCGCACCCAACCAGAGTGACGGGAGGAGCACATTTCAGAAAACGTGCTCAGCTCGTCGAGAAAATGCGATTTAAGCAATAAGATTAAAGATGCACCTAAAACCTAAACCAAACGTTGCAGGTGCTTATTTCTTCATGCGCAGTGGTCAACGCGGCACTCTCTAGCTGCCAGGAGCACTTTTTACTACGCGCACCCAACCAGAGCGACGGGAGGAGCACATTTCAGAAAACGTGCTCAGCTCGTCGAGAGAATGCGATTTAAGCAATAAAATAAAAAAATGCACCTAAAACCTAAACCAAACGTTGCAGGTGCTTATTTCTTCGTGCGCAGTGGTCAACGCGGCACTCCCTAGCTGCCAGGAGCACTTTTTACTGTGCGCACCCAACCAGAGTGACGGGAGGAGCACATTTCAGAAAACGTGCTCAGCTCGTCGAGAAAATGCGATTTAAGCAATAAAATTAAAAATGCACCTAAAACCTAAACCAAACGTTGCAGGTGCTTATTTCTTCATGCGCAGTGGTCAACGCGGCACTCTCTAGCTGCCAGGAGCACTTTTTACTATGCGCGCCCAACCAGAGCGACGGGAGGAGCACATTTCAGAAAACGTGCTCAGCTCGTCGAGAAAATGCGATTTAAGCAATAAAATTAAAAATGCACCTAAAACCTAAACCAAACGTTGCAGGTGCTTATTTCTTCATGCGCAGTGGTCAACGCGGCACTCCCGAGCTGCCAAGAGCACTTTTTACTGTGCGCACCCAACCAGAGCGACGGGAGGAGCACATTTCAGAAAACGTGCTCAGCTCGTCGAGAGAATGCGATTTAAGCAATAAAATTAAAAATGCACCTAAAACCTAAACCAAACGTTGCAGTTGCTTGTTTCTTCGTGCGTAGTGCTCAACGCGGCACTCCCTAGCTGCCAGGAGCACTTTTTACTGTGCGCACCCAACCAGAGTGACGGGAGGAGCACATTTCAGAAAACGTGCTCAGCTCGTCGAGAAAATGCGATTTAAGCAATAAAATTAAAAATGCACCTAAAACCTAAACCAAACGTTGCAGCTGCTTATTTCTTCATGCGCAGTGGTCAACGCGGCACTCTCTAGCTGCCAAGAGCACTTTTTACTGTGCGCACCCAACCAGAGTGACGGGAGGAGCACATTTCAGAAAACGTGCTCAGCTCGTCGAGAAAATGCGATTTAAGCAATAAGATTAAAAATGCACCTAAAACCTAAATCAAACGTTGCAGGTGCTTATTTCTTCATGCGCAGTGGTCAACGCGGCACTCTCTAGCTGCCAGGAGCACTTTTTACTGTGCGCACCCAACCAGAGTGACGGGAGGAGCACATTTCAGAAAACGTGCTCAGCTCGTCGAGAAAATGCGATTTAAGCAATAAAATTAAAAATGCACCTAAAACCTAAACCAAACGTTGCAGGTGCTTATTTCTTCATGCGCAGTGGTCAACGCGGCACTCTCTAGCTGCCAAGAGCACTTTTTACTGTGCGCACCTAACCAGAGTGACGGGAGGAGCACATTTCAGAAAACGTGCTCAGCTCGTCGAGAAAATGCGATTTAAGCAATAAGATTAAAAATGCACCTAAAACCTAAACCAAACGTCGCAGGTGCTTATTTCTTCATGCGCAGTGGTCAACGCGGCACTCTCTAGCTGCCAGGAGCACTTTTTACTACGCGCACCCAACCAGAGCGACGGGAGGAGCACATTTCAGAAAACGTGCTCAGCTCGTCGAGAGAATGCGATTTAAGCAATAAAATTGAAAATGCACCTAAAACCTAAACCAAACGTTGCAGGTGCTTATTTCTTCGTGCGCAGTGGTCAACGCGGAACTCCCTAGCTGCCAGGAGCTCTTTTTACTGTGCGCACCCAACCAGAGCGACGGGAGGAGCACATTTCAGAAAACGTGCTCAGCTCGTCGAGAAAATGCGATTTAAGCAATAAGATTAAAAATGCACCTAAAACCTAAACCAAACGTTGCAGGTGCTTATTTCTTCATGCGCAGTGGTCAACGCGGCACTCTCTAGCTGCCAGGAGCACTTTTTACTACGCGCACCCAACCAGAGCGACGGGAGGAGCACATTTCAGAAAACGTGCTCAGCTCGTCGAGAGAATGCGATTTAAGCAATAAAATAAAAAATGCACCTAAAACCTAAACCAAACGTTGCAGGTGCTTACTTCTTCGTGCGCAGTGGTCAACGCGGCACTCCCTAGCTGCCAGGAGCTCTTTTTACTGTGCGCACCCAACCAGAGCGACGGGAGGAGCACATTTCAGAAAACGTGATCAGCTCGTCGAGAGAATGCGATTTAAGCAATAAAATAAAAAAATGCACCTAAAACCTAAACCAAACGTTGCAGGTGCTTATTTCTTCGTGCGCAGTGGTCAACGCGGCACTCCCTAGCTGCCAGGAGCACTTTTTACTGTGCGCACCCAACTAGAGTGACGGGAGGAGCACATTTCAGAAAACGTGCTCAGCTCGTCGAGAAAATGCGATTTAAGCAATAAAATTAAAAATGCACCTAAAACCTAAACCAAACGTTGCAGGTGCTTATTTCTTCATGCGCAGTGGTCAACGCGGCACTCTCTAGCTGCCAGGAGCACTTTTTACTATGCGCACCCAACCAGAGCGACGGGAGGAGCACATTTCAGAAAACGTGCTCAGCTCGTCGAGAAAATGCGATTTAAGCAATAAAATTAAAAATGCACCTAAAACCTAAACCAAACGTTGCAGGTGCTTATTTCTTCATGCGCAGTGGTCAACGCGGCACTCCCGAGCTGCCAAGAGCACTTTTTACTGTGCGCACCTAACCAGAGTGACGGGAGGAGCACATTTCAGAAAACGTGCTCAGCTCGTCGAGAAAATGCGATTTAAGCAATAAGATTAAAAATGCACCTAAAACCTAAACCAAACGTTGCAGGTGCTTATTTCTTCATGCGCAGTGGTCAACGCGGCACTCTCTAGCTGCCAGGAGCAGTTTTTACTACGCGCACCCAACCAGAGCGACGGGAGGAGCACATTTCAGAAAACGTGCTCAGCTCGTCGAGAAAATGCGATTTAAGCAATAAAATTAAAAATGCACCTAAAACCTAAACCAAACGTTGCAGGTGCTTATTTCTTCATGCGCAGTGGTCAACGCGGCACTCTTTAGCTGCCAGGAGCACTTTTTACTACGCGCGCCCAACCAGAGCGACGGGAGGAGCACATTTCAGAAAACGTGCTCAGCTCGTCGAGAAAATGCGATTTAAGCAATAAAATTAAAAATGCACCTAAAACCTAAACCAAACGTTGCAGGTGCTTATTTCTTCATGCGCAGTGGTCAACGCGGCACTCTCTAGCTGCCAGGAGCACTTTTTACTACGCGCACCCAACCAGAGCGACGGGAGGAGCACATTTCAGAAAACGTGCTCAGCTCGTCGAGAGAATGCGATTTGAGCAATAAAATAAAAAATGCACCTAAAACCTAAACCAAACGTTGCAGGTGCTTATTTCTTCGTGCGCAGTGGTCAACGCGGCACTCCCTAGCTGCCAGGAGCTCTTTTTACTGTGTGCACCCAACCAGAGCGACGGGAGGAGCACATTTCAGAAAACGTGCTCAGCTCGTCGAGAGAATGCGATTTAATCAATAAAATAAAAAATGCACCTAAAACCTAAACCAAACGTTGCAGGTGCTTATTTCTTCGTGCGCAGTGGTCAACGCGGCACTCCCTAGCTGACAGGAGCTCTTTTTACTGTGCGCACCCAACCAGAGCGACGGGAGGAGCACATTTCAGAAAACGTGCTCAGCTCGTCGAGAGAATGCGATTTAAGCAATAAAATTAAAAATGCACCTAAAACCTAAACCAAACGTTGCAAGTGCTTATTTCTTCGTGCGCAGTGGTCAACGCGGAACTGCCGAGCTGCCAGGAGCTCTTTTTACTGTGCGCACCCAACCAGAGCGACGGGAGGAGCACATTTCAGAAAACGTGCTCAGCTCGTCGAGAAAATGCGATTTAAGCAATAAAATTAAAGATGCAGCTAAAACCTAAACAAAACGTTGCAGGTGCTTATTTCTTCGTGCGTAGTGCTCAACGCGGCACTCCCTAGCTGCCAGGAGCACTTTTTACTGTGTGCACCCAACCAGAGTGACGGGAGGAGCACATTTCAGAAAACGTGCTCAGCTCGTCGAGAAAATGCGATTTAAGCAATAAAATTAAAAATGCACCTAAAACCTAAACCAAACGTTGCAGCTGCTTATTTCTTCATGCGCAGTGGTCAACGCGGCACTCTCTAGCTGCCAAGAGCACTTTTTACTGTGCGCACCCAACCAGAGTGACGGGAGGAGCACATTTCAGAAAACGTGCTCAGCTCGTCGAGAAAATGCGATTTAAGCAATAAGATTAAAAATGCACCTAAAACCTAAATCAAACGTTGCAGGTGCTTATTTCTTCATGCGCAGTGGTCAACGCGGCACTCTCTAGCTGCCAAGAGCACTTTTTACTGTGCGCACCCAACCAGAGTGAAGGGAGGAGCACATTTCAGAAAACGTGCACAGCTCGTCGAGAAAATGCGATTTAAGCAATAAAATTAAAAATGCACCTAAAACCTAAACCAAACGTTGCAGGTGCTTATTTCTTCATGCGCAGTGGTCAACGCGGCACTCTCTAGCTGCCAGGAGCACTTTTTACTACGCGCACCCAACCAGAGCGACGGGAGGAGCACATTTCAGAAAACGTGCTCAGCTCGTCGAGAGAATGCGATTTAAGCAATAAAATAAAAAATGCACCTAAAACCTAAACCAAACGTTGCAGGTGCTTATTTCTTCGTGCGCAGTGGTCAACGCGGCACTCCCTAGCTGCCAGGAGCACTTTTTACTGTGCGCACCCAACCAGAGTGACGGGAGGAGCACATTTCAGAAAACGTGCTCAGCTCGTCGAGAGAATGCGATTTAAGCAATAAAATAAAAAATGCACCTAAAACCTATAAACCAAACGTTGCAGGTGCTTATTTCTTCATGCGCAGTGGTCAACGCGGCACTCTTTAGCTGCCAGGAGCACTTTTTACTACGCGCGCCCAACCAGAGCGACGGGAGGAGCACATTTCAGAAAACGTGCTCAGCTCGTCGAGAAAATGCGATTTAAGCAATAAAATTAAAAATGCACCTAAAACCTAAACCAAACGTTGCAGGTGCTTATTTCTTCATGCGCAGTGGTCAACGCGGCACTCTCTAGCTGCCAGGAGCACTTTTTACTATGCGCGCCCAACCAGAGCAACGGGAGGAGCACATTTCAGAAAACGTGCTCAGCTCGTCGAGAGAATGCGATTTAAGCAATAAAATTGAAAATGCACCTAAAACCTAAACCAAACGTTGCAGGTGCTTATTTCTTCGTGCGCAGTGGTCAACGCGGCACTCCCTAGCTGCCAGGAGCTCTTTTTACTGTGTGCACCCAACCAGAGCGACGGGAGGAGCACATTTCAGAAAACGTGCTCAGCTCGTCGAGAAAACGTGATTTAAGCAATAAGATTAAAAATGCACCTTAAACCTAAACCAAACGTTGCAGGTGCTTATTTCTTCGTGCGCAGTGGTCAACGCGGCACTCCCTAGCTGCCAGGAGCTCTTTTTACTGTGTGCACCCAACCAGAGCGACGGGAGGAGCACATTTCAGAAAACGTGCTCAGCTCGTCGAGAAAACGTGATTTAAGCAATAAGATTAAAAATGCACCTAAAACCTAAATCAAACGTTGCAGGTGCTTATTTCTTCATGCGCAGTGGTCAACGCGGCACTCTCTAGCTGCCAGGAGCAGTTTTTACTGTGCGCACCCAACCAGAGTGACGGGAGGAGCACATTTCAGAAAACGTGCTCAGCTCGTCGAGAAAATGCGATTTAAGCAATAAGATTAAAAATGCACCTAAAACCTAAACCGAACGTTGCAGGTGCTTATTTCTTCATGCGCAGTGGTCAACGCGGCACTCTCTAGCTGCCAGGAGCACTTTTTACTACGCGCACCCAACCAGAGCGACGGGAGGAGCACATTTCAGAAAACGTGCTCAGCTCGTCGAGAGAATGTGATTTAAGCAATAAAATAAAAAATGCACCTAAAACCTAAACCAAACGTTGCAGGTGCTTATTTCTTCGTGCGCAGTGGTCAACGCGGAACTCCCTAGCTGCCAGGAGCTCTTTTTACTGTGCGCACCCAACCAGAGCGACGGGAGGAGCACATTTCAGAAAACGTGCTCAGCTCGTCGAGAAAATGCGATTTAAGCAATAAAATTAAAAATGCACCTAAAACCTAAACCAAACGTTGCAGGTGCTTATTTCTTCATGCGCAGTGGTCAACGCGGCACTCTCTAGCTGCCAAGAGCACTTTTTACTGTGCGCACCCAACCAGAGTGACGGGAGGAGCACATTTCAGAAAACGTGCTCAGCTCGTCGAGAAAATGCGATTTAAGCAATAAAATTAAAAATGCACCTAAAACCTAAACCAAACGTTGCAGGTGCTTATTTCTTCATGCGCAGTGGTCAACGCGGCACTCTTTAGCTGCCAGGAGCACTTTTTACTACGCGCGCCCAACCAGAGCGACGGGAGGAGCACATTTCAGAAAACGTGCTCAGCTCGTCGAGAAAATGCGATTTAAGCAATAAAATTAAAAATGCACCTAAAACCTAAACCAAACGTTGCAGGTGCTTATTTCTTCATGCGCAGTGGTCAACGCGGCACTCTCTAGCTGCCAGGAGCACTTTTTACTACGCGCACCCAACCAGAGCGACGGGAGGAGCACATTTCAGAAAACGTGCTCAGCTCGTCGAGAGAATGCGATTTGAGCAATAAAATAAAAAATGCACCTAAAACCTAAACCAAACGTTGCAGGTGCTTATTTCTTCGTGCGCAGTGGTCAACGCGGCACTCCCTAGCTGCCAGGAGCTCTTTTTACTGTGTGCACCCAACCAGAGCGACGGGAGGAGCACATTTCAGAAAACGTGCTCAGCTCGTCGAGAGAATGCGATTTAATCAATAAAATAAAAAATGCACCTAAAACCTAAACCAAACGTTGCAGGTGCTTATTTCTTCGTGCGCAGTGGTCAACGCGGCACTCCCTAGCTGACAGGAGCTCTTTTTACTGTGCGCACCCAACCAGAGCGACGGGAGGAGCACATTTCAGAAAACGTGCTCAGCTCGTCGAGAGAATGCGATTTAAGCAATAAAATTAAAAATGCACCTAAAACCTAAACCAAACGTTGCAAGTGCTTATTTCTTCGTGCGCAGTGGTCAACGCGGAACTGCCTAGCTGCCAGGAGCTCTTTTTACTGTGCGCACCCAACCAGAGCGACGGGAGGAGCACATTTCAGAAAACGTGCTCAGCTCGTCGAGAAAATGCGATTTAAGCAATAAAATTAAAAATGCAGCTAAAACCTAAACAAAACGTTGCAGGTGCTTATTTCTTCGTGCGTAGTGCTCAACGCGGCACTCCCTAGCTGCCAGGAGCACTTTTTACTGTGTGCACCCAACCAGAGTGACGGGAGGAGCACATTTCAGAAAACGTGCTCAGCTCGTCGAGAAAATGCGATTTAAGCAATAAAATTAAAAATGCACCTAAAACCTAAACCAAACGTTGCAGCTGCTTATTTCTTCATGCGCAGTGGTCAACGCGGCACTCTCTAGCTGCCAAGAGCACTTTTTACTGTGCGCACCCAACCAGAGTGACGGGAGGAGCACATTTCAGAAAACGTGCTCAGCTCGTCGAGAAAATGCGATTTAAGCAATAAGATTAAAAATGCACCTAAAACCTAAATCAAACGTTGCAGGTGCTTATTTCTTCATGCGCAGTGGTCAACGCGGCACTCTCTAGCTGCCAAGAGCACTTTTTACTGTGCGCACCCAACCAGAGTGAAGGGAGGAGCACATTTCAGAAAACGTGCACAGCTCGTCGAGAAAATGCGATTTAAGCAATAAAATTAAAAATGCACCTAAAACCTAAACCAAACGTTGCAGGTGCTTATTTCTTCATGCGCAGTGGTCAACGCGGCACTCTCTAGCTGCCAGGAGCACTTTTTACTACGCGCACCCAACCAGAGCGACGGGAGGAGCACATTTCAGAAAACGTGCTCAGCTCGTCGAGAGAATGCGATTTAAGCAATAAAATAAAAAATGCACCTAAAACCTAAACCAAACGTTGCAGGTGCTTATTTCTTCGTGCGCAGTGGTCAACGCGGCACTCCCTAGCTGCCAGGAGCACTTTTTACTGTGCGCACCCAACCAGAGTGACGGGAGGAGCACATTTCAGAAAACGTGCTCAGCTCGTCGAGAGAATGCGATTTAAGCAATAAAATAAAAAATGCACCTAAAACCTAAACCAAACGTTGCAGGTGCTTATTTCTTCATGCGCAGTGGTCAACGCGGCACTCTTTAGCTGCCAGGAGCACTTTTTACTACGCGCGCCCAACCAGAGCGACGGGAGGAGCACATTTCAGAAAACGTGCTCAGCTCGTCGAGAAAATGCGATTTAAGCAATAAAATTAAAAATGCACCTAAAACCTAAACCAAACGTTGCAGGTGCTTATTTCTTCATGCGCAGTGGTCAACGCGGCACTCTCTAGCTGCCAGGAGCACTTTTTACTATGCGCGCCCAACCAGAGCAACGGGAGGAGCACATTTCAGAAAACGTGCTCAGCTCGTCGAGAGAATGCGATTTAAGCAATAAAATTGAAAATGCACCTAAAACCTAAACCAAACGTTGCAGGTGCTTATTTCTTCGTGCGCAGTGGTCAACGCGGAACTCCCTAGCTGCCAGGAGCTGTTTTTACTGTGCGCACCCAACCAGAGCGACGGGAGGAGCACATTTCAGAAAACGTGCTCAGCTCGTCGAGAAAATGCGATTTAAGCAATAAAATTAAAAATGCAGCTAAAACCTAAACCAAACGTTGCAGGTGCTTATTTCTTCGTGCGTAGTGCTCAACGCGGCACTCCCTAGCTGCCAGGAGCACTTTTTACTGTGCGCACCCAACCAGAGTGACGGGAGGAGCACATTTCAGAAAACGTGCTCAGCTCGTCGAGAAAATGCGATTTAAGCAATAAAATTAAAAATGCACCTAAAACCTAAACCAAACGTTGCAGGTGCTTATTTCTTCGTGCGCAGTGGTCAACGCGGCACTCCCTAGCTGCCAGGAGCTATTTTTACTGTGCGCACCCAACCAGAGCGACGGGAGGAGCACATTTCAGAAAACGTGCTCAGCTCGTCGAGAAAATGCGATTTAAACAATAAAATTAAAAATGCACCTTAAACCTAAACCAAACGTTGCAGGTGCTTATTTCTTCGTGCGCAGTGGTCAACGCGGCACTCCCTAGCTGCCAGGAGCTCTTTTTACTGTGTGCACCCAACCAGAGCGACGGGAGGAGCACATTTCAGAAAACGTGCTCAGCTCGTCGAGAAAACGTGATTTAAGCAATAAGATTAAAAATGCACCTAAAACCTAAATCAAACGTTGCAGGTGCTTATTTCTTCATGCGCAGTGGTCAACGCGGCACTCTCTAGCTGCCAGGAGCAGTTTTTACTGTGCGCACCCAACCAGAGTGACGGGAGGAGCACATTTCAGAAAACGTGCTCAGCTCGTCGAGAAAATGCGATTTAAGCAATAAGATTAAAAATGCACCTAAAACCTAAACCGAACGTTGCAGGTGCTTATTTCTTCATGCGCAGTGGTCAACGCGGCACTCTCTAGCTGCCAGGAGCACTTTTTACTACGCGCACCCAACCAGAGCGACGGGAGGAGCACATTTCAGAAAACGTGCTCAGCTCGTCGAGAGAATGTGATTTAAGCAATAAAATAAAAAATGCACCTAAAACCTAAACCAAACGTTGCAGGTGCTTATTTCTTCGTGCGCAGTGGTCAACGCGGAACTCCCTAGCTGCCAGGAGCTCTTTTTACTGTGCGCACCCAACCAGAGCGACGGGAGGAGCACATTTCAGAAAACGTGCTCAGCTCGTCGAGAAAATGCGATTTAAGCAATAAAATTAAAAATGCACCTAAAACCTAAACCAAACGTTGCAGGTGCTTATTTCTTCATGCGCAGTGGTCAACGCGGCACTCTCTAGCTGCCAAGAGCACTTTTTACTGTGCGCACCCAACCAGAGTGACGGGAGGAGCACATTTCAGAAAACGTGCTCAGCTCGTCGAGAAAATGCGATTTAAGCAATAAAATTAAAAATGCACCTAAAACCTAAACCAAACGTTGCAGCTGCTTATTTCTTCATGCGCAGTGGTCAACGCAACACTCTCTAGCTGCCAAGAGCACTTTTTACTGTGCGCACCCAACCAGAGTGACGGGAGGAGCACATTTCAGAAAACGTGCTCAGCTCGTCGAGAAAATGCACCTAAAACCTAAATCAAACGTTGCAGGTGCTTATTTCTTCATGCGCAGTGGTCAACGCGGCACTCTCTAGCTGCCAGGAGCACTTTTTACTGTGCGCACCCAACCAGAGTGACGGGAGGAGCACATTTCAGAAAACGTGCTCAGCTCGTCGAGAAAATGCGATTTAAGCAATAAAATTAAAAATGCACCTAAAACCTAAACCAAACGTTGCAGGTGCTTATTTCTTCATGCGCAGTGGTCAACGCGGCACTCTCTAGCTGCCAAGAGCACTTTTACTGTGCGCACCCAACCAGAGTGACGGGAGGAGCACATTTCAGAAAACGTGCTCAGCTCGTCGAGAAAATGCGATTTAAGCAATAAGATTAAAGATGCACCTAAAACCTAAACCAAACGTTGCAGGTGCTTATTTCTTCATGCGCAGTGGTCAACGCGGCACTCTCTAGCTGCCAGGAGCACTTTTTACTACGCGCACCCAACCAGAGCGACGGGAGGAGCACATTTCAGAAAACGTGCTCAGCTCGTCGAGAGAATGCGATTTAAGCAATAAAATAAAAAAATGCACCTAAAACCTAAACCAAACGTTGCAGGTGCTTATTTCTTCGTGCGCAGTGGTCAACGCGGCACTCCCTAGCTGCCAGGAGCACTTTTTACTGTGCGCACCCAACCAGAGTGACGGGAGGAGCACATTTCAGAAAACGTGCTCAGCTCGTCGAGAAAATGCGATTTAAGCAATAAAATTAAAAATGCACCTAAAACCTAAACCAAACGTTGCAGGTGCTTATTTCTTCATGCGCAGTGGTCAACGCGGCACTCTCTAGCTGCCAGGAGCACTTTTTACTATGCGCGCCCAACCAGAGCGACGGGAGGAGCACATTTCAGAAAACGTGCTCAGCTCGTCGAGAAAATGCGATTTAAGCAATAAAATTAAAAATGCACCTAAAACCTAAACCAAACGTTGCAGGTGCTTATTTCTTCATGCGCAGTGGTCAACGCGGCACTCCCGAGCTGCCAAGAGCACTTTTTACTGTGCGCACCCAACCAGAGCGACGGGAGGAGCACATTTCAGAAAACGTGCTCAGCTCGTCGAGAGAATGCGATTTAAGCAATAAAATTAAAAATGCACCTAAAACCTAAACCAAACGTTGCAGTTGCTTGTTTCTTCGTGCGTAGTGCTCAACGCGGCACTCCCTAGCTGCCAGGAGCACTTTTTACTGTGCGCACCCAACCAGAGTGACGGGAGGAGCACATTTCAGAAAACGTGCTCAGCTCGTCGAGAAAATGCGATTTAAGCAATAAAATTAAAAATGCACCTAAAACCTAAACCAAACGTTGCAGCTGCTTATTTCTTCATGCGCAGTGGTCAACGCGGCACTCTCTAGCTGCCAAGAGCACTTTTTACTGTGCGCACCCAACCAGAGTGACGGGAGGAGCACATTTCAGAAAACGTGCTCAGCTCGTCGAGAAAATGCGATTTAAGCAATAAGATTAAAAATGCACCTAAAACCTAAATCAAACGTTGCAGGTGCTTATTTCTTCATGCGCAGTGGTCAACGCGGCACTCTCTAGCTGCCAGGAGCACTTTTTACTGTGCGCACCCAACCAGAGTGACGGGAGGAGCACATTTCAGAAAACGTGCTCAGCTCGTCGAGAAAATGCGATTTAAGCAATAAAATTAAAAATGCACCTAAAACCTAAACCAAACGTTGCAGGTGCTTATTTCTTCATGCGCAGTGGTCAACGCGGCACTCTCTAGCTGCCAAGAGCACTTTTTACTGTGCGCACCTAACCAGAGTGACGGGAGGAGCACATTTCAGAAAACGTGCTCAGCTCGTCGAGAAAATGCGATTTAAGCAATAAGATTAAAAATGCACCTAAAACCTAAACCAAACGTCGCAGGTGCTTATTTCTTCATGCGCAGTGGTCAACGCGGCACTCTCTAGCTGCCAGGAGCACTTTTTACTACGCGCACCCAACCAGAGCGACGGGAGGAGCACATTTCAGAAAACGTGCTCAGCTCGTCGAGAGAATGCGATTTAAGCAATAAAATTGAAAATGCACCTAAAACCTAAACCAAACGTTGCAGGTGCTTATTTCTTCGTGCGCAGTGGTCAACGCGGAACTCCCTAGCTGCCAGGAGCTCTTTTTACTGTGCGCACCCAACCAGAGCGACGGGAGGAGCACATTTCAGAAAACGTGCTCAGCTCGTCGAGAAAATGCGATTTAAGCAATAAGATTAAAAATGCACCTAAAACCTAAACCAAACGTTGCAGGTGCTTATTTCTTCATGCGCAGTGGTCAACGCGGCACTCTCTAGCTGCCAGGAGCACTTTTTACTACGCGCACCCAACCAGAGCGACGGGAGGAGCACATTTCAGAAAACGTGCTCAGCTCGTCGAGAGAATGCGATTTAAGCAATAAAATAAAAAATGCACCTAAAACCTAAACCAAACGTTGCAGGTGCTTACTTCTTCGTGCGCAGTGGTCAACGCGGCACTCCCTAGCTGCCAGGAGCTCTTTTTACTGTGCGCACCCAACCAGAGCGACGGGAGGAGCACATTTCAGAAAACGTGATCAGCTCGTCGAGAGAATGCGATTTAAGCAATAAAATAAAAAAATGCACCTAAAACCTAAACCAAACGTTGCAGGTGCTTATTTCTTCGTGCGCAGTGGTCAACGCGGCACTCCCTAGCTGCCAGGAGCACTTTTTACTGTGCGCACCCAACTAGAGTGACGGGAGGAGCACATTTCAGAAAACGTGCTCAGCTCGTCGAGAAAATGCGATTTAAGCAATAAAATTAAAAATGCACCTAAAACCTAAACCAAACGTTGCAGGTGCTTATTTCTTCATGCGCAGTGGTCAACGCGGCACTCTCTAGCTGCCAGGAGCACTTTTTACTATGCGCACCCAACCAGAGCGACGGGAGGAGCACATTTCAGAAAACGTGCTCAGCTCGTCGAGAAAATGCGATTTAAGCAATAAAATTAAAAATGCACCTAAAACCTAAACCAAACGTTGCAGGTGCTTATTTCTTCATGCGCAGTGGTCAACGCGGCACTCCCGAGCTGCCAAGAGCACTTTTTACTGTGCGCACCTAACCAGAGTGACGGGAGGAGCACATTTCAGAAAACGTGCTCAGCTCGTCGAGAAAATGCGATTTAAGCAATAAGATTAAAAATGCACCTAAAACCTAAACCAAACGTTGCAGGTGCTTATTTCTTCATGCGCAGTGGTCAACGCGGCACTCTCTAGCTGCCAGGAGCAGTTTTTACTACGCGCACCCAACCAGAGCGACGGGAGGAGCACATTTCAGAAAACGTGCTCAGCTCGTCGAGAGAATGCGATTTAAGCAATAAAATAAAAAATGCACGTAAAACCTAAACCAAACGTTGCAGGTGCTTATTTCTTCGTGCGCAGTGGTCAACGCGGCACTCCCTAGCTGCCAGGAGCACTTTTTACTGTGCGCACAAAACCAGAGTGACGGGAGGACACATTTCAGAAAACGTGCTCAGCTCGTCGAGAAAATGCGATTTAAGCAATAAAATTAAAAATGCACCTAAAACCTAAACCAAACGTTGCAGGTGCTTATTTCTTCATGCGCAGTGGTCAACGCGGCACTCTTTAGCTGCCAGGAGCACTTTTTACTACGCGCGCCCAACCAGAGCGACGGGAGGAGCACATTTCAGAAAACGTGCTCAGCTCGTCGAGAAAATGCGATTTAAGCAATAAAATTAAAAATGCACCTAAAACCTAAACCAAACGTTGCAGGTGCTTATTTCTTCATGCGCAGTGGTCAACGCGGCACTCTCTAGCTGCCAGGAGCACTTTTTACTACGCGCACCCAACCAGAGCGACGGGAGGAGCACATTTCAGAAAACGTGCTCAGCTCGTCGAGAGAATGCGATTTGAGCAATAAAATAAAAAATGCACCTAAAACCTAAACCAAACGTTGCAGGTGCTTATTTCTTCGTGCGCAGTGGTCAACGCGGCACTCCCTAGCTGCCAGGAGCTCTTTTTACTGTGTGCACCCAACCAGAGCGACGGGAGGAGCACATTTCAGAAAACGTGCTCAGCTCGTCGAGAGAATGCGATTTAATCAATAAAATAAAAAATGCACCTAAAACCTAAACCAAACGTTGCAGGTGCTTATTTCTTCGTGCGCAGTGGTCAACGCGGCACTCCCTAGCTGACAGGAGCTCTTTTTACTGTGCGCACCCAACCAGAGCGACGGGAGGAGCACATTTCAGAAAACGTGCTCAGCTCGTCGAGAGAATGCGATTTAAGCAATAAAATTAAAAATGCACCTAAAACCTAAACCAAACGTTGCAAGTGCTTATTTCTTCGTGCGCAGTGGTCAACGCGGAACTGCCTAGCTGCCAGGAGCTCTTTTTACTGTGCGCACCCAACCAGAGCGACGGGAGGAGCACATTTCAGAAAACGTGCTCAGCTCGTCGAGAAAATGCGATTTAAGCAATAAAATTAAAGATGCAGCTAAAACCTAAACAAAACGTTGCAGGTGCTTATTTCTTCGTGCGTAGTGCTCAACGCGGCACTCCCTAGCTGCCAGGAGCACTTTTTACTGTGTGCACCCAACCAGAGTGACGGGAGGAGCACATTTCAGAAAACGTGCTCAGCTCGTCGAGAAAATGCGATTTAAGCAATAAAATTAAAAATGCACCTAAAACCTAAACCAAACGTTGCAGCTGCTTATTTCTTCATGCGCAGTGGTCAACGCGGCACTCTCTAGCTGCCAAGAGCACTTTTTACTGTGCGCACCCAACCAGAGTGACGGGAGGAGCACATTTCAGAAAACGTGCTCAGCTCGTCGAGAAAATGCGATTTAAGCAATAAGATTAAAAATGCACCTAAAACCTAAATCAAACGTTGCAGGTGCTTATTTCTTCATGCGCAGTGGTCAACGCGGCACTCTCTAGCTGCCAAGAGCACTTTTTACTGTGCGCACCCAACCAGAGTGAAGGGAGGAGCACATTTCAGAAAACGTGCACAGCTCGTCGAGAAAATGCGATTTAAGCAATAAAATTAAAAATGCACCTAAAACCTAAACCAAACGTTGCAGGTGCTTATTTCTTCATGCGCAGTGGTCAACGCGGCACTCTCTAGCTGCCAGGAGCACTTTTTACTACGCGCACCCAACCAGAGCGACGGGAGGAGCACATTTCAGAAAACGTGCTCAGCTCGTCGAGAGAATGCGATTTAAGCAATAAAATAAAAAATGCACCTAAAACCTAAACCAAACGTTGCAGGTGCTTATTTCTTCGTGCGCAGTGGTCAACGCGGCACTCCCTAGCTGCCAGGAGCACTTTTTACTGTGCGCACCCAACCAGAGTGACGGGAGGAGCACATTTCAGAAAACGTGCTCAGCTCGTCGAGAGAATGCGATTTAAGCAATAAAATAAAAAATGCACCTAAAACCTATAAACCAAACGTTGCAGGTGCTTATTTCTTCATGCGCAGTGGTCAACGCGGCACTCTTTAGCTGCCAGGAGCACTTTTTACTACGCGCGCCCAACCAGAGCGACGGGAGGAGCACATTTCAGAAAACGTGCTCAGCTCGTCGAGAAAATGCGATTTAAGCAATAAAATTAAAAATGCACCTAAAACCTAAACCAAACGTTGCAGGTGCTTATTTCTTCATGCGCAGTGGTCAACGCGGCACTCTCTAGCTGCCAGGAGCACTTTTTACTATGCGCGCCCAACCAGAGCAACGGGAGGAGCACATTTCAGAAAACGTGCTCAGCTCGTCGAGAGAATGCGATTTAAGCAATAAAATTGAAAATGCACCTAAAACCTAAACCAAACGTTGCAGGTGCTTATTTCTTCGTGCGCAGTGGTCAACGCGGCACTCCCTAGCTGCCAGGAGCTCTTTTTACTGTGTGCACCCAACCAGAGCGACGGGAGGAGCACATTTCAGAAAACGTGCTCAGCTCGTCGAGAAAACGTGATTTAAGCAATAAGATTAAAAATGCACCTTAAACCTAAACCAAACGTTGCAGGTGCTTATTTCTTCGTGCGCAGTGGTCAACGCGGCACTCCCTAGCTGCCAGGAGCTCTTTTTACTGTGTGCACCCAACCAGAGCGACGGGAGGAGCACATTTCAGAAAACGTGCTCAGCTCGTCGAGAAAACGTGATTTAAGCAATAAGATTAAAAATGCACCTAAAACCTAAATCAAACGTTGCAGGTGCTTATTTCTTCATGCGCAGTGGTCAACGCGGCACTCTCTAGCTGCCAGGAGCAGTTTTTACTGTGCGCACCCAACCAGAGTGACGGGAGGAGCACATTTCAGAAAACGTGCTCAGCTCGTCGAGAAAATGCGATTTAAGCAATAAGATTAAAAATGCACCTAAAACCTAAACCGAACGTTGCAGGTGCTTATTTCTTCATGCGCAGTGGTCAACGCGGCACTCTCTAGCTGCCAGGAGCACTTTTTACTACGCGCACCCAACCAGAGCGACGGGAGGAGCACATTTCAGAAAACGTGCTCAGCTCGTCGAGAGAATGTGATTTAAGCAATAAAATAAAAAATGCACCTAAAACCTAAACCAAACGTTGCAGGTGCTTATTTCTTCGTGCGCAGTGGTCAACGCGGAACTCCCTAGCTGCCAGGAGCTCTTTTTACTGTGCGCACCCAACCAGAGCGACGGGAGGAGCACATTTCAGAAAACGTGCTCAGCTCGTCGAGAAAATGCGATTTAAGCAATAAAATTAAAAATGCACCTAAAACCTAAACCAAACGTTGCAGGTGCTTATTTCTTCATGCGCAGTGGTCAACGCGGCACTCTCTAGCTGCCAAGAGCACTTTTTACTGTGCGCACCCAACCAGAGTGACGGGAGGAGCACATTTCAGAAAACGTGCTCAGCTCGTCGAGAAAATGCGATTTAAGCAATAAAATTAAAAATGCACCTAAAACCTAAACCAAACGTTGCAGGTGCTTATTTCTTCATGCGCAGTGGTCAACGCGGCACTCTTTAGCTGCCAGGAGCACTTTTTACTACGCGCGCCCAACCAGAGCGACGGGAGGAGCACATTTCAGAAAACGTGCTCAGCTCGTCGAGAAAATGCGATTTAAGCAATAAAATTAAAAATGCACCTAAAACCTAAACCAAACGTTGCAGGTGCTTATTTCTTCATGCGCAGTGGTCAACGCGGCACTCTCTAGCTGCCAGGAGCACTTTTTACTACGCGCACCCAACCAGAGCGACGGGAGGAGCACATTTCAGAAAACGTGCTCAGCTCGTCGAGAGAATGCGATTTGAGCAATAAAATAAAAAATGCACCTAAAACCTAAACCAAACGTTGCAGGTGCTTATTTCTTCGTGCGCAGTGGTCAACGCGGCACTCCCTAGCTGCCAGGAGCTCTTTTTACTGTGTGCACCCAACCAGAGCGACGGGAGGAGCACATTTCAGAAAACGTGCTCAGCTCGTCGAGAGAATGCGATTTAATCAATAAAATAAAAAATGCACCTAAAACCTAAACCAAACGTTGCAGGTGCTTATTTCTTCGTGCGCAGTGGTCAACGCGGCACTCCCTAGCTGACAGGAGCTCTTTTTACTGTGCGCACCCAACCAGAGCGACGGGAGGAGCACATTTCAGAAAACGTGCTCAGCTCGTCGAGAGAATGCGATTTAAGCAATAAAATTAAAAATGCACCTAAAACCTAAACCAAACGTTGCAAGTGCTTATTTCTTCGTGCGCAGTGGTCAACGCGGAACTGCCTAGCTGCCAGGAGCTCTTTTTACTGTGCGCACCCAACCAGAGCGACGGGAGGAGCACATTTCAGAAAACGTGCTCAGCTCGTCGAGAAAATGCGATTTAAGCAATAAAATTAAAAATGCAGCTAAAACCTAAACAAAACGTTGCAGGTGCTTATTTCTTCGTGCGTAGTGCTCAACGCGGCACTCCCTAGCTGCCAGGAGCACTTTTTACTGTGTGCACCCAACCAGAGTGACGGGAGGAGCACATTTCAGAAAACGTGCTCAGCTCGTCGAGAAAATGCGATTTAAGCAATAAAATTAAAAATGCACCTAAAACCTAAACCAAACGTTGCAGCTGCTTATTTCTTCATGCGCAGTGGTCAACGCGGCACTCTCTAGCTGCCAAGAGCACTTTTTACTGTGCGCACCCAACCAGAGTGACGGGAGGAGCACATTTCAGAAAACGTGCTCAGCTCGTCGAGAAAATGCGATTTAAGCAATAAGATTAAAAATGCACCTAAAACCTAAATCAAACGTTGCAGGTGCTTATTTCTTCATGCGCAGTGGTCAACGCGGCACTCTCTAGCTGCCAAGAGCACTTTTTACTGTGCGCACCCAACCAGAGTGAAGGGAGGAGCACATTTCAGAAAACGTGCACAGCTCGTCGAGAAAATGCGATTTAAGCAATAAAATTAAAAATGCACCTAAAACCTAAACCAAACGTTGCAGGTGCTTATTTCTTCATGCGCAGTGGTCAACGCGGCACTCTCTAGCTGCCAGGAGCACTTTTTACTACGCGCACCCAACCAGAGCGACGGGAGGAGCACATTTCAGAAAACGTGCTCAGCTCGTCGAGAGAATGCGATTTAAGCAATAAAATAAAAAATGCACCTAAAACCTAAACCAAACGTTGCAGGTGCTTATTTCTTCGTGCGCAGTGGTCAACGCGGCACTCCCTAGCTGCCAGGAGCACTTTTTACTGTGCGCACCCAACCAGAGTGACGGGAGGAGCACATTTCAGAAAACGTGCTCAGCTCGTCGAGAGAATGCGATTTAAGCAATAAAATAAAAAATGCACCTAAAACCTAAACCAAACGTTGCAGGTGCTTATTTCTTCATGCGCAGTGGTCAACGCGGCACTCTTTAGCTGCCAGGAGCACTTTTTACTACGCGCGCCCAACCAGAGCGACGGGAGGAGCACATTTCAGAAAACGTGCTCAGCTCGTCGAGAAAATGCGATTTAAGCAATAAAATTAAAAATGCACCTAAAACCTAAACCAAACGTTGCAGGTGCTTATTTCTTCATGCGCAGTGGTCAACGCGGCACTCTCTAGCTGCCAGGAGCACTTTTTACTATGCGCGCCCAACCAGAGCAACGGGAGGAGCACATTTCAGAAAACGTGCTCAGCTCGTCGAGAGAATGCGATTTAAGCAATAAAATTGAAAATGCACCTAAAACCTAAACCAAACGTTGCAGGTGCTTATTTCTTCGTGCGCAGTGGTCAACGCGGAACTCCCTAGCTGCCAGGAGCTGTTTTTACTGTGCGCACCCAACCAGAGCGACGGGAGGAGCACATTTCAGAAAACGTGCTCAGCTCGTCGAGAAAATGCGATTTAAGCAATAAAATTAAAAATGCAGCTAAAACCTAAACCAAACGTTGCAGGTGCTTATTTCTTCGTGCGTAGTGCTCAACGCGGCACTCCCTAGCTGCCAGGAGCACTTTTTACTGTGCGCACCCAACCAGAGTGACGGGAGGAGCACATTTCAGAAAACGTGCTCAGCTCGTCGAGAAAATGCGATTTAAGCAATAAAATTAAAAATGCACCTAAAACCTAAACCAAACGTTGCAGGTGCTTATTTCTTCGTGCGCAGTGGTCAACGCGGCACTCCCTAGCTGCCAGGAGCTATTTTTACTGTGCGCACCCAACCAGAGCGACGGGAGGAGCACATTTCAGAAAACGTGCTCAGCTCGTCGAGAAAATGCGATTTAAACAATAAAATTAAAAATGCACCTTAAACCTAAACCAAACGTTGCAGGTGCTTATTTCTTCGTGCGCAGTGGTCAACGCGGCACTCCCTAGCTGCCAGGAGCTCTTTTTACTGTGTGCACCCAACCAGAGCGACGGGAGGAGCACATTTCAGAAAACGTGCTCAGCTCGTCGAGAAAACGTGATTTAAGCAATAAGATTAAAAATGCACCTAAAACCTAAATCAAACGTTGCAGGTGCTTATTTCTTCATGCGCAGTGGTCAACGCGGCACTCTCTAGCTGCCAGGAGCAGTTTTTACTGTGCGCACCCAACCAGAGTGACGGGAGGAGCACATTTCAGAAAACGTGCTCAGCTCGTCGAGAAAATGCGATTTAAGCAATAAGATTAAAAATGCACCTAAAACCTAAACCGAACGTTGCAGGTGCTTATTTCTTCATGCGCAGTGGTCAACGCGGCACTCTCTAGCTGCCAGGAGCACTTTTTACTACGCGCACCCAACCAGAGCGACGGGAGGAGCACATTTCAGAAAACGTGCTCAGCTCGTCGAGAGAATGTGATTTAAGCAATAAAATAAAAAATGCACCTAAAACCTAAACCAAACGTTGCAGGTGCTTATTTCTTCGTGCGCAGTGGTCAACGCGGAACTCCCTAGCTGCCAGGAGCTCTTTTTACTGTGCGCACCCAACCAGAGCGACGGGAGGAGCACATTTCAGAAAACGTGCTCAGCTCGTCGAGAAAATGCGATTTAAGCAATAAAATTAAAAATGCACCTAAAACCTAAACCAAACGTTGCAGGTGCTTATTTCTTCATGCGCAGTGGTCAACGCGGCACTCTCTAGCTGCCAAGAGCACTTTTTACTGTGCGCACCCAACCAGAGTGACGGGAGGAGCACATTTCAGAAAACGTGCTCAGCTCGTCGAGAAAATGCGATTTAAGCAATAAAATTAAAAATGCACCTAAAACCTAAACCAAACGTTGCAGCTGCTTATTTCTTCATGCGCAGTGGTCAACGCAACACTCTCTAGCTGCCAAGAGCACTTTTTACTGTGCGCACCCAACCAGAGTGACGGGAGGAGCACATTTCAGAAAACGTGCTCAGCTCGTCGAGAAAATGCACCTAAAACCTAAATCAAACGTTGCAGGTGCTTATTTCTTCATGCGCAGTGGTCAACGCGGCACTCTCTAGCTGCCAGGAGCACTTTTTACTGTGCGCACCCAACCAGAGTGAAGGGAGGAGCACATTTCAGAAAACGTGCTCAGCTCGTCGAGAAAATGCGATTTAAGCAATAAAATTAAAAATGCACCTAAAACCTAAACCAAACGTTGCAGGTGCTTATTTCTTCATGCGCAGTTGTCAACGCGGCACTCTCTAGCTGCCAAGAGCACTTTTTACTGTGCGCACCTAACCAGAGTGACGGGAGGAGCACATTTCAGAAAACGTGCTCAGCTCGTCGAGAAAATGCGATTTAAGCAATAAGATTAAAAATGCACCTAAAACCTAAACCAAACGTTGCAGGTGCTTATTTCTTCATGCGCAGTGATCAACGCGGCACTCTCTAGCTGCCAGGAGCACTTTTTACTACGCGCACCCAACCAGAGCGACGGGAGGAGCACATTTCAGAAAACGTGCTCAGCTCGTCGAGAGAATGCGATTTAAGCAATAAAATAAAAAATGCACCTAAAACCTAAACCAAACGTTGCAGGTGCTTATTTCTTCGTGCGCAGTGGTCAACGCGGCACTCCCTAGCTGCCAGGAGCACTTTTTACTGTGCGCACAAAACCAGAGTGACGGGAGGACACATTTCAGAAAACGTGCTCAGCTCGTCGAGAAAATGCGATTTAAACAATAAAATTAAAAATGCACCTAAAACCTAAACCAAACGTTGCAGGTGCTTATTTCTTCATGCGCAGTGGTCAACGCGGCACTCTCTAGCTGCCAGGAGCACTTTTTACTACGCGCACCCAACCAGAGCGACGGGAGGAGCACATTTCAGAAAACGTGCTCAGCTCGTCGAGAGAATGCGATTTAAGCAATAATATAAAAAATGCACCTAAAACCTAAACAAAACGTTGCAGGTGCTTATTTCTTTGTGCGCAGTGGTCAACGCGGCACTCTCTAGCTGCCAAGAGCACTTTTTACTATGCGCACCCAACCAGAGTGACGGGATGAGCACATTTCAGAAAACGTGCTCAGCTCGTCGAGAAAATGCGATTTAAGCAATAAAATTAAAAATCCACCTAAAACCTAAACCAAACGTTGCAGGTGCTTATTTCTTCGTGCGCAGTGGTCAACGCGGCACTCCCTAGCTGCCAGGAGCACTTTTTACTGTGCGCACCCAACCAGAGTGACGGAAGGAGCACATTTCAGAAAACGTACTCAGCTCGTCGAGAAAATGCGATTTAAGCAATAAAATTAAAAATGCACCTAAAACCTAAACCAAACGTTGCAGGTGCCTATTTCTTCATGTGCAGTGGTCAACGCGGCACTCTCTAGCTGCCAGGAGCACTTTTTACTATGCGCGCACAACCAGAGCGACGGGAGGAGCACATTTCAGAAAACGTGCTCAGCTCGTCGAGAGAATGCGATTTAAGCAATAAAATTAAAAATGCACCTAAAACCTAAACCAAACGTTGCAGGTGCTTATTTCTTCGTGCGCAGTGGTCAACGCGGAACTCCCTAGCTGCCAAGAGCACTTTTTACTGTGCGCACCCAAACAGAGAGACGGGAGGAGCACATTTCAGAAAACGTGCTCAGCTCGTCGAGAAAATGCGATTTAAGCAATAAAATTAAAAATGCACCTAAAACCTAAACCAAACGTTGCAGGTGCTTATTTCTTCATGCAGTGGTCAACGCGGCACTCTCTAGCTGCCAAGAGCACTTTTTACTGTGCGCACCCAACCAGAGTGACGGGAGGAGCACATTTCAGAAAACGTGCGCAGCTCGTCGAGAAAACGCGATTTAAGCAATAAAATTAAAAATGCACCTAAAACCTAAATCAAACGTTGCAGGTGCTTATTTCTTCATGCGCAGTGGTCAACGCGGCACTCTCTAGCTGCCAAGAGCACTTTTTACTGTGCGCACCCAACCAGAGTGACGGGAGGAGCACATTTCAGAAAACGTGCTCAGCTCGTCGAGAAAATGCGATTTAAGCAATAAGATTAAAGATGCACCTAAAACCTAAACCAAACGTTGCAGGTGCTTATTTCTTAATGCGCAGTGGTCAACGCGGCACTCTCTAGCTGCCAGGAGCACTTTTTACTACGCGCACCCATCCAGAGCGACGGGAGGAGCACATTTCAGAAAACGTGCTCAGCTCGTCGAGAAAATGCGATTTAAGCAATAAAATTAAAAATGCACCTAAAACCTAAACCAAACGTTGCAGCTGCTTATTTCTTCATGCGCAGTGGTCAACGCAACACTCTCTAGCTGCCAAGAGCACTTTTTACTGTGCGCACCCAACCAGAGTGACGGGAGGAGCACATTTCAGAAAACGTGCTCAGCTCGTCGAGAAAATGCACCTAAAACCTAAATCAAACGTTGCAGGTGCTTATTTCTTCATGCGCAGTGGTCAACGCGGCACTCTCTAGCTGCCAGGAGCACTTTTTACTGTGCGCACCCAACCAGAGTGAAGGGAGGAGCACATTTCAGAAAACGTGCTCAGCTCGTCGAGAAAATGCGATTTAAGCAATAAAATTAAAAATGCACCTAAAACCTAAACCAAACGTTGCAGGTGCTTATTTCTTCATGCGCAGTTGTCAACGCGGCACTCTCTAGCTGCCAAGAGCACTTTTTACTGTGCGCACCTAACCAGAGTGACGGGAGGAGCACATTTCAGAAAACGTGCTCAGCTCGTCGAGAAAATGCGATTTAAGCAATAAGATTAAAAATGCACCTAAAACCTAAACCAAACGTTGCAGGTGCTTATTTCTTCATGCGCAGTGATCAACGCGGCACTCTCTAGCTGCCAGGAGCACTTTTTACTACGCGCACCCAACCAGAGCGACGGGAGGAGCACATTTCAGAAAACGTGCTCAGCTCGTCGAGAGAATGCGATTTAAGCAATAAAATAAAAAATGCACCTAAAACCTAAACCAAACGTTGCAGGTGCTTATTTCTTCGTGCGCAGTGGTCAACGCGGCACTCCCTAGCTGCCAGGAGCACTTTTTACTGTGCGCACAAAACCAGAGTGACGGGAGGACACATTTCAGAAAACGTGCTCAGCTCGTCGAGAAAATGCGATTTAAACAATAAAATTAAAAATGCACCTAAAACCTAAACCAAACGTTGCAGGTGCTTATTTCTTCATGCGCAGTGGTCAACGCGGCACTCTCTAGCTGCCAGGAGCACTTTTTACTACGCGCACCCAACCAGAGCGACGGGAGGAGCACATTTCAGAAAACGTGCTCAGCTCGTCGAGAGAATGCGATTTAAGCAATAATATAAAAAATGCACCTAAAACCTAAACAAAACGTTGCAGGTGCTTATTTCTTTGTGCGCAGTGGTCAACGCGGCACTCTCTAGCTGCCAAGAGCACTTTTTACTATGCGCACCCAACCAGAGTGACGGGATGAGCACATTTCAGAAAACGTGCTCAGCTCGTCGAGAAAATGCGATTTAAGCAATAAAATTAAAAATCCACCTAAAACCTAAACCAAACGTTGCAGGTGCTTATTTCTTCGTGCGCAGTGGTCAACGCGGCACTCCCTAGCTGCCAGGAGCACTTTTTACTGTGCGCACCCAACCAGAGTGACGGAAGGAGCACATTTCAGAAAACGTACTCAGCTCGTCGAGAAAATGCGATTTAAGCAATAAAATTAAAAATGCACCTAAAACCTAAACCAAACGTTGCAGGTGCCTATTTCTTCATGTGCAGTGGTCAACGCGGCACTCTCTAGCTGCCAGGAGCACTTTTTACTATGCGCGCACAACCAGAGCGACGGGAGGAGCACATTTCAGAAAACGTGCTCAGCTCGTCGAGAGAATGCGATTTAAGCAATAAAATTAAAAATGCACCTAAAACCTAAACCAAACGTTGCAGGTGCTTATTTCTTCGTGCGCAGTGGTCAACGCGGAACTCCCTAGCTGCCAAGAGCACTTTTTACTGTGCGCACCCAACCAGAGAGACGGGAGGAGCACATTTCAGAAAACGTGCTCAGCTCGTCGAGAAAATGCGATTTAAGCAATAAAATTAAAAATGCACCTAAAACCTAAACCAAACGTTGCAGGTGCTTATTTCTTCATGCAGTGGTCAACGCGGCACTCTCTAGCTGCCAAGAGCACTTTTTACTGTGCGCACCCAACCAGAGTGACGGGAGGAGCACATTTCAGAAAACGTGCGCAGCTCGTCGAGAAAACGCGATTTAAGCAATAAAATTAAAAATGCACCTTAAACCTAAATCAAACGTTGCAGGTGCTTATTTCTTCATGCGCAGTGGTCAACGCGGCACTCTCTAGCTGCCAAGAGCACTTTTTACTGTGCGCACCCAACCAGAGTGACGGGAGGAGCACATTTCAGAAAACGTGCTCAGCTCGTCGAGAAAATGCGATTTAAGCAATAAGATTAAAGATGCACCTAAAACCTAAACCAAACGTTGCAGGTGCTTATTTCTTAATGCGCAGTGGTCAACGCGGCACTCTCTAGCTGCCAGGAGCACTTTTTACTACGCGCACCCATCCAGAGCGACGGGAGGAGCACATTTCAGAAAACGTGCTCAGCTCGTCGAGAAAATGCGATTTAAGCAATAAAATTAAAAATGCACCTAAAACCTAAACCAAACGTTGCAGGTGCTTATTTCTTCATGCGCAGTGGTCAACGCGGCACTCTCTAGCTGCCAGGAGCACTTTTTACTATGCGCGCCCAACCAGAGCAACGGGAGGAGCACATTTCAGAAAACGTGCTCAGCTCGTCGAGAGAATGCGATTTAAGCAATAAAATTGAAAATGCACCTAAAACCTAAACCAAACGTTGCAGGTGCTTATTTCTTCGTGCGCAGTGGTCAACGCGGAACTCCCTAGCTGCCAGGAGCTCTTTTTACTGTGCGCACCCAACCAGAGCGACGGGAGGAGCACATTTCAGAAAACGTGCTCAGCTCGTCGAGAAAATGCGATTTAAGCAATAAAATTAAAAATGCAGCTAAAACCTAAACCAAACGTTGCAGGTGCTTATTTCTTCGTGCGTAGTGCTCAACGCGGCACTCCCTAGCTGCCAGGAGCACTTTTTACTGTGCGCACCCAACCAGAGTGACGGGAGGAGCACATTTCAGAAAACGTGCTCAGCTCGTCGAGAAAATGCGATTTAAGCAATAAAATTAAAAATGCACCTAAAACCTAAACCAAACGTTGCAGGTGCTTATTTCTTCATGCGCAGTGGTCAACGCGGCACTCTCTAGCTGCCAAGAGCACTTTTTACTGTGCGCACCCAACCAGAGTGACGGGAGGAGCACATTTCAGAAAACGTGCTCAGCTCGTCGAGAAAATGCGATTAAAGCAATAAGATTAAAAATGCACCTAAAACCTAAACCAAACGTTGCAGGTGCTTATTTCTTCATGCGCAGTGGTCAACGCGGCACTCTCTAGCTGCCAGGAGCACTTTTTACTACGCGCACCCAACCAGAGCGACGGGAGGAGCACATTTCAGAAAACGTGCTCAGCCCGTCGAGAAAATGCGATTTAAGCAATAAAATAAAAAATGCACCTAAAACCTAAACCAAACGTTGCAGGTGCTTATTTCTTCGTGCGCAGTGGTCAACGCGGCACTCCCTAGCTGCCAGGAGCTCTTTTTACTACGCGCACCCAACCAGAGCGACGGGAGGAGCACATTTCAGAAAACGTGCTCAGCTCGTCGAGAGAATGCGATTTGAGCAATAAAATAAAAAATGCACCTAAAACCTAAACCAAACGTTGCAGGTGCTTATTTCTTCGTGCGCAGTGGTCAACGCGGCACTCCCTAGCTGCCAGGAGCTCTTTTTACTGTGTGCACCCAACCAGAGCGACGGGAGGAGCACATTTCAGAAAACGTGCTCAGCTCGTCGAGAGAATGCGATTTAAGCAATAAAATAAAAAATGCACCTAAAACCTAAACCAAACGTTGCAGGTGCTTATTTCTTCGTGCGCAGTGGTCAACGCGGCACTCCCTAGCTGCCAGGAGCACTTTTTACTGTGCGCACAAAACCAGAGTGACGGGAGGACACATTTCAGAAAACGTGCTCAGCTCGTCGAGAAAATGCGATTTAAGCAATAAAATTAAAAATGCAGCTAAAACCTAAACCAAACGTTGCAGGTGCTTATTTCTTCATGCGCAGTGGTCAACGCGGCACTCTCTAGCTGCCAGGAGCACTTTTTACTACGCGCACCCAACCAGAGCGACGGGAGGAGCACATTTCAGAAAACGTGCTCAGCCCGTCGAGAAAATGCGATTTAAGCAATAAAATAAAAAATGCACCTAAAACCTAAACCAAACGTTGCAGGTGCTTATTTCTTCGTGCGCAGTGGTCAACGCGGCACTCCCTAGCTGCCAGGAGCTCTTTTTACTACGCGCACCCAACCAGAGCGACGGGAGGAGCACATTTCAGAAAACGTGCTCAGCTCGTCGAGAGAATGCGATTTGAGCAATAAAATAAAAAATGCACCTAAAACCTAAACCAAACGTTGCAGGTGCTTATTTCTTCGTGCGCAGTGGTCAACGCGGCACTCCCTAGCTGCCAGGAGCTCTTTTTACTGTGTGCACCCAACCAGAGCGACGGGAGGAGCACATTTCAGAAAACGTGCTCAGCTCGTCGAGAGAATGCGATTTAAGCAATAAAATAAAAAATGCACCTAAAACCTAAACCAAACGTTGCAGGTGCTTATTTCTTCGTGCGCAGTGGTCAACGCGGCACTCCCTAGCTGCCAGGAGCACTTTTTACTGTGCGCACAAAACCAGAGTGACGGGAGGACACATTTCAGAAAACGTGCTCAGCTCGTCGAGAAAATGCGATTTAAGCAATAAAATTAAAAATGCAGCTAAAACCTAAACCAAACGTTGCAGGTGCTTATTTCTTCGTGCGCAGTGGTCAACGCGGCACTCCCTAGCTGCCAGGAGCTCTTTTTACTGTGCGCACCCAACCAGAGCTACGGGAGGAGCACATTTCAGAAAACGTGCTCAGCTTGACGAGAAAATGCGATTTAAGCAATAAAATTAAAAATGCACCTAAAACCTAAACAAAACGTTGCAGGTGCTTATTTCTTCGTGCGCAGTGGTCAACGCGGAACTCCCTAGCTGCCAGGAGCTATTTTTACTGTGCGCACCCAACCAGAGCGACGGGAGGAGCACATTTCAGAAAACGTGCTCAGCTCGTCGAGAAAATGCGATTTAAGCAATAAAATTAAAAATCCACCTAAAACCTAAACCAAACGTTGCAGGTGCTTATTTCTTCGTGCGCAGTGCTCAACGCGGCACTCCCTAGCTGCCAGGAGCACTTTTTACTGTGCGCACCCAACCAGAGTGACGGGAGGAGCACATTTTAGAAAACGTGCTCAGCTCGTCGAGAAAATGCGATTTAAGCAATAAAATTAAAAATGCACCTAAAACCTAAACCAAACGTTGCAGGTGCTTATTTCTTCATGCGCAGTGGTCAACGCGGCACTCTCTAGCTGCCAAGAGCACTTTTTACTGTGCGCACCCAACCAGAGTGACGGGAGGAGCACATTTCAGAAAACGTGCTCAGCTCGTCGAGAAAATGCGATTTAAGCAATAAGATTAAAAATGCACCTAAAACCTAAACCAAACGTTGCAGGTGCTTATTTCTTCATGCGCAGTGGTCAACGCGGCACTCTCTAGCTGCCAGGAGCACTTTTTACTACGCGCACCCAACCAGAGCGACGGGAGGAGCACATTTCAGAAAACGTGCTCAGCTCGTCGAGAGAATGCGATTTAAGCAATAAAATAAAAAATGCACCTAAAACCTAAACCAAACGTTGCAGGTGCTTATTTCTTCGTGCGCAGTGGTCAACGCGGCACTCCCTAGCTGCCAGGAGCTCTTTTTACTGTGCGCACCCAACCAGAGCGACGGGAGGAGCACATTTCAGAAAACGTGATCAGCTCGTCGAGAAAATGCGATTTAAGCAATAAAATTAAAAATGCACCTAAAACCTAAACCAAACGTTGCAGGTGCTTATTTCTTCATGAGCAGTGGTCAACGCGGCACTCTCTAGCTGCCAGGAGCACTTTTTACTACGCGCACCCAACCAGAGCGACGGGAGGAGCACATTTCAGAAAACGTGCTCAGCTCGTCGAGAGAATGCGATTTAAGCAATAAAATAAAAAATGCACCTAAAACCTAAACCAAACGTTGCAGGTGCTTATTTCTTCGTGCGCAGTGGTCAACGCGGCACTCCCTAGCTGCCAGGAGCTATTTTTACTGTGTGCACCCAACCAGAGCGACGGGAGGAGCACATTTCAGAAAACGTGCTCAGCTCGTCGAGAGAATGCGATTTAAGCAATAAAATAAAAATGCACCTAAAACCTAAACCAAACGTTGCAGGTGCTTATTTCTTCGTGCGCAGTGGTCAACGCGGCACTCCCTAGCTGCCAGGAGCACTTTTTACTGTGCGCACCCAACCAGAGTGACGGAAGGAGCACATTTCAGAAAACGTACTCAGCTCGTCGAGAGAATGCGATTTAAGCAATAAAATTAAAAATGCACCTAAAACCTAAACCAAACGTTGCAGGTGCTTATTTCTTCATGCGCAGTGATCAACGCGGCACTCTCTAGCTGCCAAGAGCACTTTTTACTGTGCGCACCCAACCAGAGTGACGGGAGGAGCACATTTCAGAAAACGTGCTCAGCTCGTCGAGAAAACGCGATTTAAGCAATAAGATTAAAAATGCACCTAAAACCTAAACCAAACGTTGCAGGTGCTTATTTCTTCATGCGCAGTGGTCAACGCGGCACTCTCTAGCTGCCAGAAGCACTTTTTACTGTGTGCACCCAACCAGAGTGACGGGAGGAGCACATTTCAGAAAACGTGCTCAGCTCGTCGAGAAAATGCGATTTAAGCAATAAAATTAAAAATGCACCTAAAACCTAAACCAAACGTTGCAGGTGCTTATTTCTTCATGCGCAGTGGTCAACGCGGCACTCTCTAGCTGCCAAGAGCACTTTTTACTGTGCACACCCAACCAGAGTGACGGGAGGAGCACATTTCAGAAAACGTGCTCAGCTCGTCGAGAAAATGCGATTTAAGCAATAAGATTAAAAATGCACCTAAAACCTAAACCGGACGTTGCAGGTCCTTATTTCTTCATGCGCAGTGGTCAACGCGGCACTCTCTAGCTGCCAGGAGCACTTTTTACTACGCGCACCCAACCAGAGCGACGGGAGGAGCACATTTCAGAAAACGTGCTCAGCTCGTCGAGAGAATGTGATTTAAGCAATAAAATAAAAAATGCACCTAACCTAAACCAAACGTTGCAGGTGCTTATTTCTTCGTGCGCAGTGGTCAACGCGGAACTCCCTAGCTGCCAGGAGCTCTTTTTACTGTGCGCACCCAACCAGAGCGACGGGAGGAGCACATTTCAGAAAACGTGCTCAGCTCGTCGAGAAAATGCGATTTAAGCAATAAAATTAAAAATGCACCTAAAACCTAAACCAAACGTTGCAGGTGCTTATTTCTTCATGCGCAGTGGTCAACGCGGCACTCTCTAGCTGCCAGGAGCACTTTTTACTACGCGCACCCAACCAGAGCGACGGGAGGAGCACATTTCAGAAAACGTGCTCAGCTCCTCGAGAAAATGCGATTTAAGCAATAAAATTAAAAATGCACCCAAAACCTAAACCAAACGTTGCAGGTGGTTATTTCTTCAAGCGCAGTGGTCAACGCGGCACTCTCTAGCTGCCAAGAGCACTTTTTACTATGCGCACCCAACCAGAGTGACGGGATGAGCACATTTCAGAAAACGTGCTCAGCTCGTCGAGAAAATGCGATTTAAGCAATAAAATTAAAAATCCACCTAAAACCTAAACCAAACGTTGCAGGTGCTTATTTCTTCGTGCGCAGTGGTCAACGCGGCACTCCCTAGCTGCCAGGAGCACTTTTTACTGTGTGCACCCAACCAGAGTGACGGAAGGAGCACATTTCAGAAAACGTACTCAGCTCGTCGAGAAAATGCGATTTAAGCAATAAAATTAAAAATGCACCTAAAACCTAAACCAAACGTTGCAGGTGCCTATTTCTTCATGTGCAGTGGTCAACGCGGCACTCTCTAGCTGCCAGGAGCACTTTTTACTATGCGCGCACAACCAGAGCGACGGGAGGAGCACATTTCAGAAAACGTGCTCAGCTCGTCGAGAGAATGCGATTTAAGCAATAAAATTAAAAATGCACCTAAAACCTAAACCAAACGTTGCAGGTGCTTATTTCTTCGTGCGCAGTGGTCAACGCGGAACTCCCTAGCTGCCAGGAGCTATTTTTACTGTGCGCACCCAACCAGAGCGACGGGAGGAGCACATTTCAGAAAACGTGCTCAGCTCGTCGAGAAAATGCGATTTAAGCAATAAAATTAAAATCCACCTAAAACCTAAACCAAACGTTGCAGGTGCTTATTTCTTCGTGCGCAGTGCTCAACGCGGCACTCCCTAGCTGCCAGGAGCACTTTTTACTGTGCGCACCCAACCAGAGTGACGGGAGGAGCACATTTTAGAAAACGTGCTCAGCTCGTCGAGAAAATGCGATTTAAGCAATAAAATTAAAAATGCACCTAAAACCTAAACCAAACGTTGCAGGTGCTTATTTCTTCATGCGCAGTGGTCAACGCGGCACTCTCTAGCTGCCAAGAGCACTTTTTACTGTGCGCACCCAACCAGAGTGACGGGAGGAGCACATTTCAGAAAACGTGCTCAGCTCGTCGAGAAAATGCGATTTAAGCAATAAAATTAAAAATGCACCTAAAACCTAAACCAAACGTTGCAGGTGCTTATTTCTTCATGCGCAGTGGTCAACGCGGCACTCTCTAGCTGCCAGGAGCACTTTTTACTACGCGCACCCAACCAGAGCGACAGGAGGAGCACATTTCAGAAAACGTGCTCAGCTCGTCGAGAGAATGCGATTTAAGCAATAAAATAAAAAATGCACCTAAAACCTAAACCAAACGTTGCAGGTGCTTATTTCTTCGTGCGCAGTGGTCAACGCGGCACTCCCTAGCTGCCAGGAGCTCTTTTTACTGTGCGCACCAAACCAGAGCGACGGGAGGAGCACATTTCAGAAAACGTGATCAGCTCGTCGAGAAAATGCGATTTAAGCAATAAAATTAAAAATGCACCTAAAACCTAAACCAAACGTTGCAGGTGCTTATTTCTTCATGCGCAGTGGTCAACGCGGCACTCTCTAGCTGCCAGGAGCACTTTTTACTACGCGCACCCAACCAGAGCGACGGGAGGAGCACATTTCAGAAAACGTGCTCAGCTCGTCGAGAGAATGCGATTTAAGCAATAAAATAAAAAATGCACCTAAAACCTAAACCAAACGTTGCAGGTGCTTATTTCTTCGTGCGCAGTGGTCAACGCGGCACTCCCTAGCTGCCAGGAGCTATTTTTACTGTGTGCACCCAACCAGAGCGACGGGAGGAGCACATTTCAGAAAACGTGCTCAGCTCGTCGAGAGAATGCGATTTAAGCAATAAAATAAAAATGCACCTAAAACCTAAACCAAACGTTGCAGGTGCTTATTTCTTGGTGCGCAGTGGTCAACGCGGCACTCCCTAGCTGCCAGGAGCTCTTTTTACTGTGCGCACCCAACCAGAGCGACGGGAGGAGCACATTTCAGAAAACGTGCTCAGCTCGTCGAGAGAATGCGATTTAAGCAATAAAATAAAAAATGCACCTAAAACCTAAACCAAAAGTTGCAGGTGCTTATTTCTTCGTGCTCAGTGGTCAACGCGGCACTCCCTAGCTGCCAGGAGCTCTTTTTACTGTGCGCACCCAACCAGAGCGACGGGAGGAGCACATTTCAGAAAACGTGCTCAGCTCGTCGAGAAAATGCGATTTAAGCAATAAAATTAAAAATGCACCTAAAACCTAAACCAAACGTTGCAGGTGCTTATTTCTTCATGCGCAGTGGTCAACGCGGCACTCTCTAGCTGCCAAGAGCACTTTTTACTGTGCGCACCCAACCAGAGTGACGGGAGGAGCACATTTCAGAAAACGTGCTCAGCTCGTCGAGAAAATGCGATTAAAGCAATAAGATTAAAAATGCACCTAAAACCTAAACCAAACGTTGCAGGTGCTTATTTCTTCATGCGCAGTGGTCAACGCGGCACTCCCTAGCTGCCAGGAGCACTTTTTACTGTGCGCACAAAACCAGAGTGACGGGAGGACACATTTCAGAAAACGTGCTCAGCTCGTCGAGAAAATGCGATTTAAGCAATAAAATTAAAAATGCACCTAAAACCTAAACCAAACGTTGCAGGTGCTTATTTCTTCATGCGCAGTGGTCAACGCGGCACTCTTTAGCTGCCAGGAGCACTTTTTACTACGCGCGCCCAACCAGAGCGACGGGAGGAGCACATTTCAGAAAACGTGCTCAGCTCGTCGAGAAAATGCGATTTAAGCAATAAAATTAAAAATGCACCTAAAACCTAAACCAAACGTTGCAGGTGTTTATTTCTTCATGCGCAGTGGTCAACGCGGCACTCCCGAGCTGCCAAGAGCACTTTTTACTGTGCGCACCCAACCAGAGCGACGGGAGGAGCACATTTCAGAAAACGTGCTCAGCTCGTCGAGAGAATGCGATTTAAGCAATAAAATAAAAAATGCACCTAAAACCTAAACCAAACGTTGCAGGTGCTTATTTCTTCGTGCGCAGTGGTCAACGCGGCACTCCCTAGCTGACAGGAGCTCTTTTTACTGTGCGCACCCAACCAGAGCGACGGGAGGAGCACATTTCAGAAAACGTGCTCAGCTCGTCGAGAGAATGCGATTTAAGCAATAAAATTAAAAATGCACCTAAAACCTAAACCAAACGTTGCAAGTGCTTATTTCTTCGTGCGCAGTGGTCAACGCGGAACTGCCTAGCTGCCAGGAGCTCTTTTTACTGTGCGCACCCAACCAGAGCGACGGGAGGAGCACATTTCAGAAAACGTGCTCAGCTCGTCGAGAAAATGCGATTTAAGCAATAAAATTAAAAATGCAGCTAAAACCTAAACAAAACGTTGCAGGTGCTTATTTCTTCGTGCGTAGTGCTCAACGCGGCACTCCCTAGCTGCCAGGAGCACTTTTTACTGTGTGCACCCAACCAGAGTGACGGGAGGAGCACATTTCAGAAAACGTGCTCAGCTCGTCGAGAAAATGCGATTTAAGCAATAAAATTAAAAATGCACCTAAAACCTAAACCAAACGTTGCAGCTGCTTATTTCTTCATGCGCAGTGGTCAACGCGGCACTCTCTAGCTGCCAAGAGCACTTTTTACTGTGCGCACCCAACCAGAGTGACGGGAGGAGCACATTTCAGAAAACGTGCTCAGCTCGTCGAGAAAATGCGATTTAAGCAATAAGATTAAAAATGCACCTAAAACCTAAATCAAACGTTGCAGGTGCTTATTTCTTCATGCGCAGTGGTCAACGCGGCACTCTCTAGCTGCCAAGAGCACTTTTTACTGTGCGCACCCAACCAGAGTGAAGGGAGGAGCACATTTCAGAAAACGTGCACAGCTCGTCGAGAAAATGCGATTTAAGCAATAAAATTAAAAATGCACCTAAAACCTAAACCAAACGTTGCAGGTGCTTATTTCTTCATGCGCAGTGGTCAACGCGGCACTCTCTAGCTGCCAGGAGCACTTTTTACTACGTGCACCCAACCAGAGCGACGGGAGGAGCACATTTCAGAAAACGTGCTCAGCTCGTCGAGAGAATGCGATTTAAGCAATAAAATAAAAAATGCACCTAAAACCTAAACCAAACGTTGCAGGTGCTTATTTCTTCGTGCGCAGTGGTCAACGCGGCACTCCCTAGCTGCCAGGAGCACTTTTTACTGTGCGCACCCAACCAGAGTGACGGGAGGAGCACATTTCAGAAAACGTGCTCAGCTCGTCGAGAGAATGCGATTTAAGCAATAAAATAAAAAATGCACCTAAAACCTAAACCAAACGTTGCAGGTGCTTATTTCTTCATGCGCAGTGGTCAACGCGGCACTCTCTAGCTGCCAAGAGCACTTTTTACTGTGCGCACCCAACCAGAGTGACGGGAGGAGCACATTTCAGAAAACGTGCTCAGCTCGTCGAGAAAACGCGATTTAAGCAATAAGATTAAAAATGCACCTAAAACCTAAACCAAACGTTGCAGGTGCTTATTTCTTCATGCGCAGTGGTCAACGCGGCACTCTCTAGCTGCCAGAAGCACTTTTTACTGTGTGCACCCAACCAGAGTGACGGGAGGAGCACATTTCAGAAAACGTGCTCAGCTCGTCGAGAAAATGCGATTTAAGCAATAAAATTAAAAATGCACCTAAAACCTAAACCAAACGTTGCAGGTGCTTATTTCTTCATGCGCAGTGGTCAACGCGGCACTCTCTAGCTGCCAAGAGCACTTTTTACTGTGCACACCCAACCAGAGTGACGGGAGGAGCACATTTCAGAAAACGTGCTCAGCTCGTCGAGAAAATGCGATTTAAGCAATAAGATTAAAAATGCACCTAAAACCTAAACCGGACGTTGCAGGTCCTTATTTCTTCATGCGCAGTGGTCAACGCGGCACTCTCTAGCTGCCAGGAGCACTTTTTACTACGCGCACCCAACCAGAGCGACGGGAGGAGCACATTTCAGAAAACGTGCTCAGCTCGTCGAGAGAATGTGATTTAAGCAATAAAATAAAAAATGCACCTAACCTAAACCAAACGTTGCAGGTGCTTATTTCTTCGTGCGCAGTGGTCAACGCGGAACTCCCTAGCTGCCAGGAGCTCTTTTTACTGTGCGCACCCAACCAGAGCGACGGGAGGAGCACATTTCAGAAAACGTGCTCAGCTCGTCGAGAAAATGCGATTTAAGCAATAAAATTAAAAATGCACCTAAAACCTAAACCAAACGTTGCAGGTGCTTATTTCTTCATGCGCAGTGGTCAACGCGGCACTCTCTAGCTGCCAGGAGCACTTTTTACTACGCGCACCCAACCAGAGCGACGGGAGGAGCACATTTCAGAAAACGTGCTCAGCTCCTCGAGAAAATGCGATTTAAGCAATAAAATTAAAAATGCACCCAAAACCTAAACCAAACGTTGCAGGTGGTTATTTCTTCAAGCGCAGTGGTCAACGCGGCACTCTCTAGCTGCCAAGAGCACTTTTTACTATGCGCACCCAACCAGAGTGACGGGATGAGCACATTTCAGAAAACGTGCTCAGCTCGTCGAGAAAATGCGATTTAAGCAATAAAATTAAAAATCCACCTAAAACCTAAACCAAACGTTGCAGGTGCTTATTTCTTCGTGCGCAGTGGTCAACGCGGCACTCCCTAGCTGCCAGGAGCACTTTTTACTGTGTGCACCCAACCAGAGTGACGGAAGGAGCACATTTCAGAAAACGTACTCAGCTCGTCGAGAAAATGCGATTTAAGCAATAAAATTAAAAATGCACCTAAAACCTAAACCAAACGTTGCAGGTGCCTATTTCTTCATGTGCAGTGGTCAACGCGGCACTCTCTAGCTGCCAGGAGCACTTTTTACTATGCGCGCACAACCAGAGCGACGGGAGGAGCACATTTCAGAAAACGTGCTCAGCTCGTCGAGAGAATGCGATTTAAGCAATAAAATTAAAAATGCACCTAAAACCTAAACCAAACGTTGCAGGTGCTTATTTCTTCGTGCGCAGTGGTCAACGCGGAACTCCCTAGCTGCCAGGAGCTATTTTTACTGTGCGCACCCAACCAGAGCGACGGGAGGAGCACATTTCAGAAAACGTGCTCAGCTCGTCGAGAAAATGCGATTTAAGCAATAAAATTAAAATCCACCTAAAACCTAAACCAAACGTTGCAGGTGCTTATTTCTTCGTGCGCAGTGCTCAACGCGGCACTCCCTAGCTGCCAGGAGCACTTTTTACTGTGCGCACCCAACCAGAGTGACGGGAGGAGCACATTTTAGAAAACGTGCTCAGCTCGTCGAGAAAATGCGATTTAAGCAATAAAATTAAAAATGCACCTAAAACCTAAACCAAACGTTGCAGGTGCTTATTTCTTCATGCGCAGTGGTCAACGCGGCACTCTCTAGCTGCCAAGAGCACTTTTTACTGTGCGCACCCAACCAGAGTGACGGGAGGAGCACATTTCAGAAAACGTGCTCAGCTCGTCGAGAAAATGCGATTTAAGCAATAAAATTAAAAATGCACCTAAAACCTAAACCAAACGTTGCAGGTGCTTATTTCTTCATGCGCAGTGGTCAACGCGGCACTCTCTAGCTGCCAGGAGCACTTTTTACTACGCGCACCCAACCAGAGCGACAGGAGGAGCACATTTCAGAAAACGTGCTCAGCTCGTCGAGAGAATGCGATTTAAGCAATAAAATAAAAAATGCACCTAAAACCTAAACCAAACGTTGCAGGTGCTTATTTCTTCGTGCGCAGTGGTCAACGCGGCACTCCCTAGCTGCCAGGAGCTCTTTTTACTGTGCGCACCAAACCAGAGCGACGGGAGGAGCACATTTCAGAAAACGTGATCAGCTCGTCGAGAAAATGCGATTTAAGCAATAAAATTAAAAATGCACCTAAAACCTAAACCAAACGTTGCAGGTGCTTATTTCTTCATGCGCAGTGGTCAACGCGGCACTCTCTAGCTGCCAGGAGCACTTTTTACTACGCGCACCCAACCAGAGCGACGGGAGGAGCACATTTCAGAAAACGTGCTCAGCTCGTCGAGAGAATGCGATTTAAGCAATAAAATAAAAAATGCACCTAAAACCTAAACCAAACGTTGCAGGTGCTTATTTCTTCGTGCGCAGTGGTCAACGCGGCACTCCCTAGCTGCCAGGAGCTATTTTTACTGTGTGCATTCAACCAGAGCGACGGGAGGAGCACATTTCAGAAAACGTGCTCAGCTCGTCGAGAGAATGCGATTTAAGCAATAAAATAAAAATGCACCTAAAACCTAAACCAAACGTTGCAGGTGCTTATTTCTTGGTGCGCAGTGGTCAACGCGGCACTCCCTAGCTGCCAGGAGCTCTTTTTACTGTGCGCACCCAACCAGAGCGACGGGAGGAGCACATTTCAGAAAACGTGCTCAGCTCGTCGAGAGAATGCGATTTAAGCAATAAAATAAAAAATGCACCTAAAACCTAAACCAAAAGTTGCAGGTGCTTATTTCTTCGTGCTCAGTGGTCAACGCGGCACTCCCTAGCTGCCAGGAGCTCTTTTTACTGTGCGCACCCAACCAGAGCGACGGGAGGAGCACATTTCAGAAAACGTGCTCAGCTCGTCGAGAAAATGCGATTTAAGCAATAAAATTAAAAATGCACCTAAAACCTAAACCAAACGTTGCAGGTGCTTATTTCTTCATGCGCAGTGGTCAACGCGGCACTCTCTAGCTGCCAAGAGCACTTTTTACTGTGCGCACCCAACCAGAGTGACGGGAGGAGCACATTTCAGAAAACGTGCTCAGCTCGTCGAGAAAATGCGATTAAAGCAATAAGATTAAAAATGCACCTAAAACCTAAACCAAACGTTGCAGGTGCTTATTTCTTCATGCGCAGTGGTCAACGCGGCACTCCCTAGCTGCCAGGAGCACTTTTTACTGTGCGCACAAAACCAGAGTGACGGGAGGACACATTTCAGAAAACGTGCTCAGCTCGTCGAGAAAATGCGATTTAAGCAATAAAATTAAAAATGCACCTAAAACCTAAACCAAACGTTGCAGGTGCTTATTTCTTCATGCGCAGTGGTCAACGCGGCACTCTTTAGCTGCCAGGAGCACTTTTTACTACGCGCGCCCAACCAGAGCGACGGGAGGAGCACATTTCAGAAAACGTGCTCAGCTCGTCGAGAAAATGCGATTTAAGCAATAAAATTAAAAATGCACCTAAAACCTAAACCAAACGTTGCAGGTGTTTATTTCTTCATGCGCAGTGGTCAACGCGGCACTCCCGAGCTGCCAAGAGCACTTTTTACTGTGCGCACCCAACCAGAGCGACGGGAGGAGCACATTTCAGAAAACGTGCTCAGCTCGTCGAGAGAATGCGATTTAAGCAATAAAATAAAAAATGCACCTAAAACCTAAACCAAACGTTGCAGGTGCTTATTTCTTCGTGCGCAGTGGTCAACGCGGCACTCCCTAGCTGACAGGAGCTCTTTTTACTGTGCGCACCCAACCAGAGCGACGGGAGGAGCACATTTCAGAAAACGTGCTCAGCTCGTCGAGAGAATGCGATTTAAGCAATAAAATTAAAAATGCACCTAAAACCTAAACCAAACGTTGCAAGTGCTTATTTCTTCGTGCGCAGTGGTCAACGCGGAACTGCCTAGCTGCCAGGAGCTCTTTTTACTGTGCGCACCCAACCAGAGCGACGGGAGGAGCACATTTCAGAAAACGTGCTCAGCTCGTCGAGAAAATGCGATTTAAGCAATAAAATTAAAAATGCAGCTAAAACCTAAACAAAACGTTGCAGGTGCTTATTTCTTCGTGCGTAGTGCTCAACGCGGCACTCCCTAGCTGCCAGGAGCACTTTTTACTGTGTGCACCCAACCAGAGTGACGGGAGGAGCACATTTCAGAAAACGTGCTCAGCTCGTCGAGAAAATGCGATTTAAGCAATAAAATTAAAAATGCACCTAAAACCTAAACCAAACGTTGCAGCTGCTTATTTCTTCATGCGCAGTGGTCAACGCGGCACTCTCTAGCTGCCAAGAGCACTTTTTACTGTGCGCACCCAACCAGAGTGACGGGAGGAGCACATTTCAGAAAACGTGCTCAGCTCGTCGAGAAAATGCGATTTAAGCAATAAGATTAAAAATGCACCTAAAACCTAAATCAAACGTTGCAGGTGCTTATTTCTTCATGCGCAGTGGTCAACGCGGCACTCTCTAGCTGCCAAGAGCACTTTTTACTGTGCGCACCCAACCAGAGTGAAGGGAGGAGCACATTTCAGAAAACGTGCACAGCTCGTCGAGAAAATGCGATTTAAGCAATAAAATTAAAAATGCACCTAAAACCTAAACCAAACGTTGCAGGTGCTTATTTCTTCATGCGCAGTGGTCAACGCGGCACTCTCTAGCTGCCAGGAGCACTTTTTACTACGTGCACCCAACCAGAGCGACGGGAGGAGCACATTTCAGAAAACGTGCTCAGCTCGTCGAGAGAATGCGATTTAAGCAATAAAATAAAAAATGCACCTAAAACCTAAACCAAACGTTGCAGGTGCTTATTTCTTCGTGCGCAGTGGTCAACGCGGCACTCCCTAGCTGCCAGGAGCACTTTTTACTGTGCGCACCCAACCAGAGTGACGGGAGGAGCACATTTCAGAAAACGTGCTCAGCTCGTCGAGAGAATGCGATTTAAGCAATAAAATAAAAAATGCACCTAAAACCTAAACCAAACGTTGCAGGTGCTTATTTCTTCATGCGCAGTGGTCAACGCGGCACTCTTTAGCTGCCAGGAGCACTTTTTACTACGCGCGCCCAACCAGAGCGACGGGAGGAGCACATTTCAGAAAACGTGCTCAGCTCGTCGAGAAAATGCGATTTAAGCAATAAAATTAAAAATGCACCTAAAACCTAAATCAAACGTTGCAGGTGCTTATTTCTTCATGCGCAGTGGTCAACGCGGCACTCTCTAGCTGCCAGGAGCAGTTTTTACTGTGCGCACCCAACCAGAGTGACGGGAGGAGCACATTTCAGAAAACGTGCTCAGCTCGTCGAGAAAATGCGATTTAAGCAATAAGATTAAAAATGCACCTAAAACCTAAACCGAACGTTGCAGGTGCTTATTTCTTCATGCGCAGTGGTCAACGCGGCACTCTCTAGCTGCCAGGAGCACTTTTTACTACGCGCACCCAACCAGAGCGACGGGAGGAGCACATTTCAGAAAACGTGCTCAGCTCGTCGAGAGAATGTGATTTAAGCAATAAAATAAAAAATGCACCTAAAACCTAAACCAAACGTTGCAGGTGCTTATTTCTTCGTGCGCAGTGGTCAACGCGGAACTCCCTAGCTGCCAGGAGCTCTTTTTACTGTGCGCACCCAACCAGAGCGACGGGAGGAGCACATTTCAGAAAACGTGCTCAGCTCGTCGAGAAAATGCGATTTAAGCAATAAAATTAAAAATGCACCTAAAACCTAAACCAAACGTTGCAGGTGCTTATTTCTTCATGCGCAGTGGTCAACGCGGCACTCTCTAGCTGCCAAGAGCACTTTTTACTGTGCGCACCCAACCAGAGTGACGGGAGGAGCACATTTCAGAAAACGTGCTCAGCTCGTCGAGAAAATGCGATTTAAGCAATAAAATTAAAAATGCACCTAAAACCTAAACCAAACGTTGCAGGTGCTTATTTCTTCATGCGCAGTGGTCAACGCGGCACTCTTTAGCTGCCAGGAGCACTTTTTACTACGCGCGCCCAACCAGAGCGACGGGAGGAGCACATTTCAGAAAACGTGCTCAGCTCGTCGAGAAAATGCGATTTAAGCAATAAAATTAAAAATGCACCTAAAACCTAAACCAAACGTTGCAGGTGCTTATTTCTTCATGCGCAGTGGTCAACGCGGCACTCTCTAGCTGCCAGGAGCACTTTTTACTACGCGCACCCAACCAGAGCGACGGGAGGAGCACATTTCAGAAAACGTGCTCAGCTCGTCGAGAGAATGCGATTTGAGCAATAAAATAAAAAATGCACCTAAAACCTAAACCAAACGTTGCAGGTGCTTATTTCTTCGTGCGCAGTGGTCAACGCGGCACTCCCTAGCTGCCAGGAGCTCTTTTTACTGTGTGCACCCAACCAGAGCGACGGGAGGAGCACATTTCAGAAAACGTGCTCAGCTCGTCGAGAGAATGCGATTTAATCAATAAAATAAAAAATGCACCTAAAACCTAAACCAAACGTTGCAGGTGCTTATTTCTTCGTGCGCAGTGGTCAACGCGGCACTCCCTAGCTGACAGGAGCTCTTTTTACTGTGCGCACCCAACCAGAGCGACGGGAGGAGCACATTTCAGAAAACGTGCTCAGCTCGTCGAGAGAATGCGATTTAAGCAATAAAATTAAAAATGCACCTAAAACCTAAACCAAACGTTGCAAGTGCTTATTTCTTCGTGCGCAGTGGTCAACGCGGAACTGCCTAGCTGCCAGGAGCTCTTTTTACTGTGCGCACCCAACCAGAGCGACGGGAGGAGCACATTTCAGAAAACGTGCTCAGCTCGTCGAGAAAATGCGATTTAAGCAATAAAATTAAAAATGCAGCTAAAACCTAAACAAAACGTTGCAGGTGCTTATTTCTTCGTGCGTAGTGCTCAACGCGGCACTCCCTAGCTGCCAGGAGCACTTTTTACTGTGTGCACCCAACCAGAGTGACGGGAGGAGCACATTTCAGAAAACGTGCTCAGCTCGTCGAGAAAATGCGATTTAAGCAATAAAATTAAAAATGCACCTAAAACCTAAACCAAACGTTGCAGCTGCTTATTTCTTCATGCGCAGTGGTCAACGCGGCACTCTCTAGCTGCCAAGAGCACTTTTTACTGTGCGCACCCAACCAGAGTGACGGGAGGAGCACATTTCAGAAAACGTGCTCAGCTCGTCGAGAAAATGCGATTTAAGCAATAAGATTAAAAATGCACCTAAAACCTAAATCAAACGTTGCAGGTGCTTATTTCTTCATGCGCAGTGGTCAACGCGGCACTCTCTAGCTGCCAAGAGCACTTTTTACTGTGCGCACCCAACCAGAGTGAAGGGAGGAGCACATTTCAGAAAACGTGCACAGCTCGTCGAGAAAATGCGATTTAAGCAATAAAATTAAAAATGCACCTAAAACCTAAACCAAACGTTGCAGGTGCTTATTTCTTCATGCGCAGTGGTCAACGCGGCACTCTCTAGCTGCCAGGAGCACTTTTTACTACGCGCACCCAACCAGAGCGACGGGAGGAGCACATTTCAGAAAACGTGCTCAGCTCGTCGAGAGAATGCGATTTAAGCAATAAAATAAAAAATGCACCTAAAACCTAAACCAAACGTTGCAGGTGCTTATTTCTTCGTGCGCAGTGGTCAACGCGGCACTCCCTAGCTGCCAGGAGCACTTTTTACTGTGCGCACCCAACCAGAGTGACGGGAGGAGCACATTTCAGAAAACGTGCTCAGCTCGTCGAGAGAATGCGATTTAAGCAATAAAATAAAAAATGCACCTAAAACCTAAACCAAACGTTGCAGGTGCTTATTTCTTCATGCGCAGTGGTCAACGCGGCACTCTTTAGCTGCCAGGAGCACTTTTTACTACGCGCGCCCAACCAGAGCGACGGGAGGAGCACATTTCAGAAAACGTGCTCAGCTCGTCGAGAAAATGCGATTTAAGCAATAAAATTAAAAATGCACCTAAAACCTAAACCAAACGTTGCAGGTGCTTATTTCTTCATGCGCAGTGGTCAACGCGGCACTCTCTAGCTGCCAGGAGCACTTTTTACTATGCGCGCCCAACCAGAGCAACGGGAGGAGCACATTTCAGAAAACGTGCTCAGCTCGTCGAGAGAATGCGATTTAAGCAATAAAATTGAAAATGCACCTAAAACCTAAACCAAACGTTGCAGGTGCTTATTTCTTCGTGCGCAGTGGTCAACGCGGAACTCCCTAGCTGCCAGGAGCTGTTTTTACTGTGCGCACCCAACCAGAGCGACGGGAGGAGCACATTTCAGAAAACGTGCTCAGCTCGTCGAGAAAATGCGATTTAAGCAATAAAATTAAAAATGCAGCTAAAACCTAAACCAAACGTTGCAGGTGCTTATTTCTTCGTGCGTAGTGCTCAACGCGGCACTCCCTAGCTGCCAGGAGCACTTTTTACTGTGCGCACCCAACCAGAGTGACGGGAGGAGCACATTTCAGAAAACGTGCTCAGCTCGTCGAGAAAATGCGATTTAAGCAATAAAATTAAAAATGCACCTAAAACCTAAACCAAACGTTGCAGGTGCTTATTTCTTCGTGCGCAGTGGTCAACGCGGCACTCCCTAGCTGCCAGGAGCTATTTTTACTGTGCGCACCCAACCAGAGCGACGGGAGGAGCACATTTCAGAAAACGTGCTCAGCTCGTCGAGAAAATGCGATTTAAACAATAAAATTAAAAATGCACCTTAAACCTAAACCAAACGTTGCAGGTGCTTATTTCTTCGTGCGCAGTGGTCAACGCGGCACTCCCTAGCTGCCAGGAGCTCTTTTTACTGTGTGCACCCAACCAGAGCGACGGGAGGAGCACATTTCAGAAAACGTGCTCAGCTCGTCGAGAAAACGTGATTTAAGCAATAAGATTAAAAATGCAACTAAAACCTAAATCAAACGTTGCAGGTGCTTATTTCTTCATGCGCAGTGGTCAACGCGGCACTCTCTAGCTGCCAGGAGCAGTTTTTACTGTGCGCACCCAACCAGAGTGACGGGAGGAGCACATTTCAGAAAACGTGCTCAGCTCGTCGAGAAAATGCGATTTAAGCAATAAGATTAAAAATGCACCTAAAACCTAAACCGAACGTTGCAGGTGCTTATTTCTTCATGCGCAGTGGTCAACGCGGCACTCTCTAGCTGCCAGGAGCACTTTTTACTACGCGCACCCAACCAGAGCGACGGGAGGAGCACATTTCAGAAAACGTGCTCAGCTCGTCGAGAGAATGTGATTTAAGCAATAAAATAAAAAATGCACCTAAAACCTAAACCAAACGTTGCAGGTGCTTATTTCTTCGTGCGCAGTGGTCAACGCGGAACTCCCTAGCTGCCAGGAGCTCTTTTTACTGTGCGCACCCAACCAGAGCGACGGGAGGAGCACATTTCAGAAAACGTGCTCAGCTCGTCGAGAAAATGCGATTTAAGCAATAAAATTAAAAATGCACCTAAAACCTAAACCAAACGTTGCAGGTGCTTATTTCTTCATGCGCAGTGGTCAACGCGGCACTCTCTAGCTGCCAAGAGCACTTTTTACTGTGCGCACCCAACCAGAGTGACGGGAGGAGCACATTTCAGAAAACGTGCTCAGCTCGTCGAGAAAATGCGATTTAAGCAATAAAATTAAAAATGCACCTAAAACCTAAACCAAACGTTGCAGCTGCTTATTTCTTCATGCGCAGTGGTCAACGCAACACTCTCTAGCTGCCAAGAGCACTTTTTACTGTGCGCACCCAACCAGAGTGACGGGAGGAGCACATTTCAGAAAACGTGCTCAGCTCGTCGAGAAAATGCACCTAAAACCTAAATCAAACGTTGCAGGTGCTTATTTCTTCATGCGCAGTGGTCAACGCGGCACTCTCTAGCTGCCAGGAGCACTTTTTACTGTGCGCACCCAACCAGAGTGAAGGGAGGAGCACATTTCAGAAAACGTGCTCAGCTCGTCGAGAAAATGCGATTTAAGCAATAAAATTAAAAATGCACCTAAAACCTAAACCAAACGTTGCAGGTGCTTATTTCTTCATGCGCAGTTGTCAACGCGGCACTCTCTAGCTGCCAAGAGCACTTTTTACTGTGCGCACCTAACCAGAGTGACGGGAGGAGCACATTTCAGAAAACGTGCTCAGCTCGTCGAGAAAATGCGATTTAAGCAATAAGATTAAAAATGCACCTAAAACCTAAACCAAACGTTGCAGGTGCTTATTTCTTCATGCGCAGTGATCAACGCGGCACTCTCTAGCTGCCAGGAGCACTTTTTACTACGCGCACCCAACCAGAGCGACGGGAGGAGCACATTTCAGAAAACGTGCTCAGCTCGTCGAGAGAATGCGATTTAAGCAATAAAATAAAAAATGCACCTAAAACCTAAACCAAACGTTGCAGGTGCTTATTTCTTCGTGCGCAGTGGTCAACGCGGCACTCCCTAGCTGCCAGGAGCACTTTTTACTGAGCGCACAAAACCAGAGTGACGGGAGGACACATTTCAGAAAACGTGCTCAGCTCGTCGAGAAAATGCGATTTAAACAATAAAATTAAAAATGCACCTAAAACCTAAACCAAACGTTGCAGGTGCTTATTTCTTCATGCGCAGTGGTCAACGCGGCACTCTCTAGCTGCCAGGAGCACTTTTTACTACGCGCACCCAACCAGAGCGACGGGAGGAGCACATTTCAGAAAACGTGCTCAGCTCGTCGAGAGAATGCGATTTAAGCAATAATATAAAAAATGCACCTAAAACCTAAACAAAACGTTGCAGGTGCTTATTTCTTTGTGCGCAGTGGTCAACGCGGCACTCTCTAGCTGCCAAGAGCACTTTTTACTATGCGCACCCAACCAGAGTGACGGGATGAGCACATTTCAGAAAACGTGCTCAGCTCGTCGAGAAAATGCGATTTAAGCAATAAAATTAAAAATCCACCTAAAACCTAAACCAAACGTTGCAGGTGCTTATTTCTTCGTGCGCAGTGGTCAACGCGGCACTCCCTAGCTGCCAGGAGCACTTTTTACTGTGCGCACCCAACCAGAGTGACGGAAGGAGCACATTTCAGAAAACGTACTCAGCTCGTCGAGAAAATGCGATTTAAGCAATAAAATTAAAAATGCACCTAAAACCTAAACCAAACGTTGCAGGTGCCTATTTCTTCATGTGCAGTGGTCAACGCGGCACTCTCTAGCTGCCAGGAGCACTTTTTACTATGCGCGCACAACCAGAGCGACGGGAGGAGCACATTTCAGAAAACGTGCTCAGCTCGTCGAGAGAATGCGATTTAAGCAATAAAATTAAAAATGCACCTAAAACCTAAACCAAACGTTGCAGGTGCTTATTTCTTCGTGCGCAGTGGTCAACGCGGAACTCCCTAGCTGCCAAGAGCACTTTTTACTGTGCGCACCCAAACAGAGAGACGGGAGGAGCACATTTCAGAAAACGTGCTCAGCTCGTCGAGAAAATGCGATTTAAGCAATAAAATTAAAAATGCACCTAAAACCTAAACCAAACGTTGCAGGTGCTTATTTCTTCATGCAGTGGTCAACGCGGCACTCTCTAGCTGCCAAGAGCACTTTTTACTGTGCGCACCCAACCAGAGTGACGGGAGGAGCACATTTCAGAAAACGTGCGCAGCTCGTCGAGAAAACGCGATTTAAGCAATAAAATTAAAAATGCACCTAAAACCTAAATCAAACGTTGCAGGTGCTTATTTCTTCATGCGCAGTGGTCAACGCGGCACTCTCTAGCTGCCAAGAGCACTTTTTACTGTGCGCACCCAACCAGAGTGACGGGAGGAGCACATTTCAGAAAACGTGCTCAGCTCGTCGAGAAAATGCGATTTAAGCAATAAGATTAAAGATGCACCTAAAACCTAAACCAAACGTTGCAGGTGCTTATTTCTTAATGCGCAGTGGTCAACGCGGCACTCTCTAGCTGCCAGGAGCACTTTTTACTACGCGCACCCATCCAGAGCGACGGGAGGAGCACATTTCAGAAAACGTGCTCAGCTCGTCGAGAAAATGCGATTTAAGCAATAAAATTAAAAATGCACCTAAAACCTAAACCAAACGTTGCAGCTGCTTATTTCTTCATGCGCAGTGGTCAACGCAACACTCTCTAGCTGCCAAGAGCACTTTTTACTGTGCGCACCCAACCAGAGTGACGGGAGGAGCACATTTCAGAAAACGTGCTCAGCTCGTCGAGAAAATGCACCTAAAACCTAAATCAAACGTTGCAGGTGCTTATTTCTTCATGCGCAGTGGTCAACGCGGCACTCTCTAGCTGCCAGGAGCACTTTTTACTGTGCGCACCCAACCAGAGTGAAGGGAGGAGCACATTTCAGAAAACGTGCTCAGCTCGTCGAGAAAATGCGATTTAAGCAATAAAATTAAAAATGCACCTAAAACCTAAACCAAACGTTGCAGGTGCTTATTTCTTCATGCGCAGTTGTCAACGCGGCACTCTCTAGCTGCCAAGAGCACTTTTTACTGTGCGCACCTAACCAGAGTGACGGGAGGAGCACATTTCAGAAAACGTGCTCAGCTCGTCGAGAAAATGCGATTTAAGCAATAAGATTAAAAATGCACCTAAAACCTAAACCAAACGTTGCAGGTGCTTATTTCTTCATGCGCAGTGATCAACGCGGCACTCTCTAGCTGCCAGGAGCACTTTTTACTACGCGCACCCAACCCGAGCGACGGGAGGAGCACATTTCAGAAAACGTGCTCAGCTCGTCGAGAGAATGCGATTTAAGCAATAAAATAAAAAATGCACCTAAAACCTAAACCAAACGTTGCAGGTGCTTATTTCTTCGTGCGCAGTGGTCAACGCGGCACTCCCTAGCTGCCAGGAGCACTTTTTACTGTGCGCACAAAACCAGAGTGACGGGAGGACACATTTCAGAAAACGTGCTCAGCTCGTCGAGAAAATGCGATTTAAACAATAAAATTAAAAATGCACCTAAAACCTAAACCAAACGTTGCAGGTGCTTATTTCTTCATGCGCAGTGGTCAACGCGGCACTCTCTAGCTGCCAGGAGCACTTTTTACTACGCGCACCCAACCAGAGCGACGGGAGGAGCACATTTCAGAAAACGTGCTCAGCTCGTCGAGAGAATGCGATTTAAGCAATAATATAAAAAATGCACCTAAAACCTAAACAAAACGTTGCAGGTGCTTATTTCTTTGTGCGCAGTGGTCAACGCGGCACTCTCTAGCTGCCAAGAGCACTTTTTACTATGCGCACCCAACCAGAGTGACGGGATGAGCACATTTCAGAAAACGTGCTCAGCTCGTCGAGAAAATGCGATTTAAGCAATAAAATTAAAAATCCACCTAAAACCTAAACCAAACGTTGCAGGTGCTTATTTCTTCGTGCGCAGTGGTCAACGCGGCACTCCCTAGCTGCCAGGAGCACTTTTTACTGTGCGCACCCAACCAGAGTGACGGAAGGAGCACATTTCAGAAAACGTACTCAGCTCGTCGAGAAAATGCGATTTAAGCAATAAAATTAAAAATGCACCTAAAACCTAAACCAAACGTTGCAGGTGCCTATTTCTTCATGTGCAGTGGTCAACGCGGCACTCTCTAGCTGCCAGGAGCACTTTTTACTATGCGCGCACAACCAGAGCGACGGGAGGAGCACATTTCAGAAAACGTGCTCAGCTCGTCGAGAGAATGCGATTTAAGCAATAAAATTAAAAATGCACCTAAAACCTAAACCAAACGTTGCAGGTGCTTATTTCTTCGTGCGCAGTGGTCAACGCGGAACTCCCTAGCTGCCAAGAGCACTTTTTACTGTGCGCACCCAACCAGAGAGACGGGAGGAGCACATTTCAGAAAACGTGCTCAGCTCGTCGAGAAAATGCGATTTAAGCAATAAAATTAAAAATGCACCTAAAACCTAAACCAAACGTTGCAGGTGCTTATTTCTTCATGCAGTGGTCAACGCGGCACTCTCTAGCTGCCAAGAGCACTTTTTACTGTGCGCACCCAACCAGAGTGACGGGAGGAGCACATTTCAGAAAACGTGCGCAGCTCGTCGAGAAAACGCGATTTAAGCAATAAAATTAAAAATGCACCTTAAACCTAAATCAAACGTTGCAGGTGCTTATTTCTTCATGCGCAGTGGTCAACGCGGCACTCTCTAGCTGCCAAGAGCACTTTTTACTGTGCGCACCCAACCAGAGTGACGGGAGGAGCACATTTCAGAAAACGTGCTCAGCTCGTCGAGAAAATGCGATTTAAGCAATAAGATTAAAGATGCACCTAAAACCTAAACCAAACGTTGCAGGTGCTTATTTCTTAATGCGCAGTGGTCAACGCGGCACTCTCTAGCTGCCAGGAGCACTTTTTACTACGCGCACCCATCCAGAGCGACGGGAGGAGCACATTTCAGAAAACGTGCTCAGCTCGTCGAGAAAATGCGATTTAAGCAATAAAATTAAAAATGCACCTAAAACCTAAACCAAACGTTGCAGGTGCTTATTTCTTCATGCGCAGTGGTCAACGCGGCACTCTCTAGCTGCCAGGAGCACTTTTTACTATGCGCGCCCAACCAGAGCAACGGGAGGAGCACATTTCAGAAAACGTGCTCAGCTCGTCGAGAGAATGCGATTTAAGCAATAAAATTGAAAATGCACCTAAAACCTAAACCAAACGTTGCAGGTGCTTATTTCTTCGTGCGCAGTGGTCAACGCGGAACTCCCTAGCTGCCAGGAGCTCTTTTTACTGTGCGCACCCAACCAGAGCGACGGGAGGAGCACATTTCAGAAAACGTGCTCAGCTCGTCGAGAAAATGCGATTTAAGCAATAAAATTAAAAATGCACCTAAGACCTAAACCAAACATTGCAGGTGCTTATTTCTTCATGCACAGTGGTCAACGCGGCACTCCCTAGCTGCCAAGAGCACTTTTTACTGTGCGCACCCAACCAGAGAGACGGGAGGAGCACATTTCAGAAAACGTGCTCAGCTCGTCGAGAAAATGCGATTTAAGCAATAAAATTAAAAATGCACCTAAAACCTAAACCAAACGTTGCAGGTGCTTATTTCTTCATGCGCAGTGGTCAACGCGGCACTCTCTAGCTGCCAAGAGCACTTTTTACTGTGCGCACCCAACCAGAGTGACGGGAGGAGCACATTTCAGAAAACGTGCTCAGCTCGTCGAGAAAACGCGATTTAAGCAATAAGATTAAAAATGCACCTAAAACCTAAATCAAACGTTGCAGGTGCTTATTTCTTCATGCGCAGTGGTCAACGTGGCACTCTCTAGCTGCCAGGAGCACTTTTTACTGTGCGCACCCAACCAGAGTGACGGGAGGAGCACATTTCAGAAAACGTGCTCAGCTCGTCGAGAAAATGCGATTTAAGCAATAAAATAAAAAATGCACCTAAAACCTAAACCAAAGGTTGCAGGTGCTTATTTCTTCGTGCGCAGTGGTCAACGCGGCACTCCCTAGCTGCCAGGAGCACTTTTTACTGTGCGCACCCAACCAGAGTGACGGGAGGAGCACATTTCAGAAAACGTGCTCAGCTCGTCGAGAGAATGCGATTTAAGCAATAAAATAAAAAATGCACCTAAAACCTAAACCAAACGTTGCAGGTGCTTATTTCTTCATGCGCAGTGGTCAACGCGGCACTCTTTAGCTGCCAGGAGCACTTTTTACTACGCGCGCCCAACCAGAGCGACGGGAGGAGCACATTTCAGAAAACGTGCTCAGCTCGTCGAGAAAATGCGATTTAAGCAATAAAATTAAAAATGCACCTAAAACCTAAACCAAACGTTGCAGGTGCTTATTTCTTCATGCGCAGTGGTCAACGCGGCACTCTCTAGCTGCCAGGAGCACTTTTTACTATGCGCGCCCAACCAGAGCAACGGGAGGAGCACATTTCAGAAAACGTGCTCAGCTCGTCGAGAGAATGCGATTTAAGCAATAAAATTGAAAATGCACCTAAAACCTAAACCAAACGTTGCAGGTGCTTATTTCTTCGTGCGCAGTGGTCAACGCGGAACTCCCTAGCTGCCAGGAGCTCTTTTTACTGTGCGTACCCAACCAGAGCGACGGGAGGAGCACATTTCAGAAAACGTGCTCAGCTCGTCGAGAAAATGCGATTTAAGCAATAAAATTAAAAATGCAGCTAAAACCTAAACCAAACGTTGCAGGTGCTTATTTCTTCGTGCGTAGTGCTCAACGCGGCACTCCCTAGCTGCCAGGAGCACTTTTTACTGTGCGCACCCAACCAGAGTGACGGGAGGAGCACATTTAAGAAAACGTGCTCAGCTCGTCGAGAAAATGCGATTTAAGCAATAAAATTAAAAATGCACCTAAAACCTAAACCACACGTTGCAGGTGCTTATTTTTTCATGCGCAGTGGTCAACGCGGCTTTCTCTAGCTGCCAGGAGCACTTTTTACGACGCGCACCCAACCAGAGTGACGGGAGGAGCACATTTCAGAAAACGTGCTCAGCTCGTCGAGAGAATGCGATTTGAGCAATAAAATAAAAAATGCACCTAAAACCTAAACCAAACGTTGCAGGTGCTTATTTCTTCGTGCGCAGTGGTCAACGCGGCACTCCCTAGATGCCAGGAGCTCTTTTTACTGTGTGCACCCAACCAGAGCGACGGGAGGAGCACATTTCAGAAAACGTGCTCAGCTCGTCGAGAGAATGCGATTTAAGCAATAAAATAAAAAATGCACCTAAAACCTAAACCAAACGTTGCAGGTGCTTATTTCTTCGTGCGCAGTGGTCAACGCGGCACTCCCTAGCTGCCAGGAGCACTTTTTACTGTGCGCACCCAACCAGAGTGACGGGAGGAGCACATTTCAGAAAACGTGCTCAGCTCGTCGAGAGAATGCGATTTAAGCAATAAAATAAAAAATGCACCTAAAACCTAAACCAAACGTTGCAGGTGCTTATTTCTTCATGCGCAGTGGTCAACGCGGCACTCTTTAGCTGCCAGGAGCACTTTTTACTACGCGCGCCCAACCAGAGCGACGGGAGGAGCACATTTCAGAAAACGTGCTCAGCTCGTCGAGAAAATGCGATTTAAGCAATAAAATTAAAAATGCACCTAAAACCTAAACCAAACGTTGCAGGTGCTTATTTCTTCATGCGCAGTGGTCAACGCGGCACTCTCTAGCTGCCAGGAGCACTTTTTACTATGCGCGCCCAACCAGAGCAACGGGAGGAGCACATTTCAGAAAACGTGCTCAGCTCGTCGAGAGAATGCGATTTAAGCAATAAAATTGAAAATGCACCTAAAACCTAAACCAAACGTTGCAGGTGCTTATTTCTTCGTGCGTAGTGCTCAACGCGGAACTCCCTAGCTGCCAGGAGCACATTTTACTGTGCGCACCCAACCAGAGTGACGGGAGGAGCACATTTAAGAAAACGTGCTCAGCTCGTCGAGAAAATGCGCTTTAAGCAATAAAATTAAAAATGCACCTAAAACCTAAACCAAACGTTGCAGGTGCTTATTTTTTCATGCGCAGTGGTCAACGCGGCACTCTCTAGCTGCCAGGAGCACTTTTTACTACGCGCACCCAACCAGAGCGACGGGAGGAGCACATTTCAGAAAACGTGCTCAGCTCGTCGAGAGAATGCGATTTGAGCAATAAAATAAAAAATGCACCTAAAACCTAAACCAAACGTTGCAGGTGCTTATTTCTTCGTGCGCAGTGGCCAACGCGGCACTCCCTAGATGCCAGGAGCTCTTTTTACTGTGTGCACCCAACCAGAGCGACGGGAGGAGCACATTTCAGAAAACGTGCTCAGCTCGTCGAGAGAATGCGATTTAAGCAAGAAAATAAAAAATGCACCTAAAACCTAAACCAAACGTTGCAGGTGCTTATTTTTTCATGCGCAGTGGTCAACGCGGCACTCTCTAGCTGCCAGGAGCACTTTTTACTACGCGCACCCAACCAGAGCGACGGGAGGAGCACATTTCAGAAAACGTGCTCAGCTCGTCGAGAGAATGCGATTTGAGCAATAAAATAAAAAATGCACCTAAAACCTAAACCAAACGTTGCAGGTGCTTATTTCTTCGTGCGCAGTGGTCAACGCGGCACTCCCTAGCTGCCAGGAGCTCTTTTTACTGTGTGCACCCAACCAGAGCGACGGGAGGAGCACATTTCAGAAAACGTGCTCAGCTCGTCGAGAGAATGCGATTTAAGCAATAAAATAAAAAATGCACCTAAAACCTAAACCAAACGTTGCAGGTGCTTATTTCTTCGTGCGCAGTGGTCAACGCGGCACTCCCTAGCTGCCAGGAGCTCTTTTTACTGTGCGCACCCAACCAGAGCGACGGGAGGAGCACATTTCAGAAAACGTGCTCAGCTCGTCGAGAAAATGCGATTTAAACAATAAAATTAAAAATGCACCTAAACCCTAAACCAAACGTTGCAGGTGCTTATTTCTTCGTGCGCAGTGGTCAACGCGGCACTCCCTAGCTGCCAGGAGCTCTTTTTACTGTGTGCACCCAACCAGAGCGACGGGAGGAGCACATTTCAGAAAACGTGCTCAGCTCGTCGAGAAAACGTGATTTAAGCAATAAGATTAAAAATGCACCTAAAACCTAAATCAAACGTTGCAGGTGCTTATTTCTTCATGCGCAGTGGTCAACGCGGCACTCTCTAGCTGCCAGGAGCACTTTTTACTGTGCGCACCCAACCAGAATGACGGGAGGAGCACATTTCAGAAAACGTGCTCAGCTCGTCGAGAAAATGCGATTTAAGCAATAAAATTAAAAATGCACCTAAAACCTAAACCAAACGTTGCAGGTGCTTATTTCTTCATGCGCAGTGGTCAACGCGGCACTCTCTAGCTGCCAAGAGCACTTTTTACTGTGCGCACCCAACCAGAGTGACGGGAGGAGCACATTTCAGAAAACGTGCTCAGCTCGTCGAGAAAATGCGATTTAAGCAATAAGATTAAAGATGCACCTAAAACCTAAACCAAACGTTGCAGGTGCTTATTTCTTCATGCGCAGTGGTCAACGCGGCACTCTCTAGCTGCCAGGAGCACTTTTTACTACGCGCACCCAACCAGAGCGACGGGAGGAGCACATTTCAGAAAACGTGCTCAGCTCGTCGAGAGAATGCGATTTAAGCAATAAAATAAAAATATGCACCTAAAACCTAAACCAAACGTGTCAGGTGCTTATTTCTTCGTGCGCAGTGGTCAACGCGGCACTCCCTAGCTGCCAGGAGCACTTTTTACTGTGCGCACCCAACCAGAGTGACGGGAGAAGCACATTTCAGAAAACGTGCTCAGCTCGTCGAGAAAATGCGATTTAAGCAATAAAATTAAAAATGCACCTAAAACCTAAACCAAACGTTGCAGGTGCTTATTTCTTCATGCGCAGTGGTCAACGCGGCACTCTCTAGCTGCCAGGAGCACTTTTTACTATGCGCACCCAACCAGAGCGACGGGAGGAGCACATTTCAGAAAACGTGCTCAGCTCGTCGAGAAAATGCGATTTAAGCAATAAAATTAAAAATGCACCTAAAACCTAAACCAAACGTTGCAGGTGCTTATTTCTTCATGCGCAGTGGTCAACGCGGCACTCCCGAGCTGCCAAGAGCACTTTTTACTGTGCGCACCCAACCAGAGCGACGGGAGGAGCACATTTCAGAAAACGTGCTCAGCTCGTCGAGAGAATGCGATTTAAGCAATAAAATTAAAAATGCACCTAAAACCTAAACCAAACGTTGCAGGTGCTTATTTCTTCGTGCGCAGTGGTCAACGCGGAACTGCCTAGCTGCCAGGAGCTCTTTTTACTGTGCGCACCCAACCAGAGCGACGGGAGGAGCACATTTCAGAAAACGTGCTCAGCTCGTCGAGAAAATGCGATTTAAGCAATAAAATTAAAAATGCAGCTGACACCTAAACCAAACGTTGCAGGTGCTTATTTCTTCGTGCGTAGTGGTCAACGCGGCACTCTCTAGCTGCCAAGAGCACTTTTTACTGTGCGCACCCAACCAGAGTGACGGGAGGAGCACATTTCAGAAAACGTGCTCAGCTCGTCGAGAAAATGCGATTTAAGCAATAAGATTAAAAATGCACCTAAAACCTAAATCAAACGTTGCAGGTGCTTATTTCTTCATGCGCAGTGGTCAACGCGGCACTCTCTAGCTGCCAGGAGCACTTTTTACTGTGCGCACCCAACCAGAGTGACGGGAGGAGCACATTTCAGAAAACGTGCTCAGCTCGTCGAGAAAATGCGATTCAAGCAATAAAATTAAAAATGCACTTAAAACCTAAACCAAACGTTGCAGGTGCTTATTTCTTCATGCGCAGTGGTCAACGCGGCACTCTCTAGCTGCCAGGAGCACTTTTTACTACGCGCACCCAACCAGAGCGACGGGAGGAGCACATTTCAGAAAACGTGCTCAGCTCGTCGAGAAAATGCGATTTAAGCAATAAAATTAAAAATGCACCTAAAACCTAAACCAAACGTTGCAGGTGCTTATTTCTTCGTGCGCAGTGGTCAACGCGGCACTCCCTAGCTGCCAGGAGCTCTTTTTACTGTGTGCACCCAACCAGAGCGACGGGAGGAGCACATTTCAGAAAACGTGCTCAGCTCGTCGAGAGAATGCGATTTAAGCAATAAAATAAAAAATGCACCTAAAACCTAAACCAAACGTTGCAGGTGCTTATTTCTTCGTGCGCAGTGGTCAACGCGGCACTCCCTAGCTGCCAGGAGCTCTTTTTACTGTGCGCACCCAACCAGAGCGACGGGAGGAGCACATTTCAGAAAACGTGCTCAGCTCGTCGAGAAAATGCGATTTAAACAATAAAATTAAAAATGCACCTAAAACCTAAACCAAACGTTGCAGGTGCTTATTTCTTCATGCGCAGTGGTCAACGCGGCACTCTCTAGCTGCCAGGAGCACTTTTTACTACGCGCACCCAACCAGAGCGACGGGAGGAGCACATTTCAGAAAACGTGCTCAGCTCGTCGAGAGAATGCGATTTAAGCAATAATATAAAAAATGCACCTAAAACCTAAACAAAACGTTGCAGGTGCTTATTTCTTTGTGCGCAGTGGTCAACGCGGCACTCTCTAGCTGCCAAAAGCACTTTTTACTATGCGCACCCAACCAGAGTGACGGGATGAGCACATTTCAGAAAACGTGCTCAGCTCGTCGAGAAAATGCGATTTAAGCAATAAAATTAAAAATGCACCTAAAACCTAAACCAAACGTTGCAGGTGCTTATTTCTTCGTGCGCAGTGGTCAACGCGGCACTCTCTAGCTGCCAGGAGCACTTTTTACTACGCGCACCCAACCAGAGCGACGGGAGGAGCACATTTCAGAAAACGTGCTCAGCTCGTCGAGAGAATGCGATTCAAGCAATAAAATAAAAAATGCACCTAAAACCTAAACCAAACGTTGCAGGTGCTTATTTCTTCGTGCGCAGTGGTCAACGCGGCACTCCCTAGCTGCCAGGAGCTATTTTTACTGTGTGCACCCAACCAGAGCGACGGGAGGAGCACATTTCAGAAAACGTGCTCAGCTCGTCGAGAGAATGAGATTTAAGCAATAAAATAAAAATGCACCTAAAACCTAAACCAAACGTTGCAGGTGCTTATTTCTTCGTGCGCAGTGGTCAACGCGGCACTCCCTAGCTGCCAGGAGCTCTTTTTACTGTGCGCACCCAACCAGAGCGACGGGAGGAGCACATTTCAGAAAACGTGCTCAGCTCGTCGAGAAAATGCGATTTAAACAATAAAATTAAAAATGCACCTAAAACCTAAACCAAACGTTGCAGGTGCTTATTTCTTCGTGCGCAGTGGTCAACGCGGCACTCCCTAGCTGCCAGGAGCACTTTTTACTGTGCGCACCCAACCAGAGTGACGGAAGGAGCACATTTCAGAAAACGTACTCAGCTCGTCGAGAAAATGCGATTCAAGCAATAAAATTAAAAATGCACCTAAAACCTAAACCAAACGTTGCAGGTGCTTATTTCTTTGTGCGCAGTGGTCAACGCGGCACTCTCTAGCTGCCAAGAGCACTTTTTACTATGCGCACCCAACCAGAGTGACGGGATGAGCACATTTCAGAAAACGTGCTCAGCTCGTCGAGAAAATGCGATTTAAGCAATAAAATTAAAAATGCACCTAAAACCTAAACCAAACGTTGCAGGTGGTTATTTCTTCATGCGCAGTGGTCAACGCGGCACTCTCTAGCTGCCAAGAGCACTTTTTACTGTGCGCACCCAACCAGAGTGACGGGAGGAGCATATTTCAGAAAACGTGCTCAGCTCGTCGAGAAAATGCGATTTAAGCAATAAAATTAAAAATGCACCTAAGACCTAAACCAAACATTGCAGGTGCTTTTTTTTTCATGCACAGTGGTCAACTCGGCACTCCCTAGCTGCCAAGAGCACTTTTTACTGTGCGCACCCAACCAGAGAGACGGGAGGAGCACATTTCAGAAAACGTGCTCAGCTCGTCGAGAAAATGTGATTTAAGCAATAAAATTAAAAATGCACCTAAAACCTATACCAAACGTTGCAGGTGCTTATTTCTTCATGCGCAGTGGTCAACGCGGCACTCTCTAGCTGCCAGGAGCACTTTTTACTGTGCGCACCCAACCAGAGTGACGGGAGGAGCACATTTCAGAAAACGTGCTCAGCTCGTCGAGAAAATGCGATTTAAGCAATAAAATTAAAAATGCACCTAAAACCTAAACCAAACGTTGCAGGTGCTTATTTCTTCATGCGCAGTGGTCAACGCGGCACTCTCTAGCTGCCAAGAGCATTTTTTACTGTGCGCACCCAACCAGAGTGACGGGAGGAGCACATTTCAGAAAACGTGCTCAGCTCGTCGAGAAAATGCGATTTAAGCAATAAGATTAAAGATGCACCTAAAACCTAAACCAAACGTTGCAGGTGCTTATTTCTTCATGCGCAGTGGTCAACGCGGCACTCTCTAGCTGCCAGGAGCACTTTTTACTACGCGCACCCAACCAGAGCGACGGGAGGAGCACATTTCAGAAAACGTGCTCAGCTCGTCGAGAGAATGCGATTTAAGCAATAAAATAAAAAAATGCACCTAAAACCTAAACCAAACGTTGCAGGTGCTTATTTCTTCGTGCGCAGTGGTCAACGCGGCACTCCCTAGCTGCCAGGAGCACTTTTTACTGTGCGCACCCAACCAGAGTGACGGGAGGAGCACATTTCAGAAAACGTGCTCAGCTCGTCGAGAAAATGCAATTTAAGCAATAAAATTAAAAATGCACCTAAAACCTAAACCAAACGTTGCAGCTGCTTATTTCTTCATGCGCAGTGGTCAACGCGGCACTCTCTAGCTGCCAAGAGCACTTTTTACTGTGCGCACCCAACCAGAGTGACGGGAGGAGCACATTTCAGAAAACGTGCTCAGCTCGTCGAGAAAATGCGATTTAAGCAATAAGATTAAAAATGCACCTAAAACCTAAATCAAACGTTGCAGGTGCTTATTTCTTCATGCGCAGTGGTCAACGCGGCACTCCCTAGCTGCCAGGAGCACTTTTTACTGTGCGCACAAAACCAGAGTGACGGGAGGACACATTTCAGAAAACGTATTCAGCTCGTCGAGAAAATGCGATTTAAGCAATAAAATTAAAAATGCACCTAAAACCTAAACCAAACGTTGCAGGTGCTTATTTCTTCATGCGCAGTGGTCAACGCGGCACTCTCTAGCTGCCAAGAGCACTTTTTACTGTGCGCACCCAACCAGAGTGACGGGAGGAGCACATTTCAGAAAACGTGCTCAGCTCGTCGAGAAAATGCGATTTAAGCAATAAGATTAAAAATGCACCTAAAACCTAAACCGAACGTTGCAGGTCCTTATTTCTTCATGCGCAGTGGTCAACGCGGCACTCTCTAGCTGCCAGGAGCACTTTTTACTACGCGCACCCAACCAGAGCGACGGGAGGAGCACATTTCAGAAAACGTGCTCAGCTCGTCGAGAGAATGCGATTTAAGCAATAAAATTAAAAATGCACCTAAAACCTAAACCAAACGTTGCAGGTGCTTATTTCTTCGTGCGCAGTGGTCAACGCGGCACTCCCTAGCTGCCAGGAGCTCTTTTTACTGTGTGCACCCAACCAGAGCGACGGGAGGAGCACATTTCAGAAAACGTGCTCAGCTCGTCGAGAGAATGCGATTTAAGCAATAATATAAAAAATGCACCTAAAACCTAAACAAAACGTTGCAGGTGCTTATTTCTTTGTGCGCAGTGGTCAACGCGGCACTCTCTAGCTGCCAGGAGCACTTTTTACTATGCGCGCACAACCAGAGCAACGGGAGGAGCACATTTCAGAAAACGTGCTCAGCTCGTCGAGAGAATGCGATTTAAGCAATAAAATTAAAAATGCACCTAAAACCTAAACCAAACGTTGCAGGTGCTTATTTCTTCGTGCGCAGTGGTCAACGCGGAACTCCCTAGCTGCCAGGAGCTATTTTTACTGTGCGCACCCAACCAGAGCGACGGGAGGAGCACATTTCAGAAAACGTGCTCAGCTCGTCGAGAAAATGCGATTTAAGCAATAAAATTAAAAATCCACCTAAAACCTAAACCAAACGTTGCAGGTGCTTATTTCTTCATGCGCAGTGGTCAACGCGGCACTCTTTAGCTGCCAGGAGCACTTTTTACTACGCGCGCCCAACCAGAGCGACGGGAGGAGCACATTTCAGAAAACGTGCTCAGCTCGTCGAGAAAATGCGATTTAAGCAATAAAATTAAAAATGCACCTAAAACCTAAACCAAACGTTGCAGGTGCTTATTTCTTCATGCGCAGTGGTCAACGCGGCACTCTCTAGCTGCCAGGAGCACTTTTTACTATGCGCGCCCAACCAGAGCAACGGGAGGAGCACATTTCAGAAAACGTGCTCAGCTCGTCGAGAAAATGCGATTTAAGCAATAAGATTAAAAATGCACCTAAAACCTAAACCAAACGTTGCAGGTGCTTATTTCTTCATGCGCAGTGGTCAACGCGGCACTCTCTAGCTGCCAGGAGCACTTTTTACTGTGCGCACCCAACCAGAGTGACGGGAGGAGCACATTTCAGAAAACGTGCTCAGCTCGTCGAGAAAATGCGATTTAAGCAATAAAATTAAAAATGCACCTAAAACCTAAACCAAACGTTGCAGGTGCTTATTTCTTCATGCGCAGTGGTCAACGCGGCACTCTCTAGCTGCCAAGAGCACTTTTTACTGTGCGCACCGAACCAGAGTGACGGGAGGAGCACATTTCAGAAAACGTGCTCAGCTCGTCGAGAAAATGCGATTTAAGCAATAAGATTAAAAATGCACCTAAAACTTAAACCGAACGTTGCAGGTGCTTATTTCTTCATGCGCAGTGGTCAACGCGGCACTCTCTAGCTGCCAGGCGCACTTTTTACTACGCGCACCCAACCAGAGCGACGGGAGGAGCACATTTCAGAAAACGTGCTCAGCTCGTCGAGAGAATGTGATTTAAGCAATAAAATAAAAAATGCACCTAAAACCTAAACCAAACGTTGCAGGTGCTTATTTCTTCGTGCGCAGTGGTCAACGCGGAACTCCCTAGCTGCCAGGAGCTCTTTTTACTGTGCGCACCCAACCAGAGCGACGGGAGGAGCACATTTCAGAAAACGTGCTCAGCTCGTCGAGAGAATGCGATTTAAGCAATAAAATAAAAAATGCACCTAAAACCTAAACCAAACGTTGCAGGTGCTTATTTCTTCGTGCGCAGTGGTCAACGCGGCACTCCCTAGCTGCCAGGAGCTATTTTTACTGTGTGCACCCAACCAGAGCGACGGGAGGAGCACATTTCAGAAAACGTGCTCAGCTCGTCGAGAGAATGCGATTTAAGCAATAAAATAAAAATGCACCTAAAACCTAAACCAAACGTTGCAGGTGCTTATTTCTTCGTGCGCAGTGGTCAACGCGGCACTCCCTAGCTGCCAGGAGCTCTTTTTACTGTGCGCACCCAACCAGAGCGACGGGAGGAGCACATTTCAGAAAACGTGCTCAGCTCGTCGAGAAATTGCGATTTAAACAATAAAATTAAAAATGCACCTAAAACCTAAACCAAACGTTGCAGGTGCTTATTTCTTCGTGCGCAGTGGTCAACGCGGCACTCCCTAGCTGCCAGGAGCACTTTTTACTGTGCGCACCCAACCAGAGTGACGGAAGGAGCACATTTCAGAAAACGTACTCAGCTCGTCGAGAAAATGCGATTTAAGCAATAAAATTAAAAATGCACCTAAAACCTAAACCAAACGTTGCAGGTGCTTATTTCTTTGTGCGCAGTGGTCAACGCGGCACTCTCTCGCTGCCAAGAGCACTTTTTACTATGCGCACCCTACCAGAGTGACGGGATGAGCACATTTCAGAAAACGTGCTCAGCTCGTCGAGAAAATGCGATTTAAGCAATAAAATTAAAAATGCACCTAAAACCTAAACCAAACGTTGCAGGTGGTTATTTCTTCATGCGCAGTGGTCAACGCGGCACTCTCTAGCTGCCAAGAGCACTTTTTACTACGCGCGACCAACCAGAGCGACGGGAGGAGCATATTTCAGAAAACGTGCTCAGCTCGTCGAGAGGATGCGATTTAAGCAATAAAATTAAAAATGCACCTAAGACCAATACCAAACATTGCAGGTGCTTATTTCTTCATGCACAGTGGTCAACGCGGCACTCCCTAGCTGCCAAGAGCACTTTTTACTGTGCGCACCCAACCAGAGAGACGGGAGGAGCACATTTCAGAAAACGTGCTCAGCTCGTCGAGAAAATGCGATTTAAGCAATAAAATTAAAAATGCACCTAAAACCTAAACCAAACGTTGCAGGTGCTTATTTCTTCATGCGCAGTGGTCAACGCGGCACTCTCTAGCTGCCAAGAGCACTTTTTACTGTGCGCACCCAACCAGAGTGACGGGAGGAGCACATTTCAGAAAACGTGCTCAGCTCGTCGAGAAAACGCGATTTAAGCAATAAGATTAAAAATGCACCTAAAACCTAAATCAAACGTTGCAGGTGCTTATTTCTTCATGCGCAGTGGTCAACGTGGCACTCTCTAGCTGCCAGGAGCACTTTTTACTGTGCGCACCCAACCAGAGTGACGGGAGGAGCACATTTCAGAAAACGTGCTCAGCTCGTCGAGAAAATGCGATTTAAGCAATAAAATAAAAAATGCACCTAAAACCTAAACCAAAGGTTGCAGGTGCTTATTTCTTCGTGCGCAGTGGTCAACGCGGCACTCCCTAGCTGCCAGGAGCACTTTTTACTGTGCGCACCCAACCAGAGTGACGGGAGGAGCACATTTCAGAAAACGTGCTCAGCTCGTCGAGAGAATGCGATTTAAGCAATAAAATAAAAAATGCACCTAAAACCTAAACCAAACGTTGCAGGTGCTTATTTCTTCATGCGCAGTGGTCAACGCGGCACTCTTTAGCTGCCAGGAGCACTTTTTACTACGCGCGCCCAACCAGAGCGACGGGAGGAGCACATTTCAGAAAACGTGCTCAGCTCGTCGAGAAAATGCGATTTAAGCAATAAAATTAAAAATGCACCTAAAACCTAAACCAAACGTTGCAGGTGCTTATTTCTTCATGCGCAGTGGTCAACGCGGCACTCTCTAGCTGCCAGGAGCACTTTTTACTGTGTGCACCCAACCAGAGCGACGGGAGGAGCACATTTCAGAAAACGTGCTCAGCTCGTCGAGAGAATGCGATTTGAGCAATAAAATAAAAAATGCACCTAAAACCTAAACCAAACGTTGCAGGTGCTTATTTCTTCGTGCGCAGTGGTCAACGCGGCACTCCCTAGCTGCCAGGAGCTCTTTTTACTGTGTGCACCCAACCAGAGCGACGGGAGGAGCACATTTCAGAAAACGTGCTCAGCTCGTCGAGAGAATGCGATTTAAGCAATAAAATAAAAAATGCACCTAAAACCTAAACCAAACGTTGCAGGTGCTTATTTCTTCGTGCGCAGTGGTCAACGCGGCACTCCCTAGCTGCCAGGAGCTCTTTTTACTGTGCGCACCCAACCAGAGCGACGGGAGGAGCACATTTCAGAAAACGTGCTCAGCTCGTCGAGAAAATGCGATTTAAACAATAAAATTAAAAATGCACCTAAACCCTAAACCAAACGTTGCAGGTGCTTATTTCTTCGTGCGCAGTGGTCAACGCGGCACTCCCTAGCTGCCAGGAGCTCTTTTTACTGTGTGCACCCAACCAGAGCGACGGGAGGAGCACATTTCAGAAAACGTGCTCAGCTCGTCGAGAAAACGTGATTTAAGCAATAAGATTAAAAATGCACCTAAAACCTAAATCAAACGTTGCAGGTATTTATTTCTTCAGGCGCAGTGGTCAACGCGGCACTCTCTAGCTGCCAGGAGCACTTTTTACTGTGCGCACCCAACCAGAATGACGGGAGGAGCACATTTCAGAAAACGTGCTCAGCTCGTCGAGAAAATGCGATTTAAGCAATAAAATTAAAAATGCACCTAAAACCTAAACCAAACGTTGCAGGTGCTTATTTCTTCATGCGCAGTGGTCAACGCGGCACTCTCTAGCTGCCAAGAGCACTTTTTACTGTGCGCACCCAACCAGAGTGACGGGAGGAGCACATTTCAGAAAACGTGCTCAGCTCGTCGAGAAAATGCGATTTAAGCAATAAGATTAAAGATGCACCTAAAACCTAAACCAAACGTTGCAGGTGCTTATTTCTTCATGCGCAGTGGTCAACGCGGCACTCTCTAGCTGCCAGGAGCACTTTTTACTACGCGCACCCAACCAGAGCGACGGGAGGAGCACATTTCAGAAAACGTGCTCAGCTCGTCGAGAGAATGCGATTTAAGCAATAAAATAAAAATATGCACCTAAAACCTAAACCAAACGTGTCAGGTGCTTATTTCTTCGTGCGCAGTGGTCAACGCGGCACTCCCTAGCTGCCAGGAGCACTTTTTACTGTGCGCACCCAACCAGAGTGACGGGAGGAGCACATTTCAGAAAACGTGCTCAGCTCGTCGAGAAAATGCGATTTAAGCAATAAAATTAAAAATGCACCTAAAACCTAAACCAAACGTTGCAGGTGCTTATTTCTTCATGCGCAGTGGTCAACGCGGCACTCTCTAGCTGCCAGGAGCACTTTTTACTATGCGCGCCCAACCAGAGCGACGGGAGGAGCACATTTCAGAAAACGTGCTCAGCTCGTCGAGAAAATGCGATTTAAGCAATAAAATTAAAAATGCACCTAAAACCTAAACCAAACGTTGCAGGTGCTTATTTCTTCATGCGCAGTGGTCAACGCGGCACTCCCGAGCTGCCAAGAGCACTTTTTACTGTGCGCACCCAACCAGAGCGACGGGAGGAGCACATTTCAGAAAACGTGCTCAGCTCGTCGAGAGAATGCGATTTAAGCAATAAAATTAAAAATGCACCTAAAACCTAAACCAAACGTTGCAGGTGCTTATTTCTTCGTGCGCAGTGGTCAACGCGGAACTGCCTAGCTGACAGGAGCTCTTTTTACTGTGCGCACCCAACCAGAGCGACGGGAGGAGCACATTTCAGAAAACGTGCTCAGCTCGTCGAGAAAATGCGATTTAAGCAATAAAATTAAAAATGCAGCTGACACCTAAACCAAACGTTGCAGGTGCTTATTTCTTCGTGCGTAGTGGTCAACGCGGCACTCTCTAGCTGCCAAGAGCACTTTTTACTGTGCGCACCCAACCAGAGTGACGGGAGGAGCACATTTCAGAAAACGTGCTCAGCTCGTCGAGAAAATGCGATTTAAGCAATAAGATTAAAAATGCACCTAAAACCTAAATCAAACGTTGCAGGTGCTTATTTCTTCATGCGCAGTGGTCAACGCGGCACTCTCTAGCTGCCAGGAGCACTTTTTACTGTGCGCACCCAACCAGAGTGACGGGAGGAGCACATTTCAGAAAACGTGCTCAGCTCGTCGAGAAAATGCGATTTAAGCAATAAATCTAAAAATGCACCTAAAACCTAAACCAAACGTTGCAGGTGGTTATTTCTTCATGCGCAGTGGTCAACGCGGCACTCTCTAGCTGCCAAGAGCACTTTTTACTACGCGCGACCAACCAGAGCGACGGGAGGAGCACATTTCAGAAAACGTGCTCAGCTCGTCGAGAGAATGCGATTTAAGCAATAAAATAAAAAAATGCACCTAAAACCTAAACCAAACGTTGCAGGTGCTTATTTCTTCGTGCGCAGTGGTCAACGCGGCACTCCCCAGCTGCCAGGAGCACTTTTTACTGTGCGCACCCAACCAGAGTGACGGGAGGAGCACATTTCAGAAAACGTGCTCAGCTCGTCGAGAAAATGCGATTTAAGCAATAAAATTAAAAATGCACCTAAAACCTAAACCAAACGTTGCAGCTGCTTATTTCTTCATGCGCAGTGGTCAACGCGGCACTCTCTAGCTGCCAAGAGCACTTTTTACTGTGCGCACCCAACCAGAGTGACGGGAGGAGCACATTTCAGAAAACGTGCTCAGCTCGTCGAGAAAATGCGATTTAAGCAATAAGATTAAAAATGCACCTAAAACCTAAATCAAACGTTGCAGGTGCTTATTTTTTCATGCGCAGTGGTCAACGCGGCACTCCCTAGCTGCCAGGAGCACTTTTTACTGTGCGCACAAAACCAGAGTGACGGGAGGACACATTTCAGAAAACGTATTCAGCTCGTCGAGAAAATGCGATTTAAGCAATAAAATTAAAAATGCACCTAAAACCTAAACCAAACGTTGCAGGTGCTTATTTCTTCATGCGCAGTGGTCAACGCGGCACTCTCTAGCTGCCAGGAGCACTTTTTACTATGCGCGCCCAACCAGAGCAACGGGAGGAGCACATTTCAGAAAACGTGCTCAGCTCGTCGAGAGAATGTGATTTAAGCAATAAAATTGAAAATGCACCTAAAACCTAAACCAAACGTTGCAGGTGCTTATTTCTTCGTGCGCAGTGGTCAACGCGCAACTCCCTAGCTGCCAGGAGCTCTTTTTACTGTGCGCACCCAACCAGTGCGACGGGAGGAGCACATTTCAGAAAACGTGCTCAGCTCGTCGAGAAAATGCGATTTAAGCAATAAAATTAAAAATGCAGCTAAAACCTAAACCAAACGTTGCAGGTGCTTATTTCTTCGTGCGTAGTGCTCAACGCGGCACTCCCTAGCTGCCAGGAGCACTTTTTACTGTGCGCACCCAACCAGAGTGACGGGAGCAGCACATTTCAGAAAACGTGCTCAGCTCGTCGAGAAAATGCGATTTAAGCAATAAAATTAAAAATGCACCTAAAACCTAAACCAAACGTTGCAGGTGCTTATTTCTTCATGCGCAGTGGTCAACGCGGCACTCTCTAGCTGCCAGGAGCACTTTTTACTATGCGCGCCCAACCAGAGCGACGGGAGGAGCACATTTCAGAAAACGTGCTCAGCTCGTCGAGAAAATGCGATTTAAGCAATAAAATTAAAAATGCACCTAAAACCTAAACCAAACGTTGCAGGTGCTTATTTCTTCATGCGCAGTGGTCAACGCGGCACTCCCGAGCTGCCAAGAGCACTTTTTACTGTGCGCACCCAACCAGAGCGACGGGAGGAGCACATTTCAGAAAACGTGCTCAGCTCGTCGAGAGAATGCGATTTAAGCAATAAAATTAAAAATGCACCTAAAACCTAAACCAAACGTTGCAGGTGCTTATTTCTTCGTGCGCAGTGGTCAACGCGGCACTCCCTAGCTGCCAGGAGCTCTTTTTACTGTGCGCACCCAACCAGAGCGACGGGAGGAGCACATTTCAGAAAACGTGATCAGCTCGTCGAGAAAATGCGATTTAAGCAATAAAATTAAAAATGCACCTAAAACCTAAACCAAACGTTGCAGGTGCTTATTTCTTCATGCGCAGTGGTCAACGCGGCACTCTCTAGCTGCCAGGAGCACTTTTTACTACGCGCACCCAACCAGAGCGACGGGAGGAGCACATTTCAGAAAACGTGCTCAGCTCGTCGAGAGAATGCGATTCAAGCAATAAAATAAAAAATGCACCTAAAACCTAAACCAAACGTTGCAGGTGCTTATTTCTTCGTGCGCAGTGGTCAAAGCGGCACTCCCTAGCTGCCAGGAGCTATTTTTACTGTGTGCACCCAACCAGAGCGACGGGAGGAGCACATTTCAGAAAACGTGCTCAGCTCGTCGAGAAAATGCGATTTAAGCAATAAAATTAAAAATGCACCTAAAACCTAAACCAAACGTTGCAGCTGCTTATTTCTTCATGCGCAGTGGTCAACGCGGCACTCTCTAGCTGCCAAGAGCACTTTTTACTGTGCGCACCCAACCAGAGTGACGGGAGGAGCACATTTCAGAAAACGTGCTCAGCTCGTCGAGAAAATGCGATTTAAGCAATAAGATTAAAAATGCACCTAAAACCTAAATCAAACGTTGCAGGTGCTTATTTTTTCATGCGCAGTGGTCAACGCGGCACTCCCTAGCTGCCAGGAGCACTTTTTACTGTGCGCACAAAACCAGAGTGACGGGAGGACACATTTCAGAAAACGTATTCAGCTCGTCGAGAAAATGCGATTTAAGCAATAAAATTAAAAATGCACCTAAAACCTAAACCAAACGTTGCAGGTGCTTATTTCTTCATGCGCAGTGGTCAACGCGGCACTCTCTAGCTGCCAGGAGCACTTTTTACTATGCGCGCCCAACCAGAGCAACGGGAGGAGCACATTTCAGAAAACGTGCTCAGCTCGTCGAGAGAATGTGATTTAAGCAATAAAATTGAAAATGCACCTAAAACCTAAACCAAACGTTGCAGGTGCTTATTTCTTCGTGCGCAGTGGTCAACGCGCAACTCCCTAGCTGCCAGGAGCTCTTTTTACTGTGCGCACCCAACCAGTGCGACGGGAGGAGCACATTTCAGAAAACGTGCTCAGCTCGTCGAGAAAATGCGATTTAAGCAATAAGATTAAAAATGCACCTAAAACCTAAACCAAACGTTGCAGGTGCTTATTTCTTCGTGCGCAGTGGTCAACGCGCAACTCCCTAGCTGCCAGGAGCTCTTTTTACTGTGCGCACCCAACCAGAGCGACGGGAGGAGCACATTTCAGAAAACGTGCTCAGCTCGTCGAGAAAATGCGATTTAAGCAATAAAATTAAAAATGCAGCTAAAACCTAAACCAAACGTTGCAGGTGCTTATTTCTTCGTGCGTAGTGCTCAACGCGGAACTCCCTAGCTGCCAGGAGCACATTTTACTGTGCGCACCCAACCAGAGTGACGGGAGGAGCACATTTAAGAAAACGTGCTCAGCTCGTCGAGAAAATGCGCTTTAAGCAATAAAATTAAAAATGCACCTAAAACCTAAACCAAACGTTGCAGGTGCTTATTTTTTCATGCGCAGTGGTCAACGCGGCACTCTCTAGCTGCCAGGAGCACTTTTTACTACGCGCACCCAACCAGAGCGACGGGAGGAGCACATTTCAGAAAACGTGCTCAGCTCGTCGAGAGAATGCGATTTGAGCAATAAAATAAAAAATGCACCTAAAACCTAAACCAAACGTTGCAGGTGCTTATTTCTTCGTGCGCAGTGGCCAACGCGGCACTCCCTAGATGCCAGGAGCTCTTTTTACTGTGTGCACCCAACCAGAGCGACGGGAGGAGCACATTTCAGAAAACGTGCTCAGCTCGTCGAGAGAATGCGATTTAAGCAAGAAAATAAAAAATGCACCTAAAACCTAAACCAAACGTTGCAGGTGCTTATTTTTTCATGCGCAGTGGTCAACGCGGCACTCTCTAGCTGCCAGGAGCACTTTTTACTACGCGCACCCAACCAGAGCGACGGGAGGAGCACATTTCAGAAAACGTGCTCAGCTCGTCGAGAGAATGCGATTTGAGCAATAAAATAAAAAATGCACCTAAAACCTAAACCAAACGTTGCAGGTGCTTATTTCTTCGTGCGCAGTGGTCAACGCGGCACTCCCTAGCTGCCAGGAGCTCTTTTTACTGTGTGCACCCAACCAGAGCGACGGGAGGAGCACATTTCAGAAAACGTGCTCAGCTCGTCGAGAGAATGCGATTTAAGCAATAAAATAAAAAATGCACCTAAAACCTAAACCAAACGTTGCAGGTGCTTATTTCTTCGTGCGCAGTGGTCAACGCGGCACTCCCTAGCTGCCAGGAGCTCTTTTTACTGTGCGCACCCAACCAGAGCGACGGGAGGAGCACATTTCAGAAAACGTGCTCAGCTCGTCGAGAAAATGCGATTTAAACAATAAAATTAAAAATGCACCTAAACCCTAAACCAAACGTTGCAGGTGCTTATTTCTTCGTGCGCAGTGGTCAACGCGGCACTCCCTAGCTGCCAGGAGCTCTTTTTACTGTGTGCACCCAACCAGAGCGACGGGAGGAGCACATTTCAGAAAACGTGCTCAGCTCGTCGAGAAAACGTGATTTAAGCAATAAGATTAAAAATGCACCTAAAACCTAAATCAAACGTTGCAGGTGCTTATTTCTTCATGCGCAGTGGTCAACGCGGCACTCTCTAGCTGCCAGGAGCACTTTTTACTGTGCGCACCCAACCAGAATGACGGGAGGAGCACATTTCAGAAAACGTGCTCAGCTCGTCGAGAAAATGCGATTTAAGCAATAAAATTAAAAATGCACCTAAAACCTAAACCAAACGTTGCAGGTGCTTATTTCTTCATGCGCAGTGGTCAACGCGGCACTCTCTAGCTGCCAAGAGCACTTTTTACTGTGCGCACCCAACCAGAGTGACGGGAGGAGCACATTTCAGAAAACGTGCTCAGCTCGTCGAGAAAATGCGATTTAAGCAATAAGATTAAAGATGCACCTAAAACCTAAACCAAACGTTGCAGGTGCTTATTTCTTCATGCGCAGTGGTCAACGCGGCACTCTCTAGCTGCCAGGAGCACTTTTTACTACGCGCACCCAACCAGAGCGACGGGAGGAGCACATTTCAGAAAACGTGCTCAGCTCGTCGAGAGAATGCGATTTAAGCAATAAAATAAAAATATGCACCTAAAACCTAAACCAAACGTGTCAGGTGCTTATTTCTTCGTGCGCAGTGGTCAACGCGGCACTCCCTAGCTGCCAGGAGCACTTTTTACTGTGCGCACCCAACCAGAGTGACGGGAGAAGCACATTTCAGAAAACGTGCTCAGCTCGTCGAGAGAATGCGATTTAAGCAATAAAATTAAAAATGCACCTAAAACCTAAACCAAACGTTGCAGGTGCTTATTTCTTCATGCGCAGTGGTCAACGCGGCACTCTCTAGCTGCCAGGAGCACTTTTTACTATGCGCACCCAACCAGAGCGACGGGAGGAGCACATTTCAGAAAACGTGCTCAGCTCGTCGAGAAAATGCGATTTAAGCAATAAAATTAAAAATGCACCTAAAACCTAAACCAAACGTTGCAGGTGCTTATTTCTTCATGCGCAGTGGTCAACGCGGCACTCCCGAGCTGCCAAGAGCACTTTTTACTGTGCGCACCCAACCAGAGCGACGGGAGGAGCACATTTCAGAAAACGTGCTCAGCTCGTCGAGAGAATGCGATTTAAGCAATAAAATTAAAAATGCACCTAAAACCTAAACCAAACGTTGCAGGTGCTTATTTCTTCGTGCGCAGTGGTCAACGCGGAACTGCCTAGCTGCCAGGAGCTCTTTTTACTGTGCGCACCCAACCAGAGCGACGGGAGGAGCACATTTCAGAAAACGTGCTCAGCTCGTCGAGAAAATGCGATTTAAGCAATAAAATTAAAAATGCAGCTGACACCTAAACCAAACGTTGCAGGTGCTTATTTCTTCGTGCGTAGTGGTCAACGCGGCACTCTCTAGCTGCCAAGAGCACTTTTTACTGTGCGCACCCAACCAGAGTGACGGGAGGAGCACATTTCAGAAAACGTGCTCAGCTCGTCGAGAAAATGCGATTTAAGCAATAAGATTAAAAATGCACCTAAAACCTAAATCAAACGTTGCAGGTGCTTATTTCTTCATGCGCAGTGGTCAACGCGGCACTCTCTAGCTGCCAGGAGCACTTTTTACTGTGCGCACCCAACCAGAGTGACGGGAGGAGCACATTTCAGAAAACGTGCTCAGCTCGTCGAGAAAATGCGATTTAAGCAATAAAACTAAAAATGCACTTAAAACCTAAACCAAACGTTGCAGGTGGTTATTTCTTCATGCGCAGTGGTCAACGCGGCACTCTCTAGCTGCCAAGAGCACTTTTTACTACGCGCGACCAACCAGAGCAACGGGAGGAGCACATTTCAGAAAACGTGCTCAGCTCGTCGAGAGAATGCGATTTAAGCAATAAAATTAAAAATCCACCTAAAACCTAAACCAAACGTTGCAGGTGCTTATTTCTTCGTGCGCAGTGCTCAACGCGGCACTCCCTAGCTGCCAGGAGCACTTTTTACTGTGCGCACCCAACCAGAGTGACGGGAGGAGCACATTTTAGAAAACGTGCTCAGCTCGTCGAGAAAATGCGATTTAAGCAATAAAATTAAAAATACACCTAAAACCTAAACCAAACGTTGCAGGTGCTTATTTCTTCATGCGCAGTGGTCAACGCGGCACTCTCTAGCTGCCAAGAGCACTTTTTACTGTGCGCACCCAACCAGAGTGACGGGAGGAGCACATTTCAGAAAACGTGCTCAGCTCGTCGAGAAAATGCGATTTAAGCAATAAGATTAAAAATGCACCTAAAACCTAAACCAAACGTTGCAGGTGCTTATTTCTTCATGCGCAGTGGTCAACGCGGCACTCTCTAGCTGCCAGGAGCACTTTTTACTACGCGCACCCAACCAGAGCGACGGGAGGAGCACATTTCAGAAAACGTGCTCAGCTCGTCGAGAGAATGCGATTTAAGCAATAAAATAAAAAATGCACCTAAAACCTAAACCAAACGTTGCAGGTGCTTATTTCTTCGTGCGCAGTGGTCAACGCGGCACTCCCTAGCTGCCAGGAGCTCTTATTACTGTGCGCACCCAACCAGAGCGACGGGAGGAGCACATTTCAGAAAACGTGATCAGCTCGTCGAGAAAATGCGATTTAAGCAATAAAATTAAAAATGCACCTAAAACCTAAACCAAACGTTGCAGGTGCTTATTTCTTCATGCGCAGTGGTCAACGCGGCACTCTCTAGCTGCCAGGAGCACTTTTTACTACGCGCACCCAACCAGAGCGACGGGAGGAGCACATTTCAGAAAACGTGCTCAGCTCGTCGAGAGAATGCGATTTAAGCAATAAAATAAAAAATGCACCTAAAACCTAAACCAAACGTTGTAGGTGCTTATTTCTTCGTGCGCAGTGGTCAACGCGGCACTCCCTAGCTGCCAGGAGCTATTTTTACTGTGTGCACCCAACCAGAGCGACGGGAGGAGCACATTTCAGAAAACGTGCTCAGCTCGTCGAGAGAATGCGATTTGAGCAATAAAATAAAAAATGCACCTAAAACCTAAACCAAACGTTGCAGGTGCTTATTTCTTCGTGCGCAGTGGTCAACGCGGCACTCCCTAGCTGCCAGGAGCTCTTTTTACTGTGTGCACCCAACCAGAGCGACGGGAGGAGCACATTTCAGAAAACGTGCTCAGCTCGTCGAGAGAATGCGATTTAAGCAATAAAATAAAAAATGCACCTAAAACCTAAACCAAACGTTGCAGGTGCTTATTTCTTCGTGCGCAGTGGTCAACGCGGCACTCCCTAGCTGCCAGGAGCTCTTTTTACTGTGCGCACCCAACCAGAGCGACGGGAGGAGCACATTTCAGAAAACGTGCTCAGCTCGTCGAGAAAATGCGATTTAAACAATAAAATTAAAAATGCACCTAAACCCTAAACCAAACGTTGCAGGTGCTTATTTCTTCGTGCGCAGTGGTCAACGCGGCACTCCCTAGCTGCCAGGAGCTCTTTTTACTGTGTGCACCCAACCAGAGCGACGGGAGGAGGACATTTCAGAAAACGTGCTCAGCTCGTCGAGAAAACGTGATTTAAGCAATAAGATTAAAAATGCACCTAAAACCTAAATCAAACGTTGCAGGTATTTATTTCTTCAGGCGCAGTGGTCAACGCGGCACTCTCTAGCTGCCAGGAGCACTTTTTACTGTGCGCACCCAACCAGAATGACGGGAGGAGCACATTTCAGAAAACGTGCTCAGCTCGTCGAGAAAATGCGATTTAAGCAATAAAATTAAAAATGCACCTAAAACCTAAACCAAACGTTGCAGGTGCTTATTTCTTCATGCGCAGTGGTCAACGCGGCACTCTCTAGCTGCCAAGAGCACTTTTTACTGTGCGCACCCAACCAGAGTGACGGGAGGAGCACATTTCAGAAAACGTGCTCAGCTCGTCGAGAAAATGCGATTTAAGCAATAAGATTAAAGATGCACCTAAAACCTAAACCAAACGTTGCAGGTGCTTATTTCTTCATGCGCAGTGGTCAACGCGGCACTCTCTAGCTGCCAGGAGCACTTTTTACTACGCGCACCCAACCAGAGCGACGGGAGGAGCACATTTCAGAAAACGTGCTCAGCTCGTCGAGAGAATGCGATTTAAGCAATAAAATAAAAATATGCACCTAAAACCTAAACCAAACGTGTCAGGTGCTTATTTCTTCGTGCGCAGTGGTCAACGCGGCACTCCCTAGCTGCCAGGAGCACTTTTTACTGTGCGCACCCAACCAGAGTGACGGGAGGAGCACATTTCAGAAAACGTGCTCAGCTCGTCGAGAAAATGCGATTTAAGCAATAAAATTAAAAATGCACCTAAAACCTAAACCAAACGTTGCAGGTGCTTATTTCTTCATGCGCAGTGGTCAACGCGGCACTCTCTAGCTGCCAGGAGCACTTTTTACTATGCGCGCCCAACCAGAGCGACGGGAGGAGCACATTTCAGAAAACGTGCTCAGCTCGTCGAGAAAATGCGATTTAAGCAATAAAATTAAAAATGCACCTAAAACCTAAACCAAACGTTGCAGGTGCTTATTTCTTCATGCGCAGTGGTCAACGCGGCACTCCCGAGCTGCCAAGAGCACTTTTTACTGTGCGCACCCAACCAGAGCGACGGGAGGAGCACATTTCAGAAAACGTGCTCAGCTCGTCGAGAGAATGCGATTTAAGCAATAAAATTAAAAATGCACCTAAAACCTAAACCAAACGTTGCAGGTGCTTATTTCTTCGTGCGCAGTGGTCAACGCGGAACTGCCTAGCTGACAGGAGCTCTTTTTACTGTGCGCACCCAACCAGAGCGACGGGAGGAGCACATTTCAGAAAACGTGCTCAGCTCGTCGAGAAAATGCGATTTAAGCAATAAAATTAAAAATGCAGCTGACACCTAAACCAAACGTTGCAGGTGCTTATTTCTTCGTGCGTAGTGGTCAACGCGGCACTCTCTAGCTGCCAAGAGCACTTTTTACTGTGCGCACCCAACCAGAGTGACGGGAGGAGCACATTTCAGAAAACGTGCTCAGCTCGTCGAGAAAATGCGATTTAAGCAATAAGATTAAAAATGCACCTAAAACCTAAATCAAACGTTGCAGGTGCTTATTTCTTCATGCGCAGTGGTCAACGCGGCACTCTCTAGCTGCCAGGAGCACTTTTTACTGTGCGCACCCAACCAGAGTGACGGGAGGAGCACATTTCAGAAAACGTGCTCAGCTCGTCGAGAAAATGCGATTTAAGCAATAAAATTAAAAATGCACCTAAAACCTAAACCAAACGTTGCAGGTGGTTATTTCTTCATGCGCAGTGGTCAACGCGGCACTCTCTAGCTGCCAAGAGCACTTTTTACTACGCGCGACCAACCAGAGCAACGGGAGGAGCACATTTCAGAAAACGTGCTCAGCTCGTCGAGAGAATGCGATTTAAGCAATAAAATTAAAAATCCACCTAAAACCTAAACCAAACGTTGCAGGTGCTTATTTCTTCGTGCGCAGTGCTCAACGCGGCACTCCCTAGCTGCCAGGAGCACTTTTTACTGTGCGCACCCAACCAGAGTGACGGGAGGAGCACATTTTAGAAAACGTGCTCAGCTCGTCGAGAAAATGCGATTTAAGCAATAAAATTAAAAATACACCTAAAACCTAAACCAAACGTTGCAGGTGCTTATTTCTTTGTGCGCAGTGGTCAACGCGGCACTCTCTAGCTGCCAAGAGCACTTTTTACTATGCGCACCCAACCAGAGTGACGGGATGAGCACATTTCAGAAAACGTGCTCAGCTTGTCGAGAAAATGCGATTTAAGCAATAAAATTAAAAATGCACCTAAAACCTAAACCAAACGTTGCAGGTGGTTATTTCTTCATGCGCAGTGGTCAACGCGGAACTCTCTAGCTGCCAAGAGCACTTTTTACTACGCGCGACCAACCAGAGCGACGGGAGGAGCACATTTCAGAAAACGTGCTCAGCTCGTCGAGAGAATGCGATTTAAGCAATAAAATAAAAAAATGCACCTAAAACCTAAACCAAACGTTGCAGGTGCTTATTTCTTCGTGCGCAGTGGTCAACGCGGCACTCCCCAGCTGCCAGGAGCACTTTTTACTGTGCGCACCCAACCAGAGTGACGGGAGGAGCACATTTCAGAAAACGTGCTCAGCTCATCGAGAAAATGCGATTTAAGCAATAAAATTAAAAATGCACCTAAAACCTAAACCAAACGTTGCAGCTGCTTATTTCTTCATGCGCAGTGGTCAACGCGGCACTCTCTAGCTGCCAAGAGCACTTTTTACTGTGCGCACCCAACCAGAGTGACGGGAGGAGCACATTTCAGAAAACGTGCTCAGCTCGTCGAGAAAATGCGATTTAAGCAATAAGATTAAAAATGCACCTAAAACCTAAATCAAACGTTGCAGGTGCTTATTTTTTCATGCGCAGTGGTCAACGCGGCACTCCCTAGCTGCCAGGAGCACTTTTTACTGTGCGCACAAAACCAGAGTGACGGGAGGACACATTTCAGAAAACGTATTCAGCTCGTCGAGAAAATGCGATTTAAGCAATAAAATTAAAAATGCACCTAAAACCTAAACCAAACGTTGCAGGTGCTTATTTCTTCATGCGCAGTGGTCAACGCGGCACTCTCTAGCTGCCAGGAGCACTTTTTACTATGCGCGCCCAACCAGAGCAACGGGAGGAGCACATTTCAGAAAACGTGCTCAGCTCGTCGAGAGAATGCGATTTAAGCAATAAAATTGAAAATGCACCTAAAACCTAAACCAAACGTTGCAGGTGCTTATTTCTTCGTGCGCAGTGGTCAACGCGCAACTCCCTAGCTGCCAGGAGCTCTTTTTACTGTGCGCACCCAACCAGAGCGACGGGAGGAGCACATTTCAGAAAACGTGCTCAGCTCGTCGAGAAAATGCGATTTAAGCAATAAAATTAAAAATGCAGCTAAAACCTAAACCAAACGTTGCAGGTGCTTATTTCTTCGTGCGTAGTGCTCAACGCGGCACTCCCTAGCTGCCAGGAGCACTTTTTACTGTGCGCACCCAACCAGAGTGACGGGAGGAGCACATTTCAGAAAACGTGCTCAGCTCGTCGAGAAAATGCGATTTAAGCAATAAAATTAAAAATGCACCTAAAACCTAAACCAAACGTTGCAGGTGCTTATTTCTTCATGCGCAGTGGTCAACGCGGCACTCTCTAGCTGCCAAGAGCACTTTTTACTGTGCGCACCCAACCAGAGTGACGGGAGGAGCACATTTCAGAAAACGTGCTCAGCTCGTCGAGAAAATGCGATTTAAGCAATAAGATTAAAGATGCACCTAAAACCTAAACCAAACGTTGCAGGTGCTTATTTCTTCGTGCGTAGTGGTCAACGCGGCACTCTCTAGCTGCCAAGAGCACTTTTTACTGTGCGCACCCAACCAGAGTGACGGGAGGAGCACATTTCAGAAAACGTGCTCAGCTCGTCGAGAAAATGCGATTTAAGCAATAAGATTAAAAATGCACCTAAAACCTAAATCAAACGTTGCAGGTGCTTATTTCTTCATGCGCAGTGGTCAACGCGGCACTCTCTAGCTGCCAGGAGCACTTTTTACTGTGCGCACCCAACCAGAGTGACGGGAGGAGCACATTTCAGAAAACGTGCTCAGCTCGTCGAGAAAATGCGATTTAAGCAATAAAATTAAAAATGCACCTAAAACCTAAACCAAACGTTGCAGGTGCTTATTTCTTCGTGCGCAGTGCTCAACGCGGCACTCCCTAGCTGCCAGGAGCACTTTTTACTACGCGCACCCAACCAGAGCGACGGGAGGAGCACATTTCAGAAAACGTGCTCAGCTCGTCGAGAGAATGCGATTTAAGCAATAAAATAATAAAATGCACCTAAAACCTAAACCAAACGTTGCAGGTGCTTATTTCTTCGTGCGCAGTGGTCAACGCGGCACTCCCTAGCTGCCAGGAGCTCTTTTTACTGTGCGCACCCAACCAGAGCGACGGGAGGAGCACATTTCAGAAAACGTGATCAGCTCGTCGAGAAAATGCGATTTAAGCAATAAAATTAAAAATGCACCTAAAACCTAAACCAAACGTTGCAGGTGCTTATTTCTTCATGCGCAGTGGTCAACGCGGCACTCTCTAGCTGCCAGGAGCACTTTTTACTACGCGCACCCAACCAGAGCGACGGGAGGAGCACATTTCAGAAAACGTGCTCAGCTCGTCGAGAGAATGCGATTTAAGCAATAAAATAAAAAATGCACCTAAAACCTAAACCAAACGTTGCAGGTGCTTATTTCTTCGTGCGCAGTGGTCAACGCGGCACTCCCTAGCTGCCAGGAGCTATTTTTACTGTGTGCACCCAACCAGAGCGACGGGAGGAGCACATTTCAGAAAACGTGCTCAGCTCGTCGAGAGAATGCGATTTAAGCAATAAAATAAAAATGCACCTAAAACCTAAACCAAACGTTGCAGGTGCTTATTTCTTCGTGCGCAGTGGTCAACGCGGCACTCCCTAGCTGCCAGGAGCTCTTTTTACTGTGCGCACCCAACCAGAGCGACGGGAGGAGCACATTTCAGAAAACGTGCTCAGCTCGTCGAGAAAATGCGATTTAAACAATAAAATTAAAAATGCACCTAAAACCTAAACCAAACGTTGCAGGTGCTTATTTCTTCGTGCGCAGTGGTCAACGCGGCACTCCCTAGCTGCCAGGAGCACTTTTTACTGTGCGCACCCAACCAGAGCGACGGAAGGAGCACATTTCAGAAAACGTACTCAGCTCGTCGAGAAAATGCGATTTAAGCAATAAAATTAAAAATGCACCTAAAACCTAAACCAAACGTTGCAGGTGCTTATTTCTTTGTGCGCAGTGGTCAACGCGGCACTCTCTAGCTGCCAAGAGCACTTTTTACTATGCGCACCCAACCAGAGTGACGGGATGAGCACATTTCAGAAAACGTGCTCAGCTCGTCGAGAAAATGCGATTTAAGCAATAAAATTAAAAATGCACCTAAAACCTAAACCAAACGTTGCAGGTGGTTATTTCTTCATGCGCAGTGGTCAACGCGGCACTCTCTAGCTGCCAAGAGCACTTTTTACTACGCGCGACCAACCAGAGCGACGGGAGGAGCACATTTCAGAAAACGTGCTCAGCTCGTCGAGAGAATGCGATTTAAGCAATAAAATAAAAAAATGCACCTAAAACCTAAACCAAACGTTGCAGGTGCTTATTTCTTCGTGCGCAGTGGTCAACGCGGCACTCCCCAGCTGCCAGGAGCACTTTTTACTGTGCGCACCCAACCAGAGTGACGGGAGGAGCACATTTCAGAAAACGTGCTCAGCTCGTCGAGAAAATGCGATTTAAGCAATAAATTAAAAATGCACCTAAAACCTAAACCAAACGTTGCAGCTGCTTATTTCTTCATGCGCAGTGGTCAACGCGGCACTCTCTAGCTGCCAAGAGCACTTTTTACTGTGCGCACCCAACCAGAGTGACGGGAGGAGCACATTTCAGAAAACGTGCTCAGCTCGTCGAGAAAATGCGATTTAAGCAATAAGATTAAAAATGCACCTAAAACCTAAATCAAACGTTGCAGGTGCTTATTTTTTCATGCGCAGTGGTCAACGCGGCACTCCCTAGCTGCCAGGAGCACTTTTTACTGTGCGCACAAAACCAGAGTGACGGGAGGACACATTTCAGAAAACGTATTCAGCTCGTCGAGAAAATGCGATTTAAGCAATAAAATTAAAAATGCACCTAAAACCTAAACCAAACGTTGCAGGTGCTTATTTCTTCATGCGCAGTGGTCAACGCGGCACTCTCTAGCTGCCAGGAGCACTTTTTACTATGCGCGCCCAACCAGAGCAACGGGAGGAGCACATTTCAGAAAACGTGCTCAGCTCGTCGAGAGAATGTGATTTAAGCAATAAAATTGAAAATGCACCTAAAACCTAAACCAAACGTTGCAGGTGCTTATTTCTTCGTGCGCAGTGGTCAACGCGCAACTCCCTAGCTGCCAGGAGCTCTTTTTACTGTGCGCACCCAACCAGTGCGACGGGAGGAGCACATTTCAGAAAACGTGCTCAGCTCGTCGAGAAAATGCGATTTAAGCAATAAAATTAAAAATGCAGCTAAAACCTAAACCAAACGTTGCAGGTGCTTATTTCTTCGTGCGTAGTGCTCAACGCGGCACTCCCTAGCTGCCAGGAGCACTTTTTACTGTGCGCACCCAACCAGAGTGACGGGAGGAGCACATTTCAGAAAACGTGCTCAGCTCGTCGAGAAAATGCGATTTAAGCAATAAAATTAAAAATGCACCTAAAACCTAAACCAAACGTTGCAGGTGCTTATTTCTTCATGCGCAGTGGTCAACGCGGCACTCTCTAGCTGCCAAGAGCACTTTTTACTGTGCGCACCCAACCAGAGTGACGGGAGGAGCACATTTCAGAAAACGTGCTCAGCTCGTCGAGAAAATGCGATTTAAGCAATAAGATTAAAGATGCACCTAAAACCTAAACCAAACGTTGCAGGTGCTTATTTCTTCATGCGCAGTGGTCAACGCGGCACTCTCTAGCTGCCAGGAGCACTTTTTACTACGCGCACCCAACCAGAGGGACGGGAGGAGCACATTTCAGAAAACGTGCTCAGCTCGTCGAGAGAATGCGATTTAAGCAATAAAATAAAAAAATGCACCTAAAACCTAAACCAAACGTTGCAGGTGCTTATTTCTTCGTGCGCAGTGGTCAACGCGGCACTCCCAAGCTGCCAGGAGCACTTTTTACTGTGCGCACCCAACCAGAGTGACGGGAGGAGCACATTTCAGAAAACGTGCTCAGCTCGTCGAGAAAATGCGATTTAAGCAATAAAATTAAAAATGCACCTAAAACCTAAACCAAACGTTGCAGGTGCTTATTTCTTCATGCGCAGTGGTCAACGCGGCACTCTCTAGCTGCCAGGAGCACTTTTTACTATGCGCGCCCAACCAGAGCGACGGGAGGAGCACATTTCAGAAAACGTGCTCAGCTCGTCGAGAAAATGCGATTTAAGCAATAAAATTAAAAATGCACCTAAAACCTAAACCAAACGTTGCAGGTGCTTATTTCTTCATGCGCAGTGGTCAACGCGGCACTCCCGAGCTGCCAAGAGCACTTTTTACTGTGCGCACCCAACCAGAGCGACGGGAGGAGCACATTTCAGAAAACGTGCTCAGCTCGTCGAGAGAATGCGATTTAAGCAATAAAATTAAAAATGCACCTAAAACCTAAACCAAACGTTGCAGGTGCTTATTTCTTCGTGCGCAGTGGTCAACGCGGCACTCCCTAGCTGCCAGGAGCTCTTTTTACTGTGCGCACCCAACCAGAGCGACGGGAGGAGCACATTTCAGAAAACGTGATCAGCTCGTCGAGAAAATGCGATTTAAGCAATAAAATTAAAAATGCACCTAAAACCTAAACCAAACGTTGCAGGTGCTTATTTCTTCATGCGCAGTGGTCAACGCGGCACTCTCTAGCTGCCAGGAGCACTTTTTACTACGCGCACCCAACCAGAGCGACGGGAGGAGCACATTTCAGAAAACGTGCTCAGCTCGTCGAGAGAATGCGATTCAAGCAATAAAATAAAAAATGCACCTAAAACCTAAACCAAACGTTGCAGGTGCTTATTTCTTCGTGCGCAGTGGTCAACGCGGCACTCCCTAGCTGCCAGGAGCTATTTTTACTGTGTGCACCCAACCAGAGCGACGGGAGGAGCACATTTCAGAAAACGTGCTCAGCTCGTCGAGAGAATGAGATTTAAGCAATAAAATAAAAATGCACCTAAAACCTAAACCAAACGTTGCAGGTGCTTATTTCTTCGTGCGCAGTGGTCAACGCGGCACTCCCTAGCTGCCAGGAGCTCTTTTTACTGTGCGCACCCAACCAGAGCGACGGGAGGAGCACATTTCAGAAAACGTGCTCAGCTCGTCGAGAAAATGCGATTTAAGCAATAAAATTAAAAATGCACCTAAAACCTAAACCAAACGTTGCAGGTGCTTATTTCTTCATGCGCAGTGGTCAACGCGGCACTCTCTAGCTGCCAAGAGCATTTTTTACTGTGCGCACCCAACAAGAGTGACGGGAGGAGCACATTTCAGAAAACGTGCTCAGCTCGTCGAGAAAATGCGATTTAAGCAATAAGATTAAAGATGCACCTAAAACCTAAACCAAACGTTGCAGGTGCTTATTTCTTCATGCGCAGTGGTCAACGCGGCACTCTCTAGCTGCCAGGAGCACTTTTTACTACGCGCACCCAACCAGAGCGACGGGAGGAGCACATTTCAGAAAACGTGCTCAGCTCGTCGAGAGAATGCGATTTAAGCAATAAAATAAAAAAATGCACCTAAAACCTAAACCAAACGTTGCAGGTGCTTATTTCTTCGTGCGCAGTGGTCAACGCGGCACTCCCTAGCTGCCAGGAGCACTTTTTACTGTGCGCACCCAACCAGAGTGACGGGAGGAGCACATTTCAGAAAACGTGCTCAGCTCGTCGAGAAAATGCGATTTAAGCAATAAAATTAAAAATGCACCTAAAACCTAAACCAAACGTTGCAGCTGCTTATTTCTTCATGCGCAGTGGTCAACGCGGCACTCTCTAGCTGCCAAGAGCACTTTTTACTGTGCGCACCCAACCAGAGTGACGGGAGGAGCACATTTCAGAAAACGTGCTCAGCTCGTCGAGAAAATGCGATTTAAGCAATAAGATTAAAAATGCACCTAAAACCTAAATCAAACGTTGCAGGTGCTTATTTCTTCATGCGCAGTGGTCAACGCGGCACTCCCTAGCTGCCAGGAGCACTTTTTACTGTGCGCACAAAACCAGAGTGACGGGAGGACACATTTCAGAAAACGTATTCAGCTCGTCGAGAAAATGCGATTTAAGCAATAAAATTAAAAATGCACCTAAAACCTAAACCAAACGTTGCAGGTGCTTATTTCTTCATGCGCAGTGGTCAACGCGGCACTCTCTAGCTGCCAAGAGCACTTTTTACTGTGCGCACCCAACCAGAGTGACGGGAGGAGCACATTTCAGAAAACGTGCTCAGCTCGTCGAGAAAATGCGATTTAAGCAATAAGATTAAAAATGCACCTAAAACCTAAACCGAACGTTGCAGGTCCTTATTTCTTCATGCGCAGTGGTCAACGCGGCACTCTCTAGCTGCCAGGAGCACTTTTTACTACGCGCACCCAACCAGAGCGACGGGAGGAGCACATTTCAGAAAACGTGCTCAGCTCGTCGAGAGAATGCGATTTAAGCAATAAAATTAAAAATGCACCTAAAACCTAAACCAAACGTTGCAGGTGCTTATTTCTTCGTGCGCAGTGGTCAACGCGGCACTCCCTAGCTGCCAGGAGCTCTTTTTACTGTGTGCACCCAACCAGAGCGACGGGAGGAGCACATTTCAGAAAACGTGCTCAGCTCGTCGAGAGAATGCGATTTAAGCAATAATATAAAAAATGCACCTAAAACCTAAACAAAACGTTGCAGGTGCTTATTTCTTTGTGCGCAGTGGTCAACGCGGCACTCTCTAGCTGCCAGGAGCACTTTTTACTATGCGCGCACAACCAGAGCAACGGGAGGAGCACATTTCAGAAAACGTGCTCAGCTCGTCGAGAGAATGCGATTTAAGCAATAAAATTAAAAATGCACCTAAAACCTAAACCAAACGTTGCAGGTGCTTATTTCTTCGTGCGCAGTGGTCAACGCGGAACTCCCTAGCTGCCAGGAGCTATTTTTACTGTGCGCACCCAACCAGAGCGACGGGAGGAGCACATTTCAGAAAACGTGCTCAGCTCGTCGAGAAAATGCGATTTAAGCAATAAAATTAAAAATCCACCTAAAACCTAAACCAAACGTTGCAGGTGCTTATTTCTTCATGCGCAGTGGTCAACGCGGCACTCTTTAGCTGCCAGGAGCACTTTTTACTACGCGCGCCCAACCAGAGCGACGGGAGGAGCACATTTCAGAAAACGTGCTCAGCTCGTCGAGAAAATGCGATTTAAGCAATAAAATTAAAAATGCACCTAAAACCTAAACCAAACGTTGCAGGTGCTTATTTCTTCATGCGCAGTGGTCAACGCGGCACTCTCTAGCTGCCAGGAGCACTTTTTACTATGCGCGCCCAACCAGAGCAACGGGAGGAGCACATTTCAGAAAACGTGCTCAGCTCGTCGAGAAAATGCGATTTAAGCAATAAGATTAAAAATGCACCTAAAACCTAAACCAAACGTTGCAGGTGCTTATTTCTTCATGCGCAGTGGTCAACGCGGCACTCTCTAGCTGCCAGGAGCACTTTTTACTGTGCGCACCCAACCAGAGTGACGGGAGGAGCACATTTCAGAAAACGTGCTCAGCTCGTCGAGAAAATGCGATTTAAGCAATAAAATTAAAAATGCACCTAAAACCTAAACCAAACGTTGCAGGTGCTTATTTCTTCATGCGCAGTGGTCAACGCGGCACTCTCTAGCTGCCAAGAGCACTTTTTACTGTGCGCACCGAACCAGAGTGACGGGAGGAGCACATTTCAGAAAACGTGCTCAGCTCGTCGAGAAAATGCGATTTAAGCAATAAGATTAAAAATGCACCTAAAACTTAAACCGAACGTTGCAGGTGCTTATTTCTTCATGCGCAGTGGTCAACGCGGCACTCTCTAGCTGCCAGGCGCACTTTTTACTACGCGCACCCAACCAGAGCGACGGGAGGAGCACATTTCAGAAAACGTGCTCAGCTCGTCGAGAGAATGTGATTTAAGCAATAAAATAAAAAATGCACCTAAAACCTAAACCAAACGTTGCAGGTGCTTATTTCTTCGTGCGCAGTGGTCAACGCGGAACTCCCTAGCTGCCAGGAGCTCTTTTTACTGTGCGCACCCAACCAGAGCGACGGGAGGAGCACATTTCAGAAAACGTGCTCAGCTCGTCGAGAGAATGCGATTTAAGCAATAAAATAAAAAATGCACCTAAAACCTAAACCAAACGTTGCAGGTGCTTATTTCTTCGTGCGCAGTGGTCAACGCGGCACTCCCTAGCTGCCAGGAGCTCTTTTTACTGTGCGCACCCAACCAGAGCGACGGGAGGAGCACATTTCAGAAAACGTGCTCAGCTCGTCGAGAAATTGCGATTTAAACAATAAAATTAAAAATGCACCTAAAACCTAAACCAAACGTTGCAGGTGCTTATTTCTTCGTGCGCAGTGGTCAACGCGGCACTCCCTAGCTGCCAGGAGCACTTTTTACTGTGCGCACCCAACCAGAGTGACGGAAGGAGCACATTTCAGAAAACGTACTCAGCTCGTCGAGAAAATGCGATTTAAGCAATAAAATTAAAAATGCACCTAAAACCTAAACCAAACGTTGCAGGTGCTTATTTCTTTGTGCGCAGTGGTCAACGCGGCACTCTCTCGCTGCCAAGAGCACTTTTTACTATGCGCACCCAACCAGAGTGACGGGATGAGCACATTTCAGAAAACGTGCTCAGCTCGTCGAGAAAATGCGATTTAAGCAATAAAATTAAAAATGCACCTAAAACCTAAACCAAACGTTGCAGGTGGTTATTTCTTCATGCGCAGTGGTCAACGCGGCACTCTCTAGCTGCCAAGAGCACTTTTTACTACGCGCGACCAACCAGAGCGACGGGAGGAGCATATTTCAGAAAACGTGCTCAGCTCGTCGAGAGGATGCGATTTAAGCAATAAAATTAAAAATGCACCTAAGACCTAAACCAAACATTGCAGGTGCTTATTTCTTCATGCACAGTGGTCAACGCGGCACTCCCTAGCTGCCAAGAGCACTTTTTACTGTGCGCACCCAACCAGAGAGACGGGAGGAGCACATTTCAGAAAACGTGCTCAGCTCGTCGAGAAAATGCGATTTAAGCAATAAAATTAAAAATGCACCTAAAACCTAAACCAAACGTTGCAGGTGCTTATTTCTTCATGCGCAGTGGTCAACGCGGCACTCTCTAGCTGCCAAGAGCACTTTTTACTGTGCGCACCCAACCAGAGTGACGGGAGGAGCACATTTCAGAAAACGTGCTCAGCTCGTCGAGAAAACGCGATTTAAGCAATAAGATTAAAAATGCACCTAAAACCTAAATCAAACGTTGCAGGTGCTTATTTCTTCATGCGCAGTGGTCAACGTGGCACTCTCTAGCTGCCAGGAGCACTTTTTACTGTGCGCACCCAACCAGAGTGACGGGAGGAGCACATTTCAGAAAACGTGCTCAGCTCGTCGAGAAAATGCGATTTAAGCAATAAAATAAAAAATGCACCTAAAACCTAAACCAAAGGTTGCAGGTGCTTATTTCTTCATGCGCAGTGGTCAACGCGGCACTCTCTAGCTGCCAGGAGCACTTTTTACTATGCGCGCCCAACCAGAGCAACGGGAGGAGCACATTTCAGAAAACGTGCTCAGCTCGTCGAGAGAATGCGATTTAAGCAATAAAATTGAAAATGCACCTAAAACCTAAACCAAACGTTGCAGGTGCTTATTTCTTCGTGCGCAGTGGTCAACGCGGAACTCCCTAGCTGCCAGGAGCTCTTTTTACTGTGCGCACCCAACCAGAGCGACGGGAGGAGCACATTTCAGAAAACGTGCTCAGCTCGTCGAGAAAATGCGATTTAAGCAATAAAATTAAAAATGCAGCTAAAACCTAAACCAAACGTTGCAGGTGCTTATTTCTTCGTGCGTAGTGCTCAACGCGGCACTCCCTAGCTGCCAGGAGCACTTTTTACTGTGCGCACCCAACCAGAGTGACGGGAGGAGCACATTTAAGAAAACGTGCTCAGCTCGTCGAGAAAATGCGATTTAAGCAATAAAATTAAAAATGCACCTAAAACCTAAACCAAACGTTGCAGGTGCTTATTTTTTCATGCGCAGTGGTCAACGCGGCTTTCTCTAGCTGCCAGGAGCACTTTTTACTACGCGCACCCAACCAGAGTGACGGGAGGAGCACATTTCAGAAAACGTGCTCAGCTCGTCGAGAGAATGCGACTTGAGCAATAAAATAAAAAATGCACCTAAAACCTAAACCAAACGTTGCAGGTGCTTATTTCTTCGTGCGCAGTGGTCAACGCGGCACTCCCTAGATGCCAGGAGCTCTTTTTACTGTGTGCACCCAACCAGAGCGACGGGAGGAGCACATTTCAGAAAACGTGCTCAGCTCGTCGAGAGAATGCGATTTAAGCAATAAAATAAAAAATGCACCTAAAACCTAAACCAAACGTTGCAGGTGCTTATTTCTTCGTGCGCAGTGGTCAACGCGGCACTCCCTAGCTGCCAGGAGCACTTTTTACTGTGCGCACCCAACCAGAGTGACGGGAGGAGCACATTTCAGAAAACGTGCTCAGCTCGTCGAGAGAATGCGATTTAAGCAATAAAATAAAAAATGCACCTAAAACCTAAACCAAACGTTGCAGGTGCTTATTTCTTCATGCGCAGTGGTCAACGCGGCACTCTTTAGCTGCCAGGAGCACTTTTTACTACGCGCGCCCAACCAGAGCGACGGGAGGAGCACATTTCAGAAAACGTGCTCAGCTCGTCGAGAAAATGCGATTTAAGCAATAAAATTAAAAATGCACCTAAAACCTAAACCAAACGTTGCAGGTGCTTATTTCTTCATGCGCAGTGGTCAACGCGGCACTCTCTAGCTGCCAGGAGCACTTTTTACTATGCGCGCCCAACCAGAGCAACGGGAGGAGCACATTTCAGAAAACGTGCTCAGCTCGTCGAGAGAATGCGATTTAAGCAATAAAATTGAAAATGCACCTAAAACCTAAACCAAACGTTGCAGGTGCTTATTTCTTCGTGCGTAGTGCTCAACGCGGAACTCCCTAGCTGCCAGGAGCACTTTTTACTGTGCGCACCCAACCAGAGTGACGGGAGGAGCACATTTAAGAAAACGTGCTCAGCTCGTCGAGAAAATGCGCTTTAAGCAATAAAATTAAAAATGCACCTAAAACCTAAACCAAACGTTGCAGGTGCTTATTTTTTCATGCGCAGTGGTCAACGCGGCACTCTCTAGCTGCCAGGAGCACTTTTTACTACGCGCACCCAACCAGAGCGACGGGAGGAGCACATTTCAGAAAACGTGCTCAGCTCGTCGAGAGAATGCGATTTGAGCAATAAAATAAAAAATGCACCTAAAACCTAAACCAAACGTTGCAGGTGCTTATTTCTTCGTGCGCAGTGGCCAACGCGGCACTCCCTAGATGCCAGGAGCTCTTTTTACTGTGTGCACCCAACCAGAGCGACGGGAGGAGCACATTTCAGAAAACGTGCTCAGCTCGTCGAGAGAATGCGATTTAAGCAAGAAAATAAAAAATGCACCTAAAACCTAAACCAAACGTTGCAGGTGCTTATTTTTTCATGCGCAGTGGTCAACGCGGCACTCTCTAGCTGCCAGGAGCACTTTTTACTACGCGCACCCAACCAGAGCGACGGGAGGAGCACATTTCAGAAAACGTGCTCAGCTCGTCGAGAGAATGCGATTTGAGCAATAAAATAAAAAATGCACCTAAAACCTAAACCAAACGTTGCAGGTGCTTATTTCTTCGTGCGCAGTGGTCAACGCGGCACTCCCTAGCTGCCAGGAGCTCTTTTTACTGTGTGCACCCAACCAGAGCGACGGGAGGAGCACATTTCAGAAAACGTGCTCAGCTCGTCGAGAGAATGCGATTTAAGCAATAAAATAAAAAAATGCACCTAAAACCTAAACCAAACGTTGCAGGTGCTTATTTCTTCGTGCGCAGTGGTCAACGCGGCACTCCCTAGCTGCCAGGAGCTCTTTTTACTGTGCGCACCCAACCAGAGCGACGGGAGGAGCACATTTCAGAAAACGTGCTCAGCTCGTCGAGAAAATGCGATTTAAACAATAAAATTAAAAATGCACCTAAACCCTAAACCAAACGTTGCAGGTGCTTATTTCTTCGTGCGCAGTGGTCAACGCGGCACTCCCTAGCTGCCAGGAGCTCTTTTTACTGTGTGCACCCAACCAGAGCGACGGGAGGAGCACATTTCAGAAAACGTGCTCAGCTCGTCGAGAAAACGTGATTTAAGCAATAAGATTAAAAATGCACCTAAAACCTAAATCAAACGTTGCAGGTGCTTATTTCTTCATGCGCAGTGGTCAACGCGGCACTCTCTAGCTGCCAGGAGCACTTTTTACTGTGCGCACCCAACCAGAATGACGGGAGGAGCACATTTCAGAAAACGTGCTCAGCTCGTCGAGAAAATGCGATTTAAGCAATAAAATTAAAAATGCACCTAAAACCTAAACCAAACGTTGCAGGTGCTTATTTCTTCATGCGCAGTGGTCAACGCGGCACTCTCTAGCTGCCAAGAGCACTTTTTACTGTGCGCACCCAACCAGAGTGACGGGAGGAGCACATTTCAGAAAACGTGCTCAGCTCGTCGAGAAAATGCGATTTAAGCAATAAGATTAAAGATGCACCTAAAACCTAAACCAAACGTTGCAGGTGCTTATTTCTTCATGCGCAGTGGTCAACGCGGCACTCTCTAGCTGCCAGGAGCACTTTTTACTACGCGCACCCAACCAGAGCGACGGGAGGAGCACATTTCAGAAAACGTGCTCAGCTCGTCGAGAGAATGCGATTTAAGCAATAAAATAAAAATATGCACCTAAAACCTAAACCAAACGTGTCAGGTGCTTATTTCTTCGTGCGCAGTGGTCAACGCGGCACTCCCTAGCTGCCAGGAGCACTTTTTACTGTGCGCACCCAACCAGAGTGACGGGAGGAGCACATTTCAGAAAACGTGCTCAGCTCGTCGAGAAAATGCGATTTAAGCAATAAAATTAAAAATGCACCTAAAACCTAAACCAAACGTTGCAGGTGCTTATTTCTTCATGCGCAGTGGTCAACGCGGCACTCTCTAGCTGCCAGGAGCACTTTTTACTATGCGCGCCCAACCAGAGCGACGGGAGGAGCACATTTCAGAAAACGTGCTCAGCTCGTCGAGAAAATGCGATTTAAGCAATAAAATTAAAAATGCACCTAAAACCTAAACCAAACGTTGCAGGTGCTTATTTCTTCATGCGCAGTGGTCAACGCGGCACTCCCGAGCTGCCAAGAGCACTTTTTACTGTGCGCACCCAACCAGAGCGACGGGAGGAGCACATTTCAGAAAACGTGCTCAGCTCGTCGAGAGAATGCGATTTAAGCAATAAAATTAAAAATGCACCTAAAACCTAAACCAAACGTTGCAGGTGCTTATTTCTTCGTGCGCAGTGGTTAACGCGGAACTGCCTAGCTGCCAGGAGCTCTTTTTACTGTGCGCACCCAACCAGAGCGACGGGAGGAGCACATTTCAGAAAACGTGCTCAGCTCGTCGAGAAAATGCGATTTAAGCAATAAAATTAAAAATGCAGCTGACACCTAAACCAAACGTTGCAGGTGCTTATTTCTTCGTGCGTAGTGGTCAACGCGGCACTCTCTAGCTGCCAAGAGCACTTTTTACTGTGCGCACCCAACCAGAGTGACGGGAGGAGCACATTTCAGAAAACGTGCTCAGCTCGTCGAGAAAATGCGATTTAAGCAATAAGATTAAAAATGCACCTAAAACCTAAATCAAACGTTGCAGGTGCTTATTTCTTCATGCGCAGTGGTCAACGCGGCACTCTCTAGCTGCCAGGAGCACTTTTTACTGTGCGCACCCAACCAGAGTGACGGGAGGAGCACATTTCAGAAAACGTGCTCAGCTCGTCGAGAAAATGCGATTTAAGCAATAAAATTAAAAATGCACTTAAAACCTAAACCAAACGTTGCAGGTGGTTATTTCTTCATGCGCAGTGGTCAACGCGGCACTCTCTAGCTGCCAAGAGCACTTTTTACTACGCGCGACCAACCAGAGCAACGGGAGGAGCACATTTCAGAAAACGTGCTCAGCTCGTCGAGAGAATGCGATTTAAGCAATAAAATTAAAAATCCACCTAAAACCTAAACCAAACGTTGCAGGTGCTTATTTCTTCGTGCGCAGTGCTCAACGCGGCACTCCCTAGCTGCCAGGAGCACTTTTTACTGTGCGCACCCAACCAGAGTGACGGGAGGAGCACATTTTAGAAAACGTGCTCAGCTCGTCGAGAAAATGCGATTTAAGCAATAAAATTAAAAATACACCTAAAACCTAAACCAAACGTTGCAGGTGCTTATTTCTTCATGCGCAGTGGTCAACGCGGCACTCTCTAGCTGCCAATAGCACTTTTTACTGTGCGCACCCAACCAGAGTGACGGGAGGAGCACATTTCAGAAAACGTGCTCAGCTCGTCGAGAAAATGCGATTTAAGCAATAAGATTAAAAATGCACCTAAAACCTAAACCAAACGTTGCAGGTGCTTATTTCTTCATGCGCAGTGGTCAACGCGGCACTCTCTAGCTGCCAGGAGCACTTTTTACTACGCGCACCCAACCAGAGCGATGGGAGGAGCACATTTCAGAAAACGTGCTCAGCTCGTCGAGAGAATGCGATTTAAGCAATAAAATAAAAAATGCACCTAAAACCTAAACCAAACGTTGCAGGTGCTTATTTCTTCGTGCGCAGTGGTCAACGCGGCACTCCCTAGCTGCCAGGAGCTCTTTTTACTGTGCGCACCCAACCAGAGCGACGGGAGGAGCACATTTCAGAAAACGTGATCAGCTCGTCGAGAAAATGCGATTTAAGCAATAAAATTAAAAATGCACCTAAAACCTAAACCAAACGTTGCAGGTGCTTATTTCTTCATGCGCAGTGGTCAACGCGGCACTCTCTAGCTGCCAGGAGCACTTTTTACTACGCGCACCCAACCAGAGCGACGGGAGGAGCACATTTCAGAAAACGTGCTCAGCTCGTCGAGAGAATGCGATTTAAGCAATAAAATAAAAAATGCACCTAAAACCTAAACCAAACGTTGCAGGTGCTTATTTCTTCGTGCGCAGTGGTCAACGCGGCACTCCCTAGCTGCCAGGAGCTATTTTTACTGTGTGCACCCAACCAGAGCGACGGGAGGAGCACATTTCAGAAAACGTGCTCAGCTCGTCGAGAGAATGCGATTTGAGCAATAAAATAAAAAATGCACCTAAAACCTAAACCAAACGTTGCAGGTGCTTATTTCTTCGTGCGCAGTGGTCAACGCGGCACTCCCTAGCTGCCAGGAGCTCTTTTTACTGTGTGCACCCAACCAGAGCGACGGGAGGAGCACATTTCAGAAAACGTGCTCAGCTCGTCGAGAGAATGCGATTTAAGCAATAAAATAAAAAATGCACCTAAAACCTAAACCAAACGTTGCAGGTGCTTATTTCTTCGTGCGCAGTGGTCAACGCGGCACTCCCTAGCTGCCAGGAGCTCTTTTTACTGTGCGCACCCAACCAGAGCGACGGGAGGAGCACATTTCAGAAAACGTGCTCAGCTCGTCGAGAAAATGCGATTTAAACAATAAAATTAAAAATGCACCTAAACCCTAAACCAAACGTTGCAGGTGCTTATTTCTTCGTGCGCAGTGGTCAACGCGGCACTCCCTAGCTGCCAGGAGCTCTTTTTACTGTGTGCACCCAACCAGAGCGACGGGAGGAGCACATTTCAGAAAACGTGCTCAGCTCGTCGAGAAAACGTGATTTAAGCAATAAGATTAAAAATGCACCTAAAACCTAAATCAAACGTTGCAGGTGCTTATTTCTTCATGCGCCGTGGTCAACGCGGCACTCTCTAGCTGCCAGGAGCACTTTTTACTGTGCGCACCCAACCAGAATGACGGGAGGAGCACATTTCAGAAAACGTGCTCAGCTCGTCGAGAAAATGCGATTTAAGCAATAAAATTAAAAATGCACCTAAAACCTAAACCAAACGTTGCAGGTGCTTATTTCTTCATGCGCAGTGGTCAACGCGGCACTCTCTAGCTGCCAAGAGCACTTTTTACTGTGCGCACCCAACCAGAGTGACGGGAGGAGCACATTTCAGAAAACGTGCTCAGCTCGTCGAGAAAATGCGATTTAAGCAATAAGATTAAAGATGCACCTAAAACCTAAACCAAACGTTGCAGGTGCTTATTTCTTCATGCGCAGTGGTCAACGCGGCACTCTCTAGCTGCCAGGAGCACTTTTTACTACGCGCACCCAACCAGAGCGACGGGAGGAGCACATTTAAGAAAACGTGCTCAGCTCGTCGAGAGAATGCGATTTAAGCAATAAAATAAAAATATGCACCTAAAACCTAAACCAAACGTGTCAGGTGCTTATTTCTTCGTGCGCAGTGGTCAACGCGGCACTCCCTAGCTGCCAGGAGCACTTTTTACTGTGCGCACCCAACCAGAGTGACGGGAGGAGCACATTTCAGAAAACGTGCTCAGCTCGTCGAGAAAATGCGATTTAAGCAATAAAATTAAAAATGCACCTAAAACCTAAACCAAACGTTGCAGGTGCTTATTTCTTCATGCGCAGTGGTCAACGCGGCACTCTCTAGCTGCCAGGAGCACTTTTTACTATGCGCGCCCAACCAGAGCGACGGGAGGAGCACATTTCAGAAAACGTGCTCAGCTCGTCGAGAAAATGCGATTTAAGCAATAAAATTAAAAATGCACCTAAAACCTAAACCAAACGTTGCAGGTGCTTATTTCTTCATGCGCAGTGGTCAACGCGGCACTCCCGAGCTGCCAAGAGCACTTTTTACTGTGCGCACCCAACCAGAGCGACGGGAGGAGCACATTTCAGAAAACGTGCTCAGCTCGTCGAGAGAATGCGATTTAAGCAATAAAATTAAAAATGCACCTAAAACCTAAACCAAACGTTGCAGGTGCTTATTTCTTCGTGCGCAGTGGTCAACGCGGAACTGCCTAGCTGCCAGGAGCTCTTTTTACTGTGCGCACCCAACCAGAGCGACGGGAGGAGCACATTTCAGAAAACGTGCTCAGCTCGTCGAGAAAATGCGATTTAAGCAATAAAATTAAAAATGCAGCTGACACCTAAACCAAACGTTGCAGGTGCTTATTTCTTCGTGCGTAGTGGTCAACGCGGCACTCTCTAGCTGCCAAGAGCACTTTTTACTGTGCGCACCCAACCAGAGTGACGGGAGGAGCACATTTCAGAAAACGTGCTCAGCTCGTCGAGAAAATGCGATTTAAGCAATAAGATTAAAAATGCACCTAAAACCTAAATCAAACGTTGCAGGTGCTTATTTCTTCATGCGCAGTGGTCAACGCGGCACTCTCTAGCTGCCAGGAGCACTTTTTACTGTGCGCACCCAACCAGAGTGACGGGAGGAGCACATTTCAGAAAACGTGCTCAGCTCGTCGAGAAAATGCGATTTAAGCAATAAAATTAAAAATGCACTTAAAACCTAAACCAAACGTTGCAGGTGGTTATTTCTTCATGCGCAGTGGTCAACGCGGCACTCTCTAGCTGCCAAGAGCACTTTTTACTACGCGCGACCAACCAGAGCAACGGGAGGAGCACATTTCAGAAAACGTGCTCAGCTCGTCGAGAGAATGCGATTTAAGCAATAAAATTAAAAATCCACCTAAAACCTAAACCAAACGTTGCAGGTGCTTATTTCTTCGTGCGCAGTGCTCAACGCGGCACTCCCTAGCTGCCAGGAGCACTTTTTACTGTGCGCACCCAACCAGAGTGACGGGAGGAGCACATTTTAGAAAACGTGCTCAGCTCGTCGAGAAAATGCGATTTAAGCAATAAAATTAAAAATACACCTAAAACCTAAACCAAACGTTGCAGGTGCTTATTTCTTCATGCGCAGTGGTCAACGCGGCACTCTCTAGCTGCCAAGAGCACTTTTTACTGTGCGCACCCAACCAGAGTGACGGGAGGAGCACATTTCAGAAAACGTGCTCAGCTCGTCGAGAAAATGCGATTTAAGCAATAAGATTAAAAATGCACCTAAAACCTAAACCAAACGTTGCAGGTGCTTATTTCTTCATGCGCAGTGGTCAACGCGGCACTCTCTAGCTGCCAGGAGCACTTTTTACTACGCGCACCCAACCAGAGCGACGGGAGGAGCACATTTCAGAAAACGTGCTCAGCTCGTCGAGAGAATGCGATTTAAGCAATAAAATAAAAAATGCACCTAAAACCTAAACCAAACGTTGCAGGTGCTTATTTCTTCGTGCGCAGTGGTCAACGCGGCACTCCCTAGCTGCCAGGAGCTCTTTTTACTGTGCGCACCCAACCAGAGCGACGGGAGGAGCACATTTCAGAAAACGTGATCAGCTCGTCGAGAAAATGCGATTTAAGCAATAAAATTAAAAATGCACCTAAAACCTAAACCAAACGTTGCAGGTGCTTATTTCTTCATGCGCAGTGGTCAACGCGGCACTCTCTAGCTGCCAGGAGCACTTTTTACTACGCGCACCCAACCAGAGCGACGGGAGGAGCACATTTCAGAAAACGTGCTCAGCTCGTCGAGAGAATGCGATTTAAGCAATAAAATAAAAAATGCACCTAAAACCTAAACCAAACGTTGCAGGTGCTTATTTCTTCGTGCGCAGTGGTCAACGCGGCACTCCCTAGCTGCCAGGAGCTATTTTTACTGTGTGCACCCAACCAGAGCGACGGGAGGAGCACATTTCAGAAAACGTGCTCAGCTCGTCGAGAGAATGCGATTTGAGCAATAAAATAAAAAATGCACCTAAAACCTAAACCAAACGTTGCAGGTGCTTATTTCTTCGTGCGCAGTGGTCAACGCGGCACTCCCTAGCTGCCAGGAGCTCTTTTTACTGTGTGCACCCAACCAGAGCGACGGGAGGAGCACATTTCAGAAAACGTGCTCAGCTCGTCGAGAGAATGCGATTTAAGCAATAAAATAAAAAATGCACCTAAAACCTAAACCAAACGTTGCAGGTGCTTATTTCTTCGTGCGCAGTGGTCAACGCGGCACTCCCTAGCTGCCAGGAGCTCTTTTTACTGTGCGCACCCAACCAGAGCGACGGGAGGAGCACATTTCAGAAAACGTGCTCAGCTCGTCGAGAAAATGCGATTTAAACAATAAAATTAAAAATGCACCTAAACCCTAAACCAAACGTTGCAGGTGCTTATTTCTTCGTGCGCAGTGGTCAACGCGGCACTCCCTAGCTGCCAGGAGCTCTTTTTACTGTGTGCACCCAACCAGAGCGACGGGAGGAGCACATTTCAGAAAACGTGCTCAGCTCGTCGAGAAAACGTGATTTAAGCAATAAGATTAAAAATGCACCTAAAACCTAAATCAAACGTTGCAGGTATTTATTTCTTCAGGCGCAGTGGTCAACGCGGCACTCTCTAGCTGCCAGGAGCACTTTTTACTGTGCGCACCCAACCAGAATGACGGGAGGAGCACATTTCAGAAAACGTGCTCAGCTCGTCGAGAAAATGCGATTTAAGCAATAAAATTAAAAATGCACCTAAAACCTAAACCAAACGTTGCAGGTGCTTATTTCTTCATGCGCAGTGGTCAACGCGGCACTCTCTAGCTGCCAAGAGCACTTTTTACTGTGCGCACCCAACCAGAGTGACGGGAGGAGCACATTTCAGAAAACGTGCTCAGCTCGTCGAGAAAATGCGATTTAAGCAATAAGATTAAAGATGCACCTAAAACCTAAACCAAACGTTGCAGGTGCTTATTTCTTCATGCGCAGTGGTCAACGCGGCACTCTCTAGCTGCCAGGAGCACTTTTTACTACGCGCACCCAACCAGAGCGACGGGAGGAGCACATTTCAGAAAACGTGCTCAGCTCGTCGAGAGAATGCGATTTAAGCAATAAAATAAAAATATGCACCTAAAACCTAAACCAAACGTGTCAGGTGCTTATTTCTTCGTGCGCAGTGGTCAACGCGGCACTCCCTAGCTGCCAGGAGCACTTTTTACTGTGCGCACCCAACCAGAGTGACGGGAGGAGCACATTTCAGAAAACGTGCTCAGCTCGTCGAGAAAATGCGATTCAAGCAATAAAATTAAAAATGCACCTAAAACCTAAACCAAACGTTGCAGGTGCTTATTTCTTCATGCGCAGTGGTCAACGCGGCACTCTCTAGCTGCCAGGAGCACTTTTTACTATGCGCGCCCAACCAGAGCGACGGGAGGAGCACATTTCAGAAAACGTGCTCAGCTCGTCGAGAAAATGCGATTTAAGCAATAAAATTAAAAATGCACCTAAAACCTAAACCAAACGTTGCAGGTGCTTATTTCTTCATGCGCAGTGGTCAACGCGGCACTCCCGAGCTGCCAAGAGCACTTTTTACTGTGCGCACCCAACCAGAGCGACGGGAGGAGCACATTTCAGAAAACGTGCTCAGCTCGTCGAGAGAATGCGATTTAAGCAATAAAATTAAAAATGCACCTAAAACCTAAACCAAACGTTGCAGGTGCTTATTTCTTCGTGCGCAGTGGTCAACGCGGAACTGCCTAGCTGCCAGGAGCTCTTTTTACTGTGCGCACCCAACCAGAGCGACGGGAGGAGCACATTTCAGAAAACGTGCTCAGCTCGTCGAGAAAATGCGATTTAAGCAATAAAATTAAAAATGCAGCTGACACCTAAACCAAACGTTGCAGGTGCTTATTTCTTCGTGCGTAGTGGTCAACGCGGCACTCTCTAGCTGCCAAGAGCACTTTTTACTGTGCGCACCCAACCAGAGTGACGGGAGGAGCACATTTCAGAAAACGTGCTCAGCTCGTCGAGAAAATGCGATTTAAGCAATAAGATTAAAAATGCACCTAAAACCTAAATCAAACGTTGCAGGTGCTTATTTCTTCATGCGCAGTGGTCAACGCGGCACTCTCTAGCTGCCAGGAGCACTTTTTACTGTGCGCACCCAACCAGAGTGACGGGAGGAGCACATTTCAGAAAACGTGCTCAGCTCGTCGAGAAAATGCGATTTAAGCAATAAAATTAAAAATGCACCTAAAACCTAAACCAAACGTTGCAGGTGGTTATTTCTTCATGCGCAGTGGTCAACGCGGCACTCTCTAGCTGCCAAGAGCACTTTTTACTACGCGCGACCAACCAGAGCAACGGGAGGAGCACATTTCAGAAAACGTGCTCAGCTCGTCGAGAGAATGCGATTTAAGCAATAAAATTAAAAATCCACCTAAAACCTAAACCAAACGTTGCAGGTGCTTATTTCTTCGTGCGCAGTGCTCAACGCGGCACTCCCTAGCTGCCAGGAGCACTTTTTACTACGCGCACCCAACCAGAGCGACGGGAGGAGCACATTTCAGAAAACGTGCTCAGCTCGTCGAGAAAATGCGATTTAAACAATAAAATTAAAAATGCACCTAAAACCTAAACCAAACGTTGCAGGTGCTTATTTCTTCGTGCGCAGTGGTCAACGCGGCACTCCCTAGCTGCCAGGAGCACTTTTTACTGTGCGCACCCAACCAGAGTGACGGAAGGAGCACATTTCAGAAAACGTACTCAGCTCGTCGAGAAAATGCGATTTAAGCAATAAAATTAAAAATGCACCTAAAACCTAAACCAAACGTTGCAGGTGCTTATTTCTTTGTGCGCAGTGGTCAACGCGGCACTCTCTAGCTGCCAAGAGCACTTTTTACTATGCGCACCCAACCAGAGTGACGGGATGAGCACATTTCAGAAAACGTGCTCAGCTCGTCGAGAAAATGCGATTTAAGCAATAAAATTAAAAATGCACCTAAAACCTAAACCAAACGTTGCAGGTGGTTATTTCTTCATGCGCAGTGGTCAACGCGGCACTCTCTAGCTGCCAAGAGCACTTTTTACTACGCGCGACCAACCAGAGCGACGGGAGGAGCACATTTCAGAAAACGTGCTCAGCTCGTCGAGAGAATGCGATTTAAGCAATAAAATAAAAAAATGCACCTAAAACCTAAACCAAACGTTGCAGGTGCTTATTTCTTCGTGCGCAGTGGTCAACGCGGCACTCCCCAGCTGCCAGGAGCACTTTTTACTGTGCGCACCCAACCAGAGTGACGGGAGGAGCACATTTCAGAAAACGTGCTCAGCTCGTCGAGAAAATGCGATTTAAGCAATAAAATTAAAAATGCACCTAAAACCTAAACCAAACGTTGCAGCTGCTTATTTCTTCATGCGCAGTGGTCAACGCGGCACTCTCTAGCTGCCAAGAGCACTTTTTACTGTGCGCACCCAACCAGAGTGACGGGAGGAGCACATTTCAGAAAACGTGCTCAGCTCGTCGAGAAAATGCGATTTAAGCAATAAGATTAAAAATGCACCTAAAACCTAAATCAAACGTTGCAGGTGCTTATTTTTTCATGCGCAGTGGTCAACGCGGCACTCCCTAGCTGCCAGGAGCACTTTTTACTGTGCGCACAAAACCAGAGTGACGGGAGGACACATTTCAGAAAACGTATTCAGCTCGTCGAGAAAATGCGATTTAAGCAATAAAATTAAAAATGCACCTAAAACCTAAACCAAACGTTGCAGGTGCTTATTTCTTCATGCGCAGTGGTCAACGCGGCACTCTCTAGCTGCCAGGAGCACTTTTTACTATGCGCGCCCAACCAGAGCAACGGGAGGAGCACATTTCAGAAAACGTGCTCAGCTCGTCGAGAGAATGCGATTTAAGCAATAAAATTGAAAATGCACCTAAAACCTAAACCAAACGTTGCAGGTGCTTATTTCTTCGTGCGCAGTGGTCAACGCGCAACTCCCTAGGTGCCAGGAGCTCTTTTTACTGTGCGCACCCAACCAGAGCGACGGGAGGAGCACATTTCAGAAAACGTGCTCAGCTCGTCGAGAAAATGCGATTTAAGCAATAAAATTAAAAATGCAGCTAAAACCTAAACCAAACGTTGCAGGTGCTTATTTCTTCGTGCGTAGTGCTCAACGCGGCACTCCCTAGCTGCCAGGAGCACTTTTTACTGTGCGCACCCAACCAGAGTGACGGGAGGAGCACATTTCAGAAAACGTGCTCAGCTCGTCGAGAAAATGCGATTTAAGCAATAAAATTAAAAATGCACCTAAAACCTAAACCAAACGTTGCAGGTGCTTATTTCTTCATGCGCAGTGGTCAACGCGGCACTCTCTAGCTGCCAAGAGCACTTTTTACTGTGCGCACCCAACCAGAGTGACGGGAGGAGCACATTTCAGAAAACGTGCTCAGCTCGTCGAGAAAATGCGATTTAAGCAATAAGATTAAAGATGCACCTAAAACCTAAACCAAACGTTGCAGGTGCTTATTTCTTCATGCGCAGTGGTCAACGCGGCACTCTCTAGCTGCCAGGAGCACTTTTTACTACGCGCACCCAACCAGAGCGACGGGAGGAGCACATTTCAGAAAACGTGCTCAGCTCGTCGAGAGAATGCGATTTAAGCAATAAAATAAAAAAATGCACCTAAAACCTAAACCAAACGTTGCAGGTGCTTATTTCTTCGTGCGCAGTGGTCAACGCGGCACTCCCTAGCTGCCAGGAGCACTTTTTACTGTGCGCACCCAACCAGAGTGACGGGAGGAGCACATTTCAGAAAACGTGCTCAGCTCGTCGAGAAAATGCGATTTAAGCAATAAAATTAAAAATGCACCTAAAACCTAAACCAAACGTTGCAGGTGCTTATTTCTTCATGCGCAGTGGTCAACGCGGCACTCTCTAGCTGCCAGGAGCACTTTTTACTATGCGCGCCCAACCAGAGCGACGGGAGGAGCACATTTCAGAAAACGTGCTCAGCTCGTCGAGAAAATGCGATTTAAGCAATAAAATTAAAAATGCACCTAAAACCTAAACCAAACGTTGCAGGTGCTTATTTCTTCATGCGCAGTGGTCAACGCGGCACTCCCGAGCTGCCAAGAGCACTTTTTACTGTGCGCACCCAACCAGAGCGACGGGAGGAGCACATTTCAGAAAACGTGCTCAGCTCGTCGAGAGAATGCGATTTAAGCAATAAAATTAAAAATGCACCTAAAACCTAAACCAAACGTTGCAGGTGCTTATTTCTTCGTGCGCAGTGGTCAACGCGGAACTGCCTAGCTGCCAGGAGCTCTTTTTACTGTGCGCACCCAACCAGAGCGACGGGAGGAGCACATTTCAGAAAACGTGCTCAGCTCGTCGAGAAAATGCGATTTAAGCAATAAAATTAAAAATGCAGCTGACACCTAAACCAAACTTTGCAGGTGCTTATTTCTTCGTGCGTAGTGCTCAACGCGGCACTCCCTAGCTGCCAGGAGCACTTTTTACTGTGCGCACCCAACCAGAGTGACGGGAGGAGCACATTTCAGAAAACGTGCTCAGCTCGTCGAGAAAATGCGATTTAAGCAATAAAATTAAAAATGCACCTAAAACCTAAACCAAACGTTGCAGCTGCTTATTTCTTCATGCGCAGTGGTCAACGCGGCACTCTCTAGCTGCCAAGAGCACTTTTTACTGTGCGCACCCAACCAGAGTGACGGGAGGAGCACATTTCAGAAAACGTGCTCAGCTCGTCGAGAAATTGCGATTTAAGCAATAAGATTAAAAATGCACCTAAAACCTAAATCAAACGTTGCAGGTGCTTATTTCTTCATGCGCAGTGGTCAACGCGGCACTCTCTAGCTGCCAGGAGCACTTTTTACTGTGCGCACCCAACCAGAGTGACGGGAGGAGCACATTTCAGAAAACGTGCTCAGCTCGTCGAGAAAATGCGATTTAAGCAATAAAATTAAAAATGCACTTAAAACCTAAACCAAACGTTGCAGGTGGTTATTTCTTCATGCGCAGTAGTCAACGCGGCACTCTCTAGCTGCCAAGAGCACTTTTTACTGTGCGCACCCAACCAGAGTGACGGGAGGAGCACATTTCAGAAAACGTGCGCAGCTCGTCAAGAAAACGCGATTTAAGCAATAAGATTAAAAATGCACCTAAAACCTAAATCAAACGTTGCAGGTGCTTATTTCTTCATGCGCAGTGGTCAACGCGGCACTCTCTAGCTGCCAGGAGCACTTTTTACTGTGCGCACCCAACCAGAGTGACGGGAGGAGCACATTTCAGAAAACGTGCTCAGCTCGTCGAGAAAATGCGATTTAAGCAATAAAATTAAAAATGCACCTAAAACCTAAACCAAACGTTGCAGGTGCTTATTTCTTCATGCGCAGTGGTCAACGCGGCACTCTCTAGCTGCCAAGAGCACTTTTTACTGTGCGCACCCAACCAGAGTGACGGGAGGAGCACATTTCAGAAAACGTGCTCAGCTCGTCGAGAAAATGCGATTTAAGCAATAAGATTAAAGATGCACCTAAAACCTAAACCAAACGTTGCAGGTGCTTATTTCTTCATGCGCAGTGGTCAACGCGGCACTCCCTAGCTGCCAGGAGCACTTTTTACTGTGCGCACCCAACCAGAGTGACGGGAGGAGCACATTTCAGAAAACGTGCTCAGCTCGTCGAGAGAATGCGATTTAAGCAATAAAATTAAAAATGCACCTAAAACCTAAACCAAACGTTGCAGGTGCTTATTTCTTCATGCGCAGTGGTCAACACGGCACTTTCTAGCTGCCAGGAGCACTTTTTACTGTGTGCACCCAACCAGAGTGACGGGAGGAGCACATTTCAGAAAACGTGCTCAGCTCGTCGAGAAAATGCGATTTAAGCAATAAAATTAAAAATCCACCTAAAACCTAAACCAAACGTTGCGGGTGCTTATTTCTTCATGCGCAGTGGTCAACGCGGCACTCTCTAGCTGCCAAGAGCACTTTTTACTGTGCGCACCCAACCAGAGTGACGGGAGGAGCACATTTCAGAAAACGTGCTCAGCTCGTCGAGAAAATGCGATTTAAGCAATAAGATTAAAAATGCACCTAAAACATAAACCGAACGTTGCAGGTACTTATTTCTTCATGCGCAGTGGTCAACGCGGCACTCTCTAGCTGCCAGGAGCACTTTTTACTACGCGCACCCAACCAGAGCGACGGGAGGAGCACATTTCAGAAAACGTGCTCAGCTCCTCGAGAAAATGCGATTTAAGCAATAAAATTAAAAATGCACCCAAAACCTAAACCAAACGTTGCAGGTGGTTATTTCTTCAAGCGCAGTGGTCAACGCGGCACTCTCTAGCTGCCAAGAGCACTTTTTACTATGCGCACCCAACCAGAGTGACGGGAGGAGCACATTTCAGAAAACGTGCTCAGCTCGTCGAGAAAATGCGATTTAAGCAATAAAATTAAAAATGCTCCTAAAACCTAAACCAAACGTTGCAGGTGCTTATTTCTTCATGCGCAGTGGTCAACGCGGCACTCTCTAGCTGCCAGGAGCACTTTTGACTGTGCGCACCCAACCAGAGCGACGGGAGGAGCACATTTCAGAAAACGTGCTCAGCTCGTCGAGAGAATGCGATTTAAGCAATAAAATAAAAAATGCACCTAAAACCTAAACCAAACGTTGCAGGTGCTTATTTCTTCGTGCGCAGTGGTCAACGCGGCACTCCCTAGCTGCCAGGAGCTATTTTTACTGTGTGCACCCAACCAGAGCGACGGGAGGAGCACATTTCAGAAAACGTGCTCAGCTCGTCGAGAGAATGCGATTTAAGCAATAAAATAAAAATGCACCTAAAACCTAAACCAAACGTTGCAGGTGCTTATTTCTTCGTGCGCAGTGGTCAACGCGGCACTCCCTAGCTGCCAGGAGCTCTTTTTACTGTGCGCACCCAACCAGAGCGACGGGAGGAGCACATTTCAGAAAACGTGCTCAGCTCGTCGAGAAAATGCGATTTAAACAATAAAATTAAAAATGCACCTAAAACCTAAACCAAACGTTGCAGGTGCTTATTTCTTCGTGCGCAGTGGTCAACGCGGCACTCCCTAGCTGCCAGGAGCACTTTTTACTGTGCGCACCCAACCAGAGTGACGGAAGGAGCACATTTCAGAAAACGTACTCAGCTCGTCGAGAAAATGCGATTTAAGCAATAAAATTAAAAATGCACCTAAAACCTAAACCAAACGTTGCAGGTGCTTATTTCTTTGTGCGCAGTGGTCAACGCGGCACTCTCTAGCTGCCAAGAGCACTTTTTACTATGCGCACCCAACCAGAGTGACGGGATGAGCACATTTCAGAAAACGTGCTCAGCTCGTCGAGAAAATGCGATTTAAGCAATAAAATTAAAAATGCACCTAAAACCTAAACCAAACGTTGCAGGTGGTTATTTCTTCATGCGCAGTGGTCAACGCGGCACTCTCTAGCTGCCAAGAGCACTTTTTACTACGCGCGACCAACCAGAGCGACGGGAGGAGCATATTTCAGAAAACGTGCTCAGCTCGTCGAGAGGATGCGATTTAAGCAATAAAATTAAAAATGCACCTAAAACCTAACCCAAATATTGCAGGTGCTTATTTCTTCATGCACAGTGGTCAACGCGGCACTCCCTAGCTGCCAAGAGCACTTTTTACTGTGCGCACCCAACCAGAGAGACGGGAGGAGCACATTTCAGAAAACGTGCTCAGCTCGTCGAGAAAATGCGATTTAAGCAATAAAATTAAAAATGCACCTAAAACCTAAACCAAACGTTGCAGGTGCTTATTTCTTCATGCGCAGTGGTCAACGCGGCACTCTCTAGCTGCCAAGAGCACTTTTTACTGTGCGCACCCAACCAGAGTGACGGGAGGAGCACATTTCAGAAAACGTGCGCAGCTCGTCAAGAAAACGCGATTTAAGCAATAAGATTAAAAATGCACCTAAAACCTAAATCAAACGTTGCAGGTGCTTATTTCTTCATGCGCAGTGGTCAACTCGGCACTCTCTAGCTGCCAGGAGCACTTTTTACTGTGCGCACCCAACCAGAGTGACGGGAGGAGCACATTTCAGAAAACGTGCTCAGCTCGTCGAGAAAATGCGATTTAAGCAATAAAATTAAAAATGCACCTAAAACCTAAACCAAACGTTGCAGGTGCTTATTTCTTCATGCGCAGTGGTCAACGCGGCACTCTCTAGCTGCCAAGAGCACTTTTTACTGTGCGCACCCAACCAGAGTGACGGGAGGAGCACATTTCAGAAAACGTGCTCAGCTCGTCGAGAAAATGCGATTTAAGCAATAAGATTAAAGATGCACCTAAAACCTAAACCAAACGTTGCAGGTGCTTATTTCTTCATGCGCAGTGGTCAACGCGGCACTCTCTAGCTGCCAGGAGCACTTTTTACTACGCGCACCCAACCAGAGCGACGGGAGGAGCACATTTCAGAAAACGTGCTCAGCTCGTCGAGAGAATGCGATTTAAGCAATAAAATAAAAAAATGCACCTAAAACCTAAACCAAACGTTGCAGGTGCTTATTTCTTCGTGCGCAGTGGTCAACGCGGCACTCCCTAGCTGCCAGGAGCACTTTTTACTGTGCGCACCCAACCAGAGTGACGGGAGGAGCACATTTCAGAAAACGTGCTCAGCTCGTCGAGAGAATGCGATTTAAGCAATAAAATTTAAAATGCACCTAAAACCTAAACCAAACGTTTTAGGTGCTTATTTCTTCATGCGCAGTGGTCAACACGGCACTCTCTAGCTGCCAGGAGCACTTTTTACTGTGTGCACCCAACCAGAGTGACGGGAGGAGCACATTTCAGAAAACGTGCTCAGCTCGTCGAGAAAATGCGATTTAAGCAATAAAATTAAAAATCCACCTAAAACCTAAACCAAACGTTGCAGGTGCTTATTTCTTCATGCGCAGTGGTCAACGCGGCACTCTCTAGCTGCCAAGAGCACTTTTTACTGTGCGCACCCAACCAGAGTGACGGGAGGAGCACATTTCAGAAAACGTGCTCAGCTCGTCGAGAAAATGCGATTTAAGCAATAAGATTAAAAATGCACCTAAAACATAAACCGAACGTTGCAGGTACTTATTTCTTCATGCGCAGTGGTCAACGCGGCACTCTCTAGCTGCCAGGAGCACTTTTTACTACGCGCACCCAACCAGAGCGACGGGAGGAGCACATTTCAGAAAACGTGCTCAGCTCGTCGAGAGAATGTGATTTAAGCAATAAAATAAAAAATGCACCTAAAACCTAAACCAAACGTTGCGGGTGCTTATTTCTTCGTGCGCAGTGGTCAACGCGGAACTCCCTAGCTGCCAGGAGCTCTTTTTACTGTGCGCACCCAACCAGAGCGACGGGAGGAGCACATTTCAGAAAACGTGCTCAGCTCGTCGAGAAAATGCGATTTAAGCAATAAAATTAAAAATGCACCTAAAACCTAAACCAAACGTTGCAGGTGCTTATTTCTTCATGCGCAGTGGTCAACGCGGCACTCTCTAGCTGCCAGGAGCACTTTTTACTACGCGCACCCAACCAGAGCGACGGGAGGAGCACATTTCAGAAAACGTGCTCAGCTCCTCGAGAAAATGCGATTTAAGCAATAAAATTAAAAATGCACCCAAAACCTAAACCAAACGTTGCAGGTGGTTATTTCTTCAAGCGCAGTGGTCAACGCGGCACTCTCTAGCTGCCAAGAGCACTTTTTACTATGCGCACCCAACCAGAGTGACGGGAGGAGCACATTTCAGAAAACGTGCTCAGCTCGTCGAGAAAATGCGATTTAAGCAATAAAATTAAAAATGCTCCTAAAACCTAAACCAAACGTTGCAGGTGCTTATTTCTTCATGCGCAGTGGTCAACGCGGCACTCTCTAGCTGCCAGGAGCACTTTTTACTGTGCGCACCCAACCAGAGCGACGGGAGGAGCACATTTCAGAAAACGTGCTCAGCTCGTCGAGAGAATGCGATTTAAGCAATAAAATTAAAAATGCACCTAAAACCTAAACCAAACGTTGCAGGTGCTTATTTCTTCGTGCGCAGTGGTCAACGCGGAACTCCCTAGCTGCCAGGAGCTCTTTTTACTGTGCGCACCCAACCAGAGCGACGGGAGGAGCACATTTCAGAAAACGTGCTCAGCTCGTCGAGAAAATGCGATTTAAGCAATAAAATTAAAAATGCACCTAAAACCTAAACCAAACGTTGCAGGTGCTTATTTCTTCATGCGCAGTGGTCAACGCGGCACTCTCTAGCTGCCAGGAGCACTTTTTACTACGCGCACCCAACCAGAGCGACGGGAGGAGCACATTTCAGAAAACGTGCTCAGCTCCTCGAGAAAATGCGATTTAAGCAATAAAATTAAAAATGCACCCAAAACCTAAACCAAACGTTGCAGGTGGTTATTTCTTCAAGCGCAGTGGTCAACGCGGCACTCTCTAGCTGCCAAGAGCACTTTTTACTATGCGCACCCAACCAGAGTGACGGGAGGAGCACATTTCAGAAAACGTGCTCAGCTCGTCGAGAAAATGCGATTTAAGCAATAAAATTAAAAATGCACCTAAAACCTAAACCAAACGTTGCAGGTGGTTATTTCTTCATGCGCAGTGGTCAACGCGGCACTCTCTAGCTGCCAAGAGCACTTTTTACTACGCGCGACAACCCAGAGCGACGGGAGGAGCATATTTCAGAAAACGTGCTCAGCTCGTCGAGAGGATATGTTTTAAGCAATAAAATTAAAAATGCACCTAAAACCTAACCCAAACATTGCAGGTGCTTATTTCTTCATGCACAGTGGTCAACGCGGCACTCCCTAGCTGCCAAGAGCACTTTTTACTGTGCGCACCCAACCAGAGAGACGGGAGGAGCACATTTCAGAAAACGTGCTCAGCTCGTCGAGAAAATGCGATTTAAGCAATAAAATTAAAAAAGCACCTAAAACCTAAACCAAACGTTGCAGGTGCTTATTTCTTCATGCGCAGTGGTCAACGCGGCACTCTCTAGCTGCCAAGAGCACTTTTTACTGTGCGCACCCAACCAGAGTGACGGGAGGAGCACATTTCAGAAAACGTGCGCAGCTCGTCGAGAAAACGCGATTTAAGCAATAAGATTAAAAATGCACCTAAAACCTAAACCAAACGTTGCAGGTGCTTATTTCTTCATGTGCAGTGGTCAACGCGGCACTCCCTAGCTGCCAAGAGCACTTTTTACTATGCGCACCCAACCAGAGCGACGGGAGGAGCACATTTCAGAAAACGTGCTCAGCTCGTCGAGAAAATGCGATTTAAGCAATAAAATTAAAAATGCACCTAAAACCTAAACCAAACGTTGCAGGTGCTTATTTCTTCATGCGCAGTGGTCAACGCAGCACTCCCGAGCTGCCAAGAGCACTTTTTACTGTGCGCACCCAACCAGAGCGACGGGAGGAGCACATTTCAGATAACGTGCTCAGCTCGTCGAGAGAATGCGATTCAAGCAATAAAATTAAAAATGCACCTAAAACCTAAACCAAACGTTGCAGGTGCTTATTTCTTCATGCGCAGTGGTCAACGCGGCACTCCCGAGCTGCCAAGAGCACTTTTTACTGTGCGCACCCAACCAGAGCGACGGGAGGAGCACATTTCAGAAAACGTGCTCAGCTCGTCGAGAGAATGCGATTTAAGCAATAAAATAAAAAATGCACCTAAAACCTAAACCAAACGTTGCAGGTGCTTATTTCTTCGTGCGCAGTGGTCAACGCGGCACTCCCTAGCTGCCAGGAGCTCTTTTTACTGTGCGCACCCAACCAGAGCGACGGGAGGAGCACATTTCAGAAAACGTGCTCAGCTCGTCGAGAAAATGCGATTTAAACAATAAAATTAAAAATGCACCTAAAACCTAAACCAAACGTTGCAGGTGCTTATTTCTTCATGCGCAGTGGTCAACGCGGCACTCTCTAGCTGCCAGGAGCACTTTTTACTACGCGCACCCAACCAGAGCGACGGGAGGAGCACATTTCAGAAAACGTGCTCAGCTCGTCGAGAGAATGCGATTTAAGCAATAATATAAAAAATGCACCTAAAACCTAAACAAAACGTTGCAGGTCCTTATTTCTTTGTGCGCAGTGGTCAACGCGGCACTCTCTAGCTGCCAAGAGCACTTTTTACTGTGCGCACCCAACCAGAGTGACGGGAGGAGCACATTTCAGAAAACGTGCTCAGCTCGTCGAGAAAATGCGATTTAAGCAATAAGATTAAAAATGCACCTAAAACCTAAACCAAACGTTGCAGGTGCTTATTTCTTCATGCGCAGTGGTCAACGCGGCACTCTCTAGCTGCCAAGAGCACTTTTTACTGTGCGCTACCAACCAGAGTGACGGGAGGAGCACATTTCAGAAAACGTGCTCAGCTCGTCGAGAAAATGCGATTTAAGCAATTTGATTAAAAATGCACCTAAAACCTAAACCGAACGTTGCAGGTGCTTATTTCTTCATGCGCAGTGGTCAACGCGGCACTCTCTAGCTGCCAGGAGCACTTTTTACTACGCGCACCCAACAAGAGCGACGGGAGGAGCACATTTCAGAAAACGTGCTCAGCTCGTCGAGAGAATGTGATTTAAGCAATAAAATAAAAAATGCACCTAAAACCTAAACCAAACGTTGCAGGTGCTTATTTCTTCGTGCGCAGTGGTCAACGCGGAACTCCCTAGCTGCCAGGAGCTCTTTTTACTGTGCGCACCCAACCAGAGCGACGGGAGGAGCACATTTCAGAAAACGTGCTCAGCTCGTCGAGAAAATGCGATTTAAGCAATAAAATTAAAAATGCACCTAAAACCTAAACCAAACGTTGCAGGTGCTTATTTCTTCATGCGCAGTGGTCAACGCGGCACTCTCTAGCTGCCAAGAGCACTTTTTACTGTGCGCACCCAACCAGAGTGACGGGAGGAGCACATTTCAGAAAACGTGCTCAGCTCGTCGAGAAAATGCGATTAAAGCAATAAGATTAAAAATGCACCTAAAACCTAAACCAAACGTTGCAGGTGCTTATTTCTTCATGCGCAGTGGTCAACGCGGCACTCTCTAGCTGCCAGGAGCACTTTTTACTACGCGCACCCAACCAGAGCGACGGGAGGAGCACATTTCAGAAAACGTGCTCAGCTCGTCGAGAGAATGCGATTTAAGCAATAAAATAAAAAATGCACCTAAAACCTAAACCAAACGTTGCAGGTGCTTATTTCTTCGTGCGCAGTGGTCAACGCGGCACTCTCTAGCTGCCAAGAGCACTTTTTACTGTGCGCACCCAACCAGAGTGACGGGAGGAGCACATTTCAGAAAACGTGCTCAGCTCGTCGAGAAATTTCGATTTAAGCAATAAGATTAAAAATGCACCTAAAACATAAACCGAACGTTGCAGGTACTTATTTCTTCATGCGCAGTGGTCAACGCGGCACTCTCTAGCTGCCAGGAGCACTTTTTACTACGCGCACCCAACCAGAGCGACGGGAGGAGCACATTTCAGAAAACGTGCTCAGCTCGTCGAGAAAATGCGATTTAAGCAATTTGATTAAAAATGCACCTAAAACCTAAACCGAACGTTGCAGGTGCTTATTTCTTCATGCGCAGTGGTCAACGCGGCACTCTCTAGCTGCCAGGAGCACTTTTTACTACGCGCACCCAACCAGAGCGACGGGAGGAGCACATTTCAGAAAACGTGCTCAGCTCGTCGAGAGAATGTGATTTAAGCAATAAAATAAAAAATGCACCTAAAACCTAAACCAAACGTTGCAGGTGCTTATTTCTTCGTGCGCAGGGGTCAACGCGGAACTCCCTAGCTGCCAGGAGCTCTTTTTACTGTGCGCACCCAACCAGAGCGACGGGAGGAGCACATTTCAGAAAACGTGCTCAGCTCGTCGAGAAAATGCGATTTAAGCAATACAATTAAAAATGCACCTAAAACCTAAACCAAACGTTGCAGGTGCTTATTTCTTCATGCGCAGTGGTCAACGCGGCACTCTCTAGCTGCCAAGAGCACTTTTTACTGTGCGCACCCAACCAGAGTGACGGGAGGAGCACATTTCAGAAAACGTGCTCAGCTCGTCGAGAAAATGCGATTAAAGCAATAAGATTAAAAATGCACCTAAAACCTAAACCAAACGTTGCAGGTGCTTATTTCTTCATGCGCAGTGGTCAACGCGGCACTCTCTAGCTGCCAGGAGCACTTTTTACTACGCGCACCCAACCAGAGCGACGGGAGGAGCACATTTCAGAAAACGTGCTCAGCTCGTCGAGAGAATGCGATTTAAGCAATAAAATAAAAAATGCACCTAAAACCTAAACCAAACGTTGCAGGTGCTTATTTCTTCGTGCGCAGTGGTCAACGCGGCACTCCCTAGCTGCCAGGAGCTCTTTTTACTGTGCGCATCCAACCAGAGCGACGGGAGGAGCACATTTCAGAAAACGTGCTCAGCTCGTCGAGAAAATGCGATTTAAGCAATAAAATTAAAAATGAACCTAAAACCTAAACCAAACGTTGCAGGTGCTTATTTTTTCATGCGCAGTGGTCAACGCGGCACTCTCTAGCTGCCAGGAGCACTTTTTACTGTGCGCACCCAACCAGAGTGACGGGAGGAGCACATTTCAGAAAACGTGCTCAGCTCGTCGAGAAAATGCGATTTAAGCAATAAAATTAAAAATGCACCTAAAACCTAAACCAAACGTTGCAGGTGCTTATTTCTTCATGCGCAGTGGTCAACGCGGCACTCTCTAGCTGCCAAGAGCACTTTTTACTGTGCGCACCTAACCAGAGTGACGGGAGGAGCACATTTCAGAAAACGTGCTCAGCTCGTCGAGAAAATGCGATTTAAGCAATAAGATTAAAAATGCACCTAAAACATAAACCAAACGTTGCAGGTGCTTATTTCTTCATGCGCAGTGGTCAACGCGGCACTCTCTAGCTGCCAGGAGCACTTTTTACTACGCGCACCCAACCAGAGCGACGGGAGGAGCACATTTCAGAAAACGTGCTCAGCTCGTCGAGAGAATGCGATTTAAGCAATAAAATAAAAAATGCACCTAAAACCTAAACCAAACGTTGCAGGTGCTTATTTCTTCGTGCGCAGTGGTCAACGCGGCACTCCCTAGCTGCCAGGAGCACTTTTTACTGTGCGCACAAAACCAGAGTGACGGGAGGACACATTTCAGAAAACGTGCTCAGCTCGTCGAGAAAATGCGATTTAAGCAATACAATTAAAAATGCACCTAAAACCTAAACCAAACGTTGCAGGTGCTTATTTCTTCATGCGCAGTGGTCAACGCGGCACTCTTTAGCTGCCAGGAGCACTTTTTACTACGCGCGCCCAACCAGAGCGACGGGAGGAGCACATTTCAGAAAACGTGCTCAGCTCGTCGAGAAAATGCGATTTAAGCAATAAAAATAAAAATGCACCTAAAACCTAAACCAAACGTTGCAGGTGCTTATTTCTTCATGCGCAGTGGTCAACGCGGCACTCTCTAGCTGCCAGGAGCACTTTTTACTATGCGCGCCCAACCAGAGCAACGGGAGGAGCACATTTCAGAAAACGTGCTCAGCTCGTCGAGAGAATGCGATTTAAGCAATAAAATTAAAAATGCACCTAAAACCTAAACCAAACGTTGCAGGTGCTTATTTCTTCGTGCGCAGTGGTCAACGCGGAACTCCCTAGCTGCCAGGAGCTCTTTTTACTGTGCGCACCCAACCAGAGCGACGGGAGGAGCACATTTCAGAAAACGTGCTCAGCTCGTCGAGAAAATGCGATTTAACCAATAAAATTAAAAATGCAGCTAAAACCTAAACCAAACGTTGCAGGTGCTTATTTCTTCGTGCGTAGTGCTCAACGCGGCACTCCCTAGCTGCCAGGAGCACTTTTTACTGTGCGCACCCAACCAGAGTGACGGGAGGAGCACATTTCAGAAAACGTGCTCAGCTCGTCGAGAAAATGCGATTTAAGCAATAAAATTAAAAGTGCACCTAAAACCTAAACCAAACGTTGCAGGTGCTTATTTCTTCATGCGCAGTGGTCAACGCGGCACTCTCTAGCTGCCAAGAGCACTTTTTACTGTGCGCACCCAACCAGAGTGACGGGAGGAGCACATTTCAGAAAACGTGCTCAGCTCGTCGAGAAAATGCGATTTAAGCAATAAGATTAAAAATGCACCTAAAACCTAAACCAAACGTTGCAGGTGCTTATTTCTTCATGCGCAGTGGTCAACACGGCACTCTCTAGCTGCCAGGAGCACTTTTTACTGTGTGCACCCAACCAGAGTGACGGGAGGAGCACATTTCAGAAAACGTGCTCAGCTCGTCGAGAAAATGCGATTTAAGCAATAAAATTAAAAATCCACCTAAAACCTAAACCAAACGTTGCAGGTGCTTATTTCTTCATGCGCAGTGGTCAACGCGGCACTCTCTAGCTGCCAAGAGCACTTTTTACTGTGCGCACCCAACCAGAGTGACGGGAGGAGCACATTTCAGAAAACGTGCTCAGCTCGTCGAGAAAATGCGATTTAAGCAATAAGATTAAAAATGCACCTAAAACCTAAACCGAACGTTGCAGGTGCTTATTTCTTCATGCGCAGTGGTCAACGCGGCACTCTCTAGCTGCCAGGAGCACTTTTTACTACGCGCACCAAACCAGAGCGACGGGAGGAGCACATTTCAGAAAACGTGCTCAGCTCGTCGAGAGAATGTGATTTAAGCAATAAAATAAAAAATGCACCTAAAACCTAAACCAAACGTTGCGGGTGCTTATTTCTTCGTGCGCAGTGGTCAACGCGGAACTCCCTAGCTGCCAGGAGCTCTTTTTACTGTGCGCACCCAACCAGAGCGACGGGAGGAGCACATTTCAGAAAACGTGCTCAGCTCGTCGAGAAAATGCGATTTAAGCAATAAAATTAAAAATGCACCTAAAACCTAAACCAAACGTTGCAGGTGCTTATTTCTTCATGCGCAGTGGTCAACGCGGCACTCTCTAGCTGCCAGGAGCACTTTTTACTACGCGCACCCAACCAGAGCAACGGGAGGAGCACATTTCAGACAACGTGCTCAGCTCCTCGAGAAAATGCGATTTAAGCAATAAAATTAAAAATGCACCCAAAACCTAAACCAAACGTTGCAGGTGGTTATTTCTTCAAGCGCAGTGGTCAACGCGGCACTCTCTAGCTGCCAAGAGCACTTTTTACTATGCGCACCCAACCAGAGTGACGGGAGGAGCACATTTCAGAAAACGTGCTCAGCTCGTCGAGAAAATGCGATTTAAGCAATAAAATTAAAAATGCTCCTAAAACCTAAACCAAACGTTGCAGGTGCTTATTTCTTCATGCGCAGTGGTCAACGCGGCACTCTCTAGCTGCCAGGAGCACTTTTTACTACGCGCACCCAACCAGAGCGACGGGAGGAGCACATTTCAGAAAACGTGCTCAGCTCGTCGAGAGAATGCGATTTAAGCAATAAAATTAAAAATGCACCTAAAACCTAAACCAAACGTTGCAGGTGCTTATTTCTTCGTGCGCAGTGGTCAACGCGGCACTCCCTAGCTGCCAGGAGCTCTTTTTACTGTGTGCACCCAACCAGAGCGACGGGAGGAGCACATTTCAGAAAACGTGCTCAGCTCGTCGAGAGAATGCGATTTAAGCAATAAAATAAAAAATGCACCTAAAACCTAAACCAAACGTTGCAGGTGCTTATTTCTTCGTGCGCAGTGGTCAACGCGGCACTCCCTAGCTGCCAGGAGCTCTTTTTACTGTGCGCACCCAACCAGAGCGACGGGAGGAGCACATTTCAGAAAACGTGCTCAGCTCGTCGAGAAAATGCGATTTAAACAATAAAATTAAAAATGCACCTAAAACCTGAACCAAACGTTGCAGGTGCTTATTTCTTCGTGCGCAGTGGTCAACGCGGCACTCCCTAGCTGCCAGGAGCACTTTTTACTGTGCGCACCCAACCAGAGTGACGGAAGGAGCACATTTCAGAAAACGTACTCAGCTCGTCGAGAAAATGCGATTTAAGCAATAAAATTAAAAATGCACCTAAACCCTAAACCAAACGTTGCAGGTGGTTATTTCTTCATGCGCAGTGGTCAACGCGGCACTCTCTAGCTGCCAAGAGCACTTTTTACTGTGCGCACCCAACCAGAGTGACGGGAGGAGCACATTTCAGAAAACGTGCTCAGCTCGTCGAGAAAATGCGATTTAAGCAATAAAATTAAAAATGCACCTAAAACCTAAACCAAACGTTGCAGGTGCTTATTTCTTCATGTGCAGTGGTCAACGCGGCACTCCCTAGCTGCCAAGAGCACTTTTTACTATGCGCACCCAACCAGAGCGACGGGAGGAGCACATTTCAGAAAACGTGCTCAGCTCGTCGAGAAAATGCGTTTTAAGCAATAAAATTAAAAATGCACCTAAAACCTAAACCAAACGTTGCAGGTGCTTATTTCTTCATGCGCAGTGGTCAACGCGGCACTCCCGAGCTGCCAAGAGCACTTTTTACTGTGCGCACCCAACCAGAGCGACGGGAGGAGCACATTTCAGATAACGTGCTCAGCTCGTCGAGAGAATGCGATTCAAGCAATAAAATTAAAAATGCACCTAAAACCTAAACCAAACGTTGCAGGTGCTTATTTCTTCATGCGCAGTGGTCAACGCGGCACTCCCGAGCTGCCAAGAGCACTTTTTACTGTGCGCACCCAACCAGAGCGACGGGAGGAGCACATTTCAGAAAACGTGCTCAGCTCGTCGAGAGAATGCGATTTAAGCAATAAAATAAAAAATGCACCTAAAACCTAAACCAAACGTTGCAGGTGCTTATTTCTTCGTGCGCAGTGGTCAACGCGGCACTCCCTAGCTGCCAGGAGCTCTTTTTACTGTGCGCATCCAACCAGAGCGACGGGAGGAGCACATTTCAGAAAACGTGCTCAGCTCGTCGAGAAAATGCGATTTAAGCAATAAAATTAAAAATGCACCTAAAACCTAAACCAAACGTTGCAGGTGCTTATTTTTTCATGCGCAGTGGTCAACGCGGCACTCTCTAGCTGCCAGGAGCACTTTTTACTACGCGCACCCAACCAGAGCGACGGGAGGAGCACATTTCAGAAACCGTGCTCAGCTCGTCGAGAGAATGCGATTTGAGCAATAAAATAAAAAATGCACCTAAAACCTAAACCAAACGTTGCAGGTGCTTATTTCTTCGTGCGCAGTGGTCAACGCGGCACTCCCTAGCTGCCAGGAGCTCTTTTTACTGTGTGCACCCAACCAGAGCGACGGGAGGAGCACATTTCAGAAAACGTGCTCAGCTCGTCGAGAGAATGCGATTTAAGCAATAAAATAAAAAATGCACCTAAAACCTAAACCAAACGTTGCAGGTGCTTATTTCTTCGTGCGCAGTGGTCAACGCGGCACTCCCTAGCTGCCAGGAGCTCTTTTTACTGTGCGCACCCAACCAGAGCGACGGGAGGAGCACATTTCAGAAAACGTGCTCAGCTCGTCGAGAAAATGCGATTTAAACAATAAAATTAAAAATGCACCTAAAACCTAAACCAAACGTTGCAGGTGCTTATTTCTTCGTGCGCAGTGGTCAACGCGGCACTCCCTAGCTGCCAGGAGCTCTTTTTACTGTGTGCACCCAACCAGAGCGACGGGAGGAGCACATTTCAGAAAACGTTCTCAGCTCGTCGAGAAAACGTGATTTAAGCAATAAGATTAAAAATGCACCTAAAACCTAAATCAAACGTTGCAGGTGCTTATTTCTTCATGCGCAGTGGTCAACGCGGCACTCTCTAGCTGCCAGGAGCACTTTTTACTGTGCGCACCCAACCAGAGTGACGGGAGGAGCACATTTCAGAAAACGTGCTCAGCTCGTCGAGAAAATGCGATTTAAGCAATAAAATTAAAAATGCACCTAAAACCTAAACCAAACGTTGCAGGTGCTTATTTCTTCATGCGCAGTGGTCAACGCGGCACTCTCTAGCTGCCAAGAGCACTTTTTACTGTGCGCACCCAACCAGAGTGACGGGAGGAGCACATTTCAGAAAACGTGCTCAGCTCGTCGAGAAAATGCGATTTAAGCAATAAGATTAAAGATGCACCTAATACCTAAACCAAACGTTGCAGGTGCTTATTTCTTCATGCGCAGTGGTCAACGCGGCACTCTCTAGCTGCCAGGAGCACTTTTTACTACGCGCACCCAACCAGAGCGACGGGAGGAGCACATTTCAGAAAACGTGCTCAGCTCGTCGAGAGAATGCGATTTAAGCAATAAAATAAAAAAATGCACCTAAAACCTAAACCAAACGTTGCAGGTGCTTATTTCTTCGTGCGCAGTGGTCAACGCGGCACTCCCTAGCTGCCAGGAGCACTTTTTACTGTGCGCACCCAACCAGAGTGACGGGAGGAGCACATTTCAGAAAACGTGCTCAGCTCGTCGAGAGAATGCGATTTGAGCAATAAAATAAAAAATGCACCTAAAACCTAAACCAAACGTTGCAGGTGCTTATTTCTTCGTGCGCAGTGGTCAACGCGGCACTCCCTAGCTGCCAGGAGCTCTTTTTACTGTGTGCACCCAACCAGAGCGACGGGAGGAGCACATTTCAGAAAACGTGCTCAGCTCGTCGAGAGAATGCGATTTAAGCAATAAAATAAAAAATGCACCTAAAACCTAAACCAAACGTTGCAGGTGCTTATTTCTTCGTGCGCAGTGGTCAACGCGGCACTCCCTAGCTGCCAGGAGCTCTTTTTACTGTGCGCACCCAACCAGAGCGACGGGAGGAGCACATTTCAGAAAACGTGCTCAGCTCGTCGAGAAAATGCGATTTAAACAATAAAATTAAAAATGCACCTAAAACCTAAACCAAACGTTGCAGGTGCTTATTTCTTCGTGCGCAGTGGTCAACGCGGCACTCCCTAGCTGCCAGGAGCTCTTTTTACTGTGTGCACCCAACCAGAGCGACGGGAGGAGCACATTTCAGAAAACGTTCTCAGCTCGTCGAGAAAACGTGATTTAAGCAATAAGATTAAAAATGCACCTAAAACCTAAATCAAACGTTGCAGGTGCTTATTTCTTCATGCGCAGTGGTCAACGCGGCACTCTCTAGCTGCCAGGAGCACTTTTTACTGTGCGCACCCAACCAGAGTGACGGGAGGAGCACATTTCAGAAAACGTGCTCAGCTCGTCGAGAAAATGCGATTTAAGCAATAAAATTAAAAATGCACCTAAAACCTAAACCAAACGTTGCAGGTGCTTATTTCTTCATGCGCAGTGGTCAACGCGGCACTCTCTAGCTGCCAAGAGCACTTTTTACTGTGCGCACCCAACCAGAGTGACGGGAGGAGCACATTTCAGAAAACGTGCTCAGCTCGTCGAGAAAATGCGATTTAAGCAATAAGATTAAAGATGCACCTAATACCTAAACCAAACGTTGCAGGTGCTTATTTCTTCATGCGCAGTGGTCAACGCGGCACTCTCTAGCTGCCAGGAGCACTTTTTACTACGCGCACCCAACCAGAGCGACGGGAGGAGCACATTTCAGAAAACGTGCTCAGCTCGTCGAGAGAATGCGATTTAAGCAATAAAATAAAAAAATGCACCTAAAACCTAAACCAAACGTTGCAGGTGCTTATTTCTTCGTGCGCAGTGGTCAACGCGGCACTCCCTAGCTGCCAGGAGCACTTTTTACTGTGCGCACCCAACCAGAGTGACGGGAGGAGCACATTTCAGAAAACGTGCTCAGCTCGTCGAGAAAATGCGATTTAAGCAATAAAATTAAAAATGCACCTAAAACCTAAACCAAACGTTGCAGGTGCTTATTTCTTCATGCGCAGTGGTCAACGCGGCACTCTCTAGCTGCCAGGAGCACTTTTTACTATGCGCACCCAACCAGAGTGACGGGAGGAGCACATTTCAGAAAACGTGCTCAGCTCGTCGAGAAAATGCGATTTAAGCAATAAAATTAAAAATGCACCCAAAACCTAAACCAAACGTTGCAGGTGCTTATTTCTTTGTGCGCAGTGGTCAACGCGGCACTCTCTAGCTGCCAAGAGCACTTTTTACTATGCGCACCCAACCAGAGTGACGGGAGGAGCACATTTCAGAAAACGTGCTCAGCTCGTCGAGAAAATGCGATTTAAGCAATAAAATTAAAAATGCTCCTAAAACCTAAACCAAACGTTGCAGGTGCTTATTTCTTCATGCGCAGTGGTCAACGCGGCACTCTCTAGCTGCCAGGAGCACTTTTTACTACGCGCACCCAACCAGAGCGACGGGAGATGCACATTTCAGAAAACGTGCTCAGCTCGTCGAGAGAATGCGATTTAAGCAATAAAATAAAAAATGCACCTAAAACCTAAACCAAACGTTGCAGGTGCTTATTTCTTCGTGCGCAGTGGTCAACGCGGCACTCCCTAGCTGCCAGGAGCTCTTTTTACTGTGCGCACCCAACCAGAGCGACGGGAGGAGCACATTTCAGAAAACGTGCTCAGCTCGTCGAGAAAATGCGATTTAAACAATAAAATTAAAAATGCACCTAAAACCTAAACCAAACGTTGCAGGTGCTTATTTCTTCATGCGCAGTGGTCAACGCGGCACTCTCTAGCTGCCAGGAGCACTTTTTACTACGCGCACCCAACCAGAGCGACGGGAGGAGCACATTTCAGAAAACGTGCTCAGCTCGTCGAGAGAATGCGATTTAAGCAATAATATAAAAAATGCACCTAAAACCTAAACAAAACGTTGCAGGTGCTTATTTCTTTGTGCGCAGTGGTCAACGCGGCACTCTCTAGCTGCCAAGAGCACTTTTTACTATGCGCACCCAACCAGAGTGACGGGATGAGCACATTTCAGAAAACGTGCTCAGCTCGTCGAGAAAATGCGTTTTAAGCAATAAAATTAAAAATCCACCTAAAACCTAAACCAAACGTTGCAGGTGCTTATTTCTTCGTGCGCAGTGGTCAACGCGGCACTCCCTAGCTGCCAGGAGCACTTTTTACTGTGCGCACCCAACCAGAGTGACGGAAGGAGCACATTTCAGAAAACGTACTCAGCTCGTCGAGAAAATGCAATTTAAGCAATAAAATTAAAAATGCACCTAAAACCTAAACCAAACGTTGCAGGTGCCTATTTCTTCATGTGCAGTGGTCAACGCGGCACTCTCTAGCTGCCAGGAGCACTTTTTACTATGCGCGCACAACCAGAGCGACGGGAGGAGCACATTTCAGAAAACGTGCTCAGCTCGTCGAGAGAATGCGATTTAAGCAATAAAATTAAAAATGCACCTAAAACCTAAACCAAACGTTGCAGGTGCTTATTTCTTCGTGCGCAGTGGTCAACGCGGAACTCCCTAGCTCCCAGGAGCTATTTTTACTGTGCGCACCCAACCAGAGCGACGGGAGGAGCACATTTCAGAAAACGTGCTCAGCTCGTCGAGAAAATGCGATTTAAGCAATAAAATTAAAAATCCACCTAAAACCTAAACCAAACGTTGCAGGTGCTTATTTCTTCGTGCGCAGTGCTCAACGCGGCACTCCCTAGCTGCCAGGAGCACTTTTTACTGTGCGCACCCAACCAGAGAGACGGGAGGAGCACATTTCAGAAAACGTGCTCAGCTCGTCGAGAAAATGCGATTTAAGCAATAAAATTAAAAATGCACCTAAAACCTAAACCAAACGTTGCAGGTGCTTATTTCTTCGTGCGCAGTGGTCAACGCGGAACTCCCTAGCTGCCAGGAGCTCTTTTTACTGTGCGCACCCAACCAGAGCGACGGGAGGAGCACATTTCAGAAAACGTGCTCAGCTCGTCGAGAAAATGCGATTTAAGCAATAAAATTAAAAATGCAGCTAAAACCTAAACCAAACGTTGCAGGTGCTTATTTCTTCGTGCGTAGTGCTCAACGCGGCACTCCCTAGCTGCCAGGAGCACTTTTTACTGTGCGCACCCAACTAGAGTGACGGGAGGAGCACATTTCAGAAAACGCGCTCAGCTCGTCGAGAAAATGCGATTTAAGCAATAAAATTAAAAATGCACCTAAAACCTAAACCAAACGTTGCAGGTGCTTATTTCTTCATGCGCAGTGGTCAACGCGGCACTCTCTAGCTGCCAAGAGCACTTTTTACTGTGCGCACCCAACCAGAGTGACGGGAGGAGCACATTTCAGAAAACGTGCTCAGCTCGTCGAGAAAATGCGATTTAAGCAATAAGATTAAAAATGCACCTAAAACCTAAACCAAACGTTGCAGGTGCTTATTTCTTCATGCGCAGTGGTCAACGCGGCACTCTCTAGCTGCCAGGAGCACTTTTTACTGTGTGCACCCAACCAGAGTGACGGGAGGAGCACATTTCAGAAAACGTGCTCAGCTCGTCGAGAAAATGCGATTTAAGCAATAAAATTAAAAATGCACCTAAAACCTAAACCAAACGTTGCAGGTGCTTATTTCTTCATGCGCAGTGGTCAACGCGGCACTCTTTAGCTGCCAGGAGCACTTTTTACTACGCGCGCCCAACCAGAGCGACGGGAGGAGCACATTTCAGAAAACGTGCTCAGCTCGTCGAGAAAATGCGATTTAAGCAATAAAATTAAAAATGCACCTAAAACCTAAACCAAACGTTGCAGGTGCTTATTTCTTCATGCGCAGTGGTCAACGCGGCACTCTCTAGCTACCAGGAGCACTTTTTACTATGCGCGCCCAACCAGAGCAACGGGAGGAGCACATTTCAGAAAACGTGCTCAGCTCGTCGAGAGAATGCGATTTAAGCAATAAAATTGAAAATGCACCTAAAACCTAAACCAAACGTTGCAGGTGCTTATTTCTTCGTGCGCAGTGGTCAACGCGGAACTCCCTAGCTGCCAGGAGCTCTTTTTACTGTGCGCACCCAACCAGAGCGACGGGAGGAGCACATTTCAGAAAACGTGCTCAGCTCGTCGAGAAAATGCGATTGAAGCAATAAAATTAAAAATGCAGCTAAAACCTAAACCAAACGTTGCATGTGCTTATTTCTTCGTGCGTAGTGCTCAACGCGGCACTCCCTAGCTGCCAGGAGCACTTTTTACTGTGCGCACCCAACCAGAGAGACGGGAGGAGCACATTTCAGAAAACGTGCTCAGCTCGTCGAGAAAATGCGATTTAAGCAATAAAATTAAAAATGCACCTAAAACCTAAACCAAACGTTGCAGGTGCTTATTTCTTCATGCGCAGTGGTCAACGCGGCACTCTCTAGCTGCCAAGAGCACTTTTTACTGTGCGCACCCAACCAGAGTGACGGGAGGAGCACATTTCAGAAAACGTGCTCAGCTCGTCGAGAAAATGCGATTTAAGCAATAAGATTAAAAATGCACCTAAAACCTAAACCGAACGTTGCAGGTGCTTATTTCTTCATGCGCAGTGGTCAACGCGGCACTCTCTAGCTGCCAAGAGCACTTTTTACTGTGCGCACCCAACCAGAGTGACGGGAGGAGCACATTTCAGAAAACGTGTCTGCTCGTCGAGAAAATGCGATTAAAGCAATAAGATTAAAAATGCACCTAAAACCTAAACCAAACGTTGCAGCTGCTTATTTCTTCATGCGCAGTGGTCAACGCGGCACTCTCTAGCTGCCAAGAGCACTTTTTACCGTGCGCACCCAACCAGAGTGACGGGAGGAGCACATTTCAGAAAACGTGCTCAGCTCGTCGAGAAAATGTGATTTAAGCAATAAGATTAAAAATGCACCTGAAACCTAAATCAAACGTTGCAGGTGCTTATTTCTTCATGCGCAGTGGTCAACGCGGCACTCTCTAGCTGCCAGGAGCACTTTTTACTGTGCGCACCCAACCAGAGTGACGGGAGGAGCACATTTCAGAAAACGTGCTCAGCTCGTCGAGAAAATGCGATTTAAGCAATAAAATTAAAAATGCACCTAAAACCTAAACCAAACGTTGCAGGTGCTTATTTCTTCATGCGCAGTGGTCAACGCGGCACTCTCTAGCTGCCAAGAGCACTTTTTACTGTGCGCACCTAACCAGAGTGACGGGAGGAGCACATTTCAGAAAACGTGCTCAGCTCGTCGAGAAAATGCGATTTAAGCAATAAGATTAAAAATGCACCTAAAACCTAAACCAAACGTTGCAGGTGCTTATTTCTTCATGCGCAGTGGTCAACGCGGCACTCTCTAGCTGCCAGGAGCACTTTTTACTACGCGCACCCAACCAGAGCGACGGGAGGAGCACATTTCAGAAAACGTGCTCAGCTCGTCGAGAGAATGCGATTTAAGCAATAAAATAAAAAATGCACCTAAAACCTAAACCAAACGTTGCAGGTGCTTATTTCTTCGTGCGCAGTGGTCAACGCGGCACTCCCTAGCTGCCAGGAGCACTTTTTACTGTGCGCACAAAACCAGAGTGACGGGAGGACACATTTCAGAAAACGTGCTCAGCTCGTCGAGAAAATGCGATTCAAGCAATAAAATTAAAAATGCACCTAAAACCTAAACCAAACGTTGCAGGTGCTTATTTCTTCATGCGCAGTGGTCAACGCGGCACTCTCTAGCTGCCAGGAGCACTTTTTACTATGCGCGCCCAACCAGAGCAACGGGAGGAGCACATTTCAGAAAACGTGCTCAGCTCGTCGAGAGAATGCGATTTAAGCAATAAAATTGAAAATGCACCTAAAACCTAAACCAAACGTTGCAGGTGCTTATTTCTTCGTGCGCAGTGGTCAACGCGGAACTCCCTAGCTGCCAGGAGCTCTTTTTACTGTGCGCACCCAACCAGAGCGACGGGAGGAGCACATTTCAGAAAACGTGCTCAGCTCGTCGAGAAAATGCGATTTAAGCAATAAAATTAAAAATGCAGCTAAAACCTAAACCAAACGTTGCAGGTGCTTATTTCTTCGTGCGTAGTGCTCAACGCGGCACTCCCTAGCTGCCAGGAGCACTTTTTACTGTGCGCACCCAACCAGAGTGACGGGAGGAGCACATTTCAGAAAACGTGCTCAGCTCGTCGAGAAAATGCGATTTAAGCAATAAAATTAAAAATGCACCTAAAACCTAAACCAAACGTTGCAGGTGCTTATTTCTTCATGCGCAGTGGTCAACGCGGCACTCTCTAGCTGCCAAGAGCACTTTTTACTGTGCGCACCCAACCAGAGTGACGGGAGGAGCACATTTCAGAAAACGTGCTCAGCTCGTCGAGAAAATGCGATTTAAGCAATAAGATTAAAAATGCACCTAAAACCTAAACCAAACGTTGCAGGTGCTTATTTCTTCATGCGCAGTGGTCAACGCGGAACTCCCTAGCTGCCAGGAGCTCTTTTTACTGTGCGCACCCAACCAGAGCGACGGGAGGAGCACATTTCAGAAAACGTGCTCAGCTCGTCGAGAAAATGCGATTTAAGCAATACAATTAAAAATGCACCTAAAACCTAAACCAAACGTTGCAGGTGCTTATTTCTTCATGCGCAGTGGTCAACGCGGCACTCTCTAGCTGCCAAGAGCACTTTTTACTGTGCGCACCCAACCAGAGTGACGGGAGGAGCACATTTCAGAAAACGTGCTCAGCTCGTCGAGAAAATGCGATTAAAGCAATAAGATTAAAAATGCACCTAAAACCTAAACCAAACGTTGCAGGTGCTTATTTCTTCATGCGCAGTGGTCAACGCGGCACTCTCTAGCTGCCAGGAGCACTTTTTACTACGCGCACCCAACCAGAGCGACGGGAGGAGCACATTTCAGAAAACGTGCTCAGCTCGTCGAGAGAATGCGATTTAAGCAATAAAATAAAAAATGCACCTAAAACCTAAACCAAACGTTGCAGGTGCTTATTTCTTCGTGCACAGTGGTCAACGCGGCACTCCCTAGCTGCCAGGAGCTCTTTTTACTGTGCGCATCCAACCAGAGCGACGGGAGGAGCACATTTCAGAAAACGTGCTCAGCTCGTCGAGAAAATGCGATTTAAGCAATAAAATTAAAAATGAACCTAAAACCTAAACCAAACGTTGCAGGTGCTTATTTTTTCATGCGCAGTGGTCAACGCGGCACTCTCTAGCTGCCAGGAGCACTTTTTACTACGCGCACCCAACCAGAGCGACGGGAGGAGCACATTTCAGAAAACCTGCTCAGCTCGTCGAGAGAATGCGATTTGAGCAATAAAATAAAAAATGCACCTAAAACCTAAACCAAACGTTGCAGGTGCTTATTTCTTCGTGCGCAGTGGTCAACGCGGCACTCCCTAGCTGCCAGGAGCTCTTTTTACTGTGCGCACCCAACCAGAGCGACGGGAGGAGCACATTTCAGAAAACGTGCTCAGCTCGTCGAGAAAATGCGATTTAAGCAATAAAATAAAAAATGCAGCTAAAACCTAAACCAAACGTTGCAGTTGCTTATTTCTTCGTGCGTAGTGCTCAACGCGGCACTCCCTAGCTGCCAGGAGCACTTTTTACTGTGCGCACCCAACCAGAGTGACGGGAGGAGCACATTTCAGAAAACGTGCTCAGCTCGTCGAGAAAATGCGATTTAAGCAATAAAATTAAAAATGCACCTAAAACCTAAACCAAACGTTGCAGGTGCTTATTTCTTCATGCGCAGTGGTCAACGCGGCACTCTCTAGCTGCCAAGAGCACTTTTTACTGTGCGCACCCAACCAGAGTGACGGGAGGAGCACATTTCAGAAAACGTGCTCAGCTCGTCGAGAAAATGCGATTAAAGCAATAAGATTAAAAATGCACCTAAAACCTAAACCAAACGTTGCAGGTGCTTATTTCTTCATGCACAGTGGTCAACGCGGCACTCTCTAGCTGCCAGGAGCACTTTTTACTACGCGCACCCAACCAGAGCGACGGGAGGAGCACATTTCAGAAAACGTGCTCAGCTCGTCGAGAGAATGCGATTTAAGCAATAAAATAAAAAATGCACCTAAAACCTAAACCAAACGTTGCAGGTGCTTATTTCTTCGTGCGCAGTGGTCAACGCGGCACTCCCTAGCTGCCAGGAGCTCTTTTTACTGTGCGCATCCAACCAGAGCGACGGGAGGAGCACATTTCAGAAAACGTGCTCAGCTCGTCGAGAAAATGCGATTTAAGCAATAAAATTAAAAATGAACCTAAAACCTAAACCAAACGTTGCAGGTGCTTATTTTTTCATGCGCAGTGGTCAACGCGGCACTCTCTAGTTGCCAGGAGCACTTTTTACTACGCGCACCCAACCAGAGCGACGGGAGGAGCAGATTTCAGAAAACCTGCTCAGCTCGTCGAGAGAATGCGATTTGAGCAATAAAATAAAAAATGCACCTAAAACCTAAACCAAACGTTGCAGGTGCTTATTTCTTCGTGCGCAGTGGTCAACGCGGCACTCCCTAGCTGCCAGGAGCTGTTTTTACTGTGTGCACCCAACCAGAGCGACGGGAGGAGCACATTTCAGAAAACGTGCTCAGCTCGTCGAGAAAATGCGATTTAAGCAATAAAATTAAAAATGCACCTAAAACCTAAACCAAACGTTGCAGGTGCTTATTTCTTCATGCGCAGTGGTCAACGCGGCACTCCCGAGCTGCCAAGAGCACTTTTTACTGTGCGCACCCAACCAGAGCGACGGGAGGAGCACATTTCAGAAAACGTGCTCAGCTCGTCGAGAGAATGCGATTTAAGCAATAAAATTAAAAATGCATCTAAAACCTAAACCAAACGTTGCAGGTGCTTATTTCTTCGAGCGCAGTGGTCAACGCGGAACTGCCTAGCTGCCAGGAGCTCTTTTTACTGTGCGCACCCAACCAGAGCGACGGGAGGAGCACATTTCAGAAAACGTGCTCAGCTCGTCGAGAAAATGCGATTTAAGCAATAAAATTAAAAATGCAGCTAAAACCTAAACCAAACGTTGCAGGTGCTTATTTCTTCGTGCGTAGTGCTCAACGCGGCACTCCCTAGCTGCCAGGAGCACTTTTTACTGTGCGCACCCAACCAGAGTGACGGGAGGAGCACATTTCAGAAAACGTGCTCAGCTCTTTGAGAAAATGCGATTTAAGCAATAAAATTAAAAATGCACCTAAAACCTAAACCAAACGTTGCAGCTGCTTATTTCTTCATGCGCAGTGGTCAACGCGGCACTCTCTAGCTGCCAAGAGCACTTTTTACTGTGCGCACCCAACCAGAGTGACGGGAGGAGCACATTTCAGAAAACGTGCTCAGCTCGTCGAGAAAATGCGATTTAAGCAATAAGATTAAAAATGCACCTAAAACCTAAATCAAACGTTGCAGGTGCTTATTTCTTCATGCGCAGTGGTCAACGCGGCACTCTCTAGCTGCCAGGAGCACTTTTTACTGTGCGCACCCAACCAGAGTGACGGGAGGAGCACATTTCAGAAAACGTGCTCAGCTCGTCGAGAAAATGCGATTTAAGCAATAAAATTAAAAATGCACCTAAAACCTAAACCAAACGTTGCAGGTGCTTATTTCTTCATGCGCAGTGGTCAACGCGGCACTCTCTAGCTGCCAAGAGCACTTTTTACTGTGCGCACCTAACCAGAGTGACGGGAGGAGCACATTTCAGAAAACGTGCTCAGCTCGTCGAGAAAATGCGATTTAAGCAATAAGATTAAAAATGCACCTAAAACCTAAACCAAACGTTGCAGGTGCTTATTTCTTCATGCGCAGTGGTCAACGCGGCACTCTCTAGCTGCCAGGAGCACTTTTTACTACGCGCACCCAACCAGAGCGACGGGAGGAGCACATTTCAGAAAACGTGCTCAGCTCGTCGAGAGAATGCGATTTAAGCAATAAAATAAAAAATGCACCTAAAACCTAAACCAAACGTTGCAGGTGCTTATTTCTTCGTGCGCAGTGGTCAACGCGGCACTCCCTAGCTGCCAGGAGCACTTTTTACTGTGCGCACAAAACCAGAGTGACGGGAGGACACATTTCAGAAAACGTGCTCAGCTCGTCGAGAAAATGCGATTTAAGCAATAAAATTAAAAATGCACCTAAAACCTAAACCAAACGTTGCAGGTGCTTATTTCTTCATGCGCAGTGGTCAACGCGGCACTCTTTAGCTGCCAGGAGCACTTTTTACTACGCGCGCCCAACCAGAGCGACGGGAGGAGCACATTTCAGAAAACGTGCTCAGCTCGTCGAGAAAATGCGATTTAAGCAATAAAAATAAAAATGCACCTAAAACCTAAACCAAACGTTGCAGGTGCTTATTTCTTCATGCGCAGTGGTCAACGCGGCACTCTCTAGCTGCCAGGAGCACTTTTTACTATGCGCGCCCAACCAGAGCAACGGGAGGAGCACATTTCAGAAAACGTGCTCAGCTCGTCGAGAGAATGCGATTTAAGCAATAAAATTAAAAATGCACCTAAAACCTAAACCAAACGTTGCAGGTGCTTATTTCTTCGTGCGCAGTGGTCAACGCGGAACTCCCTAGCTGCCAGGAGCTCTTTTTACTGTGCGCACCCAACCAGAGCGACGGGAGGAGCACATTTCAGAAAACGTGCTCAGCTCGTCGAGAAAATGCGATTTAAGCAATAAAATTAAAAATGCAGCTAAAACCTAAACCAAACGTTGCAGGTGCTTATTTCTTCGTGCGTAGTGCTCAACGCGACACTCCCTAGCTGCCAGGAGCACTTTTTACTGTGCGCACCCAACCAGAGTGACGGGAGGAGCACATTTCAGAAAACGTGCTCAGCTCGTCGAGAAAATGCGATTTAAGCAATAAAATTAAAAATGCACCTAAAACCTAAACCAAACGTTGCAGGTGCTTATTTCTTCATGCGCAGTGGTCAACGCGGCACTCTCTAGCTGCCAAGAGCACTTTTTACTGTGTGCACCCAACCAGAGTGACGGGAGGAGCACATTTCAGAAAACGTGCTCAGCTCGTCGAGAAAATGCGATTTAAGCAATAAAATTAAAAATCCACCTAAAACCTAAACCAAACGTTGCAGGTGCTTATTTCTTCATGCGCAGTGGTCAACGCGGCACTCTCTAGCTGCCAAGAGCACTTTTTACTGTGCGCACCCAACCAGAGTGACGGTAGGAGCACATTTCAGAAAACGTGCTCAGCTCGTCGAGAAAATGCGATTTAAGCAATAAGATTAAAAATGCACCTAAAACCTAAACCGAACGTTGCAGGTGCTTATTTCTTCATGCGCAGTGGTCAACGCGGCACTCTCTAGCTGCCAGGAGCACTTTTTACTACGCGCACCAAACCAGAGCGACGGGAGGAGCACATTTCAGAAAACGTGCTCAGCTCGTCGAGAGAATGTGATTTAAGCAATAAAATAAAAAATGCACCCAAAACCTAAACCAAACGTTGCAGGTGGTTATTTCTTCAAGCGCAGTGGTCAACGCGGCACTCTCTAGCTGCCAAGAGCACTTTTTACTATGCGCACCCAACCAGAGTGACGGGAGGAGCACATTTCAGAAAACGTGCTCAGCTCGTCGAGAAAATGCGATTTAAGCAATAAAATTAAAAATGCTCCTAAAACCTAAACCAAACGTTGCAGGTGCTTATTTCTTCATGCGCAGTGGTCAACGCGGCACTCTCTAGCTGCCAGGAGCACTTTTTACTACGCGCACCCAACCAGAGCGACGGGAGGAGCACATTTCAGAAAACGTGCTCAGCTCGTCGAGAGAATGCGATTTAAGCAATAAAATTAAAAATGCACCTAAAACCTAAACCAAACGTTGCAGGTGCTTATTTCTTCGTGCGCAGTGGTCAACGCGGCACTCCCTAGCTGCCAGGAGCTCTTTTTACTGTGTGCACCCAACCAGAGCGACGGGAGGAGCACATTTCAGAAAACGTGCTCAGCTCGTCGAGAAAATGCGATTTAAGCAATAAAATTAAAAATGCACCTAAAACCTAAACCAAACGTTGCAGGTGCTTATTTCTTCATGCGCAGTGGTCAACGCGGCACTCCCGAGCTGCCAAGAGCACTTTTTACTGTGCGCACCCAACCAGAGCGACGGGAGGAGCACATTTCAGAAAACGTGCTCAGCTCGTCGAGAGAATGCGATTTAAGCAATAAAATTAAAAATGCATCTAAAACCTAAACCAAACGTTGCAGGTGCTTATTTCTTCGTGCGCAGTGGTCAACGCGGAACTGCCTAGCTGCCAGGAGCTCTTTTTACTGTGCGCACCCAACCAGAGCGACGGGAGGAGCACATTTCAGAAAACGTGCTCAGCTCGTCGAGAAAATGCGATTTAAGCAATAAAATTAAAAATGCAGCTAAAACCTAAACCAAACGTTGCAGGTGCTTATTTCTTCGTGCGTAGTGCTCAACGCGGCACTCCCTAGCTGCCAGGAGCACTTTTTACTGTGCGCACCCAACCAGAGTGACGGGAGGAGCACATTTCAGAAAACGTGCTCAGCTCTTTGAGAAAATGCGATTTAAGCAATAAAATTAAAAATGCACCTAAAACCTAAACCAAACGTTGCAGCTGCTTATTTCTTCATGCGCAGTGGTCAACGCGGCACTCTCTAGCTGCCAAGAGCACTTTTTACTGTGCGCACCCAACCAGAGTGACGGGAGGAGCACATTTCAGAAAACGTGCTCAGCTCGTCGAGAAAATGCGATTTAAGCAATAAGATTAAAAATGCACCTAAAACCTAAATCAAACGTTGCAGGTGCTTATTTCTTCATGCGCAGTGGTCAACGCGGCACTCTCTAGCTGCCAGGAGCACTTTTTACTGTGCGCACCCAACCAGAGTGACGGGAGGAGCACATTTCAGAAAACGTGCTCAGCTCGTCGAGAAAATGCGATTTAAGCAATAAAATTAAAAATGCACCTAAAACCTAAACCAAACGTTGCAGGTGCTTATTTCTTCATGCGCAGTGGTCAACGCGGCACTCTCTAGCTGCCAAGAGCACTTTTTACTGTGCGCACCTAACCAGAGTGACGGGAGGAGCACATTTCAGAAAACGTGCTCAGCTCGTCGAGAAAATGCGATTTAAGCAATAAGATTAAAAATGCACCTAAAACCTAAACCAAACGTTGCAGGTGCTTATTTCTTCATGCGCAGTGGTCAACGCGGCACTCTCTAGCTGCCAGGAGCACTTTTTACTACGCCCACCCAACCAGAGCGACGGGAGGAGCACATTTCAGAAAACGTGCTCAGCTCGTCGAGAGAATGCGATTTAAGCAATAAAATAAAAAATGCACCTAAAACCTAAACCAAACGTTGCAGGTGCTTATTTCTTCGTGCGCAGTGGTCAACGCGGCACTCCCTAGCTGCCAGGAGCACTTTTTACTGTGCGCACAAAACCAGAGTGACGGGAGGACACATTTCAGAAAACGTGCTCAGCTCGTCGAGAAAATGCGATTTTAGCAATAAAATTAAAAATGCACCTAAAACCTAAACCAAACGTTGCAGGTGCTTATTTCTTCATGCGCAGTGGTCAACGCGGCACTCTTTAGCTGCCAGGAGCACTTTTTACTACGCGCGCCCAACCAGAGCGACGGGAGGAGCACATTTCAGAAAACGTGCTCAGCTCGTCGAGAAAATGCGATTTAAGCAATAAAAATAAAAATGCACCTAAAACCTAAACCAAACGTTGCAGGTGCTTATTTCTTCGTGCGCAGTGGTCAACGCGGCACTCCCTAGCTGCCAGGAGCACTTTTTACTGTGCGCACCCAACCAGAGTGACGGAAGGAGCACATTTCAGAAAACGTACTCAGCTCGTCGAGAAAATGCGATTTAAGCAATAAAATTAAAAATGCACCTAAACCCTAAACCAAACGTTGCAGGTGGTTATTTCTTCATGCGCAGTGGTCAACGCGGCACTCTCTAGCTGCCAAGAGCACTTTTTACTGTGCGCACCCAACCAGAGTGACGGGAGGAGCACATTTCAGAAAACGTGCTCAGCTCGTCGAGAAAATGCGATTTAAGCAATAAAATTAAAAATGCACCTAAAACCTAAACCAAACGTTGCAGGTGCTTATTTCTTCATGTGCAGTGGTCAACGCGGCACTCCCTAGCTGCCAAGAGCACTTTTTACTATGCGCACCCAACCAGAGCGACGGGAGGAGCACATTTCAGAAAACGTGCTCAGCTCGTCGAGAAAATGCGATTTAAGCAATAAAATTAAAAATCCACCTAAAACCTAAACCAAACGTTGCAGGTGCTTATTTCTTCGTGCGCAGTGCTCAACGCGGCACTCCCTAGCTGCCAGGAGCACTTTTTACTGTGCGCACCCAACCAGAGAGACGGGAGGAGCACATTTCAGAAAACGTGCTCAGCTCGTCGAGAAAATGCGATTTAAGCAATAAAATTAAAAATGCACCTAAAACCTAAACCAAACGTTGCAGGTGCTTATTTCTTCGTGCGCAGTGGTCAACGCGGAACTCCCTAGCTGCCAGGAGCTCTTTTTACTGTGCGCACCCAACCAGAGCGACGGGAGGAGCACATTTCAGAAAACGTGCTCAGCTCGTCGAGAAAATGCGATTTAAGCAATAAAATTAAAAATGCAGCTAAAACCTAAACCAAACGTTGCAGGTGCTTATTTCTTCGTGCGTAGTGCTCAACGCGGCACTCCCTAGCTGCCAGGAGCACTTTTTACTGTGCGCACCCAACTAGAGTGACGGGAGGAGCACATTTCAGAAAACGCGCTCAGCTCGTCGAGAAAATGCGATTTAAGCAATAAAATTAAAAATGCACCTAAAACCTAAACCAAACGTTGCAGGTGCTTATTTCTTCATGCGCAGTGGTCAACGCGGCACTCTCTAGCTGCCAAGAGCACTTTTTACTGTGCGCACCCAACCAGAGTGACGGGAGGAGCACATTTCAGAAAACGTGCTCAGCTCGTCGAGAAAATGCGATTTAAGCAATAAGATTAAAAATGCACCTAAAACCTAAACCAAACGTTGCAGGTGCTTATTTCTTCATGCGCAGTGGTCAACGCGGCACTCTCTAGCTGCCAGGAGCACTTTTTACTGTGTGCACCCAACCAGAGTGACGGGAGGAGCACATTTCAGAAAACGTGCTCAGCTCGTCGAGAAAATGCGATTTAAGCAATAAAATTAAAAATGCACCTAAAACCTAAACCAAACGTTGCAGGTGCTTATTTCTTCATGCGCAGTGGTCAACGCGGCACTCTTTAGCTGCCAGGAGCACTTTTTACTACGCGCGCCCAACCAGAGCGACGGGAGGAGCACATTTCAGAAAACGTGCTCAGCTCGTCGAGAAAATGCGATTTAAGCAATAAAATTAAAAATGCACCTAAAACCTAAACCAAACGTTGCAGGTGCTTATTTCTTCATGCGCAGTGGTCAACGCGGCACTCTCTAGCTGCCAGGAGCACTTTTTACTATGCACGCCCAACCAGAGCAACGGGAGGAGCACATTTCAGAAAACGTGCTCAGCTCGTCGAGAGAATGCGATTTAAGCAATAAAATTGAAAATGCACCTAAAACCTAAACCAAACGTTGCAGGTGCTTATTTCTTCGTGCGCAGTGGTCAACGCGGAACTCCCTAGCTGCCAGGAGCTCTTTTTACTGTGCGCACCCAACCAGAGCGACGGGAGGAGCACATTTCAGAAAACGTGCTCAGCTCGTCGAGAAAATGCGATTTAAGCAATAAAATTAAAAATGCAGCTAAAACCTAAACCAAACGTTGCATGTGCTTATTTCTTCGTGCGTAGTGCTCAACGCGGCACTCCCTAGCTGCCAGGAGCACTTTTTACTGTGCGCACCCAACCAGAGAGACGGGAGGAGCACATTTCAGAAAACGTGCTCAGCTCGTCGAGAAAATGCGATTTAAGCAATAAAATTAAAAATGCACCTAAAACCTAAACCAAACGTTGCAGGTGCTTATTTCTTCATGCGCAGTGGTCAACGCGGCACTCTCTAGCTGCCAAGAGCACTTTTTACTGTGCGCACCCAACCAGAGTGACGGGAGGAGCACATTTCAGAAAACGTGCTCAGCTCGTCGAGAAAATGCGATTTAAGCAATAAGATTAAAAATGCACCTAAAACCTAAACCAAACGTTGCAGGTGCTTATTTCTTCATGCGCAGTGGTCAACGCGGCACTCTCTAGCTGCCAGGAGCACTTTTTACTGTGTGCACCCAACCAGAGTGACGGGAGGAGCACATTTCAGAAAACGTGCTCAGCTCGTCGAGAAAATGCGATTTAAGCAATAAAATTAAAAATGCACCTAAAACCTAAACCAAACGTTGCAGGTGCTTATTTCTTCATGCGCAGTGGTCAACGCGGCACTCTCTAGCTGCCAAGAGCACTTTTTACTGTGCGCACCCAACCAGAGTGACGGGAGGAGCACATTTCAGAAAACGTGCTCAGCTCGTCGAGAAAATGCGATTTAAGCAATAAGATTAAAAATGCACCTAAAACCTAAACCGAACGTTGCAGGTGCTTATTTCTTCATGCGCAGTGGTCAACGCGGCACTCTCTAGCTGCCAAGAGCACTTTTTACTGTGCGCACCCAACCAGAGTGACGGGAGGAGCACATTTCAGAAAACGTGCTCAGCTCGTCGAGAAAATGCGATTAAAGCAATAAGATTAAAAATGCACCTAAAACCTAAACCAAACGTTGCAGGTGCTTATTTCTTCATGCGCAGTGGTCAACGCGGCACTCTCTAGCTGCCAGGAGCACTTTTTACTACGCGCACCCAACCAGAGCGACGGGAGGAGCACATTTCAGAAAACGTGCTCAGCTCGTCGAGAGAATGCGATTTAAGCAATAAAATAAAAAATGCACCTAAAACCTAAACCAAACGTTGCAGGTGCTTATTTCTTCGTGCGCAGTGGTCAACGCGGCACTCCCTAGCTGCCAGGAGCTCTTTTTACTGTGCGCATCCAACCAGAGCGACGGGAGGAGCACATTTCAGAAAACGTGCTCAGCTCTTCGAGAAAATGCGATTTAAGCAATAAAATTAAAAATGCACCTAAAACCTAAACCAAACGTTGCAGGTGCTTATTTTTTCATGCGCAGTGGTCAACGCGGCACTCTCTAGCTGCCAGGAGCACTTTTTACTACGCGCACCCAACCAGAGCGACGGGAGGAGCACATTTCAGAAAACCTGCTCAGCTCGTCGAGAGAATGCGATTTGAGCAATAAAATAAAAAATGCACCTAAAACCTAAACCAAACGTTGCAGGTGCTTATTTCTTCGTGCGCAGTGGTCAACGCGGCACTCCCTAGCTGCCAGGAGCTCTTTTTACTGTGTGCACCCAACCAGAGCGACGGGAGGAGCACATTTCAGAAAACGTGCTCAGCTCGTCGAGAAAATGCGATTTAAGCAATAAAATTAAAAATGCACCTAAAACCTAAACCAAACGTTGCAGGTGCTTATTTCTTCATGCGCAGTGGTCAACGCGGCACTCCCGAGCTGCCAAGAGCACTTTTTACTGTGCGCACCCAACCAGAGCGACGGGAGGAGCACATTTCAGAAAACGTGCTCAGCTCGTCGAGAGAATGGAATTTAAGCAATAAAATTAAAAATGCATCTAAAACCTAAACCAAACGTTGCAGGTGCTTATTTCTTCGTGCGCAGTGGTCAACGCGGAACTGCCTAGCTGCCAGGAGCTCTTTTTACTGTGCGCACCCAACCAGAGCGACGGGAGGAGCACATTTCAGAAAACGTGCTCAGCTCGTCGAGAAAATGCGATTTAAGCAATAAAATTAAAAATGCAGCTAAAACCTAAACCAAACGTTGCAGGTGCTTATTTCTTCGTGCGTAGTGCTCAACGCGGCACTCCCTAGCTGCCAGGAGCACTTTTTACTGTGCGCACCCAACCAGAGTGACGGGAGGAGCACATTTCAGAAAACGTGCTCAGCTCTTTGAGAAAATGCGATTTAAGCAATAAAATTAAAAATGCACCTAAAACCTAAACCAAACGTTGCAGCTGCTTATTTCTTCATGCGCAGTGGTCAACGCGGCACTCTCTAGCTGCCAAGAGCACTTTTTACCGTGCGCACCCAACCAGAGTGACGGGAGGAGCACATTTCAGAAAACGTGCTCAGCTCGTCGAGAAAATGCGATTTAAGCAATAAGATTAAAAATGCACCTGAAACCTAAATCAAACGTTGCAGGTGCTTATTTCTTCATGCGCAGTGGTCAACGCGGCACTCTCTAGCTGCCAGGAGCACTTTTTACTCTGCGCACCCAACCAGAGTGACGGGAGGAGCACATTTCAGAAAACGTGCTCAGCTCGTCGAGAAAATGCGATTTAAGCAATAAAATTATAAATGCACCTAAAACCTAAACCAAACGTTGCAGGTGCTTATTTCTTCATGCGCAGTGGTCAACGCGGCACTCTCTAGCTGCCAAGAGCACTTTTTACTGTGCGCACCTAACCAGAGTGACGGGAGGAGCACATTTCAGAAAACGTGCTCAGCTCGTCGAGAAAATGCGATTTAAGCAATAAGATTAAAAATGCACCTAAAACCTAAACCAAACGTTGCAGGTGCTTATTTCTTCATGCGCAGTGGTCAACGCGGCACTCTCTAGCTGCCAGGAGCACTTTTTACTACGCGCACCCAACCAGAGCGACGGGAGGAGCACATTTCAGAAAACGTGCTCAGCTCGTCGAGAGAATGCGATTTAAGCAATAAAATAAAAAATGCACCTAAAACCTAAACCAAACGTTGCAGGTGCTTATTTCTTCGTGCGCAGTGGTCAACGCGGCACTCCCTAGCTGCCAGGAGCACTTTTTACTGTGCGCACAAAACCAGAGTGACGGGAGGACACATTTCAGAAAACGTGCTCAGCTCGTCGAGAAAATGCGATTTAAGCAATAAAATTAAAAATGCACCTAAAACCTAAACCAAACGTTGCAGGTGCTTATTTCTTCATGCGCAGTGGTCAACGCGGCACTCTCTAGCTGCCAGGAGCACTTTTTACTATGCGCGCCCAACCAGAGCAACGGGAGGAGCACATTTCAGAAAACGTGCTCAGCTCGTCGAGAGAATGCGATTTAAGCAATAAAATTGAAAATGCACCTAAAACCTAAACCAAACGTTGCAGGTGCTTATTTCTTCGTGCGCAGTGGTCAACGCGGAACTCCCTAGCTGCCAGGAGCTCTTTTTACTGTGCGCACCCAACCAGAGCGACGGGAGGAGCACATTTCAGAAAACGTGCTCAGCTCGTCGAGAAAATGCGATTTAAGCAATAAAATTAAAAATGCAGCTAAAACCTAAACCAAACGTTGCAGGTGCTTATTTCTTCGTGCGTAGTGCTCAACGCGGCACTCCCTAGCTGCCAGGAGCACTTTTTACTGTGCGCACCCAACCAGAGTGACGGGAGGAGCACATTTCAGAAAACGTGCTCAGCTCGTCGAGAAAATGCGATTTAAGCAATAAAATTAAAAATGCACCTAAAACCTAAACCAAACGTTGCAGGTGCTTATTTCTTCATGCGCAGTGGTCAACGCGGCACTCCCTAGCTGCCAGGAGCTCTTTTTACTGTGCGCACCCAACCAGAGCGACGGGAGGAGCACATTTCAGAAAACGTGCTCAGCTCGTCGAGAAAATGCGATTTAAGCAATACAATTAAAAATGCACCTAAAACCTAAACCAAACGTTGCAGGTGCTTATTTCTTCATGCGCAGTGGTCAACGCGGCACTCTCTAGCTGCCAAGAGCACTTTTTACTGTGCGCACCCAACCAGAGTGACGGGAGGAGCACATTTCAGAAAACGTGCTCAGCTCGTCGAGAAAATGCGATTAAAGCAATAAGATTAAAAATGCACCTAAAACCTAAACCAAACGTTGCAGGTGCTTATTTCTTCATGCGCAGTGGTCAACGCGGAACTCTCTAGCTGCCAGGAGCACTTTTTACTACGCGCACCCAACCAGAGCGACGGGAGGAGCACATTTCAGAAAACGTGCTCAGCTCGTCGAGAGAATGCGATTTAAGCAATAAAATAAAAAATGCACCTAAAACCTAAACCAAACGTTGCAGGTGCTTATTTCTTCGTGCACAGTGGTCAACGCGGCACTCCCTAGCTGCCAGGAGCTCTTTTTACTGTGCGCATCCAACCAGAGCGACGGGAGGAGCACATTTCAGAAAACGTGCTCAGCTCGTCGAGAAAATGCGATTTAAGCAATAAAATTAAAAATGAACCTAAAACCTAAACCAAACGTTGCAGGTGCTTATTTTTTCATGCGCAGTGGTCAACGCGGCACTCTCTAGCTGCCAGGAGCACTTTTTACTACGCGCACCCAACCAGAGCGACGGGAGGAGCACATTTCAGAAAACCTGCTCAGCTCGTCGAGAGAATGTGATTTGAGCAATAAAATAAAAAGTGCACCTAAAACCTAAACCAAACGTTGCAGGTGCTTATTTCTTCGTGCGCAGTGGTCAACGCGGCACTCCCTAGCTGCCAGGAGCTCTTTTTACTGTGCGCACCCAACCAGAGCGACGGGAGGAGCACATTTCAGAAAACGTGCTCAGCTCGTCGAGAAAATGCGATTTAAGCAATAAAATAAAAAATGCAGCTAAAACCTAAACCAAACGTTGCAGGTGCTTATTTCTTCGTGCGTAGTGCTCAACGCGGCACTCCCTAGCTGCCAGGAGCACTTTTTACTGTGCGCACCCAACCAGAGTGACGGGAGGAGCACATTTCAGAAAACGTGCTCAGCTCGTCGAGAAAATGCGATTTAAGCAATAAAATTAAAAATGCACCTAAAACCTAAACCAAACGTTGCAGGTGCTTATTTCTTCATGCGCAGTGGTCAACGCGGCACTCTCTAGCTGCCAAGAGCACTTTTTACTGTGCGCACCCAACCAGAGTGACGGGAGGAGCACATTTCAGAAAACGTGCTCAGCTCGTCGAGAAAATGCGATTAAAGCAATAAGATTAAAAATGCACCTAAAACCTAAACCAAACGTTGCAGGTGCTTATTTCTTCATGCACAGTGGTCAACGCGGCACTCTCTAGCTGCCAGGAGCACTTTTTACTACGCGCACCCAACCAGAGCGACGGGAGGAGCACATTTCAGAAAACGTGCTCAGCTCGTCGAGAGAATGCGATTTAAGCAATAAAATAAAAAATGCACCTAAAACCTAAACCAAACGTTGCAGGTGCTTATTTCTTCGTGCGCAGTGGTCAACGCGGCACTCCCTAGCTGCCAGGAGCTCTTTTTACTGTGCGCATCCAACCAGAGCGACGGGAGGAGCACATTTCAGAAAACGTGCTCAGCTCGTCGAGAAAATGCGATTTAAGCAATAAAATTAAAAATGAACCTAAAACCTAAACCAAACGTTGCAGGTGCTTATTTTTTCATGCGCAGTGGTCAACGCGGCACTCTCTAGCTGCCAGGAGCACTTTTTACTACGCGCACCCAACCAGAGCGACGGGAGGAGCACATTTCAGAAAACCTGCTCAGCTCGTCGAGAGAATGCGATTTGAGCAATAAAATAAAAAATGCACCTAAAACCTAAACCAAACGTTGCAGGTGCTTATTTCTTCGTGCGCAGTGGTCAACGCGGCACTCCCTAGCTGCCAGGAGCTGTTTTTACTGTGTGCACCCAACCAGAGCGACGGGAGGAGCACATTTCAGAAAACGTGCTCAGCTCGTCGAGAAAATGCGATTTAAGCAATAAAATTAAAAATGCACCTAAAACCTAAACCAAACGTTGCAGGTGCTTATTTCTTCATGCGCAGTGGTCAACGCGGCACTCCCGAGCTGCCAAGAGCACTTTTTACTGTGCGCACCCAACCAGAGCGACGGGAGGAGCACATTTCAGTAAACGTGCTCAGCTCGTCGAGAGAATGCGATTTAAGCAATAAAATTAAAAATGCATCTAAAACCTAAACCAAACGTTGCAGGTGCTTATTTCTTCGAGCGCAGTGCTCAACGCGGAACTGCCTAGCTGCCAGGAGCTCTTTTTACTGTGCGCACCCAACCAGAGCGACGGGAGGAGCACATTTCAGAAAACGTGCTCAGCTCGTCGAGAAAATGCGATTTAAGCAATAAAATTAAAAATGCAGCTAAAACCTAAACCAAACGTTGCAGGTGCTTATTTCTTCGTGCGTAGTGCTCAACGCGGCACTCCCTAGCTGCCAGGAGCACTTTTTACTGTGCGCACCCAACCAGAGTGACGGGAGGAGCACATTTCAGAAAACGTGCTCAGCTCTTTGAGAAAATGCGATTTAAGCAATAAAATTAAAAATGCACCTAAAACCTAAACCAAACGTTGCAGGTGCTTATTTCTTCATGCGCAGTGGTCAACGCGGCACTCTCTAGCTGCCAAGAGCACTTTTTACTGTGCGCACCCAACCAGAGTGACGGGAGGAGCACATTTCAGAAAACGTGCTCAGCTCGTCGAGAAAATGCGATTTAAGCAATAAGATTAAAAATGCACCTAAAACCTAAATCAAACGTTGCAGGTGCTTATTTCTTCATGCGCAGTGGTCAACGCGGCACTCTCTAGCTGCCAGGAGCACTTTTTACTGTGCGCACCCAACCAGAGTGACGGGAGGAGCACATTTCAGAAAACGTGCTCAGCTCGTCGAGAAAATGCGATTTAAGCAATAAAATTAAAAATGCACCTAAAACCTAAACCAAACGTTGCAGGTGCTTATTTCTTCATGCGCAGTGGTCAACGCGGCACTCTCTAGCTGCCAAGAGCACTTTTTACTGTGCGCACCTAACCAGAGTGACGGGAGGAGCACATTTCAGAAAACGTGCTCAGCTCGTCGAGAAAATGCGATTTAAGCAATAAGATTAAAAATGCACCTAAAACCTAAACCAAACGTTGCAGGTGCTTATTTCTTCATGCGCAGTGGTCAACGCGGCACTCTCTAGCTGCCAGGAGCACTTTTTACTACGCGCACCCAACCAGAGCGACGGGAGGAGCACATTTCAGAAAACGTGCTCAGCTCGTCGAGAGAATGCGATTTAAGCAATAAAATAAAAAATGCACCTAAAACCTAAACCAAACGTTGCAGGTGCTTATTTCTTCGTGCGCAGTGGTCAACGCGGCACTCCCTAGCTGCCAGGAGCACTTTTTACTGTGCGCACAAAACCAGAGTGACGGGAGGACACATTTCAGAAAACGTGCTCAGCTCGTCGAGAAAATGCGATTTAAGCAATAAAATTAAAAATGCACCTAAAACCTAAACCAAACGTTGCAGGTGCTTATTTCTTCATGCGCAGTGGTCAACGCGGCACTCTTTAGCTGCCAGGAGCACTTTTTACTACGCGCGCCCAACCAGAGCGACGGGAGGAGCACATTTCAGAAAACGTGCTCAGCTCGTCGAGAAAATGCGATTTAAGCAATAAAAATAAAAATGCACCTAAAACCTAAACCAAACGTTGCAGGTGCTTATTTCTTCATGCGCAGTGGTCAACGCGGCACTCCCTAGCTGCCAGGAGCACTTTTTACTATGCGCGCCCAACCAGAGCAACGGGAGGAGCACATTTCAGAAAACGTGCTCAGCTCGTCGAGAGAATGCGATTTAAGCAATAAAATTAAAAATGCACCTAAAACCTAAACCAAACGTTGCAGGTGCTTATTTCTTCGTGCGCAGTGGTCAACGCGGAACTCCCTAGCTGCCAGGGGCTCTTTTTACTGTGCGCACCCAACCAGAGCGACGGGAGGAGCACATTTCAGAAAACGTGCTCAGCTCGTCGAGAAAATGCGATTTAAGCAATAAAATTAAAAATGCAGCTAAAACCTAAACCAAACGTTGCAGGTGCTTATTTCTTCGTGCGTAGTGCTCAACGCGGCACTCCCTAGCTGCCAGGAGCACTTTTTACTGTGCGCACCCAACCAGAGTGACGGGAGGAGCACATTTCAGAAAACGTGCTCAGCTCGTCGAGAAAATGCGATTTAAGCAATAAAATTAAAAATGCACCTAAAACCTAAACCAAACGTTGCAGGTGCTTATTTCTTCATGCGCAGTGGTCAACGCGGCACTCTCTAGCTGCCAAGAGCACTTTTTACTGTGTGCACCCAACCAGAGTGACGGGAGGAGCACATTTCAGAAAACGTGCTCAGCTCGTCGAGAAAATGCGATTTAAGCAATAAAATTAAAAATGCACCTAAAACCTAAACCAAACGTTGCAGGTGCTTATTTCTTCATGGGCAGTGGTCAACGCGGCACTCTCTAGCTGCCAAGAGCACTTTTTACTGTGCGCACCCAACCAGAGTGACGGTAGGAGCACATTTCAGAAAACGTGCTCAGCTCGTCGAGAAAATGCGATTTAAGCAATAAGATTAAAAATGCACCTAAAACCTAAACCGAACGTTGCAGGTGCTTATTTCTTCGTGCGCAGTGGTCAACGCGGCACTCTCTAGCTGCCAGGAGCACTTTTTACTACGCGCACCAAACCAGAGCGACGGGAGGAGCACATTTCAGAAAACGTGCTCAACTCGTCGAGAGAATGCGATTTAAGCAATAAAATTAAAAATGCACCTAAAACCTAAACCAAACGTTGCAGGTGCTTATTTCTTCGTGCGCAGTGGTCAACGCGGCACTCCCTAGCTGCCAGGAGCTCTTTTTACTGTGTGCACCCAACCAGAGCGACGGGAGGAGCACATTTCAGAAAACGTGCTCAGCTCGTCGAGAGAATGCGATTTAAGCAATAAAATAAAAAATGCACCTAAAACCTAAACCAAACGTTGCAGGTGCTTATTTCTTCGTGCGCAGTGGTCAACGCGGCACTCCCTAGCTGCCAGGAGCTCTTTTTACTGTGCGCACCCAACCAGAGCGACGGGAGGAGCACATTTCAGAAAACGTGCTCAGCTCGTCGAGAAAATGCGATTTAAACAATAAAATTAAAAATGCACCTAAAACCTGAACCAAACGTTGCAGGTGCTTATTTCTTCGTGCGCAGTGGTCAACGCGGCACTCCCTAGCTGCCAGGAGCACTTTTTACTGTGCGCACCCAACCAGAGTGACGGAAGGAGCACATTTCAGAAAACGTACTCAGCTCGTCGAGAAAATGCGATTTAAGCAATAAAATTAAAAATGCACCTAAACCCTAAACCAAACGTTGCAGGTGGTTATTTCTTCATGCGCAGTGGTCAACGCGGCACTCTCTAGCTGCCAAGAGCACTTTTTACTGTGCGCACCCAACCAGAGTGACGGGAGGAGCACATTTCAGAAAACGTGCTCAGCTCGTCGAGAAAACGCGATTTAAGCAATAAAATTAAAAATGCACCTAAAACCTAAACCAAACGTTGCAGGTGCTTATTTCTTCATGTGCAGTGGTCAACGCGGCACTCCCTAGCTGCCAAGAGCACTTTTTACTATGCGCACCCAACCAGAGCGACGGGAGGAGCACATTTCAGAAAACGTGCTCAGCTCGTCGAGAAAATGCGTTTTAAGCAATAAAATTAAAAATGCACCTAAAACCTAAACCAAACGTTGCAGGTGCTTATTTCTTCATGCGCAGTGGTCAACGCGGCACTCCCGAGCTGCCAAGAGCACTTTTTACTGTGCGCACCCAACCAGAGCGACGGGAGGAGCACATTTCAGATAACGTGCTCAGCTCGTCGAGAGAGTGCGATTCAAGCAATAAAATTAAAAATGCACCTAAAACCTAAACCAAACGTTGCAGGTGCTTATTTCTTCATGCGCAGTGGTCAACGCGGCACTCCCGAGCTGCCAAGAGCACTTTTTACTGTGCGCACCCAACCAGAGCGACGGGAGGAGCACATTTCAGAAAACGTGCTCAGCTCGTCGAGAGAATGCGATTTGAGCAATAAAATAAAAAATGCACCTAAAACCTAAACCAAACGTTGCAGGTGCTTATTTCTTCGTGCGCAGTGGTCAACGCGGCACTCCCTAGCTGCCAGGAGCTCTTTTTACTGTGTGCACCCAACCAGAGCGACGGGAGGAGCACATTTCAGAAAACGTGCTCAGCTCGTCGAGAGAATGCGATTTAAGCAATAAAATAAAAAATGCACCTAAAACCTAAACCAAACGTTGCAGGTGCTTATTTCTTCGTGCGCAGTGGTCAACGCGGCACTCCCTAGCTGCCAGGAGCTCTTTTTACTGTGCGCACCCAACCAGAGCGACGGGAGGAGCACATTTCAGAAAACGTGCTCAGCTCGTCGAGAAAATGCGATTTAAACAATAAAATTAAAAATGCAGCTAAAACCTAAACCAAACGTTGCAGGTGCTTATTTCTTCGTGCGCAGTGGTCAACGCGGCACTCCCTAGCTGCCAGGAGCTCTTTTTACTGTGTGCACCCAACCAGAGCGACGGGAGGAGCACATTTCAGAAAACGTGCTCAGCTCGTCGAGAGAATGCGATTTAAGCAATAAAATAAAAAATGCACCTAAAACCTAAACCAAACGTTGCAGGTGCTTATTTCTTCGTGCGCAGTGGTCAACGCGGCACTCCCTAGCTGCCAGGAGCTCTTTTTACTGTGCGCACCCAACCAGAGCGACGGGAGGAGCACATTTCAGAAAACGTGCTCAGCTCGTCGAGAAAATGCGATTTAAACAATAAAATTAAAAATGCACCTAAAACCTGAACCAAACGTTGCAGGTGCTTATTTCTTCGTGCGCAGTGGTCAACGCGGCACTCCCTAGCTGCCAGGAGCACTTTTTACTGTGCGCACCCAACCAGAGTGACGGAAGGAGCACATTTCAGAAAACGTACTCAGCTCGTCGAGAAAATGCGATTTAAGCAATAAAATTAAAAATGCACCTAAACCCTAAACCAAACGTTGCAGGTGGTTATTTCTTCATGCGCAGTGGTCAACGCGGCACTCTCTAGCTGCCAAGAGCACTTTTTACTGTGCGCACCCAACCAGAGTGACGGGAGGAGCACATTTCAGAAAACGTGCTCAGCTCGTCGAGAAAACGCGATTTAAGCAATAAAATTAAAAATGCACCTAAAACCTAAACCAAACGTTGCAGGTGCTTATTTCTTCATGTGCAGTGGTCAACGCGGCACTCCCTAGCTGCCAAGAGCACTTTTTACTATGCGCACCCAACCAGAGCGACGGGAGGAGCACATTTCAGAAAACGTGCTCAGCTCGTCGAGAAAATGCGTTTTAAGCAATAAAATTAAAAATGCACCTAAAACCTAAACCAAACGTTGCAGGTGCTTATTTCTTCATGCGCAGTGGTCAACGCGGCACTCCCGAGCTGCCAAGAGCACTTTTTACTGTGCGCACCCAACCAGAGCGACGGGAGGAGCACATTTCAGATAACGTGCTCAGCTCGTCGAGAGAATGCGATTCAAGCAATAAAATTAAAAATGCACCTAAAACCTAAACCAAACGTTGCAGGTGCTTATTTCTTCATGCGCAGTGGTCAACGCGGCACTCCCGAGCTGCCAAGAGCACTTTTTACTGTGCGCACCCAACCAGAGCGACGGGAGGAGCACATTTCAGAAAACGTGCTCAGCTCGTCGAGAGAATGCGATTTGAGCAATAAAATAAAAAATGCACCTAAAACCTAAACCAAACGTTGCAGGTGCTTATTTCTTCGTGCGCAGTGGTCAACGCGGCACTCCCTAGCTGCCAGGAGCTCTTTTTACTGTGTGCACCCAACCAGAGCGACGGGAGGAGCACATTTCAGAAAACGTGCTCAGCTCGTCGAGAGAATGCGATTTAAGCAATAAAATAAAAAATGCACCTAAAACCTAAACCAAACGTTGCAGGTGCTTATTTCTTCGTGCGCAGTGGTCAACGCGGCACTCCCTAGCTGCCAGGAGCTCTTTTTACTGTGCGCACCCAACCAGAGCGACGGGAGGAGCACATTTCAGAAAACGTGCTCAGCTCGTCGAGAAAATGCGATTTAAACAATAAAATTAAAAATGCAGCTAAAACCTAAACCAAACGTTGCAGGTGCTTATTTCTTCGTGCGCAGTGGTCAACGCGGCACTCCCTAGCTGCCAGGAGCTCTTTTTACTGTGTGCACCCAACCAGAGCGACGGGAGGAGCACATTTCAGAAAACGTTCTCAGCTCGTCGAGAAAACGTGATTTAAGCAATAAGATTAAAAATGCACCTAAAACCTAAATCAAACGTTGCAGGTGCTTATTTCTTCATGCGCAGTGGTCAACGCGGCACTCTCTAGCTGCCAGGAGCACTTTTTACTGTGCGCACCCAACTAGAGTGACGGGAGGAGCACATTTCAGAAAACGTGCTCAGCTCGTCGAGAAAATGCAATTTAAGCAATAAAATTAAAAATGCACCTAAAACCTAAACCAAACGTTGCAGGTGCCTATTTCTTCATGTGCAGTGGTCAACGCGGCACTCTCTAGCTGCCAGGAGCACTTTTTACTATGCGCGCACAACCAGAGCGACGGGAGGAGCACATTTCAGAAAACGTGCTCAGCTCGTCGAGAGAATGCGATTTAAGCAATAAAATTAAAAATGCACCTAAAACCTAAACCAAACGTTGCAGGTGCTTATTTCTTCGTGCGCAGTGGTCAACGCGGAACTCCCTAGCTGCCAGGAGCTATTTTTACTGTGCGCACCCAACCAGAGCGACGGGAGGAGCACATTTCAGAAAACGTGCTCAGCTCGTCGAGAAAATGCGATTTAAGCAATAAAATTAAAAATCCACCTAAAACCTAAACCAAACGTTGCAGGTGCTTATTTCTTCGTGCGCAGTGCTCAACGCGGCACTCCCTAGCTGCCAGGAGCACTTTTTACTGTGCGCACCCAACCAGAGAGACGGGAGGAGCACATTTCAGAAAACGTGCTCAGCTCGTCGAGAAAATGCGATTTAAGCAATAAAATTAAAAATGCACCTAAAACCTAAACCAAACGTTGCAGGTGCTTATTTCTTCATGCGCAGTGGTCAACGCGGCACTCCCTAGCTGCCAGGAGCTCTTTTTACTGTGCGCACCCAACCAGAGCGACGGGAGGAGCACATTTCAGAAAACGTGCTCAGCTCGTCGAGAAAATGCGATTTAAGCAATAAAATTAAAAATGCAGCTAAAACCTAAACCAAACGTTGCAGGTGCTTATTTCTTCGTGCGTAGTGCTCAACGCGGCACTCCCTAGCTGCCAGGAGCACTTTTTACTGTGCGCACCCAACTAGAGTGACGGGAGGAGCACATTTCAGAAAACGCGCTCAGCTCGTCGAGAAAATGCGATTTAAGCAATAAAATTAAAAATGCACCTAAAACCTAAACCAAACGTTGCAGGTGCTTATTTCTTCATGCGCAGTGGTCAACGCGGCACTCTCTAGCTGCCAAGAGCACTTTTTACTGTGCGCACCCAACCAGAGTGACGGGAGGAGCACATTTCAGAAAACGTGCTCAGCTCGTCGAGAAAATGCGATTTAAGCAATAAGATTAAAAATGCACCTAAAACCTAAACCAAACGTTGCAGGTGCTTATTTCTTCATGCGCAGTGGTCAACGCGGCACTCTCTAGCTGCCAGGAGCACTTTTTACTGTGTGCACCCAACCAGAGTGACGGGAGGAGCACATTTCAGAAAACGTGCTCAGCTCGTCGAGAAAATGCGATTTAAGCAATAAAATTAAAAATGCACCTAAAACCTAAACCAAACGTTGCAGGTGCTTATTTCTTCATGCGCAGTGGTCAACGCGGCACTCTTTAGCTGCCAGGAGCACTTTTTACTACGCGCGCCCAACCAGAGCGACGGGAGGAGCACATTTCAGAAAACGTGCTCAGCTCGTCGAGAAAATGCGATTTAAGCAATAAAATTAAAAATGCACCTAAAACCTAAACCAAACGTTGCAGGTGCTTATTTCTTCATGCGCAGTGGTCAACGCGGCACTCTCTAGCTGCCAGGAGCACTTTTTACTATGCGCGCCCAACCAGAGCAACGGGAGGAGCACATTTCAGAAAACGTGCTCAGCTCGTCGAGAGAATGCGATTTAAGCAATAAAATTGAAAATGCACCTAAAACCTAAACCAAACGTTGCAGGTGCTTATTTCTTCGTGCGCAGTGGTCAACGCGGAACTCCCTAGCTGCCAGGAGCTCTTTTTACTGTGCGCACCCAACCAGAGCGACGGGAGGAGCACATTTCAGAAAACGTGCTCAGCTCGTCGAGAAAATGCGATTTAAGCAATAAAATTAAAAATGCAGCTAAAACCTAAACCAAACGTTGCATGTGCTTATTTCTTCGTGCGTAGTGCTCAACGCGGCACTCCCTAGCTGCCAGGAGCACTTTTTACTGTGCGCACCCAACCAGAGAGACGGGAGGAGCACATTTCAGAAAACGTGCTCAGCTCGTCGAGAAAATGCGATTTAAGCAATAAAATTAAAAATGCACCTAAAACCTAAACCAAACGTTGCAGGTGCTTATTTCTTCATGCGCAGTGGTCAACGCGGCACTCTCTAGCTGCCAAGAGCACTTTTTACTGTGCGCACCCAACCAGAGTGACGGGAGGAGCACATTTCAGAAAACGTGCTCAGCTCGTCGAGAAAATGCGATTTAAGCAATAAGATTAAAAATGCACCTAAAACCTAAACCAAACGTTGCAGGTGCTTATTTCTTCATGCGCAGTGGTCAACGCGGCACTCTCTAGCTGCCAGGAGCACTTTTTACTGTGTGCACCCAACCAGAGTGACGGGAGGAGCACATTTCAGAAAACGTGCTCAGCTCGTCGAGAAAATGCGATTTAAGCAATAAAATTAAAAATGCACCTAAAACCTAAACCAAACGTTGCAGGTGCTTATTTCTTCATGCGCAGTGGTCAACGCGGCACTCTCTAGCTGCCAAGAGCACTTTTTACTGTGCGCACCCAACCAGAGTGACGGGAGGAGCACATTTCAGAAAACGTGCTCAGCTCGTCGAGAAAATGCGATTTAAGCAATAAGATTAAAAATGCACCTAAAACCTAAACCGAACGTTGCAGGTGCTTATTTCTTCATGCGCAGTGGTCAACGCGGCACTCTCTAGCTGCCAAGAGCACTTTTTACTGTGCGCACCCAACCAGAGTGACGGGAGGAGCACATTTCAGAAAACGTGCTCAGCTCGTCGAGAAAATGCGATTAAAGCAATAAGATTAAAAATGCACCTAAAACCTAAACCAAACGTTGCAGGTGCTTATTTCTTCATGCGCAGTGGTCAACGCGGCACTCTCTAGCTGCCAGGAGCACTTTTTACTACGCGCACCCAACCAGAGCGACGGGAGGAGCACATTTCAGAAAACGTGCTCAGCTCGTCGAGAGAATGCGATTTAAGCAATAAAATAAAAAATGCACCTAAAACCTAAACCAAACGTTGCAGGTGCTTATTTCTTCGTGCGCAGTGGTCAACGCGGCACTCCCTAGCTGCCAGGAGCTCTTTTTACTGTGCGCATCCAACCAGAGCGACGGGAGGAGCACATTTCAGAAAACGTGCTCAGCTCGTCGAGAAAATGCGATTTAAGCAATAAAATTAAAAATGCACCTAAAACCTAAACCAAACGTTGCAGGTGCTTATTTTTTCATGCGCAGTGGTCAACGCGGCACTCTCTAGCTGCCAGGAGCACTTTTTACTACGCGCACCCAACCAGAGCGACGGGAGGAGCACATTTCAGAAAACCTGCTCAGCTCGTCGAGAGAATGCGATTTGAGCAATAAAATAAAAAATGCACCTAAAACCTAAACCAAACGTTGCAGGTGCTTATTTCTTCGTGCGCAGTGGTCAACGCGGCACTCCCTAGCTGCCAGGAGCTCTTTTTACTGTGTGCACCCAACCAGAGCGACGGGAGGAGCACATTTCAGAAAACGTGCTCAGCTCGTCGAGAAAATGCGATTTAAGCAATAAAATTAAAAATGCACCTAAAACCTAAACCAAACGTTGCAGGTGCTTATTTCTTCATGCGCAGTGGTCAACGCGGCACTCCCGAGCTGCCAAGAGCACTTTTTACTGTGCGCACCCAACCAGAGCGACGGGAGGAGCACATTTCAGAAAACGTGCTCAGCTCGTCGAGAGAATGCAATTTAAGCAATAAAATTAAAAATGCATCTAAAACCTAAACCAAACGTTGCAGGTGCTTATTTCTTCGTGCGCAGTGGTCAACGCGGAACTGCCTAGCTGCCAGGAGCTCTTTTTACTGTGCGCACCCAACCAGAGCGACGGGAGGAGCACATTTCAGAAAACGTGCTCAGCTCGTCGAGAAAATGCGATTTAAGCAATAAAATTAAAAATGCAGCTAAAACCTAAACCAAACGTTGCAGGTGCTTATTTCTTCGTGCGTAGTGCTCAACGCGGCACTCCCTAGCTGCCAGGAGCACGTTTTACTGTGCGCACCCAACCAGAGTGACGGGAGGAGCACATTTCAGAAAACGTGCTCAGCTCTTTGAGAAAATGCGATTTAAGCAATAAAATTAAAAATGCACCTAAAACCTAAACCAAACGTTGCAGCTGCTTATTTCTTCATGCGCAGTGGTCAACGCGGCACTCTCTAGCTGCCAAGAGCACTTTTTACCGTGCGCACCCAACCAGAGTGACGGGAGGAGCACATTTCAGAAAACGTGCTCAGCTCGTCGAGAAAATGCGATTTAAGCAATAAGATTAAAAATGCACCTGAAACCTAAATCAAACGTTGCAGGTGCTTATTTCTTCATGCGCAGTGGTCAACGCGGCACTCTCTAGCTGCCAGGAGCACTTTTTACTGTGCGCACCCAACCAGAGTGACGGGAGGAGCACATTTCAGAAAACGTGCTCAGCTCGTCGAGAAAATGCGATTTAAGCAATAAAATTAAAAATGCACCTAAAACCTAAACCAAACGTTGCAGGTGCTTATTTCTTCATGCGCAGTGGTCAACGCGGCACTCTCTAGCTGCCAAGAGCACTTTTTACTGTGCGCACCTAACCAGAGTGACGGGAGGAGCACATTTCAGAAAACGTGCTCAGCTCGTCGAGAAAATGCGATTTAAGCAATAAGATTAAAAATGCACCTAAAACCTAAACCAAACGTTGCAGGTGCTTATTTCTTCATGCGCAGTGGTCAACGCGGCACTCTCTAGCTGCCAGGAGCACTTTTTACTACGCGCACCCAACCAGAGCGACGGGAGGAGCACATTTCAGAAAACGTGCTCAGCTCGTCGAGAGAATGCGATTTAAGCAATAAAATAAAAAATGCACCTAAAACCTAAACCAAACGTTGCAGGTGCTTATTTCTTCGTGCGCAGTGGTCAACGCGGCACTCCCTAGCTGCCAGGAGCACTTTTTACTGTGCGCACAAAACCAGAGTGACGGGAGGACACATTTCAGAAAACGTGCTCAGCTCGTCGAGAAAATGCGATTTAAGCAATAAAATTAAAAATGCACCTAAAACCTAAACCAAACGTTGCAGGTGCTTATTTCTTCATGCGCAGTGGTCAACGCGGCACTCTCTAGCTGCCAGGAGCACTTTTTACTATGCGCGCCCAACCAGAGCAACGGGAGGAGCACATTTCAGAAAACGTGCTCAGCTCGTCGAGAGAATGCGATTTAAGCAATAAAATTGAAAATGCACCTAAAACCTAAACCAAACGTTGCAGGTGCTTATTTCTTCGTGCGCAGTGGTCAACGCGGAACTCCCTAGCTGCCAGGAGCTCTTTTTACTGTGCGCACCCAACCAGAGCGACGGGAGGAGCACATTTCAGAAAACGTGCTCAGCTCGTCGAGAAAATGCGATTTAAGCAATAAAATTAAAAATGCAGCTAAAACCTAAACCAAACGTTGCAGGTGCTTATTTCTTCGTGCGTAGTGCTCAACGCGGCACTCCCTAGCTGCCAGGAGCACTTTTTACTGTGCGCACCCAACCAGAGTGACGGGAGGAGCACATTTCAGAAAACGTGCTCAGCTCGTCGAGAAAATGCGATTTAAGCAATAAAATTAAAAATGCACCTAAAACCTAAACCAAACGTTGCAGGTGCTTATTTCTTCATGCGCAGTGGTCAACGCGGCACTCTCTAGCTGCCAAGAGCACTTTTTACTGTGCGCACCCAACCAGAGTGACGGGAGGAGCACATTTCAGAAAACGTGCTCAGCTCGTCGAGAAAATGCGATTTAAGCAATAAGATTAAAAATGCACCTAAAACCTAAACCAAACGTTGCAGGTGCTTATTTCTTCATGCGCAGTGGTCAACGCGGAACTCCCTAGCTGCCAGGAGCTCTTTTTACTGTGCGCACCCAACCAGAGCGACGGGAGGAGCACATTTCAGAAAACGTGCTCAGCTCGTCGAGAAAATGCGATTTAAGCAATACAATTAAAAATGCACCTAAAACCTAAACCAAACGTTGCAGGTGCTTATTTCTTCATGCGCAGTGGTCAACGCGGCACTCTCTAGCTGCCAAGAGCACTTTTTACTGTGCGCACCCAACCAGAGTGACGGGAGGAGCACATTTCAGAAAACGTGCTCAGCTCGTCGAGAAAATGCGATTTAAGCAATAAAATTAAAAATGCACCTAAAACCTAAACCAAACGTTGCAGGTGCTTATTTTTTCATGCGCAGTGGTCAACGCGGCACTCTCTAGCTGCCAGGAGCACTTTTTACTACGCGCACCCAACCAGAGCGACGGGAGGAGCACATTTCAGAAAACCTGCTCAGCTCGTCGAGAGAATGCGATTTGAGCAATAAAATAAAAAATGCTCCTAAAACCTAAACCAAACGTTGCAGGTGGTTATTTCTTCAAGCGCAGTGGTCAACGCGGCACTCTCTAGCTGCCAAGAGCACTTTTTACTATGCGCACCCAACCAGAGTGACGGGAGGAGCACATTTCAGAAAACGTGCTCAGCTCGTCGAGAAAATGCGATTTAAGCAATAAAATTAAAAATGCTCCTAAAACCTAAACCAAACGTTGCAGGTGCTTATTTCTTCATGCGCAGTGGTCAACGCGGCACTCTCTAGCTGCCAGGAGCACTTTTTACTACGCGCATCCAACCAGAGCGACGGGAGGAGCACATTTCAGAAAACGTGCTCAGCTCGTCGAGAGAATGCGATTTAAGCAATAAAATTAAAAATGCACCTAAAACCTAAACCAAACGTTGCAGGTGCTTATTTCTTCGTGCGCAGTGGTCAACGCGGCACTCCCTAGCTGCCAGGAGCTCTTTTTACTGCGTGCACCCAACCAGAGCGACGGGAGGAGCACATTTCAGAAAACGTGCTCAGCTCGTCGAGAGAATGCGATTTAAGCAATAAAATAAAAAATGCACCTAAAACCTAAACCAAACGTTGCAGGTGCTTATTTCTTCGTGCGCAGTGGTCAACGCGGCACTCCCTAGCTGCCAGGAGCTCTTTTTACTGTGCGCACCCAACCAGAGCGACGGGAGGAGCACATTTCAGAAAACGTGCTCAGCTCGTCGAGAAAATGCGATTTAAACAATAAAATTAAAAATGCACCTAAAACCTGAACCAAACGTTGCAGGTGCTTATTTCTTCGTGCGCAGTGGTCAACGCGGCACTCCCTAGCTGCCAGGAGCACTTTTTACTGTGCGCACCCAACCAGAGTGACGGAAGGAGCACATTTCAGAAAACGTACTCAGCTCGTCGAGAAAATGCGATTTAAGCAATAAAATTAAAAATGCACCTAAACCCTAAACCAAACGTTGCAGGTGGTTATTTCTTCATGCGCAGTGGTCAACGCGGCACTCTCTAGCTGCCAAGAGCACTTTTTACTGTGCGCACCCAACCAGAGTGACGGGAGGAGCACATTTCAGAAAACGTGCTCAGCTCGTCGAGAAAATGCGATTTAAGCAATAAAATTAAAAATGCACCTAAAACCTAAACCAAACGTTGCAGGTGCTTATTTCTTCATGCGCAGTGGTCAACGCGGCACTCTCTAGCTGCCAAGAGCACTTTTTACTATGCGCACCCAACCAGAGCGACGGGAGGAGCACATTTCAGAAAACGTGCTCAGCTCGTCGAGAGAATGCGATTTAAGCAATAAAATAAAAAATGCACCTAAAACCTAAACCAAACGTTGCAGGTGCTTATTTCTTCGTGCGCAGTGGTCAACGCGGCACTCCCTAGCTGCCAGGAGCACTTTTTACTGTGCGCACAAAACCAGAGTGACGGGAGGACACATTTCAGAAAACGTGCTCAGCTCGTCGAGAAAATGCGATTTAAGCAATAAAAATAAAAATGCACCTAAAACCTAAACCAAACGTTGCAGGTGCTTATTTCTTCATGCGCAGTGGTCAACGCGGCACTCTTTAGCTGCCAGGAGCACTTTTTACTACGCACGCCCAACCAGAGCGACGGGAGGAGCACATTTCAGAAAACGTGCTCAGCTCGTCGAGAAAATGCGATTTAAGCAATAAAAATAAAAATGCACCTAAAACCTAAACCAAACGTTGCAGGTGCTTATTTCTTCATGCGCAGTGGTCAACGCGGCACTCTCTAGCTGCCAGGAGCACTTTTTACTATGCGCGCCCAACCAGAGCAACGGGACGAGCACATTTCAGAAAACGTGCTCAGCTCGTCGAGAGAATGCGATTTAAGCAATGAAATTAAAAATGCACCTAAAACCTAAACCAAACGTTGCAGGTGCTTATTTCTTCGTGCGCAGTGGTCAACGCGGAACTCCCTAGCTGCCAGGAGCTCTTTTTACTGTGCGCACCCAACCAGAGCGACGGGAGGAGCACATTTCAGAAAACGTGCTCAGCTCGTCGAGAAAATGCGATTTAAGCAATAAAATTAAAAATGCAGCTAAAACCTAAACCAAACGTTGCAGGTGCTTATTTCTTCGTGCGTAGTGCTCAACGCGGCACTCTCTAGCTGCCAGGAGCACTTTTTACTACGTGCACCCAACCAGAGCGACGGGAGGAGCACATTTCAGAAAACGTGCTCAGCTCGTCGAGAGAATGCGATTTAAGCAATAAAATAAAAAATGCACCTAAAACCTAAACCAAACGTTGCAGGTGCTTATTTCTTCGTGCGCAGTGGTCAACGCGGCACTCCCTAGCTGCCAGGAGCTCTTTTTACTGTGCGCACCCAACCAGAGCGACGGGAGGAGCACATTTCAGAAAACGTGCTCAGCTCGTCGAGAAAATGCGATTTAAGCAATAAAATTAAAAATGCAGCTAAAACCTAAACCAAACGTTGCAGGTGCTTATTTCTTCGTGCGTAGTGCTCAACGCGGCACTCTCTAGCTGCCAGGAGCACTTTTTACTACGCGCACCCAACCAGAGCGACGGGAGGAGCACATTTCAGAAAACGTGCTCAGCTCGTCGAGAGAATGCGATTTAAGCAATAAAATAAAAAATGCACCTAAAACCTAAACCAAACGTTGCAGGTGCTTATTTCTTCGTGCGCAGTGGTCAACGCGGCACTCCCTAGCTGCCAGGAGCTCTTTTTACTGTGCGCACCCAACCAGAGCGACGGGAGGAGCACATTTCAGAAAACGTGCTCAGCTCGTCGAGAAAATGCGATTTAAACAATAAAATTAAAAATGCACCTAAAACCTAAACCAAACGTTGCAGGTGCTTATTTCTTCATGCGCAGTGGTCAACGCGGCACTCTCTAGCTGCCAGGAGCACTTTTTACTACGCGCACCCAACCAGAGCGACGGGAGGAGCACATTTCAGAAAACGTGCTCAGCTCGTCGAGAGAATGCGATTTAAGCAATAATATAAAAAATGCACCTAAAACCTAAACAAAACGTTGCAGGTGCTTATTTCTTTGTGCGCAGTGGTCAACGCGGCACTCTCTAGCTGCCAAGAGCACTTTTTACTATGCGCACCCAACCAGAGTGACGGGATGAGCACATTTCAGAAAACGTGCTCAGCTCGTCGAGAAAATGCGATTTAAGCAATAAGATTAAAAATGCACCTAAAACCTAAACCGAACGTTGCAGGTGCTTATTTCTTCGTGCGCAGTGGTCAACGCGGCACTCCCTAGCTGCCAGGAGCACTTTTTACTGTGCGCACCCAACCAGAGTGACGGAAGGAGCACATTTCAGAAAACGTACTCAGCTCGTCGAGAAAATGCGATTTAAGCAATAAAATTAAAAATGCACCTAAAACCTAAACCAAACGTTGCAGGTGCCTATTTCTTCATGTGCAGTGGTCAACGCGGCACTCTCTAGCTGCCAGGAGCACTTTTTACTATGCGCGCACAACCAGAGTGACGGGAGGAGCACATTTCAGAAAACGTGCTCAGCTCGTCGAGAAAATGCGATTTAAGCAATAAAATTAAAAATGCACCTAAAACCTAAACCAAACGTTGCAGGTGCTTATTTCTTCATGCGCAGTGGTCAACGCGGCACTCTCTAGCTGCCAAGAGCACTTTTTACTGTGCGCACCTAACCAGAGTGACGGGAGGAGCACATTTCAGAAAACGTGCTCAGCTCGTCGAGAAAATGCGATTTAAGCAATAAGATTAAAAATGCACCTAAAACCTAAACCAAACGTTGCAGGTGCTTATTTCTTCATGCGCAGTGGTCAACGCGGCACTCTCTAGCTGCCAGGAGCACTTTTTACTACGCGCACCCAACCAGAGCGACGGGAGGAGCACATTTCAGAAAACGTGCTCAGCTCGTCGAGAGAATGCGATTTAAGCAATAAAATAAAAAATGCACCTAAAACCTAAACCAAACGTTGCAGGTGCTTATTTCTTCGTGCGCAGTGGTCAACGCGGCACTCCCTAGCTGCCAGGAGCACTTTTTACTGTGCGCACAAAACCAGAGTGACGGGAGGACACATTTCAGAAAACGTGCTCAGCTCGTCGAGAAAATGCGATTTAAGCAATAAAATTAAAAATGCACCTAAAACCTAAACCAAACGTTGCAGGTGCTTATTTCTTCGTGCGTAGTGCTCAACGCGGCACTCTCTATCTGCCAGGAGCACTTTTTACTACGCGCACCCAACCAGAGCGACGGGAGGAGCACATTTCAGAAAACGTGCTCAGCTCGTCGAGAGAATGCGATTTAAGCAATAAAATAAAAAATGCACCTAAAACCTAAACCAAACGTTGCAGGTGCTTATTTCTTCGTGCGCAGTGGTCAACGCGGCACGCCCTAGCTGCCAGGAGCTCTTTTTACTGTGCGCACCCAACCAGAGCGACGGGAGGAGCACATTTCAGAAAACGTGCTCAGCTCGTCGAGAAAATGCGATTTAAACAATAAAATTAAAAATGCACCTAAAACCTAAACCAAACGTTGCAGGTGCTTATTTCTTCATGCGCAGTGGTCAACGCGGCACTCTCTAGCTGCCAGGAGCACTTTTTACTACGCGCACCCAACCAGAGCGACGGGAGGAGCACATTTCAGAAAACGTGCTCAGCTCGTCGAGAGAATGCGATTTAAGCAATAATATAAAAAATGCACCTAAAACCTAAACAAAACGTTGCAGGTGCTTATTTCTTTGTGCGCAGTGGTCAACGCGGCACTCTCTAGCTGCCAAGAGCACTTTTTACTATGCGCACCCAACCAGAGTGACGGGATGAGCACATTTCAGAAAACGTGCTCAGCTCGTCGAGAAAATGCGTTTTAAGCAATAAAATTAAAAATCCACCTAAAACCTAAACCAAACGTTGCAGGTGCTTATTTCTTCGTGCGCAGTGGTCAACGCGGCACTCCCTAGCTGCCAGGAGCACTTTTTACTGTGCGCACCCAACCAGAGTGACGGAAGGAGCACATTTCAGAAAACGTACTCAGCTCGTCGAGAAAATGCGATTTAAGCAATAAAATTAAAAATGCACCTAAAACCTAAACCAAACGTTGCAGGTGCCTATTTCTTCATGTGCAGTGGTCAACGCGGCACTCTCTAGCTGCCAGGAGCACTTTTTACTATGCGCGCACAACCAGAGCGACGGGAGGAGCACATTTCAGAAAACGTGCTCAGCTCGTCGAGAGAATGCGATTTAAGCAATAAAATTAAAAATGCACCTAAAACCTAAACCAAACGTTGCAGGTGCTTATTTCTTCGTGCGCAGTGGTCAACGCGGAACGCCCTAGCTGCCAGGAGCTATTTTTACTGTGCGCACCCAACCAGAGCGACGGGAGGAGCACATTTCAGAAAACGTGCTCAGCTCGTCGAGAAAATGCGATTTAAGCAATAAAATTAAAAATCCACCTAAAACCTAAACCAAACGTTGCAGGTGCTTATTTCTTCGTGCGCAGTGCTCAACGCGGCACTCCCTAGCTGCCAGGAGCACTTTTTACTGTGCGCACCCAACCAGAGAGACGGGAGGAGCACATTTCAGAAAACGTGCTCAGCTCGTCGAGAAAATGCGATTTAAGCAATAAAATTAAAAATGCACCTAAAACCTAAACCAAACGTTGCAGGTGCTTATTTCTTCGTGCGCAGTGGTCAACGCGGAACTCCCTAGCTGCCAGGAGCTCTTTTTACTGTGCGCACCCAACCAGAGCGACGGGAGGAGCACATTTCAGAAAACGTGCTCAGCTCATCGAGAAAATGCGATTTAAGCAATAAAATTAAAAATGCAGCTAAAACCTAAACCAAACGTTGCAGGTGCTTATTTCTTCGTGCGTAGTGCTCAACGCGGCACTCCCTAGCTGCCAGGAGCACTTTTTACTGTGCGCACCCAACCAGAGTGACGGGAGGAGCACATTTCAGAAAACGTGCTCAGCTCGTCGAGAAAATGCGATTTAAGCAATAAAATTAAAAATGCACCTAAAACCTAAACCAAACGTTGCAGGTGCTTATTTATTCATGCGCAGTGGTCAACGCGGCACTCTCTAGCTGCCCGGAGCACTTTTTACTGTGTGCACCCAACCAGAGTTACGGGAGGAGCACATTTCAGAAAACGTGCTCAGCTCGTCGAGAAAATGCGATTTAAGCAATAAAATTAAAAATGCACCTAAAACCTAAACCAAACGTTGCAGGTGCTTATTTCTTCATGCGCAGTGGTCAACGCGGCACTCTCTAGCTGCCAAGAGCACTTTTTACTGTGCGCACCCAACCAGAGTGACGGGAGGAGCACATTTCAGAAAACGTGCTCAGCTCGTCGAGAAAATGCGATTTAAGCAATAAGATTAAAAATGCACCTAAAACCTAAACCAAACGTTGCAGGTGCTTATTTCTTCATGCGCAGTGGTCAACGCGGCACTCTCTAGCTGCCAGGAGCACTTTTTACTGTGTGCACCCAACCAGAGTGACGGGAGGAGCACATTTCAGAAAACGTGCTCAGCTCGTCGAGAAAATGCGATTTAAGCAATAAAATCAAAAATGCACCTAAAACCTAAACCAAACGTTGCAGGTGCTTATTTCTTCATGCGCAGTGGTCAACGCGGCACTCTCTAGCTGCCAAGAGCACTTTTTACTGTGCGCACCCAACCATAATGACGGGAGGAGCACATTTCAGAAAACGTGCTCAGCTCGTCGAGAAAATGCGATTTAAGCAATAAGATTAAAAATGCACCTAAAACCTAAACCGAACGTTGCAGGTGCTTATTTCTTCATGCGCAGTGGTCAACGCGGCACTCTCTAGCTGCCAGGAGCACTTTTTACTACGCGCACCCAACCAGAGCGACGGGAGGAGCACATTTCAGAAAACGTGCTCAGCTCGTCGAGAGAATGTGATTTAAGCAATAAAATAAAAAATGCACCTAAAACCTAAACCAAACGTTGCAGGTGCTTATTTCTTCGTGCGCAGTGGTCAACGCGGAACTCCCTAGCTGCCAGGAGCTCTTTTTACTGTGCGCACCCAACCAGAGCGACGGGAGGAGCACATTTCAGAAAACGTGCTCAGCTCGTCGAGAAAATGCGATTTAAGCAATAAAATTAAAAATGCACCTAAAACCTAAACCAAACGTTGCAGGTGCTTATTTCTTCATGCGCAGTGGTCAACGCGGCACTCTCTAGCTGCCAAGAGCACTTTTTACTGTGCGCACCCAACCAGAGTGACGGGAGGAGCACATTTCAGAAAACGTGCTCAGCTCGTCGAGAAAATGCGATTAAAGCAATAAGATTAAAAATGCACCTAAAACCTAAACCAAACGTTGCAGGTGCTTATTTCTTCATGCGCAGTGGTCAACGCGGCACTCTCTAGCTGCCAGGAGCACTTTTTACTACGCGCACCCAACCAGAGCGACGGGAGGAGCACATTTCAGAAAACGTGCTCAGCTCGTCGAGAGAATGCGATTTAAGCAATAAAATAAAAAATGCACCTAAAACCTAAACCAAACGTTGCAGGTGCTTATTTCTTCGTGCGCAGTGGTCAACGCGGCACTCCCTAGCTGCCAGGAGCTCTTTTTACTGTGCGCATCCAACCAGAGCGACGGGAGGAGCACATTTCAGAAAACGTGCTCAGCTCGTCGAGAAAATGCGATTTAAGCAATAAAATTAAAAATGCACCTAAAACCTAAACCAAACGTTGCAGGTGCTTATTTTTTCATGCGCAGTGGTCAACGCGGCACTCTCTAGCTGCCAGGAGCACTTTTTACTACGCGCACCCAACCAGAGCGACGGGAGGAGCACATTTCAGAAAACCTGCTCAGCTCGTCGAGAGAATGCGATTTGAGCAATAAAATAAAAAATGCACCTAAAACCTAAACCAAACGTTGCAGGTGCTTATTTCTTCGTGCGCAGTGGTCAACGCGGCACTCCCTAGCTGCCAGGAGCTCTTTTTACTGTGTGCACCCAACCAGAGCGACGGGAGGAGCACATTTCAGAAAACGTGCTCAGCTCGTCGAGAAAATGCGATTTAAGCAATAAAATTAAAAATGCACCTAAAACCTAAACCAAACGTTGCAGGTGCTTATTTCTTCATGCGCAGTGGTCAACGCGGCACTCCCGAGCTGCCAAGAGCACTTTTTACTGTGCGCACCCAACCAGAGCGACGGGAGGAGCACATTTCAGAAAACGTGCTCAGCTCGTCGAGAGAATGCGATTTAAGCAATAAAATTAAAAATGCATCTAAAACCTAAACCAAACGTTGCAGGTGCTTATTTCTTCGTGCGCAGTGGTCAACGCGGAACTGCCTAGCTGCCAGGAGCTCTTTTTACTGTGCGCACCCAACCAGAGCGACGGGAGGAGCACATTTCAGAAAACGTGCTCAGCTCGTCGAGAAAATGCGATTTAAGCAATAAAATTAAAAATGCAGCTAAAACCTAAACCAAACGTTGCAGGTGCTTATTTCTTCGTGCGTAGTGCTCAACACGGCACTCCCTAGCTGCCAGGAGCACTTTTTACTGTGCGCACCCAACCAGAGTGACGGGAGGAGCACATTTCAGAAAACGTGCTCAGCTCTTTGAGAAAATGCGATTTAAGCAATAAAATTAAAAATGCACCTAAAACCTAAACCAAACGTTGCAGCTGCTTATTTCTTCATGCGCAGTGGTCAACGCGGCACTCTCTAGCTGCCAAGAGCACTTTTTACTGTGCGCACCCAACCAGAGTGACGGGAGGAGCACATTTCAGAAAACGTGCTCAGCTCGTCGAGAAAATGCGATTTAAGCAATAAGATTAAAAATGCACCTAAAACCTAAATCAAACGTTGCAGGTGCTTATTTCTTCATGCGCAGTGGTCAACGCGGCACTCTCTAGCTGCCAGGAGCACTTTTTACTGTGCGCACCCAACCAGAGTGACGGGAGGAGCACATTTCAGAAAACGTGCTCAGCTCGTCGAGAAAATGCGATTTAAGCAATAAAATTAAAAATGCACCTAAAACCTAAACCAAACGTTGCAGGTGCTTATTTCTTCATGCGCAGTGGTCAACGCGGCACTCTCTAGCTGCCAAGAGCACTTTTTACTGTGCGCACCTAACCAGAGTGACGGGAGGAGCACATTTCAGAAAACGTGCTCAGCTCGTCGAGAAAATGCGATTTAAGCAATAAGATTAAAAATGCACCTAAAACCTGAACCAAACGTTGCAGGTGCTTATTTCTTCGTGCGCAGTGGTCAACGCGGCACTCCCTAGCTGCCAGGAGCACTTTTTACTGTGCGCACCCAACCAGAGTGACGGAAGGAGCACATTTCAGAAAACGTACTCAGCTCGTCGAGAAAATGCGATTTAAGCAATAAAATTAAAAATGCACCTAAACCCTAAACCAAACGTTGCAGGTGGTTATTTCTTCATGCGCAGTGGTCAACGCGGCACTCTCTAGCTGCCAAGAGCACTTTTTACTGTGCGCACCCAACCAGAGTGACGGGAGGAGCACATTTCAGAAAACGTGCTCAGCTCGTCGAGAAAATGCGATTTGAGCAATAAAATTAAAAATGCACCTAAAACCTAAACCAAACGTTGCAGGTGCTTATTTCTTCGTGCGCAGTGGTCAACGCGGCACTCCCTAGCTGCCAGGAGCTCTTTTTACTGTGTGCACCCAACCAGAGCGACGGGAGGAGCACATTTCAGAAAACGTGCTCAGCTCGTCGAGAGAATGCGATTTAAGCAATAAAATAAAAAATGCACCTAAAACCTAAACCAAACGTTGCAGGTGCTTATTTCTTCGTGCGCAGTGGTCAACGCGGCACTCCCTAGCTGCCAGGAGCTCTTTTTACTGTGCGCACCCAACCAGAGCGACGGGAGGAGCACATTTCAGAAAACGTGCTCAGCTCGTCGAGAAAATGCGATTTAAACAATAAAATTAAAAATGCACCTAAAACCTAAACCAAACGTTGCAGGTGCTTATTTCTTTGTGCGCAGTGGACAACGCGGCACTCTCTAGCTGCCAAGAGCACTTTTTACTATGCGCACCCAACCAGAGTGACGGGATGAGCACATTTCAGAAAACGTGCTCAGCTCGTCGAGAAAATGCGATTTAAGCAATAAGATTAAAAATGCACCTAAAACCTAAACCAAACGTTGCAGGTGCTTATTTCTTCATGCGCAGTGGTCAACGCGGCACTCTCTAGCTGCCAGGAGCACTTTTTACTGTGTGCACCCAACCAGAGTGACGGGAGGAGCACATTTCAGAAAACGTGCTCAGCTCGTCGAGAAAATGCGATTTAAGCAATAAAATTAAAAATGCACCTAAAACCTAAACCAAACGTTGCAGGTGCTTATTTTTTCATGCGCAGTGGTCAACGCGGCACTCTCTAGCTGCCAGGAGCACTTTTTACTACGCGCACCCAACCAGAGCGACGGGAGGAGCACATTTCAGAAAACCTGCTCAGCTCGTCGAGAGAATGTGATTTGAGCAATAAAATAAAAAATGCACCTAAAACCTAAACCAAACGTTGCAGGTGCTTATTTCTTCATGCGCAGTGGTCAACGCGGCACTCTCTAGCTGCCAGGAGCACTTTTTACTGTGCGCACCCAACCAGAGTGACGGGAGGAGCACATTTCAGAAAACGTGCTCAGCTCGTCGAGAAAATGCGATTTAAGCAATAAAATTAAAAATGCACCTAAAACCTAAACCAAACGTTGCAGGTGCTTATTTCTTCATGCGCAGTGGTCAACGCGGCACTCTCTAGCTGCCAAGAGCACTTTTTACTGTGCGCACCCAACCAGAGTGACGGGAGGAGCACATTTCAGAAAACGTGCTCAGCTCGTCGAGAAAATGCGATTTAAGCAATAAGATTAAAGATGCACCTAAAACCTAAACCAAACGTTGCAGGTGCTTATTTCTTCATGCGCAGTGGTCAACGCGGCACTCTCTAGCTGCCAGGAGCACTTTTTACTACGCGCACCCAACCAGAGCGACGGGAGGAGCACATTTCAGAAAACGTGCTCAGCTCGTCGAGAGAATGCGATTTAAGCAATAAAATAAAAAAATGCACCTAAAACCTAAACCAAACGTTGCAGGTGCTTATTTCTTCGTGCGCAGTGGTCAACGCGGCACTCCCTAGCTGCCAGGAGCACTTTTTACTGTGCGCACCCAACCAGAGTGACGGGAGGAGCACATTTCAGAAAACGTGCTCAGCTCGTCGAGAAAATGCGATTTAAGCAATAAAATTAAAAATGCACCTAAAACCTAAACCAAACGTTGCAGGTGCTTATTTCTTCATGCGCAGTGGTCAACGCGGCACTCTCTAGCTGCCAGGAGCACTTTTTACTATGCGCACCCAACCAGAGTGACGGGAGGAGCACATTTCAGAAAACGTGCTCAGCTCGTCGAGAAAATGCGATTTAAGCAATAAAATTAAAAATGCACCCAAAACCTAAACCAAACGTTGCAGGTGCTTATTTCTTTGTGCGCAGTGGTCAACGCGGCACTCTCTAGCTGCCAAGAGCACTTTTTACTATGCGCACCCAACCAGAGTGACGGGAGGAGCACATTTCAGAAAACGTGCTCAGCTCGTCGAGAAAATGCGATTTAAGCAATAAAATTAAAAATGCTCCTAAAACCTAAACCAAACGTTGCAGGTGCTTATTTCTTCATGCGCAGTGGTCAACGCGGCACTCTCTAGCTGCCAGGAGCACTTTTTACTACGCGCACCCAACCAGAGCGACGGGAGATGCACATTTCAGAAAACGTGCTCAGCTCGTCGAGAGAATGCGATTTAAGCAATAAAATAAAAAATCCACCTAAAACCTAAACCAAACGTTGCAGGTGCTTATTTCTTCGTGCGCAGTGGTCAACGCGGCACTCCCTAGCTGCCAGGAGCTCTTTTTACTGTGCGCACCCAACCAGAGCGACGGGAGGAGCACATTTCAGAAAACGTGCTCAGCTCGTCGAGAAAATGCGATTTAAACAATAAAATTAAAAATGCACCTAAAACCTAAACCAAACGTTGCAGGTGCTTATTTCTTCATGCGCAGTGGTCAACGCGGCACTCTCTAGCTGCCAGGAGCACTTTTTACTACGCGCACCCAACCAGAGCGACGGGAGGAGCACATTTCAGAAAACGTGCTCAGCTCGTCGAGAGAATGCGATTTAAGCAATAATATAAAAAATGCACCTAAAACCTAAACAAAACGTTGCAGGTGCTTATTTCTTTGTGCGCAGTGGTCAACGCGGCACTCTCTAGCTGCCAAGAGCACTTTTTACTATGCGCACCCAACCAGAGTGACGGGATGAGCACATTTCAGAAAACGTGCTCAGCTCGTCGAGAAAATGCGTTTTAAGCAATAAAATTAAAAATCCACCTAAAACCTAAACCAAACGTTGCAGGTGCTTATTTCTTCGTGCGTAGTGCTCAACGCGGCACTCCCTAGCTGCCAGGAGCACTTTTTACTGTGCGCACCCAACCAGAGTGACGGGAGGAGCACATTTCAGAAAACGTGCTCAGCTCGTCGAGAAAATGCGATTTAAGCAATAAAATTAAAAATGCACCTAAAACCTAAACCAAACGTTGCAGGTGCTTATTTCTTCATGCGCAGTGGTCAACGCGGCACTCTCTAGCTGCCAAGAGCACTTTTTACTGCGCGCACCCAACCAGAGTGACGGGAGGAGCACATTTCAGAAAACGTGCTCAGCTCGTCGAGAAAATGCGATTTAAGCAATAAGATTAAAAATGCACCTAAAACCTAAACCAAACGTTGCAGGTGCTAATTTCTTCGTGCGTAGTGCTCAACGCGGCACTCCCTAGCTGCCAGGAGCACTTTTTACTGTGCGCACCCAACCAGAGTGACGGGAGGAGCACATTTCAGAAAACGTGCTCAGCTCGTCGAGAAAATGCGATTTAAGCAATAAAATTAAAAATGCACCTAAAACCTAAACCAAACGTTGCAGGTGCTTATTTCTTCATGCGCAGTGGTCAACGCGGCACTCTCTAGCTGCCAAGAGCACTTTTTACTGTGCGCACCCAACCAGAGTGACGGGAGGAGCACATTTCAGAAAACGTGCTCAGCTCGTCGAGAAAATGCGATTTAAGCAATAAGATTAAAAATGCACCTAAAACCTAAACCAAACGTTGCAGGTGCTTATTTCTTCATGCGCAGTGGTCAACGCGGCACTCTCTAGCTGCCAGGAGCACTTTTTACTGTGTGCACCCAACCAGAGTGACGGGAGGAGCACATTTCAGAAAACGTGCTCAGCTCGTCGAGAAAATGCGATTTAAGCAATAAAATTAAAAATGCACCTAAAACCTAAACCAAACGTTGCAGGTGCTTATTTTTTCATGCGCAGTGGTCAACGCGGCACTCTCTAGCTGCCAGGAGCACTTTTTACTACGCGCACCCAACCAGAGCGACGGGAGGAGCACATTTCAGAAAACCTGCTCAGCTCGTCGAGAGAATGTGATTTGAGCAATAAAATAAAAAATGCACCTAAAACCTAAACCAAACGTTGCAGGTGCTTATTTCTTCGTGCGCAGTGGTCAACGCGGCACTCCCTAGCTGCCAAGAGCACTTTTTACTGTGCGCACCTAACCAGAGTGACGGGAGGAGCACATTTCAGAAAACGTGCTCAGCTCGTCGAGAAAATGCGATTTAAGCAATAAGATTAAAAATGCACCTAAAACCTAAACCAAACGTTGCAGGTGCTTATTTCTTCATGCGCAGTGGTCAACGCGGCACTCTGTAGCTGCCAGGAGCACTTTTTACTACGCGCACCCAACCAGAGCGACGGGAGGAGCACATTTCAGAAAACGTGCTCAGCTCGTCGAGAGAATGCGATTTAAGCAATAAAATAAAAAATGCACCTAAAACCTAAACCAAACGTTGCAGGTGCTTATTTCTTCGTGCGCAGTGGTCAACGCGGCACTCCCTAGCTGCCAGGAGCACTTTTTACTGTGCGCACAAAACCAGAGTGACGGGAGGACACATTTCAGAAAACGTGCTCAGCTCGTCGAGAAAATGCGATTTAAGCAATAAAAATAAAAATGCACCTAAAACCTAAACCAAACGTTGCAGGTGCTTATTTCTTCATGCGCAGTGGTCAACGCGGCACTCTTTAGCTGCCAGGAGCACTTTTTACTACGCGCGCCCAACCAGAGCGACGGGAGGAGCACATTTCAGAAAACGTGCTCAGCTCGTCGAGAAAATGCGATTTAAGCAATAAAAATAAAAATGCACCTAAAACCTAAACCAAACGTTGCAGGTGCTTATTTCTTCATGCGCAGTGGTCAACGCGGCACTCTCTAGATGCCAGGAGCACTTTTTACTATGCGCGCCCAACCAGAGCAACGGGAGGAGCACATTTCAGAAAACGTGCTCAGCTCGTCGAGAGAATGCGATTTAAGCAATAAAATTAAAAATGCACCTAAAACCTAAACCAAACGTTGCAGGTGCTTATTTCTTCGTGCGCAGTGGTCAACGCGGAACTCCCTAGCTGCCAGGAGCTCTTTTTACTGTGCGCACCCAACCAGAGCGACGGGAGGAGCACATTTCAGAAAACGTGCTCAGCTCGTCGAGAAAATGCGATTTAAGCAATAAAATAAAAAATCCACCTAAAACCTAAACCAAACGTTGCAGGTGCTTATTTCTTCGTGCGCAGTGGTCAACGCGGCACTCCCTAGCTGCCAGGAGCTCTTTTTACTGTGCGCACCCAACCAGAGCGACGGGAGGAGCACATTTCAGAAAACGTGCTCAGCTCGTCGAGAAAATGCGATTTAAACAATAAAATTAAAAATGCACCTAAAACCTAAACCAAACGTTGCAGGTGCTTATTTCTTCATGCGCAGTGGTCAACGCGGCACTCTCTAGCTGCCAGGAGCACTTTTTACTACGCGCACCCAACCAGAGCGACGGGAGGAGCACATTTCAGAAAACGTGCTCAGCTCGTCGAGAGAATGCGATTTAAGCAATAATATAAAAAATGCACCTAAAACCTAAACAAAACGTTGCAGGTGCTTATTTCTTTGTGCGCAGTGGTCAACGCGGCACTCTCTAGCTGCCAAGAGCACTTTTTACTATGCGCACCCAACCAGAGTGACGGGATGAGCACATTTCAGAAAACGTGCTCAGCTCGTCGAGAAAATGCGTTTTAAGCAATAAAATTAAAAATCCACCTAAAACCTAAACCAAACGTTGCAGGTGCTTATTTCTTCGTGCGTAGTGCTCAACGCGGCACTCCCTAGCTGCCAGGAGCACTTTTTACTGTGCGCACCCAACCAGAGTGACGGGAGGAGCACATTTCAGAAAACGTGCTCAGCTCGTCGAGAAAATGCGATTTAAGCAATAAAATTAAAAATGCACCTAAAACCTAAACCAAACGTTGCAGGTGCTTATTTCTTCATGCGCAGTGGTCAACGCGGCACTCTCTAGCTGCCAAGAGCACTTTTTACTGCGCGCACCCAACCAGAGTGACGGGAGGAGCACATTTCAGAAAACGTGCTCAGCTCGTCGAGAAAATGCGATTTAAGCAATAAGATTAAAAATGCACCTAAAACCTAAACCAAACGTTGCAGGTGCTAATTTCTTCGTGCGTAGTGCTCAACGCGGCACTCCCTAGCTGCCAGGAGCACTTTTTACTGTGCGCACCCAACCAGAGTGACGGGAGGAGCACATTTCAGAAAACGTGCTCAGCTCGTCGAGAAAATGCGATTTAAGCAATAAAATTAAAAATGCACCTAAAACCTAAACCAAACGTTGCAGGTGCTTATTTCTTCATGCGCAGTGGTCAACGCGGCACTCTCTAGCTGCCAAGAGCACTTTTTACTGTGCGCACCCAACCAGAGTGACGGGAGGAGCACATTTCAGAAAACGTGCTCAGCTCGTCGAGAAAATGCGATTTAAGCAATAAGATTAAAAATGCACCTAAAACCTAAACCAAACGTTGCAGGTGCTTATTTCTTCATGCGCAGTGGTCAACGCGGCACTCTCTAGCTGCCAGGAGCACTTTTTACTGTGTGCACCCAACCAGAGTGACGGGAGGAGCACATTTCAGAAAACGTGCTCAGCTCGTCGAGAAAATGCGATTTAAGCAATAAAATTAAAAATGCACCTAAAACCTAAACCAAACGTTGCAGGTGCTTATTTTTTCATGCGCAGTGGTCAACGCGGCACTCTCTAGCTGCCAGGAGCACTTTTTACTACGCGCACCCAACCAGAGCGACGGGAGGAGCACATTTCAGAAAACCTGCTCAGCTCGTCGAGAGAATGTGATTTGAGCAATAAAATAAAAAATGCACCTAAAACCTAAACCAAACGTTGCAGGTGCTTATTTCTTCGTGCGCAGTGGTCAACGCGGCACTCCCTAGCTGCCAAGAGCACTTTTTACTGTGCGCACCTAACCAGAGTGACGGGAGGAGCACATTTCAGAAAACGTGCTCAGCTCGTCGAGAAAATGCGATTTAAGCAATAAGATTAAAAATGCACCTAAAACCTAAACCAAACGTTGCAGGTGCTTATTTCTTCATGCGCAGTGGTCAACGCGGCACTCTGTAGCTGCCAGGAGCACTTTTTACTACGCGCACCCAACCAGAGCGACGGGAGGAGCACATTTCAGAAAACGTGCTCAGCTCGTCGAGAGAATGCGATTTAAGCAATAAAATAAAAAATGCACCTAAAACCTAAACCAAACGTTGCAGGTGCTTATTTCTTCGTGCGCAGTGGTCAACGCGGCACTCCCTAGCTGCCAGGAGCACTTTTTACTGTGCGCACAAAACCAGAGTGACGGGAGGACACATTTCAGAAAACGTGCTCAGCTCGTCGAGAAAATGCGATTTAAGCAATAAAAATAAAAATGCACCTAAAACCTAAACCAAACGTTGCAGGTGCTTATTTCTTCATGCGCAGTGGTCAACGCGGCACTCTTTAGCTGCCAGGAGCACTTTTTACTACGCGCGCCCAACCAGAGCGACGGGAGGAGCACATTTCAGAAAACGTGCTCAGCTCGTCGAGAAAATGCGATTTAAGCAATAAAAATAAAAATGCACCTAAAACCTAAACCAAACGTTGCAGGTGCTTATTTCTTCATGCGCAGTGGTCAACGCGGCACTCTCTAGATGCCAGGAGCACTTTTTACTATGCGCGCCCAACCAGAGCAACGGGAGGAGCACATTTCAGAAAACGTGCTCAGCTCGTCGAGAGAATGCGATTTAAGCAATAAAATTAAAAATGCACCTAAAACCTAAACCAAACGTTGCAGGTGCTTATTTCTTCGTGCGCAGTGGTCAACGCGGAACTCCCTAGCTGCCAGGAGCTCTTTTTACTGTGCGCACCCAACCAGAGCGACGGGAGGAGCACATTTCAGAAAACGTGCTCAGCTCGTCGAGAAAATGCGATTTAAGCAATAAAATTAAAAATGCAGCTAAAACCTAAACCAAACGTTGCAGGTGCTTATTTCTTCGTGCGTAGTGCTCAACGCGGCACTCCCTAGCTGCCAGGAGCACTTTTTACTGTGCGCACCCAACCAGAGTGACGGGAGGAGCACATTTCAGAAAACGTGCTCAGCTCGTCGAGAAAATGCGATTTAAGCAATAAAATTAAAAATGCACCTAAAACCTAAACCAAACGTTGCAGGTGCTTATTTCTTCATGCGCAGTGGTCAACGCGGCACTCTCTAGCTGCCAAGAGCACTTTTTACTGTGCGCACCCAACCAGAGTGACGGGAGGAGCACATTTCAGAAAACGTGCTCAGCTCGTCGAGAAAATGCGATTTAAGCAATAAGATTAAAAATGCACCTAAAACCTAAACCAAACGTTGCAGGTGCTTATTTCTTCATGCGCAGTGGTCAACGCGGCACTCTCTAGCTGCCAGGAGCACTTTTTACTGTGTGCACCCAACCAGAGTGACGGGAGGAGCACATTTCAGAAAACGTGCTCAGCTCGTCGAGAAAATGCGATTTAAGCAATAAAATTAAAAATCCACCTAAAACCTAAACCAAACGTTGCAGGTGCTTATTTCTTCATGCGCAGTGGTCAACGCGGCACTCTCTAGCTGCCAAGAGCACTTTTTACTGTGCGCACCCAACCAGAGTGACGGGAGGAGCACATTTCAGAAAACGTGCTCAGCTCGTCGAGAAAATGCGATTTAAGCAATAAGATTAAAAATGCACCTAAAACCTAAACCGAACGTTGCAGGTGCTTATTTCTTCATGCGCAGTGGTCAACGCGGCACTCTCTAGCTGCCAGGAGCACTTTTTACTACGCGCACCCAACCAGAGCGACGCGAGGAGCACATTTCAGAAAACGTGCTCAGCTCGTCGAGAGAATGTGATTTAAGCAATAAAATAAAAAATGCACCTAAAACCTAAACCAAACGTTGCAGGTGCTTATTTCTTCGTGCGCAGTGGTCAACGCGGAACTCCCTAGCTGCCAGGAGCTCTTTTTACTGTGCGCACCCAACCAGAGCGACGGGAGGAGCACATTTCAGAAAACGTGCTCAGCTCGTCGAGAAAATGCGATTTAAGCAATAAAATTAAAAATGCACCTAAAACCTAAACCAAACGTTGCAGGTGCTTATTTCTTCATGCGCATTGGTCAACGCGGCACTCCGTAGCTGCCAGGAGCACTTTTTACTGTGCGCACCCAACCAGAGTGACGGAAGGAGCATATTTCAGAAAACGTACTCAGCTCGTCGAGAAAATGCGATTTAAGCAATAAAATTAAAAATGCACCTAAAACCTAAACCAAACGTTGCAGGTGCCTATTTCTTCATGTGCAGTGGTCAACGCGGCACTCTCTAGCTGCCAGGAGCACTTTTTACTATGCGCGCACAACCAGAGCGACGGGAGGAGCACATTTCAGAAAACGTGCTCAGCTCGTCGAGAGAATGCGATTTAAGCAATAAAATTAAAAATGCACCTAAAACCTAAACCAAACGTTGCAGGTGCTTATTTCTTCGTGCGCAGTGGTCAACGCGGAACTCCCTAGCTGCCAGGAGCTATTTTTACTGTGCGCACCCAACCAGAGCGACGGGAGGAGCACATTTCAGAAAACGTGCTCAGCTCGTCGAGAAAATGCGATTTAAGCAATAAGATTAAAAATGCACCTAAAACCTAAACCGAACGTTGCAGGTGCTTATTTCTTCATGCGCAGTGGTCAACGCGGCACTCTCTAGCTGCCAGGAGCACTTTTTACTACGCGCACCCAACCAGAGCGACGGGAGGAGCACATTTCAGAAAACGTGCTCAGCTCGTCGAGAGAATGTGATTTAAGCAATAAAATAAAAAATGCACCTAAAACCCAAACCAAACGTTGCAGGTGCTTATTTCTTCGTGCGCAGTGGTCAACGCGGAACTCCCTAGCTGCCAGGAGCTCTTTTTACTGTGCGCACCCAACCAGAGCGACGGGAGGAGCACATTTCAGAAAACGTGCTCAGCTCGTCGAGAAAATGCGATTTAAGCAATAAAATTAAAAATGCACCTAAAACCTAAACCAAACGTTGCAGGTGCTTATTTCTTCATGCGCATTGGTCAACGCGGCACTCCCTAGCTGCCAGGAGCACTTTTTACTGTGCGCACCCAACCAGAGTGACGGAAGGAGCACATTTCAGAAAACGTACTCAGCTCGTCGAGAAAATGCGATTTAAGCAATAAAATTAAAAATGCACCTAAAACCTAAACCAAACGTTGCAGGTGCCTATTTCTTCATGTGCAGTGGTCAACGCGGCACTCTCTAGCTGCCAGGAGCACTTTTTACTATGCGCGCACAACCAGAGCGACGGGAGGAGCACATTTCAGAAAACGTGCTCAGCTCGTCGAGAGAATGCGATTTAAGCAATAAAATTAAAAATGCACCTAAAACCTAAACCAAACGTTGCAGGTGCTTATTTCTTCGTGCGCAGTGGTCAACGCGGAACTCCCTAGCTGCCAGGAGCTATTTTTACTGTGCGCACCCAACCAGAGCGACGGGAGGAGCACATTTCAGAAAACGTGCTCAGCTCGTCGAGAAAATGCGATTTAAGCAATAAAATTAAAAATCCACCTAAAACCTAAACCAAACGTTGCAGGTGCTTATTTCTTCGTGCGCAGTGCTCAACGCGGCACTCCCTAGCTGCCAGGAGCACTTTTTACTGTGCGCACCCAACCAGAGTGACGGGAGGAGCACATTTTAGAAAACGTGCTCAGCTCGTCGAGAAAATGCGATTTAAGCAATAAAATTAAAAATGCACCTAACACCTAAACCAAACGTTGCAGGTGCTTATTTCTTCATGCGCAGTGGTCAACGCGGCACTCCCGAGCTGCCAAGAGCACTTTTTACTGTGCGCACCCAACCAGAGCGACGGGAGGAGCACATTTCAGATAACGTGCTCAGCTCGTCGAGAGAATGCGATTCAAGCAATAAAATTAAAAATGCACCTAAAACCTAAACCAAACGTTGCAGGTGCTTATTTCTTCATGCGCAGTGGTCAACGCGGCACTCCCGAGCTGCCAAGAGCACTTTTTACTGTGCGCACCCAACCAGAGCGACGGGAGGAGCACATTTCAGAAAACGTGCTCAGCTCGTCGAGAGAATGCGATTTAAGCAATAAAATAAAAAATGCACCTAAAACCTAAACCAAACGTTGCAGGTGCTTATTTCTTCGTGCGCAGTGGTCAACGCGGCACTCCCTAGCTGCCAGGAGCTCTTTTTACTGTGCGCATCCAACCAGAGCGACGGGAGGAGCACATTTCAGAAAACGTGCTCAGCTCGTCGAGAAAATGCGATTTAAGCAATAAAATTAAAAATGCACCTAAAACCTAAACCAAACGTTGCAGGTGCTTATTTTTTCATGCGCAGTGGTCAACGCGGCACTCTCTAGCTGCCAGGAGCACTTTTTACTACGCGCACCCAACCAGAGCGACGGGAGGAGCACATTTCAGAAAACGTGCTCAGCTCGTCGAGAGAATGCGATTTGAGCAATAAAATAAAAATTGCACCTAAAACCTAAACCAAACGTTGCAGGTGCTTATTTCTTCGTGCGCAGTGGTCAACGCGGCACTCCCTAGCTGCCAGGAGCTCTTTTTACTGTGTGCACCCAACCAGAGCGACGGGAGGAGCACATTTCAGAAAACGTGCTCAGCTCGTCGAGAGAATGCGATTTAAGCAATAAAATAAAAAATGCACCTAAAACCTAAACCAAACGTTGCAGGTGCTTATTTCTTCGTGCGCAGTGGTCAACGCAGCACTCCCTAGCTGCCAGGAGCTCTTTTTACTGTGCGCACCCAACCAGAGCGACGGGAGGAGCACATTTCAGAAAACGTGCTCAGCTCGTCGAGAAAATGCGATTTAAACAATAAAATTAAAAATGCACCTAAAACCTAAACCAAACGTTGCAGGTGCTTATTTCTTCGTGCGCAGTGGTCAACGCGGCACTCCCTAGCTGCCAGGAGCTCTTTTTACTGTGTGCACCCAACCAGAGCGACGGGAGGAGCACATTTCAGAAAACGTGCTCAGCTCGTCGAGAAAATGCGATTTAAGCAATAAAATTAAAAATGCACCTAAAACCTAAACCAAACGTTGCAGGTGCTTATTTCTTCATGCGCAGTGGTCAACGCGGCACTCCCGAGCTGCCAAGAGCACTTTTTACTGTGCGCACCCAACCAGAGCGACGGGAGGAGCACATTTCAGATAACGTGCTCAGCTCGTCGAGAGAATGCGATTCAAGCAATAAAATTAAAAATGCACCTAAAACCTAAACCAAACGTTGCAGGTGCTTATTTCTTCATGCGCAGTGGTCAACGCGGCACTCCCGAGCTGCCAAGAGCACTTTTTTACTGTGCGCACCCAACCAGAGCGACGGGAGGAGCACATTTCAGAAAACGTGCTCAGCTCGTCGAGAGAATGCGATTTAAGCAATAAAATAAAAAATGCACCTAAAACCTAAACCAAATGTTGCAGGTGCTTATTTCTTCGTGCGCAGTGGTCAACGCGGCACTCCCTAGCTGCCAGGAGCTCTTTTTACTGTGCGCATCCAACCAGAGCGACGGGAGGAGCACATTTCAGAAAACGCGCTCAGCTCGTCGAGAAAATGCGATTTAAGCAATAAAATTAAAAATGCACCTAAAACCTAAACCAAACGTTGCAGGTGCTTATTTTTTCATGCGCAGTGGTCAACGCGGCACTCTCTAGCTGCCAGGAGCACTTTTTACTACGCGCACCCAACCAGAGCGACGGGAGGAGCACATTTCAGAAACCGTGCTCAGCTCGTCGAGAGAATGCGATTTGAGCAATAAAATAAAAAATGCACCTAAAACCTAAACCAAACGTTGCAGGTGCTTATTTCTTCGTGCGCAGTGGTCAACGCGGCACTCCCTAGCTGCCAGGAGCTCTTTTTACTGTGTGCACCCAACCAGAGCGACGGGAGGAGCACATTTCAGAAAACGTGCTCAGCTCGTCGAGAGAATGCGATTTAAGCAATAAAATAAAAAATGCACCTAAAACCTAAACCAAACGTTGCAGGTGCTTATTTCTTCGTGCGCAGTGGTCAACGCAGCACTCCCTAGCTGCCAGGAGCTCTTTTTACTGTGCGCACCCAACCAGAGCGACGGGAGGAGCACATTTCAGAAAACGTGCTCAGCTCGTCGAGAAAATGCGATTTAAACAATAAAATTAAAAATGCACCTAAAACCTAAACCAAACGTTGCAGGTGCTTATTTCTTCGTGCGCAGTGGTCAACGCGGCACTCCCTAGCTGCCAGGAGCTCTTTTTACTGTGTGCACCCAACCAGAGCGACGGGAGGAGCACATTTCAGAAAACGTTCTCAGCTCGTCGAGAAAACGTGATTTAAGCAATAAGATTAAAAATGCACCTAAAACCTAAATCAAACGTTGCAGGTGCTTATTTCTTCATGCGCAGTGGTCAAGCGGCACTCTCTAGCTGCCAGGAGCACTTTTTACTGTGCGCACCCAACCAGAGTGACGGGAGGAGCACATTTCAGAAAACGTGCTCAGCTCGTCGAGAAAATGCGATTTAAGCAATAAAATTAAAAATGCACCTAAAACCTAAACCAAACGTTGCAGGTGCTTATTTCTTTGTGCGCAGTGGTCAACGCGGCACTCTATAGCTGCCAAGAGCACTTTTTACTATGCGCACCCAACCAGAGTGACGGGAGGAGCACATTTCAGAAAACGTGCTCAGCTCGTCGAGAAAATGCGATTAAAGCAATGAGATTAAAAATGCTCCTAAAACCTAAACCAAACGTTGCAGGTGCTTATTTCTTCATGCGCAGTGGTCAACGCGGCACTCTCTAGCTGCCAGGAGCACTTTTTACTACGCGCACCCAACCAGAGCGACGGGAGGAGCACATTTCAGAAAACGTGCTCAGCTCGTCGAGAGAATGCGATTTAAGCAATAAAATAAAAAAATGCACCTAAAACCTAAACCAAACGTTGCAGGTGCTTATTTCTTCGTGCGCAGTGGTCAACGCGGCACTCCCTAGCTGCCAGGAGCTCTTTTTACTGTGCGCATCCAACCAGAGCGACGGGAGGAGCACATTTCTGAAAACGTGCTCAGCTCGTCGAGAAAATGCGATTTAAGCAATAAAATTAAAAATGCACCTAAAACCTAAACCAAACGTTGCAGGTGCTTATTTTTTCATGCGCAGTGGTCAACGCGGCACTCTCTAGCTGCCAGGAGCACTTTTTACTACGCGCACCCAACCAGAGCGACGGGAGGAGCACATTTCAGAAAACCTGCTCAGCTCGTCGAGAGAATGCGATTTGAGCAATAAAATAAAAAATGCACCTAAAACCTAAACCAAACGTTGCAGGTGCTTATTTCTTCGTGTGCAGTGGTCAACGCGGCACTCCCTAGCTGCCAGGAGCTCTTTTTACTGTGTGCACCCAACCAGAGCGACGGGAGGAGCACATTTCAGAAAACGTGCTCAGCTCGTCGAGGGAATGCGATTTAAGCAATAAAATAAAAAATGCACCTAAAACCTAAACCAAACGTTGCAGGTGCTTATTTCTTCGTGCGCAGTGGTCAACGCGGAACTCCCTAGCTGCCAGGAGCTATTTTTACTGTGTGCACCCAACCAGAGCGACGGGAGGAGCACATTTCAGAAAACGTGCTCAGCTCGTCGAGAGAATGCGATTTAAGCAATAAAATAAAAATGCACCTAAAACCTAAACCAAACGTTGCAGGTGCTTATTTCTTCGTGCGCAGTGGTCAACGCGGCACTCCCTAGCTGCCAGGAGCTCTTTTTACTGTGCGCACCCAACCAGAGCGACGGGAGGAGCACATTTCAGAAAACGTGCTCAGCTCGTCGAGAAAATGCGATTTAAACAATAAAATTAAAAATGCACCTAAAACCTAAACCAAACGTTGCAGGTGCTTATTTCTTCGTGCGCAGTGGTCAACGCGGCACTCCCTAGCTGCCAGGAGCACTTTTTACTGTGCGCACCCAACCAGAGTGACGGAAGGAGCACATTTCAGAAAACGTACTCAGCTCGTCGAGAAAATGCGATTTAAGCAATAAAATTAAAAATGCACCTAAAACCTAAACCAAACGTTGCAGGTGCTTATTTCTTTGTGCGCAGTGGTCAACGCGGCACTCTCTAGCTGCCAAGAGCACTTTTTACTATGCGCACCCAACCAGAGTGACGGGATGAGCACATTTCAGAAAACGTGCTCAGCTCGTCGAGAAAATGCGATTTAAGCAATAAAATTAAAAATGCACCTAAAACCTAAACCAAACGTTGCAGGTGGTTATTTCTTCATGCGCAGTGGTCAACGCGGCACTCTCTAGCTGCCAAGAGCACTATTTACTACGCGCGACCAACCAGAGCGACGGGAGGAGCACATTTCAGAAAACGTGCTCAGCTCGTCGAGAAAATGCGATTTAAGCAATAAAATTAAAAATGCACCTAAAACCTAAACCAAACGTTGCAGGTGCTTATTTCTTCATGCGCAGTGGTCAACGCGGCACTCTCTAGCTGCCAGGAGCACTTTTTACTACGCGCACCCAACCAGAGCGACGGGAGGAGCACATTTCAGAAAACGTGCTCAGCTCGTCGAGAGAATGCGATTTAAGCAATAAAATAAAAAATGCACCTAAAACCTAAACCAAACGTTGCAGGTGCTTATTTCTTCGTGCGCAGTGGTCAACGCGGCACTCCCTAGCTGCCAGGAGCTCTTTTTACTGTGCGCACCCAACCAGAGCGACGGGAGGAGCACATTTCAGAAAACGTGATCAGCTCGTCGAGAAAATGCGATTTAAGCAATAAAATTAAAAATGCACCTAAAACCTAAACCAAACATTGCAGGTGCTTATTTCTTCATGCGCAGTGGTCAACGCGGCACTCTCTAGCTGCCAGGAGCACTTTTTACTACGCGCACCCAACCAGAGCGACGGGAGGAGCACATTTCAGAAAACCTGCTCAGCTCGTCGAGAGAATGCGATTTGAGCAATAAAATAAAAAATGCACCTAAAACCTAAACCAAACGTTGCAGGTGCTTATTTCTTCGTGCGCAGTGGTCAACGCGGCACTCCCTAGCTGCCAGGAGCTCTTTTTACTGTGTGCACCCAACCAGAGCGACGGGAGGAGCACATTTCAGAAAACGTGCTCAGCTCGTCGAGGGAATGCGATTTAAGCAATAAAATAAAAAATGCACCTAAAACCTAAACCAAACGTTGCAGGTGCTTATTTCTTCGTGCGCAGTGGTCAACGCGGAACTCCCTAGCTGCCAGGAGCTATTTTTACTGTGTGCACCCAACCAGAGCGACGGGAGGAGCACATTTCAGAAAACGTGCTCAGCTCGTCGAGAGAATGCGATTTAAGCAATAAAATAAAAATGCACCTAAAACCTAAACCAAACGTTGCAGGTGCTTATTTCTTCGTGCGCAGTGGTCAACGCGGCACTCCCTAGCTGCCAGGAGCTCTTTTTACTGTGCGCACCCAACCAGAGCGACGGGAGGAGCACATTTCAGAAAACGTGCTCAGCTCGTCGAGAAAATGCGATTTAAACAATAAAATTAAAAATGCACCTAAAACCTAAACCAAACGTTGCAGGTGCTTATTTCTTCGTGCGCAGTGGTCAACGCGGCACTCCCTAGCTGCCAGGAGCACTTTTTACTGTGCGCACCCAACCAGAGTGACGGAAGGAGCACATTTCAGAAAACGTACTCAGCTCGTCGAGAAAATGCGATTTAAGCAATAAAATTAAAAATGCACCTAAAACCTAAACCAAACGTTGCAGGTGCTTATTTCTTTGTGCGCAGTGGTCAACGCGGCACTCTCTAGCTGCCAAGAGCACTTTTTACTATGCGCACCCAACCAGAGTGACGGGATGAGCACATTTCAGAAAACGTGCTCAGCTCGTCGAGAAAATGCGATTTAAGCAATAAAATTAAAAATGCACCTAAAACCTAAACCAAACGTTGCAGGTGGTTATTTCTTCATGCGCAGTGGTCAACGCGGCACTCTCTAGCTGCCAAGAGCACTATTTACTACGCGCGACCAACCAGAGCGACGGGAGGAGCACATTTCAGAAAACGTGCTCAGCTCGTCGAGAAAATGCGATTTAAGCAATAAAATTAAAAATGCACCTAAAACCTAAACCAAACGTTGCAGGTGCTTATTTCTTCATGCGCAGTGGTCAACGCGGCACTCTCTAGCTGCCAGGAGCACTTTTTACTACGCGCACCCAACCAGAGCGACGGGAGGAGCACATTTCAGAAAACGTGCTCAGCTCGTCGAGAGAATGCGATTTAAGCAATAAAATAAAAAATGCACCTAAAACCTAAACCAAACGTTGCAGGTGCTTATTTCTTCGTGCGCAGTGGTCAACGCGGCACTCCCTAGCTGCCAGGAGCTCTTTTTACTGTGCGCACCCAACCAGAGCGACGGGAGGAGCACATTTCAGAAAACGTGATCAGCTCGTCGAGAAAATGCGATTTAAGCAATAAAATTAAAAATGCACCTAAAACCTAAACCAAACATTGCAGGTGCTTATTTCTTCATGCGCAGTGGTCAACGCGGCACTCTCTAGCTGCCAGGAGCACTTTTTACTACGCGAACCCAACCAGAGCGACGGGAGGAGCACATTTCAGAAAACGTGCTCAGCTCGTCGAGAGAATGCGATTTAAGCAATAAAATAAAAAATGCACCTAAAACCTAAACCAAACGTTGCAGGTGCTTATTTCTTCGTGCGCAGTGGTCAACGCGGCACTCCCTAGCTGCCAGGAGCTATTTTTACTGTGTGCACCCAACCAGAGCGACGGGAGGAGCACATTTCAGAAAACGTGCTCAGCTCGTCGAGAGAATGCGATTTAAGCAATAAAATAAAAATGCACCTAAAACCTAAACCAAACGTTGCAGGTGCTTATTTCTTCGTGCGCAGTGGTCAACGCGGCACTCCCTAGCTGCCAGGAGCTCTTTTTACTGTGCGCACCCAACCAGAGCGACGGGAGGAGCACATTTCAGAAAACGTGCTCAGCTCGTCGAGAAAATGCGATTTAAACAATAAAATTAAAAATGCACCTAAAACCTAAACCAAACGTTGCAGGTGCTTATTTCTTCGTGCGCAGTGGTCAACGCGGCACTCCCTAGCTGCCAGGAGCACTTTTTACTGTGCGCACCCAACCAGAGTGACGGAAGGAGCACTTTTCAGAAAACGTACTCAGCTCGTCGAGAAAATGCGATTTAAGCAATAAAATTAAAAATGCACCTAAAACCTAAACCAAACGTTGCAGGTGCTTATTTCTTTGTGCGCAGTGGACAACGCGGCACTCTCTAGCTGCCAAGAGCACTTTTTACTATGCGCACCCAACCAGAGTGACGGGATGAGCACATTTCAGAAAACGTGCTCAGCTCGTCGAGAAAATGCGATTTAAGCAATAAAATTAAAAATGCACCTAAAACCTAAACCAAACGTTGCAGGTGGTTATTCCTTCATGCGCAGTGGTCAACGCGGCACTCTCTAGCTGCCAAGAGCACTTTTTACTACGCGCGACCAACCAGAGCGACGGGAGGAGCATATTTCAGAAAACGTGCTCAGCTCGTCGATAGGATGCGATTTAAGCAATAAAATTAAAAATGCACCTAAAACCTAACCCAAACATTGCAGGTGCTTATTTCTTCATGCACAGTGGTCAACGCGGCACTCCCTAGCTGCCAAGAGCACTTTTTACTGTCCGCAGCCAACCAGAGAGACGGGAGGAGCACATTTCAGAAAACGTGCTCAGCTCGTCAAGAAAATGCGATTTAAGCAATAAAATTAAAATTGCACCTAAAACCTAAACCAAACGTTGCAGGTGCTTATTTCTTCATGCGCAGTGGTCAACGCGGCACTCCCTAGCTGCCAAGAGCACTTTTTACTATGCGCACCCAACCAGAGTGACGGGAGGAGCACATTTCAGGAAACGTGCTCAGCTCGTCGAGAAAATGCGATTTAAGCAATAAAATTAAAAATGCACCCAAAACCTAAACCAAACGTTGCAGGTGGTTATTTCTTCAAGCGCAGTGGTCAACGCGGCACTCTCTAGCTGCCAAGAGCACTCTTTACTATGCGCACCCAACCAGAATGACGGGAGGAGCACATTTCAGAAAACGTGCTCAGCTCGTCGAGAAAATGCGATTTAAGCAATAAAATTAAAAATGCACCTAAAACCTAAACCAAACGTTGCAGGTGCTTATTTCTTCATGCGCAGTGGTCAACGCGGCACTCTCTAGCTGCCAGGAACACTTTTTACTATGCGCGCCCAACCAGAGCGACGGGAGGAGCACATTTCAGAAAACGTGCTCAGCTCGTCGAGAAAATGCGATTTAAGCAATAAAATTAAAAATGCACCTAAAACCTAAACCAAACGTTGCAGGTGCTTATTTCTTCATGCGCAGTGGTCAACGCGGCACTCCCGAGCTGCCAAGAGCACTCTTTACTATGCGCACCCAACCAGAATGACGGGAGGAGCACATTTCAGAAAACGTGCTCAGCTCGTCGAGAAAATGCGATTTAAGCAATAAAATTAAAAATGCACCTAAAACCTAAACCAAACGTTGCAGGTGCTTATTTCTTCGTGCGCAGTGGTCAACGCGGAACTCCCTAGCTGCCAGGAGCTCTTTTTACTGTGCGCACCCAACCAGAGCGACGGGAGGAGCACATTTCAGAAAACGTGCTCAGCTCGTCGAGAAAATGCGATTTAAGCAATAAAATTAAAAATGCAGCTAAAACCTAAACCAAACGTTGCAGGTGCTTATTTCTTCGTGCGCAGTGGTCAACGCGGCACTCTCTAGCTGCCAGGAGGACTTTTTACTACGCGCACCCAACCAGAGCGACGGGAGGAGCACATTTCAGAAAACGTGCTCAGCTCTTCGAGAGAATGCGATTTAAGCAATAAAATAAAAAATGCACCTAAAACCTAGACCAAACGTTGCAGGTGCTTATTTCTTCGTGCGCAGTGGTCAACGCGGAACTCCCTAGCTGCCAGGAGCTCTTTTTACTGTGCGCACCCAACCAGAGCGACGGGAGGAGCCCATTTCAGAAAACGTGCTCAGCTCGTCGAGAAAATGCGATTTAAGCAATAAAATTAAAATGCACCTGAAACCTAAACCAAACGTTGCAGGTGCTTATTTCTTCGTGCGCAGTGCTCAACGCGGCACTCCCTAGCTGCCAGGAGCACTTTTTACTGTGCGCACCAAACCAGAGTGACAGGAGGAGCACATTTCAGAAAACGTGCTCAGCTCGTCGAGAAAATGCGATTTAAGCAATAAAATTAAAAATGCACCCAAAACCTAAACCAAACGTTGCAGGTGCTTATTTCTTCATGCGCAGTGGTCAACGCGGCACTCTCTAGCTGCCAAGAGCACTTTTTACTGTGCGCACCCAACCAGAGTGACGGGAGGAGCACATTTCAGAAAACGTGCTCAGCTCGTCGAGAAAATGCGATTTAAGCAATAAAATTAAAAATGCACCTAAAACCTAAACCAAACGTTGCAGGTGCTTATTTCTTCATGCGCAGTGGTCAACGCGGCACTCTCTAGCTGCCAGGAGCACTTTTTACTACGCGCACCCAACCAGAGCGACGGGAGGAGCACATTTCAGAAAACGTGCTCAGCTCGTCGAGAGAATGCGATTTAAGCAATAAAATAAAAAATGCACCTAAAACCTAAACCAAACGTTGCAGGTGCTTATTTCTTCGTGCGCAGTGGTCAACGCGGCACTCCCTAGCTGCCAGGAGCTCTTTTTACTGTGCGCACCCAACCAGAGCGACGGGAGGAGCACATTTCAGAAAACGTGATCAGCTCGTCGAGAAAATGCGATTTAAGCAATAAAATTAAAAATGCACCTAAAACCTAAACCAAACATTGCAGGTGCTTATTTCTTCATGCGCAGTGGTCAACGCGGCACTCTCTAGCTGCCAGGAGCACTTTTTACTACGCGAACCCAACCAGAGCGACGGGAGGAGCACATTTCAGAAAACGTGCTCAGCTCGTCGAGAGAATGCGATTTAAGCAATAAAATAAAAAATGCACCTAAAACCTAAACCAAACGTTGCAGGTGCTTATTTCTTCGTGCGCAGTGGTCAACGCGGCACTCCCTAGCTGCCAGGAGCTATTTTTACTGTGTGCACCCAACCAGAGCGACGGGAGGAGCACATTTCAGAAAACGTGCTCAGCTCGTCGAGAGAATGCGATTTAAGCAATAAAATAAAAATGCACCTAAAACCTAAACCAAACGTTGCAGGTGCTTATTTCTTCGTGCGCAGTGGTCAACGCGGCACTCCCTAGCTGCCAGGAGCTCTTTTTACTGTGCGCACCCAACCAGAGCGACGGGAGGAGCACATTTCAGAAAACGTGCTCAGCTCGTCGAGAAAATGCGATTTAAGCAATAAAATTAAAAATGCACCTAAAACCTAAACCAAACGTTGCAGGTGCTTATTTCTTTGTGCGCAGTGGACAACGCGGCACTCTCTAGCTGCCAAGAGCACTTTTTACTATGCGCACCCAACCAGAGTGACGGGATGAGCACATTTCAGAAAACGTGCTCAGCTCGTCGAGAAAATGCGATTTAAGCAATAAAATTAAAAATGCACCTAAAACCTAAACCAAACGTTGCAGGTGGTTATTCCTTCATGCGCAGTGGTCAACGCGGCACTCTCTAGCTGCCAAGAGCACTTTTTACTACGCGCGACCAACCAGAGCGACGGGAGGAGCATATTTCAGAAAACGTGCTCAGCTCGTCGATAGGATGCGATTTAAGCAATAAAATTAAAAATGCACCTAAAACCTAACCCAAACATTGCAGGTGCTTATTTCTTCATGCACAGTGGTCAACGCGGCACTCCCTAGCTGCCAAGAGCACTTTTTACTGTCCGCAGCCAACCAGAGAGACGGGAGGAGCACATTTCAGAAAACGTGCTCAGCTCGTCAAGAAAATGCGATTTAAGCAATAAAATTAAAATTGCACCTAAAACCTAAACCAAACGTTGCAGGTGCTTATTTCTTCATGCGCAGTGGTCAACGCGGCACTCCCTAGCTGCCAAGAGCACTTTTTACTATGCGCACCCAACCAGAGTGACGGGAGGAGCACATTTCAGGAAACGTGCTCAGCTCGTCGAGAAAATGCGATTTAAGCAATAAAATTAAAAATGCACCCAAAACCTAAACCAAACGTTGCAGGTGGTTATTTCTTCAAGCGCAGTGGTCAACGCGGCACTCTCTAGCTGCCAAGAGCACTCTTTACTATGCGCACCCAACCAGAATGACGGGAGGAGCACATTTCAGAAAACGTGCTCAGCTCGTCGAGAAAATGCGATTTAAGCAATAAAATTAAAAATGCACCTAAAACCTAAACCAAACGTTGCAGGTGCTTATTTCTTCATGCGCAGTGGTCAACGCGGCACTCTCTAGCTGCCAGGAACACTTTTTACTATGCGCGCCCAACCAGAGCGACGGGAGGAGCACATTTCAGAAAACGTGCTCAGCTCGTCGAGAAAATGCGATTTAAGCAATAAAATTAAAAATGCACCTAAAACCTAAACCAAACGTTGCAGGTGCTTATTTCTTCATGCGCAGTGGTCAACGCGGCACTCCCGAGCTGCCAAGAGCACTCTTTACTATGCGCACCCAACCAGAGTGACGGGAGGAGCACATTTCAGAAAACGTGCTCAGCTCGTCGAGGAAATGCGATTTAAGCAATAAAATTAAAAATGCACCTAAAACCTAAACCAAACGTTGCAGGTGGTTATTTCTTCATGCGCAGTGGTCAACGCGGCACTCTCTAGCTGCCAAGAGCAATTTTTACTACGCGCGACCAACCAGAGCGACGGGAGGTGCATATTTCAGAAAACGTGCTCAGCTCGTCGAGAGGATGCGATTTAAGCAATAAAATTAAAAATGCACCTAAAACCTAACCCAAACATTGCAGGTGCTTATTTCTTCATGCACAGTGGTCAACGCGGCACTCCCTAGCTGCCAAGAGCACTTTTTACTGTGCGCACCCAACCAGAGCGACGGGAGGAGCACATTTCAGAAAACGTGCTCAGCTCGTCGAGAGAATGCGATTTAAGCAATAAAATTAAAAATGCACCTAAAACCTAAACCAAACGTTGCAGGTGCTTATTTCTTCGTGCGCAGTGGTCAACGCGGCACTGCCTAGCTGCCAGGAGCACTTTTTACTACGCGCACCCAACCAGAGCGACGGGAGGAGCACATTTCAGAAAACGTGCTCAGCTCGTCGAGAAAATGCGATTTAAGCAATAAAATAAAAAAATGCACCTAAAACCTAAACCAAACGTTGCAGGTGCTTATTTCTTCGTGCGCAGTGGTCAACGCGGCACTCCCTAGCTGCCAGGAGCACTTTTTACTGTGCGCACCCAACCAGAGTGACGGGAGGAGCACATTTCAGAAAACGTGCTCAGCTTGTCGAGAAAATGCGATTTAAGCAATAAAATTAAAAATGCAACTAAAACCTAAACCAAACGTTGCAGGTGCTTATTTCTTCGTGCGAAGTGCTCAACGCGGCACTCCCTAGCTGCCAGGAGCACTTTTTACTATGCGCGCCCAACCAGAGCGACGGGAGGAGCACATTTCAGAAAACGTGCTCAGCTCGTCGAGAAAATGCGATTTAAGCAATAAAATGAAAAATGCACCTAAAACCTAAACCAAACGTTGCAGGTGCTTATTTCTTCATGCGCAGTGGTCAACGCGGCACTCCCGAGCTGCCAAGAGCACTTTTTACTGTGCGCACCCAACCAGAGCGACGGGAGGAGCACATTTCAGAAAACGTGCTCAGCTCGTCGTGAGAATGCGATTTAAGCAATAAAATTAAAAATGCACCTAAAACCTAAACCAAACGTTGCAGGTGCTTATTTCTTCGTGCGCAGTGGTCAACGTGGAACTCCCTAGCTGCCAGGAGCTCTTTTTACTGTGCGCACCCAACCAGAGCGACGGGAGGAGCACATTTCAGAAAACGTGCTCAGCTCGTCGAGAGAATGCGATTTAAGCAGTAAAATAAAAAATGCACCTAAAACCTAAACCAAACGTTGCAGGTGCTTATTTCTTCGTGCTCAGTGGTCAACGCGGCACTCCCTAGCTGCCAGGAGCTGTTTTTACTGTGCGCACCCAACCAGAGCGACGGGAGGAGCACATTTCAGAAAACGTGCTCAGCTCGTCGAGAAAATGCGATTTAAACAATAAAATTAAAAATGCACCTAAAACCTAAACCAAACGTTGCAGGTGCTTATTTCTTCGTGCGCAGTGGTCAACGCGGCACTCCCTAGCTGCCAGGAGCACTTTTTACTGTGCGCACCCAACCAGAGTGACGGAAGGAGCACATTTCAGAAAACGTACTCAGCTCGTCGAGAAAATGCGATTTAAGCAATAAAATTAAAAATGCACCTAAACCCTAAACCAAACGTTGCAGGTGGTTATTTCTTCATGCGCAGTGGTCAACGCGGCACTCTCTAGCTGCCAAGAGCACTTTTTACTGTGCGCACCCAACCAGAGTGACGGGATGAGCACATTTCAGAAAACGTGCTCAGCTCGTCGAGAAAATGCGATTTAAGCAATAAAATTAAAAATGCACCTAAACCCTAAACCAAACGTTGCAGGTGGTTATTTCTTCATGCGCAGTGGTCAACGCGGCACTCTCTAGCTGCCAAGAGCACTTTTTACTGTGCGCACCCAACCAGAGTGACGGGAGGAGCACATTTCAGAAAACGTGCTCAGCTCGTCGAGAAAATGCGATTTAAGCAATAAAATTAAAAATGCACCTAAAACCTAAACCAAACGTTGCAGGTGCTTATTTCTTCATGTGCAGTGGTCAACGCGGCACTCCCTAGCTGCCAAGAGCACTTTTTACTATGCGCACCCAACCAGAGCGACGGGAGGAGCACATTTCGGAAAACGTGCTCAGCTCGTCGAGAGAATGCGATTTAAGCAATAATATAAAAAATGCACCTAAAACCTAAACCAAACGTTGCAGGTGCTTATTTTTTCATGCGCAGTGGTCAACGCGGCACTCTCTAGCTGCCAGGAGCACTTTTTACTGTGCGCACCCAACCAGAGTGACGGGAGGAGCACATTTCAGAAAACGTGCTCAGCTCGTCGAGAAAATGCGATTTAAGCAATAAAATTAAAAATGCACCTAAAACCTAAACCAAACGTTGCAGGTGCTTATTTCTTCATGCGCAGTGGTCAACGCGGCACTCTCTAGCTGCCAAGAGCACTTTTTACTGTGCGCACCTAACCAGAGCGACGGGAGGAGCACATTTCAGAAAACGTGCTCAGCTCGTCGAGAGAATGCGATTTGAGCAATAAAATAAAAAATGCACCTAAAACCTAAACCAAACGTTGCAGGTGCTTATTTCTTCGTGCGCAGTGGTCAACGCGGCACTCTGTAGCTGCCAGGAGCACTTTTTACTACGCGCACCCAACCAGAGCGACGGGAGGAGCACATTTCAGAAAACGTGCTCAGCTCGTCGAGAGAATGCGATTTAAGCAATAAAATAAAAAAATGCACCTAAAACCTAAACCAAACGTTGCAGATGCTTATTTCTTCGTGCGCAGTGGTCAACGCGGTACTCCCTAGCTGCCAGGAGCACTTTTTACTGTGCGCACCCAACCAGAGTGACGGGAGGAGCACATTTCAGAAAACGTGCTCAGCTCGTCGAGAAAATGCGATTTAAGCAATAAAATTAAAAATGCACCTAAAACCTAAACCAAACGTTGCAGGTGCTTATTTCTTCATGCGCAGTGGTCCACGCGGCACTCTCTAGCTGCCAAGAGCACTTTTTACTGTGCGCACCCAACCAGAGTGACGGGAGGAGCACATTTCAGAAAACGTGCTCAGCTCGTCGAGAAAATGCGATTTAAGCAATAAAATTAAAAATGCACCTAAAACCTAAACCAAACGTTGCAGGTGCTTATTTCTTCATGCGCAGTGGTCAACGCGGCACTCTCTAGCTGCCAAGAGCACTTTTTACTGTGCGCACCTAACCAGAGTGACGGGAGGAGCACATTTCAGAAAACGTGCTCAGCTCGTCGAGAAAATGCGATTTAAGCAATAAGATTAAAAATGCACCTAAAACCTAAACCAAACGTTGCAGGTGCTTATTTCTTCATGCGCAGTGGTCAACGCGGCACTCTCTAGCTGCCAGGAGCACTTTTTACTATGCGCGCCCAACCAGAGCAACGGGAGGAGCACATTTCAGAAAACGTGCTCAGCTCGTCGAGAGAATGCGATTTAAGCAATAAAATAAAAAATGCACCTAAAACCTAAACCAAACGTTGCAGGTGCTTATTTCTTCGTGCGCAGTGGTCAACGCGGCACTCCCTAGCTGCCAGGAGCACTTTTTACTGTGCGCACAAAACCAGAGTGACGGGAGGACACATTTCAGAAAACGTGCTCAGCTCGTCGAGAAAATGCGATTTAAGCAATAAAATTAAAAATGCACCTAAAACCTAAACCAAACGTTGCAGGTGCTTATTTCTTCATGCGCAGTGGTCAACGCGGCACTCTTTAGCTGCCAGGAGCACTTTTTACTACGCGCGCCCAACCAGAGCGACGGGAGGAGCACATTTCAGAAAACGTGCTCAGCTCGTCGAGAAAATGCGATTTAAGCAATAAAATTAAAAATGCACCTAAAACCTAAACCAAACGTTGCAGGTGCTTATTTCTTCATGCGCAGTGGTCAACGCGGCACTCTCTAGCTGCCAAGAGCACTTTTTACTGTGCGCACCCAACCAGAGTGACGGGAGGAGCACATTTCAGAAAACGTGCTCAGCTCGTCGAGAAAATGCGATTTAAGCAATAAGATTAAAAATGCACCTAAAACCTAAACCAAACGTTGCAGGTGCTTATTTCTTCATGCGCAGTGGTCAACACGGCACTCTCTAGCTGCCAGGAGCACTTTTTACTGTGTGCACCCAACCAGAGTGACGGGAGGAGCACATTTCAGAAAACGTGCTCAGCTCGTCAAGAAAATGCGATTTAAGCAATAAAATTAAAAATCCACCTAAAACCTAAACCAAACGTTGCAGGTGCTTATTTCTTCATGCGCAGTGGTCAACGCGGCACTCTCTAGCTGCCAAGAGCACTTTTTACTGTGCGCACCCAACCAGAGTGACGGGAGGAGCACATTTCAGAAAACGTGCTCAGCTCGTCGAGAAAATGCGATTTAAGCAATAAGATTAAAAATGCACCTAAAACCTAAACCGAACGTTGCAGGTGCTTATTTCTTCATGCGCAGTGGTCAACGCGGCACTCTCTAGCTGCCAGGAGCACTTTTTACTACGCGCACCCAACCAGAGCGACGGGAGGAGCACATTTCAGAAAACGTGCTCAGCTCGTCGAGAGAATGTGATTTAAGCAATAAAATAAAAAATGCACCTAAAACCTAAACCAAACGTTGCGGGTGCTTATTTCTTCGTGCGCAGTGGTCAACGCGGAACTCCCTAGCTGCCAGGAGCTCTTTTTACTGTGCGCACCCAACCAGAGCGACGGGAGGAGCACATTTCAGAAAACGTGCTCAGCTCGTCGAGAAAATGCGATTTAAGCAATAAAATTAAAAATGCACCTAAAACCTAAACCAAACGTTGCAGGTGCTTATTTCTTCATGCGCAGTGGTCAACGCGGCACTCTCTAGCTGCCAGGAGCACTTTTTACTACGCGCACCCAACCAGAGCGACGGGAGGAGCACATTTCAGAAAACGTGCTCAGCTCCTCGAGAAAATGCGATTCAAGCAATAAAATTAAAAATGCACCTAAAACCTAAACCAAACGTTGCAGGTTCTTATTTCTTCTTGCGCAGTGGTCAACGCGGCACTCTCTAGCTGCCAGGAGCACTTTTTACTATGCGTGCCCAACCAGAGCGACGGGAGGAGCACATTTCAGAAAACGTGCTCAGCTCGTCGAGAAAATGCGATTTAAGCAATAAAATTAAAAATGCACCTAAAACCTAAACCAAACGTTGCAGGTGCTTATTTCTTAATGCGCAGTGGTCAACGCGGCACTCCCGAGCTGCCAAGAGCACTTTTTACTGTGCGCACCCAACCAGAGCGACGGGAGGAGCACATTTCAGAAAACGTGCTCAGCTCGTCGAGAGAATGCGATTTAAGCAATAAAATTAAAAATGCACCTAAAACCTAAACCAAACGTTGCAGGTGCTTATTTCTTCGTGCGCAGTGGTCAACGCGGAACTCCCTAGCTGCCAGGAGCTCTTTTTACTGTGCGCACCCAACCAGAGCGACAGGAGGAGCACATTTCAAAAAACGTGCTCAGCTCGTCGAGAAAATGCGATTTAAGCAATAAAATTAAAAATGCAGCTAAAACCTAAACCAAACGTTGCAGGTGCTTATTTCTTCGTGCGCAGTGCTCAACGCAGCACTCCCTAGCTGCCAGGAGCACTTTTTACTGTGCGCACCCAACCAGAGTGACGGGAGGAGCACATTTCAGAAAACGTGCTCAGCTCGTCGAGAAAATGCGATTTAAGCAATAAAATTAAAAATGCACCCAAAACCTAAACCAAACGTTGCAGGTGCTTATTTCTTTGTGCGCAGTGGTCAACGCGGCACTCTCTAGCTGCCAAGAGCACTTTTTACTATGCGCACCAAACCAGAGTGACGGGAGGAGCACATTTCAGAAAACGTGCTCAGCTCGTCGAGAAAATGCGATTTAAGCAATAAAATTAAAAATGCTCCTAAAACCTAAATCAAACGTTGCAGGTGCTTATTTCTTCATGCGCAGTGGTCAACGCGGCACTCTCTAGCTGCCAGGAGCACTTTTTACTACGCGCACCCAACCAGAGCGACGGGAGGAGCACATTTTAGAAAACGTGCTCAGCTCGTCGAGAGAATGCGATTTAAGCAATAAATTTAAAAATGCACCTAAAACCTAAACCAAACGTTGCAGGTGCTTATTTCTTCGTGCGCAGTGGTCAACGCGGCACTCCATAGCTGCCAGGAGCTTTTTTTACTGTGCGCACCCAACCAGAGCGACGGGAGGAGCACATTTCAGAAAACGTGCTCAGCTCGTCGAGAAAATGCGATTTAAGCAATAAAATAAAAAATGCACCTAAAACCTAAACCAAACGTTGCAGGTGCTTATTTCTTCATGCGCAGTGGTCAACGCGGCACTCCCGAGCTGCCAAGAGCACTTTTTACTGTGCGCACCCAACCAGAGCGACGGGAGGAGCACATTTCAGAAAACTTGCTCAGCTCGTCGAGAGAATGCGATTCAAGCAATAAAATTAAAAATGCACCTAAAACCTAAACCAAACGTTGCAGGTGCTTATTTCTTCGTGCGCAGTGGTCAACGCGGAACTCCCTAGCTGCCAGGAGCTCTTTTTACTGTGCGCACCCAACCAGAGCGACGGGAGGAGCACATTTCAGAAAACGTGCTCAGCTCGTCGAGAAAATGCGATTTAAGCAATAAAATTAAAAATGCAGCTAAAACCTAAACCAAACGTTGCAGGTGCTTATTTCTTCATGCGCAGTGGTCAACGCGGCACTCTCTAGCTGCCAAGAGCACTTTTTACTGTGCGCACCCAACCAGAGTGACGGGAGGAGCACATTTCAGAAAACGTGCTCAGCTCGTCGAGAAAATGCGATTTAAGCAATAAGATTAAAAATGCACCTAAAACTTAAACCAAACGTTGCAGGTGCTTATTTCTTCATGCGCAGTGGTCAACGCGGCACTCTCTAGCTGCCAAGAGCACTTTTTACTACGCGCACCCAACCAGAGTGACGGGAGGAGCACATTTCAGAAAACGTGCTCAGCTCGTCGAGAAAGTGCGATTTAAGCAATAAAATTAAAAATGCACCTAAAACCTAAACCAAACGTTGCAGGTGCTTATTTCTTCGTGCGCAGTGGTCAACGCAGAACTCCCTAGCTGCCAGGAGCTATTTTTACTGTGCGCACCCAACCAGAGCGACGGGAGGAGCACATTTCAGAAAACGTGCTCAGCTCGTCGAGAAAATGCGATTTAAGCAATAAAATTAAAAATGCACCTAAAACCTAAACCAAACGTTGCAGGTGCTTATTTCTTCGTGAGCAGTGCTCAACGCGGCACTCCCTAGCTGCCATGAGCACTTTTTACTGTGCGCACCCAACCAGAGTGACGGGAGGAGCACATTTCAAAAAACGTGCTCAGCTCGTCGAGAAAATGCGATTTAAGCAATAAAATTAAAAATGCACCTAAAACCTAAACCAAACGTTGCAGGTGCTTATTTCTTCATGCGCAGTGGTCAACGCGGCACTCTGTAGCTGCCAAGAGCACTTTTTACTGTGCGCACCCAACCAGAGTGACGGGAGGAGCACATTTCAGAAAACGTGCTCAGCTCGTCGAGAAAATGCGATTTAAGCAATAAAATTAAAAATGCACCTAAAACCTAAACCAAACGTTGCAGGTGCCTATTTCTTCATGTGCAGTGGTCAACGTGGCACTCTCTAGCTGCCAGGAGCACTTTTTACTATGCGCGCACAACCAGAGCGACGGGAGGAGCACATTTCAGAAAACGTGCTCAGCTCGTCGAGAAAATGCGATTTAAGCAATAAAATTTAAAATGCACCTAAAACCTAAACCAAACGTTGCAGGTGCTTATTACTTTGTGCGCAGTGGTCAACGCGGCACTCTTTACCTGCCAAGAGCACTTTTTACTATGCGCACCCAACCAGAGTGACGGGAGGAGCACATTTCAGAAAACGTGTTCAGCTCGTCGAGAAAATGCGATTTAAGCAATAAAATTAAAAATGCACCTAAAACCTAAACCAAACGTTGCAGGTGGTTATTTCTTCATGCGCAGTTGTCAACGCGGCACTCTCTAGCTGCCAGGAGCACTTTTTACTACGTGCACCCAACCAGAGCGACGGGAGGAGCACATTTCAGAAAACGTGCTCAGCTCGTCAAGAGAATGCGATTTAAGCAATGAAATTAAAAATGCACCTAAAACCTAAACCAAACGTTGCAGGTGCTTATTTCTTCGTGTGCAGTGGTCAACGCGGCACTCCCTAGCTGCCAGGAGCTCTTTTTACTGTGCGCACCCATCCAGAGCGACGGGAGGAGCACATTTCATAAAACGTGCTCAGCTTGTCGAGAAAATGCGATTTAAGCAATAACATTAAAAATGCACCTAAAACCTAAACCAAACGTTGCAGGTGCTTATTTCTTCATGCGCAGTGGTCAACGCGGATCTCTCGCGCTGCCAGGAGCACTTTTTACTATGCGCGCCCAACCAGAGCGACGGGAGGAGCACATTTCAGAAAACGTGCTCAGCTCGTTGAGAAAATGCGATTTAAGCAATAAAATTAAAAATGCACCTAAAACCTAAACCAAACGTTGCAGGTGGTTATTTCTTCATGTGCAGTGGTCAACGCGGCACTTCCGAGCTGCCAAGAGCACTTTTTACTGTGCGCACCCAACCAGAGCGACGGGAGGAGCACATTTCAGAAAACGTGCTCAGCTCGTCGAGAGAATGCGATTTAAGCAATAATATAAAAAATGCACCTAAAACCTAAACAAAACGTTGCAGGTGCTTATTTCTTTGTGCGCAGTGGTCAACACGGCACTCTCTAGCTGCCAAGAGTACTTTTTACTATGCGCACCCAACCAGAGTGACGGGATGAGCACATTTCAGAAAACGTGCTCAGTTCGTCGAGAAAATGCGATTTAAGCTATGAAATTAAAAATGCACCTAAAACCTAAACCAAACGTTGCAGGTGCTTATTTCTTAATGCGCAGTGGTCAACGCGGCACTCCCTAGCTGCCAAGAGCACTTTTTACTGTGCGCACCCAACCAGAGAGACGGGAGGAGCACATTTCAGAAAACGTGCTCAGCTCGTCGAGAAAATGCGATTCAAGCAATAAAATTAAAAATGCACCTAAAACCTAAACCAAACGTTGCAGGTGCTTATTTCTTCATGCGCAGTGGTCAACGCGGCACTCTCTAGCTGCCAGGAGGACTTTTTACTACGCGCACCCAACCAGAGCGACGGGAGGAGCACATTTCAGAAAACGCGCTCAGCTCGTCGAGAGAATGCGATTTAAGCAATAAAATTAAAAATTGTCATGTAACATGGGGGCAGAGATGGTGCAAATGGTAGAATATGGATTGTTCACATGAATAAATTGGCAGAGCTGAAATTCCAAATTTGTCCAAAAGATGGCGCCAGACCAAAACGTAAGACCAAAAGAGGAGCCAATAAGCTAAACATGGTAAAATAGAAATAAAAAGAGTAGCACGGTGTCAGAGTGTGAGTCACGCATAGAAGCACAAATGTGATTTTTATTTTTGATTCTTTTGCTTGGCTAAAAATGTATTCTGTAACCGCTTTAAGCAATATTATTTGTCAATTCGATCAAGAGACCCGTCACTATGAGAATAGTGGCGTGACATAAATTGTTTGGAGAAGCACAAATGTGATTTTTATTTTTGATTTCTTTGCTTGGCTAAAAATGTATACTGTAACCGCTTTAAGCAATATTATTTGTCAATTCGATCAAGAGACCCGTCACTATGAGAATAGTGGCGTGACATAAATTGTTTGGAGAAGCACAAATGTGATTTTTATTTTTGATTTCTTTGCTTGGCTAAAAATGTATACTGTAACCGCTTTAAGCAATATTATTTGTCAATTCGATCAAGAGACCCGTCACTATGAGAATAGTGGCGTGACATAAATTGTTTAGAAAAGTAGGTCAAGGGTTTGGATTTTTATTTTAGAGTGAATTGAAGCGTAACTTTAAAAAGTTATTTTTATGTAGGAGAAAGAGAAGAAAAGGGGAAGTGAAAGGTTTTGCCACTAGCTGTGCATTTGGTGGAAAGTACTGCGTGGTCAGGGCGGAAACAGCTGCTGAAGGCCACAGATAACCAAGCGTGGGGAAACTGGCCAGTTCCCTCTATAGGCGTGAGAAAGCTGGCCAGTCCCTCTATAGGCGTGAGAAAGCTGGCCAGTCCCTTCTATAGGCGTGGAAAAACTGGGCAGTCTTACCCTATAGGGAAAGTACAGGAGAAAAGAGAGGGGAGGGGGGGGACCGAGAGGTCTATAAAAGGTCCTGCAGAAACAGCTTCAGGGCTCTTTCCCCCAAAAGAGCGCTTATACGTGAAGAGGCCCGGAGGAGTTTCAAGATTTTTTTCCAAAGTCCCGAAGATCTTTGTGTGAGACGCAGGATCACTGGACTGAAATTAACTTGGATTTACTCCCAAAAATTGGACTGGACAACTTTATAAAGAGAGATAGGTGAGAGGGATTTCCATATTTTATGTATTTTAGCGAGAGGGGGGAATAGTCATCGGGCCGCCGGTTCCCTCGTGGCCAGCCTGTTTCCCTAATTCGGATTTTAGAAGCAAGATCGAACTGATCACTCGACTTTGCTTCCACCAAAAATAGCACGTAGCTGGTATTTACCTCTTCCCTTTTTTATGAACTGTGTTTTGCAATCGAATTGTTCTGGGATTTAATGATTTTATTAACACGGGTATCAGTGAGTGAAATTGTTCAGTTTCTGGAGTAATTGAGATTTGTAATTCTATTCCATGTTTTTTTTCAATAAATGTGTTTTGTATATTACTTACTTCGTTGTGCGCGGATTTGTACTGAATATGCAACCGAAGGCTCAGGCCCGCTTGCCCTTTTTTTTGACGGGCCGCGTAAAAAGGAACTTTGAACAAGTTAGAGACTTAAATAACTTCCGTAGTTATTTGAGCCACGAGTGAATTTCGATCCGTTCGAAAGTTATTTCGTCTGAATAAATTAAAGGAAGTGTTTAAATCAGATTATTGGGTTGTGTAGAATGGAAAGTTATTTAACTATTTGAAAGGCTCAGGCCCGCTTCCCCTTTTTGACGGGCCGCGTAAAAAGTAACTCTGAGCAAGTTAGAGAATTAAAAAACTTTTGTAAATATTTAACGGAAGAGTTGATTTCGTTAAAAGTGAATTCGGTTGAGAAATTACTTCCTCTAAATAACATAACGACGACGATTGAAATAAATCAGTGAAGTTGGCGGAGGATAAAAGTATTTCAACTGTCCGTCGGGCGCGGCCCAGTTCCCCTTTTTGTCGGGCCGCGTCAAAAGCTAAATGGGACACGATCAAAAAGTAGACTTGCCTTCCAAATTAATTATTGGGCAAATTTAAATAGAGCACGACATTTTTATTCGGTTTAAGAAAGTTGCTATTCTTTTTGAAGCAATTAAGTGGGGTGAAGAACTCCGACGGTCAAGTGCTAGATCTACGTATAGGAAGTTAGAATTAATCATATAAAGTGCATTAATTTTCTTCTTAAATGCTATTATTGTCACACTTTTATTAATTCGATTCTCTTTCGAATGAAAAAGTTGGTCGGCTCGCTGCATGAGCGACCAAGTGGAACGGACCCATATCAACATTTACTTCGGCAAAAAATAGTGCTTGGGTGCGCTATACAAACGAATCCCTGAGGTCTTAACAAAGACATCTAAAAAAATATCCGTAACAAAATAAGAACTTCAAACACTAGCGGGGAGCCATCAATACGATGCGGTCACTTCGAAGTCTTGCCTCGAATTGAGTTACTCGGCTCGAGCTTCGGGTGACTTGAGAGGGATTGGCGTCGTACAGAAATTAGATTGATTCCGGTGGAGTTAATTTAACTCGGGTGGTTAGATTACGGACGAATCTCCGAACCCGGCTAAAACAAACCCGTTAACGGGAAGCCGGGGGCACCTTAATGCAAGAGGTGCGTTTGACATTTTGGCGCCCAACGAGTAGGAGGGGGGTTGTGATTAAAAGTTTAGAAAAAATAAAAATAAGAAAATAGAAGAACATTTTTTTTTTTTTTTTTTTGCTCACAGCTCCAAAACGAACCTGTGTGGAGTTTTCCAGTTTTTTCTTCCCAGAAGCTGTTTTAATTCCACTCACTGATACAAATAAATGTCAGAACGGCCTTGAGTGACATAAGTACAGTCTCTTTAAGGAATAGAGTTTCCTAGAAAAGAACCTTGATAGCACGGGAGGATTAGAACTGTATTGTGTCATAGTAAACGGTGACCGTAGCCCCTCAGCACATTACTTTAGGCATGAGTAAGGAGGAGTTCCTCCACAGCTTGTACTTGTATGGGGTGCTGAAAGTAATGTTTGTAGTATACGCAGAGTATGCGGCAGAACTTGCAAAAGAAAGAGGGGCCGGTACATGGGCACGGATATTGGGTATAAATACAGAAGATGAACCAGTTGACGAGGAGCCTGCGAATGTTTTAGATTTCATGCCAAAACCAAAGCCGAGGAGGAGTCAGACAATTAGGAGACCGACAGAAGAGAGGGCTTTTTATTTTGAAAGATAAAAAAGAAAGAAAAGAAGGCTTCTCTCCCCTCTTCTTTTTCCCTTTTTCCTTCTTAATTTCATTATATAATATATACTAATTTCCCCCTTACAAGATTTTTGTTGCTGAATTCCTTTTGTGGATTACAAATTTTTTGTTCCGAGACACATTGTGGATTACAAAATTTTTTTTTTTGTTCCTGGACACACTGTGGGTTACAAGATTTTTGTTGCTGAATTCCTTTTGTGGATTACAAATTTTTTGTTCCAAGACACACTGTGGATTACAAGATTTTTGTTGCTGAATTCCTTTTGTGGATTACAAATTTTTTGTTCCGAGACACATTGTGGATTACAAAATTTTTTTTTGTTCCTGGACACACTGTGGATTACAAGATTTTTGTTGCTGAATTCCTTTTGTGGATTACAAAAATTTTTTTTTTTTTTGTTCCTGGACACACTGTGGATTACAAAATTTTTTTTTTTGTTCTTGGACACACTGTGGATTACAAGATTTTTGTTGCTGAATTCCTTTTGTGGATTACAATTTTTTTTTTTTTTTTGTTCCTGGACACACTGTGGATTACAAGATTTTTGTTGCTGAATTCCTTTTGTGGATTACAAAAATTTTTTGTTCCCGGACGCATCAAAGGATTACGGACTTCTGCCCGCTGAACTCACAGATGGATTTTCCCTCTTTCCGCCCTTTCCCTTTTTCCGCTTGTTGAGGACTACAATTGAAGCTCACCAGGGATAGTAAACGACCAAGATGATTCTTCTAAGGCTTGTATGGTTCATGATTCTTAACTGTTGGCGACCCTCTGTGACTTACAGGTTCCCAAGAATTGTAGGGCTGAGTGGTTTAGGACTGATGATTAGTCGTCAGTTCCTGTTCGCTACAATAACGTTTGAATTACAATTTGCTTTTGAGTATACCCTTGTTAGGATTTCCTGCCAGTAAAAGAACCTGGTGGGAAAAAAAGAAAAAGAAAAAACGTGCATCCCACCGTTGAGAGCATCAATAAGTGAGGCAAGAGTTCTCATATTGGGCGCAAAGGGCGCCGCTGAGTAACTAAGAGCTGAATCGACCCTGTTCCGAGTGCGCACGGAAAGGCTTCGAAAGGAGACAGCTCGACCCTACAACTGGAAAAACTGCTATTCATTGAAAAGATGGCTAGCAGTGGAAGAGGACTGGACCTCGAACCTGGTAATCCTATGGAAGGAACCAGAAAGGAGGGGTCTAATCCGGACCCTTTGAGACGACATGAAGAACCAGCATGTGTAATATTGTATGGAGGAGGCTTGGAGAAGTGGCCTCAAAAATGGACTGAATACATAGTGGGATCTAACCCGTCAATAGAGGCGGAATGCCTCTCGACGCGGATGAAAGAAGCCATCGAGAAAGATGGAAGATTTTTTGCCGAGCAGCCAGGAGAAGATGGACTCTCAATAATAGTGTCAGCCCACCCTGAAAGGGGCTACACTCGAAGAGAAGCACCTGACTGGTGTGAATGGGGGGCAAAAATGGTGGAGGAATGTAATATGATAAAAATAATAAGCACAAGCACAGATCTGGACTCAATAGTGAAAATGCTGACCAACGAATCTGGCATCCAGAGCGAGCTTGCAACTCCATTACCTGGAAAAGTGCAGGCAGTGCCTCGCTATTACGAGTGCCTGCAGCACCTGACAAGGATGAGAAGTATTTTGGAGAAAAAGACGAATCAACCGGTATTCTCCAGTGAAGAAGAAGAGGAAGTGCCTAACGAGGAAGAAGGGCTGGGCACGAGCAGAGACACAGAGGAGGTATGGGAGGCCAAGGACACCAGGCGCGGAGGCGCCTTTGCACCGAAGCTCAATCCCCTTATTAGAAAAGACCCCCTACCGTCTTTGCCGGAAGAATCAACCAAGAAAGTGATTGTGGGCAACGGAGTGCTGATGTGCCAGTTTGTCGGAGATATTTGGTCACTGACAGGAGACGCCCTCATTGTTTTCACCAACGACAAATTCCGTGCCTGGAACCAGACCTTTGATTCACGGCTGAGGTTGATGGCCGGTGAAAAATATATTGAGGACCTACAAGATGCAAGACGACAAATGGAACATGACCCGGAGGATCTTACCTTCATCTTCACAAGTGGGGGAAGATCAAAATACCACATGATAATACATGCCGTCGTGCAGAAGTGGAGGGCAGACCTGGACCAGCAGGACTACCTGAAGATGATGACAAAAATTCTGGAGAAAGCGGTGGATGCTGCCATCGAGAGGGGAGCCAGAAGAATAGTTACGGAAGTGAATGGCGTCAGATCTGGACGGATGTCATGGAAAATTGCAGAAACAGCAATTGCAGGGGCTTATAAGCTGCAGATAGCCACCCCGATCACAGCGGTGGAAGGGCTGGAGTTTGTGTTGGCAATATCAGCCTCTCAAAGAAGAGAGAGGGAATTAGTAGCTCTGGAAGCCACATATGACCAAGCTCTACTGGTGGCTCGGAAAGAGCAGAAAATGGAACAGCAAACACAACAGAAGGTGACAGTCCTGCCCCATCCATCGGTCAGAGTAATTCGAACCGAAGAGGAAAAAGGGGCAGCCTCAAGTTTTACCCCAGTATTGCAAGTGAGGACCGTACGGTCAAGGACACCATCCCCAACGGCAGGGGATGAGGACGAGACAGTGGCCAACGAAATCAACCCAGAGATAACTAAACCAGGGGGGCCGGATCCGGCACCAACCGAGGTCCCGGCTCCAGAGAAACCACCTCAGGAAAGAGGGAGAAGAATGGCCAGAGAGAAGAGAGTGGTTTTAAAATCAAACCGAAAAGTGGCTGGTACCTCTTACCGAGCACGCCTGACGTCTACTCCCAAAAATAGACCCTCCACGGTTCAGGGCCCACGTCAACAAATAGGATCGAGGAACACCGAAGTTGGGGCCACTGAACATGCTCATACATCCAACGAGGAAGAGGGTGATAATGATGGAGAGGGAGAAGGCAGGGAGGCGGCCACCTCAAGTGATGACGTGGTCTCCGAAGAGGAAAATCAGGCTTCGGTGATGTCGGCAGTGGGCCCTCCTGATCCTAATGACCCCCCACCGAGAGTTGTGCTAGGAGCAACCCGGAAAGGAGCCAAGAAGCAACAGCCAGTGCTAAGCATTTTCCAGGCTTCGGAAAGGCTGGCAAGGGAAGTTCAATTAGGATGGGTGGAAACCAAGGATGGAAGGAAAACCTACATCCCAGAAGTCAAACAGAAAGAATACCCTTTCCCGCCGGCCTGGTGGGAAAAAATAGAAAGAAATTTAGACGTCCCGGTGAAACTAACTTACAGGGAGGCAATGAATGTGTTAAACACACCAGCCTACCACACCCTAGTAAGTTACACAGATTTGACAAAAAATTTTAGGGAAGGCTTTGTGACCGTAATGTATGACGTATTGTTGCGGAGGATGAAGCAGGGTGTGTATGATGCCGCTCAAGCAGAACTGAGAGCGTGTGAAGATTTGGACACACACACTGTTAATCCCGCAATGTCCACACAAACCAACACAATTGGAAACTTCACCCAACAAGCTCAGCCGAGCACCACGCAACTGGGAGTGACTTATTTGGAAAATACAGGGATGCCTGGAAATGACCTGGAAAGAGAGACACGAGCCTTTAAAACTCTGAAAGGAATGGTGCGCGTAAAGTACCAAAAGGAAAGCGTCAAAGAATATTTATTGGCAACCTGGCCAGTAATTAAAGACGGTCCGGGCGGAGAGTTGTCAAAGAAGTTGTGGCTACAATATATTACAGCCGAGCCCATTGGAAGGGATGAGACAGCCCAGGAAGCCTACCAGAGGTGGGTGGATGATGAAGAAGATGACGAAGATGCACATATAACCAGAGCTAAAGAAGCATTAAAACAGGGTCTCACCTTGCTGAATGTGTGGCATAAGTTGAAGCAAGTGATAAGCCCAAACAGATACGTGCGAGTATTGAGAGCAGTAACCGAGGACAAGGACACCACTTTTGTGAAGCTGGGTGCGGAGGCAACTCTGGCACGAATCGAAGAATCCATAAAGAAATGGGACAGAGTAACAAAACACTACATGGAGAGACAAAAGCCGAATCCATCGGGCAGCACTCGCACTCGCACAGAGGATACACAAGCAGGTCGGAAACCACCACCACGGCCAACTTATGGGAAGGGGCAAAAATTTAATGATAATCAGAGACAGAACACCCAAAATAATCCCAAACCACTTTATGGTAAAGTGAACTCAACTGGTTATGTGGCAAAAGATGTGTATGACAAAATGTCACCAGAAGAAAGGAAGGCCCTGGCAGAGGCTCGCAAGGCTGCGGCCCCTGCTGGGCCCAGAAAATAAGTGAAAAGAAGGCGCGGGTCACCCTGTCAGGCGTGTACAGAGAGGGAGACAATCTCTACACTGATATTGATGGAGCTCCATATTTAGTAGATACCGGAGCCGAGGTGTCGATGACCCGCAAAGCCTTGAAAGTGATAGGACACCTAACTGTTATGATGGCAGATGGATCAGTGACCAACATGCCGATTGGAGTCTGGAAAAGAATTGTTTGGGTGAAAGGGCCCCACAATTTACTGACATTGAGAGACGCCGAAGATCTGAAAAAACCAGCACATCAGCGTCAGCCAGTAAAAGCAAGGTTGGAAAACATCAAAGCAAAAACAGTCCGAGTGGGTCCAACTAAAACCATGCCACTGAATGAGTGGTACAAACCTGTGGATGTGGATTCCGTCCGGGTCCAATTGGTCCAAAACAGCGACCTGTCTCCAGATGGGAAGCAGAAATTGACCGCTATATTGGAGAAGGCAGCTGTGGCGCATTTCAAGAACGACTGTGGTGACCTTGGATCAAAATACATCCACACAATTGAAGGAGGAGTACATCCACCGGTGAGACAATATCCCTTGAATCCCGAAGCAGTGGCTGAAATGGAAACAATCGTAAAGGAACTCCTACAGCTTGGCATCATTCGGGAAGAATCAAATCCAGTGACCAACAGCCCAATTCAGGCAGTGAAAAAACCAGAGGCGTCAGGGGGAGGATGGAGGCCAGTTATAAACTTTAAAGCTCTTAACCGCCGGACGGTGGCTAATCGAGCGAGCCTCATAAATCCCCAGGCATCCCTAAAGACTTTAAGAGTGAAGAAATACAAATCATGCATTGATTTAGCAAACGGGTTCTTTTCACTACGACTGGCCAAAACATCACAAGGAAAAACAGCATTCACGCACAAAGGGAAATCATACGTGTGGCAAAGATTGCCACAAGGATACAAAAACTCCCCAAATGTGTTTCAATCAGCGGTTTTACAAGTTCTGAGTGGTTTGGATGTTACGGTGTACATCGATGATGTGTTTGTTTCAAATGACGAAGAGGAGGAACATTTGGACTTGCTGCAGAAAGTGGTGGAACGAGTCTCCGCTGCCGGCCTCAAGCTGAATCTCAAGAAATGCCAACTAGCCCGATTCCAAGTGGATTACTTGGGATTTCAAGTGACTGAAAACCTAGGAATCTCAGAAGGATTTCGACAGAAAATCGAACAGATCTCGCCCCCGAGATCAGAAACAGAGTTGCAGCGAATACTTGGACTGTGCAATTATGTGCGGGATCATGTTCCTCACTATCAGAAGCATGCAAGGCCACTGTACAGCCGCTTGAAGAAAACTCCGGAGGGCCAAAAACCAACAAAGTGGCAGTGGTCAGACAGTGACAATCAGAACTTGAATAATTTGAAACAGGCCGTCCGAGAAGCCGTGCGGCTGGAGCCACGAAGTTTGACAGTAAGACTGGTCGCAAAGGTGCAGTGCGAAGAAAATGATGCAATGGTGTCGGTTAGCAACGAAGGTGCCGGTTTGGTGGCCTTGTGGACCTACACCCTGTCCAGCGTCGAGAAAAAATTCCCCCAGGAGGAGAAAGAACTTGCAGTGTTGGCAAGGTACTGGAGTAATTGAAAAGACCTGGCCCAAGGACAAGGTATCAAAGTCCAGACGGGAAGTAACGTGCATCGTTTTCTAAGAAAGACTACAATTGAGAGCACTAAAGCGACCAACATCCGATGGGGCAGATGGGAGGACATCCTACTAGACCCCGACTTGGAAATTGGACCAACTACAACCTCCACAAAGAAGCCGATACTCAAAAAGAGTATGGATGAAGTGAAGCCCTATGAATGGACTCTTTACACCGATGGGTCAAAAAAGGAAGGAGAGCAGAATGCCCACTGGGGTTTTATTCTGAAGCAAAATGGAGTGGAGCGTTGCCGCCACAAAGGAAAGACACCCGGCAGCGCGCAAGCAGGAGAGGCCATGGCAGTGCCGGAAGGACTGTTAGAAGCGGAAAAAAATCACGCTGGACGCGTAAGACTTATAACTGACAGTCATTATTGCGCGCAAGCTCTCAAATTCGATCTAGCCATTTGGGAAGAGAATGGCTTTGAGGGCGCGAAAGGAAAACTAGTGGCCCACTATGAAGTGTGGAAAAAAATAGCCGAGTTACGGCTAAATTTGAGTCTGGATGTGGTTCACCAGAAATCTCATGTAAAAGAAGGAGCTCATTGGAGAGGGAATAACGAAGTTGATCGATACGTCCAGGAAAGAAGAATAATAGTTGTAGGAGCAGAAAAATGGGACAAGACCCCTCGCGGAAAAGTGGTCCCAGACAAGAGCGTGAGGCAAGTCGTGTCGGCAGTGCATGAAGCACTAGGCCACGCGGGTCCACTGCCTACGCGGAAAGAGTTAGAGAAGCTGGAACTCTGGGTCCCTGACCGAATGATTCGTGCGGTTCTGCGGGATTGTAATCCGTGCAACAAATACAACGCAGGGCGAAGAGGACGACGCACGGACGGATTGACGATCAGGAGTACTGTGCCGTGGGGCTCGGTTTGTATGGACGTAGCTGGCCCCATGGGAATAAGTGGCGCAAAGGGTGAGAAATACCTTGTTGTGCTGGTTGACTCGATGTCAGGACACGTCGGGCTGAAAGCAGTAAGAAAAGCCAATGCAAACAGTGTGATCAAGACACTAGAAGACGGGTGCATGTGGCTAGGAATCCCAAGAGAGGTGAGAACAGACAATGGAACTCATTTCAAAAACGCCCAGGTGGACGAGTGGTGTCGTAGGTGGGGAATAGTCAGAGTCTATTCGCCCCCTTACACGCCACAAGCAAACGGGGTGGCTGAAAGAAGTATTGGTCTAGTCAAAACCTGGTTGGGAAAAAATGCAAACGGGAAAGAGTGGAGTACTAAACTACTTGATTTGGTTGCAGACCTGAACGGGAGGAGTAGGAGCAGCTGGCCCTCCCCGTCCGAAGAACTCAATCAACGACTCTTTGTGTCCCAGGAAGTGGGCAGAACCCAAGACGGCTCGTCCCAGAATAAAGAGAAGTGCCAGTTCAGTGTTGGACAGAAGGTGTGGATCAAGTCGAGGGACCTGAACAGCAAAACAGCTGTGAAGGCCAAGTACGACTGCTCGGACATCGTCAGTGAAGTGTTGGATAAAAACACAGTACGTTTGAGGAAGAAAGGTATCCAAGGAGTTGAACAGCTGAAGCCGTTATCGGCTGACCCAATTCAAGCCAAGAAGTAATCCAAAGAAAACATATGGCAACGGACTACAGAACAATCCCGGCCTTCGTGCGCATGGCCGCGGTCATCGTAAGAAGAACACCAAATGGGATCCAGACCGGAAGGGCCCTAAATCTGGTGAGATTGGCCAAGCGGGGTTGCACACCCGGTGGACCAGAACATTTTCACTGGACATGGGTCGACGAAGCTTGTGTCATTTGTTTGACACCCAACTTGTTGCCTACTATGTGGTCAGGAGTAGGCTTCATGATGCCACCTGTACTGACCACCGAAGTAGGAGAGCTGGAATTTGCCCAGAGAAATGAGGACAAGCTTCCAGTCAAAGTATTAGATGCCATGGTATGCCACCAGTGTCGAATTACCATCTTGGCACGAATGGTGTTTTTTTCACAGTGGGAGATCGGACCAACTACGGATGTACGGGCTCGACAAATTAGCTCGTGCACGTGTGTGTGGGACGGCGATGAGCTGAAATATTGCCTCATGTGTTTAGATCGCATGACAAGAGGAAAATTATTGAAAGTCGGAGAAGCAGAGGGATGGCAAATCACCAGGGCAATGACCCCCCTGGCGACCCTCTATCCAGTGTTGGGAGGGGCATCTTGGCCGGCGTATGATAATAATCAGGCTATGAAGAACCTTTATGCAGCCTTGGGCCATTGTTGGCCGTGGCCAGGGCCAGACGGCCAGCCTGCCCCCAACAGTTGTACAGGAAAGGCCAACGAAATGGCCTTGTTTGCTCGTGCGTCGGTCCTTTCGGCAGGGGGGAAAGCCGCCCTGGGAGACCTGCTAGAAGGACCTTGGAGGCCCATGACTTGGGCTCGGGCTATAGCCCAGTTGGTGGCGTGCAAGGACGCACCATTGGTCAAAGTGGAGGCAGCCCCTGCGGAAACAAGCCCGACCGTGAGCAACATGTACTGCTATCGAAGTGTTTTGGACACGAGTAACAAAGACTTCCAGTATGTGACGAAAAAAGGAATGTACTGTTTTGCCCCTGGGAATAAAGTCGGATCAGTCCTTATAGTGAATGAGGGTGAAGCAGCACTGGTAGGGATTACAGTGAAAATGGCAATCATTCCCTACGAAGGAATATATTCCCTGGGAATCAAATTGGAGGCCAAAAGGCTTGGCCAGCTTGCAGTCATGGGAAACATCGGGCCCCAGGTACGGGATATTCCTAGTGAACAAATACAAACAAGGGAAGAGCCAGACACAGTAGCAGCGATGGAACCTCGAGGAAAGGCCAAACAGACGGATGACCTTGACCGGTCAGAAGCAAAAGAATGGGAAGAAGATCCCGGCCAGGGCTTGGCACAGAAAAGTCCAGCTGTAGGGAACATGCTCCGGTCAGTGTTGAGGGAGGAGAATAACGTTGAAAAAGGCAGCACTGAAGTGGAAAGTCAAACCACTTCTCTCCTGCCAGGAGCCGGAGTCCAAGTGGAAATTCAACCAACTTCTCTCCCGCCAGAACCGGGAGTCCAAGTGGAAATTCAACCAACTTCTCTCCCGCCAGAACCGGGAGTCCAAGTGGAAAGTCAAACCACTTCACTCCTGCCAGAAGCAGGAGTCCAAGTGGAGAGTCAAATCACCTCTGTCCCCCCGGAAACAGAAGTCCCGGGGGAAAACCTAGTAGCATGTCCAAAGGCAGAGGGCGGTGGCGTAAGTGACCGACCCGGGAAGATTCTACTGGACTGGACCCCCTTTGATTGGACGAAGTTGTATCCGGCAAATTGCCCTACTCCTGGTTGCGACGGGAGCGGTAGCGCCCGACCAGGGGCAACTCACCACCGCTCATTTAGAGCTTGCCCGGTGTATGGGGGAAGCCTCGAGGTGTGTCCCACGCCTGGATGTGATGGAAAAGGAAACACCAGATGGGGTCCGGAGCGTCACCGCACCCTTAAGACATGTCCAGTGCTGGCAGAAATGAAGCGCAAAGCCGCCGAAACCAGGAAACAAGTCGGTAGCCAAGAGAACAACATGTCGAATGATGCGGTAGACACCAGGCCCGAGGAACCAGGACCGTCTGCATCCAATAGGCCGCTGGGAACGTTGGCTCAAAAGGCCTCCTATTATGCAGTGTGGTCCACTAAAACAGAACCCCAAAAGAAAAAAAGGGGTCGGGCCGCAGTAGAGGAACTGACTAGGCTGTGGAGCCGGCCAGATTCCAAGGGGGAGAACGACTGAAAAAAAAAAAAGAGAAGAAGGTGTACATATGTGTATATAAAAATGAGTGTGCATATAGCGGTGTATGTATACAGGTGTATATAGAAGTACTATAACAATGTATTGTTAATGGACTGTACATAACTACTAACAGAAAGAAAACCAGGAGACCGCCGGAAGAAGGGCCCAGCCAAAGAGGAGGACGGTTTCTTTGGCACAAGGGAGGAGTCAGGAAAGGAGGAGGGGCTGGAAGATCTCCTATAAAGCCAGAAGAGAAGAACCAGATCTTCATTCAGCCCGAGTGACCAACCATGAACTTCCCGCGCGGAGCAAAGAGAAGGAGAACAATGAGCCTGGAGAGTGGGGGGTCACCAATGACCCTCCCAGGCTACACGGATGATCCCGCTGGTGGCGACCTAGCGGGACCAGCGGTTGGGCTGAGCCCCGGGACCGGGGCTTCCACAGACAACGATGGAAAGAACTGGAGGAATCCGTTTTTTGTGGAGGAAGAGCAAGAGATTTATGCAAACCAGGAATGGATAGCTCTGGAGCCAATTTACGCGAATACAGTTCCCGTGAGCAGAAATCCAGAGCCGAACTTTGAAAGTCGAGGAGCAACTTTATTTGCAGACAGCGGGTATGAGATTCCCAGCGCTTCGCCTTTTTGCGACGAACCACCGAATCTACCCGACAACCCTCCAATGGATTGGAGCACAATTGGATGGAGACCATCTATTTTTCCTCAGCCGGCGATATCATGGAAGAAGACCCTGGTGACGGATTGGCTGACAGCTATAATACTTTCAGTCATTTTAACAAGCATCCTACTCAGCTTCACATTTTGGAAGAGCGCGGCCCGCTATGACCCGATGGAGATGATCAATGTCGAGTACGATGGAACGAAGCTCTTCAATCAAACCTGTTGGGCAGTGGACTTTGGAAGCGTCACCGTGAAATGGAATACATCCATAGCACCAGACATCGCTACCAGACAATATTGGACATCGGTGCTGCGACGACGAGAGAAGATGATCGCCTTGCCACTGGAACCAGGAGCAATTCCGCGCGCAGGAGACGAGGAGGAAAGACGGTTTAAGACAAAAAGGGAAATAGTGAGTGAAGTAACTCACTTTCCCGAACATTTGGGTCACGTGAATTGGACAGGGCAAATAAGAAGTAACATCAGTGCTTGTGATATGAGGTACTTCAAAGCGCCAGAAAACTTTGCTAACCTAACAATAAGCTTGATTTGCAAGAACAAACGTGAAGAGAAAATTGTTAAAAGAAATTGGATTTTGAAAATGGGCAAAGAGCATGCGGAATGGTATAGCAATGCCTCGTGTGTCCCGTTGCCCGAATCAAAAGGAGGGTATTGGGAAAAGAGTGGAAAGAGGCCGGATGAATTTTCATTCCCGGCCCCAATGAAAAACTCCACGTGCAGTGGCACTTATCCCGGATGGGAGCCGTGCTGGAGTTGTTTAGATTTGGTTTGCGAAAAAACTCAGGATTATTCAAGTAAGCGTCGCCTTAACCGGGTGCCGAGAAGTTTGTCCGACAGCCAGAAGTCAGTATTTTGGGACTGTCAAAGAGTTTTTAGTAGGTTAAATGCGTGTTACTTTAACGTGGGACAATTTTGTGAGAATAATTATCATGTGATAATGTGGGCCTTTAAATTCCAAAAAATGAAGTCCCCTGTCGCAGTGTCAACAAGGGGAGGGAGGAAGTTCAACCCAAATAAGGAACCAGTAGATTTTGAATTTTGGCTAAATAGTTCATTTCCATGGTTATGGCAGGTAGAAACACGGATTGCTGTGCCCAGCAGTTACCAGGGCAGACACCGGTTATACCCGTCAGCAAGGCACTTATGGGTTCAACGGTTACCCACTCCTGCCGATTTGTTGACGGTAACTCCGGGAGAATTTGACAAAATTGACCAATGTGTAGTGGGGAAAATTTATGCTGGATTGCATGGGAGGGATTGGACAGTTGGGAAGTCGCCAAGATGTGACCTGGATGAGATCAAGCGATCCGTCTTGGGCACCAGGTGGGTTCACAACTGTGCCAGTCTCTTAGCAAACAAAACAGTGAAAGGAATTTTACAGGCATGGTCTGAAATAAAAGTTCGAGACCCCGCCAAGACATGGTGGGGATTTAATGGGTATGAAATGAAGCAATGGGTTATACCCTGTTTAAATGTAACAACAAATTACTGGGTTCAATACCAATTTATGTCAACGGTATATTCAAAAGAGACTGATATCAAGCCCACAGGAATGTACTCCCCATATATTTATGTGAATCCTCGGCCCTGGGCGATGACTTGTAACACTGAGAAAACAAAATGTTTGATTACCTTAGCTCGTGAACAATGTGTTACACTGCCTAATTGGAAAGAATATTGTTTAGATAAATATCAAGATGAAGGATACAGGAGTGTAGAAGGAGCTTTGTGGGAGTACGTCTCGCCACAAAACAGGTGGAGGCGTCAGCCCGCTAGAAACCGGGCGCCTTGTAATACCTGGGTACAAAATGAAGGGTTGCTAAATTTAAGCGAGCCAGTGTCTATCCCCTATCGGCTGCCTGCGCTGATACAGATTGCTGAAGGGCGTGCGTTCCGAAAGAGTCTGTGTGAGGGGCGGCAGTTTATGGGTTTTGATTGGATTGGCCCCAATAGAATTTTCAATAACGGAACATGTTTCTCCCCTTCAGAGCATTGGATAAAATGTGGCCATGGAGAAAACATTCATGATTGCACTTGGTATGAGAAAATAGGGGCGGCGCTGCAGTCAGTAACAAGTGCCGCGGTTGAGGCCTTTGGTGATGTGGTCGCCGGTGCCTTGGAAGTAGTACTGGGGCCAATCTGGGCGTGGGTGCTAGTAGGGTTTGCATTGATAGGAATAGCAGCGACTCTGTGCATTGCCATAAAAGGAAGTATTAAGAAGATTTTATTCGACCCCCGCGAGAGTTAGGCAAATGACAGCCCACAAGAGGGGTGGTCGGAACGTCTTATTAAAAGGAGAAGTCGGGCGGCAGTAGGGCATTTGAGCCTGACAGCTCAGAGACCGGAACTTCAAGAGACAAAAGAGAAAAACAAAAAGGGGAACTAATAATGGCAACAAACAGCTCAAGTGGGTTTTTAAATCCAAGAGGGAGGCCAGGAGCGATGAGAGTGAGTAACGAAGTTCAATATTGGGTTTTATTTAGTATATGGACAGCCTACTGCTGTTCTGGGTCTTGGGATTTGCAACAACTCACTCGCCCCGTGATTTTGGTCATATCAATATTCAAGGTTTTGATTTTGAGATTTTTATACACAAGACACACGATGGGTTTGGGTCTTTTTGTAGTCTACATGCATGGCCGAATGTATGTTGACCCTAATACACCCAGAGGTATTGCCGAAATTGTATTGCTTATTTTGTGGAGTGTTTTGGAAGTGGTGTCAATTTTTGTTTATTATGTTGTTTTCGGGGTTGTCATATTAGAAGCAATATTAGTGATAGGAATGGCCATGTATGTTATAAAGATGGTAGCCAGACTTGACCATCATGCCCGCACCTCTGTCGCGTGGAGATGGCGTACGGCCAAACTCGTACTCTGGTGCATAGTATGGGGGTCATTGTCTGTGTTACTTTGGACCGAAGTGGTGGACCAATTGGCAATGATAACCTGGTTTTTTACATACTCTGTTTTTTTTCCCCTCCCGCCCCGAGAGGCGGGAGGGCAGCCGCAGAGAAGCCCCTCTATTGTATAGAAGAGGGGCTGGCAGAGGGGTGATTGTTTGAAGTGTAACCTGAAAAATGTTAAAATTTGTGCTTCCATGTGTTACAGACTATACACCGTATTGCGGATGCACCTAAATGCATCCTATGCGGAATGACCAATATGAAATTGGCCTGGGTGATCGGGAGATCTTATATGGGAAGCTGTTGTTATCAGACCGGCTTTAGTTTGGCTTGGCTGGTCCCTGACGGTCTGTATGTAAAAGAGGGAGAGCAGTCCAGCTTGGACCATCTCGGCTGGGAAGGATGTGCGGATTTGATGACCACCGCGACTCTGCTCGAGACAACCACAGGGCCCCTGATGGCACGTACGGTTCTCATGCATGGAGCAGGAAGAACCTACGGCACTATCTGGCCTTTGATTCACATGACCTGGCGTCAACAGAACGGCACCCGATGCGTCACTTCACATTGGCAATGTGGGCGCTGTTTGACAGTGAGCGCTCCTCATCGCTTTCTCCCGGCTGACTTTTACACGCACCCAAACGCAGGATATGGATTACACCGACCTATGGAGATGCCCAGCGAGGCCCCTGTGGGGCTTGTCCGGCCTGCGCGTCGGGGAGGAGGACGGTGTGTTGGACATTGGACCCAGGATGGGTCTTACGTCCGGTGCAGAGAGCCATGTGAGGGTTGCGAGGGGCGTCGGGATCCAGACGGCAGCCGTACGTATGGAGGGCCTGGCTACAATGATGATCCTCCCCTCGACTCACCCATCAGCCCCGTACGGCTGATAAGCCCGCTGGATGTGGATGCAGCTCCGTCTGAGTCTGAGGACGACGATGAGGCTCGAGACGGAGGACGAAGGGGGCGAGGCTGAGAATGAAGAGGCAGATGTCGAGAGTGTGGCCACAGAGGGATCAACACCACCGGAGCTGGGAGCTCTCGCCGTGGAGAACCACGCTGACGACGACAACGCGGCTGGTCGGTTGTCGCGCCTGATCAACGCCCTCGCAGAGATCGCCCGACAGGGAGACATGGCAGCGGCCTGCCCTACTTCAACGACCGCTGAGGTTGTGAATATTTCAGACGACGACGACATGGCTGAGTAGCTCTTGGGAATCAGGGATAGTTTATACCTGTTTTCAATCCAAGGGGAGGATGTCATGTAACATGGGGGCAGAGATGGTGCAAATGGTAGAATATGGATTGTTCACAGGAATAAATTGGCAGAGCTGAAATTCCAAATTTGTCCAAAAGATGGCGCCGAACCAAAACGTGAGACCAAAAGAGGAGCCAATAAGCTAAACATGGTAAAAAAGAAATAAAAAGAGTAGCACGGTGTCAGAGTGTGAGTCACGCATAGAAGCACAAATGTGATTTTTATTTTTGATTCTTTTGCTTGGCTAAAAATGTATTCTGTAACCGCTTTAAGCAATATTATTTGTCAATTCGATCAAGAGACCCGTCACTATGAGAATAGTGGCGTGACATAAATTGTTTGGAGAAGCACAAATGTGATTTTTATTTTTGATTTCTTTGCTTGGCTAAAAATGTATACTGTAACCGCTTTAAGCAATATTATTTGTCAATTCGATCAAGAGACCCGTCACTATGAGAATAGTGGCGTGACATAAATTGTTTGGAGAAGCACAAATGTGATTTTTATTTTTGATTTCTTTGCTTGGCTAAAAATGTATACTGTAACCGCTTTAAGCAATATTATTTGTCAATTCGATCAAGAGACCCGTCACTATGAGAATAGTGGCGTGACATAAATTGTTTAGAAAAGTAGGTCAAGGGTTTGGATTTTTATTTTAGAGTGAATTGAAGCGTAACTTTAAAAAGTTATTTTTATGTAGGAGAAAGAGAAGAAAAGGGGAAGTGAAAGGTTTTGCCACTAGCTGTGCATTTGGTGGAAAGTACTGCGTGGTCAGGGCGGAAACAGCTGCTGAAGGCCACAGATAACCAAGCGTGGGGAAACTGGCCAGTTCCCTCTATAGGCGTGAGAAAGCTGGCCAGTCCCTCTATAGGCGTGAGAAAGCTGGCCAGTCCCTTCTATAGGCGTGGGAAAACTGGGCAGTCTTACCCTATAGGGAAAGTACAGGAGAAAAGAGAGGGGAGGGGGGGGGACCGAGAGGTCTATAAAAGGTCCTGCAGAAACAGCTTCAGGGCTCTTTCCCCCAAAAGAGCGCTTATACGTGAAGAGGCCCGGAGGAGTTTCAAGATTTTTTTCCAAAGTCCCGAAGATCTTTGTGTGAGACGCAGGATCACTGGACTGAAATTAACTTGGATTTACTCCCAAAAATTGGACTGGACAACTTTATAAAGAGAGATAGGTGAGAGGGATTTCCATATTTTATGTATTTTAGCGAGAGGGGGGAATAGTCATCGGGCCGCCGGTTCCCTCGTGGCCAGCCTGTTTCCCTAATTCGGATTTTAGAAGCAAGATCGAACTGATCACTCGACTTTGCTTCCACCAAAAATAGCACGTAGCTGGTATTTACCTCTTCCCTTTTTTATGAACTGTGTTTTGCAATCGAATTGTTCTGGGATTTAATGATTTTATTAACACGGGTATCAGTGAGTGAAATTGTTCAGTTTCTGGAGTAATTGAGATTTGTAATTATATTCCATGTTTTTTTTCAATAAATGTGTTTTGTATATTACTTACTTCGTTGTGCGCGGATTTGTACTGAATATGCAACCGAAGGCTCAGGCCCGCTTCCCCTTTTTTTTGACGGGCCGCGTAAAAAGGAACTTTGAACAAGTTAGAGACTTAAATAACTTCCGTAGTTATTTGAGCCACGAGTGAATTTCGATCCGTTCGAAAGTTATTTCGTCTGAATAAATTAAAGGAAGTGTTTAAATCAGATTATTGGGTTGTGTAGAATGGAAAGTTATTTAACTATTTGAAAGGCTCAGGCCCGCTTCCCCTTTTTGACGGGCCGCGTAAAAAGTAACTCTGAGCAAGTTAGAGAATTAAAAAACTTTTGTAAATATTTAACGGAAGAGTTGATTTCGTTAAAAGTGAATTCGGTTGAGAAATTACTTCCTCTAAATAACATAACGACGACGATTGAAATAAATCAGTGAAGTTGGCGGAGGATAAAAGTATTTCAACTGTCCGTCGGGCGCGGCCCAGTTCCCCTTTTTGTCGGGCCGCGTCAAAAGCTAAATGGGACACGATCAAAAAGTAGACTTGCCTTCCAAATTAATTATTGGGCAAATCTAAATAGAGCACGACATTTTTATTCGGTTTAAGAAAGTTGCTATTCTTTTTGAAGCAATTAAGTGGGGTGAAGAACTCCGACGGTCAAGTGCTAGATCTACGTATAGGAAGTTAGAATTAATCATATAAAGTGAATAAATTTTCTTCTTAAATGCTATTATTGTCACACTTTTATTAATTCGATTCTCTTTCGAATGAAAAAGTTGGTCGGCTCGCTGCATGAGCGACCAAGTGGAACGGACCCATATCAACATTTACTTCGGCAAAAACTAGTGCTTGGGTGCGCTATACAAACGAATCCCTGAGGTCTTAACAAAGACATCTAAAAAAATATCCGTAACAAAATAAGAACTTCAAACACTAGCGGGGAGCCATCAATACGATGCGGTCACTTCGAAGTCTTGCCTCGAATTGAGTTACTCGGCTCGAGCTTCGGGTGACTTGAGAGGGATTGGCGTCGTACAGAAATTAGATTGATTCCGGTGGAGTTAATTTAACTCGGGTGGTTAGATTACGGACGAATCTCCGAACCCGGCTAAAACAAACCCGTTACCGGGAAGCCGGGGGCACCTTAATGCAAAAGGTGCGTTTGACAAAATGCACCTAAAACCTAAACCAAACGTTGCAGGTGCTTATTTCTTCGTGCGCAGTGGTCAACGCGGCACTCCCTAGCTGCCAGGAGCTCTTTTTACTGTGCGCACCCAACCAGAGCGACGGGAGGAGCACATTTCAGAAAACGTGCTCAGCTCGTCGAGAAAATGCGATTTAAACAATAAAATTAAAAATGCACCTAAAACCTAAACCAAACGTTGCAGGTGCTTATTTCTTCGTGCGCAGTGGTCAACGAGGCACTCCCTAGCTGCCAGGAGCACTTTTTACTGTGCGCACCCAACCAGAGTGACGGAAGGAGCACATTTCAGAAAACGTACTCAGCTCGTCGAGAAAATGCGATTTAAGCAATAAAATTAAAAATGCACCTAAAACCTAAACCAAACGTTGCAGGTGCTTATTTCTTCATGCGCAGTGGTCAACGCGGCACTCTCTAGCTGCCAGGAGCACTTTTTACTACGCGCACCCAACCAGAGCGACGGGAGGAGCACATTTCAGAAAACGTGCTCAGCTCGTCGAGAGAATGCGATTTAAGCAATAAAATAAAAAATGCACCTAAAACCTAAACCAAACGTTGCAGGTGCTTATTTCTTCGTGCGCAGTGGTCAACGCGGCACTCCCTAGCTGCCAGGAGCTCTTTTTACTGTGCGCACCCAACCAGAGTGACGGGAGGAGCACATTTCAGAAAACGTGTTCAGCTCGTCGAGAAAATGCGATTTAAGCAATAAAATTAAAAATGCACCTAAAACCTAAACCAAACGTTGCAGGTGCTTATTTCTTTGTGCGCAGTGGTCAACGCGGCACTCTTTAGCTGCCAAGAGCACTTTTTACTACGCGCACCCAACCAGAGTGACGGGAGGAGCACATTTCAGAAAACGTGCTCAGCTCGTCGAGAAAATGCGATTTAAGCAATAAAATTAAAAATGCACCTAAAACCTAAACCAAACGTTGCAGGTGCTTATTTCTTCATGCGCAGTGGTCAACGCGGCACTCTCTAGCTGCCAAGAGCACTTTTTACTGTGCGCACCCAACCAGAGTGACGGGAGGAGCACATTTCAGAAAACGTGCTCAGCTCGTCGAGAAAATGCTATTTAAGCAATAAGATTAAAAATGCACCTAAAACCTAAACCAAACGTTGCAGTTGCTTATTTCTTCGTGCGCAGTGGTGAACGCGGAACTCCCTAGCTGCCAGGAGCTCTTTTTACTGTGCGCACCCAACCAGAGCGACGGGAGGAGCCCATTTCAGAAAACGTGCTCAGCTCGTTGAGAAAATGTGATTTAAGCAATAAAATTAAAAATGCACCTAAAACCTAAACCAAACGTTGCAGGTGCTTATTTCTTCATGCGCAGTGGTCAACGCGGCACTCCCGAGCTGCCAAGAGCACTTTTTACTGTGCGCACCCAACCAGAGCGACGGGAGGAGCACATTTCAGATAACGTGCTCAGCTCGTCGAGAGAATGCGATTCAAGCAATAAAATTAAAAATGCACCTAAAACCTAAACCAAACGTTGCAGGTGCTTATTTCTTCGTGCGCAGTGGTCAACGCGGAACTCCCTAGCTGCCAGGAGCTCTTTTTACTGTGCGCACCCAAACAGAGCGACGGGAGGAGCACATTTCAGAAAACGTGCTCAGCTCGTCGAGAAAATGCGATTTAAGCAATAAAATTAAAAATGCAGCTAAAACCTAAACCAAACGTTGCAGGTGCTTATTTCTTCGTGCGTAGTGCTCAACGCGGCACTCCCTAGCTGCCAGGAGCACTTTTTACTGTGCGCACCCAACCAGAGTGACGGGAGGAGCACATTTCAGAAAACGTGCTCAGCTCGTCGAGAAAATGCGATTTAAGCAATAAAATTAAAAATGCACCTAAAACCTAAACCAAACGTTGCAGGTGCTTATTTCATCATGCGCAGTGGTCAACGCGGCACTCTCTAGCTGCCAAGAGCACTTTTTACTGTGCGCACCCAACCAGAGTGACGGGAGGAGCACATTTCAGAAAACGTGCTCAGCTCGTCGAGAAAATGCGATTTAAGCAATAAGATTAAAAATGCACCTAAAACCTAAACCAAACGTTGCAGGTGCTTATTTCTTCATGCGCAGTGGTCAACGCGGCACTCTCTAGCTGCCAGGAGCACTTTTTACTGTGCACCCAACCAGAGTGACGGGAGGAGCACATTTCAGAAAACGTGCTCAGCTCGTCGAGAAAATGCGATTTAAGCAATAAAATTAAAAATGCACCTAAAACCTAAACCAAACGTTGCAGGTGCTTATTTCTTCATGCGCAGTGGTCAACGCGGCACTCTCTAGCTGCCAAGAGCACTTTTTACTGTGCGCACCCAACCAGAGTGACGGGAGGAGCACATTTCAGAAAACGTGCTCAGCTTGTCGAGAAAATGCTATTTAAGCAATAAGATTAAAAATGCACCTAAAACCTAAACCAAACGTTGCAGGTGCTTATTTCTTCGTGCGCAGTGGTCAACGCGGAACTCCCTAGCTGCCAGGAGCTCTTTTTACTGTGCGCACCCAACCAGAGCGACGGGAGGAGCCCATTTCAGAAAACGTGCTCAGCTCGTCGAGAGAATGCGATTTAAGCAATAAAATTAAAAATGCACCTAAAACCTAAACCAAACGTTGCAGGTGCTTATTTCTTCGTGCGCAGTGGTCAACGCGGCACTCCCTAGCTGCCAGGAGCTCTTTTTACTGTGCGCACCCAACCAGAGCGACGGGAGGAGCACATTTCAGAAAACGTGCTCAGCTCGTCGAGAAAATGCGATTCAAGCAATAAAATTAAAAATGCACCTAAAACCTAAACCAAACGTTGCAGGTTCTTATTTCTTCTTGCGCAGTGGTCAACGCGGCACTCTCTAGCTGCCAGGAGCACTTTTTACTATGCGCGCCCAACCAGAGCGACGGGAGGAGCACATTTCAGAAAACGTGCTCAGCTCGTCGAGAAAATGCGATTTAAGCAATAAAATTAAAAATGCACCTAAAACCTAAACCAAACGTTGCAGGTGCTTATTTCTTAATGCGCAGTGGTCAACGCGGCACTCCCGAGCTGCCAAGAGCACTTTTTACTGTGCGCACCCAACCAGAGTGACGGGAGGAGCACATTTCAGAAAACGTGCTCAGCTCGTCGAGAAAATGCGATTTAAGCAATAAGATTAAAAATGCACCTAAAACCTAAACCAAACGTTGCAGGTGCTTATTTCTTCGTGAGCAGTGCTCAACGCGGCACTCCCTAGCTGCCAGGAGCACTTTTTACTGTGCGCACCCAACCAGTGACGGGAGGAGCACATTTCAAAAAACGTGCTCAGCTCGTCGAGAAAATGCGATTTAAGCAATAAAATTAAAAATGCACCTAAAACCTAAACCAAACGTTGCAGGTGCTTATTTCTTCATGCGCAGTGGTCAACGCGGCACTCTCTAGCTGCCAAGAGCACTTTTTACTGTGCGCACCCAACCAGAGTGACGGGAGGAGCACATTTCAGAAAACGTGCTCAGCTCGTCGAGAAAATGCGATTTAAGCAATAAAATTAAAAATGCACCTAAAACCTAAACCAAACGTTGCAGGTGCCTATTTCTTCATGTGCAGTGGTCAACGTGGCACTCTCTAGCTGCCAGGAGCACTCTTTACTATGCGCGCACAACCAGAGCGACGGGAGGAGCGCATTTCAGAAAACGTGCTCAGCTCGTCGAGAAAATGTGATTTAAGCAATAAAATTTAAAATGCACCTAAAACCTAAACCAAACGTTGCAGGTGCTTATTTCTTTGTGCGCAGTGGTCAACGCGGCACTCTTTACCTGCCAAGAGCACTTTTTACTATGCGCACCCAACCAGAGTGACGGGAGGAGCACATTTCAGAAAACGTGCTCAGCTCGTCGAGAAAATGCGATTTAAGCAATAAAATTAAAAATGCACCTAAAACCTAAACCAAACGTTGCAGGTGGTTATTTCTTCATGCGCAGTGGTCAACGCGGCACTCTCTAGCTGCCAAGAGCACTTTTTACTGTGCGCACCCAACCAGAGTGACGGGAAGAGCACATTTCAGAAAACGTGCTCAGCTCGTCGAGAAAATGCGATTTAAGCAATAAAATTAAAAATGCACCTAAAACCTAAACCAAACGTTGCAGGTGCTTATTTCTTCGTGCGCAGTGGTCAACACGGCACTCCCTAGCTGCCAGGCGCTCTTTTTACTGTGCGCACCCAACCAGAGCGACGGGAGGAGCACATTTCATAAAACGTGCTCAGCTCGTCGAGAGAATGCGATTTAAGCAATAAAATAAAAAATGCACCTAAAACCTAAACCAAACGTTGCAGGTGCTTATTTCTTCATGCGCAGTGGTCAACGCGGCACTCTCTAGCTGCCAGGAGCACTTTTTACTATGCGCGCACAACCAGAGCGACGGGAGGAGCACATTTCAGAAAACGTGCTCAGCTCGTCGAGAAAGTGCGATTTAAGCAATAAAATTAAAAATGCACCTAAAACCTAAACCAAACTTGCAGGTGCTTATTTGTTCGTGCGCAGTGGTCAACGCGGCACTCTCTAGCTGCCAAGAGAACTTTTTACTATGCACACCCAACCAGAGTGACGGGAGGAGCACATTTCAGAAAACGTGCTCAGCTCGTCGAGAAAATGCGATTTAAGCAATAAAATTAAAAATGCACCCAAAACCTAAACCAAACGTTGCAGGTGCTTATTTCTTCATGCGCAGTGGTCAACGCGGCACTCCCTAGCTGCCAGGAGCACTTTTTACTGTGCGCACCCAACCAGAGTGACGGGAGGAGCACATTTCAGAAAACGTGCTCAGCTCGTCGAGAAAATGCGATTTAAGCAATAAAATTAAAAATGCACCTAAAACCGAAACCAAATGTTGCAGGTGCTTATTTCTTCATGCGCAGTGGTCAACGCGGCACTCCCTAGCTGCCAGGAGCACTTTTTACTGTGCGCACCAGAGAGAATTATAATGCGGCAGGCTTTGATGTCTATTCATATGCAAATGAGTTAGGGGGTCATAAAATTTTATGATCTATTGATGTTAAGATTTATGACGTATTTTATTGGGGGTCATAAATTCTTTAGCGGGTTGGTGGCATCAAGATGGCGCCAGTCGTGACGGCGCCATCTTTGACTGTCGCCATTTTGGTTTGCTGGCGCCATTTTTAAGATGTGGATATGTATGGGCATGTATTTTTATGAATCAAGACAGGTGCAGCACCTGGGCTAGCTTTGCTACCAGCCCTCTGCGCTACCTTTGCTTACGGCCCGTACGTGTGAGATTGAAGGGGACCCTTTTTGTTGAGAAGGCGAAGGGGAGGGGGTGTTTGTGATTGGGTGGGGGTTTGTGACAGGGGGCAACATTATAGGTGTCAAAGTTGGCTGGAAGAGAATCACATATAATTTGAGAAACAATAGCTCAGCCAAAGTTATCTGAAAGCGAGAGACGCATGTAATTTGGTATGTAATTTGGTAAACATTGGTTTAGAGGATCAAAGGGCTTTTGTTGAGAAAATCACACTGTTACAAGTCACAAGTTATCTCTAATGTAATTTGACAAACAATAGTGGAGTCGGTATTACTGGGGCCAAGGATATGAGAAAGACCTCTTTGATGCGTCATCAACAAGCGGCCAGAGTTATCCGATTTCGCCCGATACGTGAGCTCATAGGCGTGGTCTTATCCCCGCTGAATTTAAAAGTTTGGGGAGGACGAGCATCATTTTGGAGAAGACAAGCCATCACTCTGACGAACAGAATCGAAGCGTGTCAAAAAGTTGTTTTCGAGAATGGTTAAAGGTAAGTCATTTTACTACATTTCTCACAATAATAATGACAATAATAATAATAACAAATAACAATAATAAATAATAATAATAGGTTATTTTTATAAAACAAGATGTATTGTTTATATAATATTTGCAGACAACATCGTTTTTGCCGATGTCCACGCATCTTTTGACGACGATTTTAGCGACGTTTACCTAACACAATCAGACTACGGTGAGTCAATAGCTCATCTAAGATAGTTCATATAGAGGGTATTAGTTACTGATTTTATTTTATGTTTGTATCAGATCTCGTGGCCGCGGCCACTAGAAAAAGCGTTCGGCCGACACAAGCTGCTTTCGACCGCCATATTGGAGCAGTCGAAACGACAGAGTCAGCGCGACCAGCTGTATCAGAGTCACGTGTTACTGTATAAACCAATCCGATTGCACCCCACACCAACCGACAGGAGGCAGCGACGGATTCTGAACTACTTGAGGCTCTATCTACTTACGAAGCTTTAAACCATCATCATCAAGAGTCGACAAACAAAGTTGGAGGTATTCCTTATATTTTTTCTCTCTTTATGTGCTATCATACTTGCTATTTTCGGTATTATAAAGGATTAACTTACAGGTGAACATCGTGACACGGAGCCACAGAGAGAGAGGAAGAGGAGGAAGAGGAGGGGGCACCCCTTCTACAACACCCACCACTCAAACAGCAGGGGGCCTCTCAGGTGTCGGGGTAACTGTATCTACAAAAGACGATTGCAAGGGTGTTTTAAGATTATACGTGCTCTTACAGATTTAGCCGAATCAAAATAGGTTTGTGTTGTTTCTGCTGTGTTTTGTAAAAGAAAATATAATGGATCATACAAACCTTACGTCGACGGAGTCAGATTTCTTAGCAAACATTTCTGAAATAGATTTGCCGTCATTTAGCCATCGAAGCGACACACCAGAGCTAGATTTATCAAACGTTAACAATGTGTGTACGAGTCAAATAACAGATTTGCTCAACAATGTGACCGCTGCTTTGTCAGAGGGGGAGAGACCAGACAGTCCTGTTATTCTCACTCATTTACAGGCTGCCATAGATGAATTGAACAATCGAAGCCCGAATGAAGGTGGACAGAGTCCTACACAAATCCCGTCCCAATTGCTAAACATGATAGCAGAATTAAACAACCATGCTAATGACAGCGACGGGCGTATCAGTCCTGACATTCCTATCCAGTTGCTAAACATCATCCAAAATCTAAATACACAGCCTCTGGTTGACCCGTTGACCGCTAACTCTCGCGATTCATCACCACCGGCTGCTATTGACGACGTTCGGCCGATATTTCAGCCTAACAACTGTTCTGTTATAACTGATCATGAAATAGACGTTATTGATGACAACACACCACCGTCTCAACACACGCCCCAGCAATCTAACAACGGTTCTGTATTAGCTGACCAACGCGGCGGTTCGATTGTAATCAACAGGCCGCATTTCAATAATGTAGAGGTGAGACGACCGCTAAATATACCATCGCAACAGAACATTAATGATTTTGCAACCTTCTACCTCCAGATTGAAGACAGAATAGATGATGTCTTGCAAGAGGTAGCTCGCAGGGCGCAAACAGGTGATGTAATTCAGATAGAGCTCGCGGCTGGTAACGATAGAGCTCACATCTACCAGCAAACTAGTGATATAAACTCTATTCGAGATAATGTATCAAACTTGCTTGAACGTTTAGCCCAATCAAATACAGAGCTTCTGGCTGATGAGGGCTTAGAGCTCATTGTACAAATAGTCACTCCATTGCGTGGTGGTGGTGGAATGCGTCGAAGGCTGTTGAACACTACCAACAGAGAGATTTTGAGGTTGAAAAAACGACACCTACACATACCTCGTAATAAAGACAATAATTTGTGTTTCGTTCTCTCGCTAACCTATCTGCTAAATGGCACACTGACAACAAAACAAGCCACAAGACATGCACGGCTCTTACATGAGAGTGTAGGATTGGATTGTCAAACACCTGTGAGTCTGGGCGATGTCCATAAATTTGAGAAAGTCCTCAAACGGAAAATAACTGTAATGTATCGAAAAGAGGACTGCCGCCCCATGACCTTTTTCGACACGCGTTACCCCAAAACAGATAACGACACTTTATTTGTCTTAAACCTTGAGGGCCACTATTACGGCGTGAAAGCGATTGAGGCATTTGTGGGCCACGCATTCTTCTGCAGGTATTGTTACAAAGGGCATGACAATTGGCAACAGCATCACTGTGCAGGACACTGTGGCGTTTGTCTTGATCCATGCTGTAAACAGCGAGGGTTTAAACCTATCATCTGCCCCGACTGTAACAAACCTTGTCGTAATGAGGAATGCCTTATCAAACATAAAGAGTCCCGATCAATGAACCGTGTGAGCAACTGCACTTCATACAAAAAATGCTTGGAGTGTGGTCTCCAGTATTATCTGAAAGCGGATGGTACCGGTGCTAAACATCGCTGCCCCGTTAAAAAATGCGCAGTGTGTGATGAGATCATAAATCAAGATGACGCCTTATTGAACCCCCACATGTGCTACATTCAGCCCATCAAACCTCAACCACCGTGCAAAAATGTAGTCTACTACGATTTCGAAACTTATGTAGACACAGACGGTTTACACAAACCTTTTCTCATCTGCTGCAGATCGAATAGACTGACGAAGCATTGGTACGGCACAGATTGTGTTGATGAATTTCTCAGATTTTTCCGAATGCCACGGTTTAAACAAACTACGTTTGTTGCACATAATGCGAGAGGTTTTGATTCATACATACTGATAAGGAGAATGCTCGAATTAGGTCTCAAACTCGACATTCTGATGCAAGGGAGTAAAGTTCTATCATTTGTCGATTTAGACACAAAATCACGATTCATAGACTCTCTCTCATTCTTGACGATGCCTCTAAGCGCAATGCCTAAGGCCCTAGGGTTTGAAGACAAATCAAAGGGGTACTTCCCACACAAATTCAGCTCTTTAGAGCATCTAAACTACGTCGGGTCTCACCCTGACCCCACGTACTACGGCACCGAGCGAATGTCACCCTCTCAACGATCAAAGTTTGACGAGCGGTATGCCAAAGAAGCTAGCAATGTGTTTGATTTTGCTAAACAGGCAATAGCCTACTGCGAGAATGATGTTGATCTGTTAATGCAAGGGTGTGAAAAATTCAGGAGTGAGTTTTTTGACGCCACCGGAACAGACCCATTCAATGCGGTAACAATTGCGTCGGCGTGCATGAAAGTTTTCCGAGCTAATTTTCTGACCCCTCAAACACTAGCCATTACACCATCAGACAACTATATGCGTCAGTACAAAGCTTTCTCGCACGATTCTATTCAGTACATGCAATGGATCATGCACAGTCAAAATATCCAAATTAGACACGCATTGAACGGTGGTGAAGTTAGGATAGACAACTACTTTGTAGATGGTTATTGTGAAATCGGGGGCGTAAAAATAGTGTTTGAGTATTTCGGTTGTTATCACCACGGCTGCGCAGAATGCTTCGACCTCTCTAAAATATGCCCGACAACCAAACGCCCTTTTCAGGAGAGGTTTGATAAAACACAAAAGAAAATTCAGGATCTACAGCTTAGACAGGATGTGTACCTTGTAATTATGTGGGAGCATGAATGGTTGCAAATGAAAAAGATGGACATAGAGGTGAAGGAATTCCTTAAAAAATCCAAATTTCCTGCACCGCTCAAACCGAGGCAGGCTCTTTTTGGGGGCCGAACAAACGCATTCGTTTTAAAATACACGGCAGAGCCAGACGAGCGTGTGTTGTATGTTGATGTGACATCATTGTATCCTTTCATCAACAGTACAGCCACCTACCCAATCGATCATCCAACGATTATCCACGGTGATTTTAAAGACCCTAGGTCGTATTTTGGTTTCATCAGCGCCACAGTCAACCCACCCCGTGGTTTATATTTTCCCGTTCTACCGTTCAAAACAGCTAAAGGTAAACTCGTCTTCACACTGTGCCGTACATGCGCCGAGTGTAACAACCAGCAGACGGCGTGTACACATAGTGATGAGCAAAGATCGTTGACAGGTGTTTGGACAACCCCTGAATTTGTTAAGGCACTAGATCTCGGGTACACGGTTGCGGAAATTACAGAAGTGTGGCATTACACAAGAACGAGCGACACAATTTTCCGTGATTACATGCGAACATTTCTAAAAGGTAAACAAGAATCTTCAGGTTATCCAGCTCACGTGGTCAACCAGGCTGACAGAGAAAGATACATAGAAGAGTATGCCGTTCATCAAGGTATCCAACTCGATCCTTCCAAAATTGCTGTAAACCCTGGCAAAAGACAAGTGTCAAAACTCTGTCTTAACAATCTGTGGGGAAAACTAGCGCAACGTGACAACATGGCAAACACAAAAATTGTGACAAAATCAGAGGATTTTTTTGAGCTTTTGTTTTCAGGTCTGTACAATGTGAAATTCTTCCATTTTATCAATGAGAAGCTCTCAATTGTGCAGTATTGTATCAACATAAACAATGAGATCCCCGCCTCAAAAACATCAAACGTGGCTGCAGCGTGTTTCACAACAGCCTATGCACGCTTAAAAATGTACAGCTATTTAGAAATTTTACAGAGGCGTGTCCTTTACACCGATACAGACAGCCTCGTGTACACTGTGAAGCCAGGTGAAAGTGTTCTCCCTCTAGGTGATTATCTGGGTGATTTGACAGATGAGCTTTCGAACGACAGCATTTTAGAATTTGTCTCAGCCGGTCCCAAAACATACGCTTACAAAACACGAGGATCATCTCAGACGGTCATGAAGGTGAAGGGTATCACACAAAGTCACGAATCCGGTCGCAGCATCAATCTCGATAGCATGCTCCGTTTGGTTCAACGGTACGTCGATACAGCAGGTGCAACCTCAGATGTGCTATACGCACCGCAACATAATATCGTTCGCGATAAGAGAGGGTCTCATCTCAGAAACATGTCATTTTCCAAGCGGCTTCGTGTGGTGTACGATAAAAGAAGGCTGCTAGAACGAGGCACCACTCAACCGTTTGGCTACTGATATTTCTATCTATCTATCCATACGTGTGTCTACGTGTGTGGAAATGGCTTTTAATCAGATTGAATTCGACCCCAGATTAGAACTTCCTTTCTCATCTTTAGTCGCAGGGCCTTCAGGTTGTGGGAAGACTTTCTTTGTAAAAAATGTATTGCAAAATCCTGAACATGTTCTAAGAAAAAAACCTGATAATATTGTCTGGGTTTATACAGCACATCAACCAATGTACGATGAGCTCAAAAACCTGAATAAAGACATTGTTTTTATCAAGGGGCTGCCTGAATCTTTTGATGACGAGAAGCTGTTCCCGCCACACCAGCACCATCTACTGATTCTGGATGACATCATCTTCCAAGCTTCGGATAACCCTGAAGTGGTCCGAATATTCACCCAATATAGACATTATAAAAATTTAAGCGTTATAATGCTAACGCAGAATGTATTCCATCAGGGCAAATTTAGCCGTACTATTAGTTTAAACAGTAATTATTTGATTTTGTTCAAAAACCCCCGTGATAAACAGCAGGTGAGTGTCCTGGCGAATCAAATTTCTCCCGGCAACCGGAAGTTTTTCCTGGAATGCTTTGAAGATGCTACAAGAGAGCCGCATGGGTATTTACTGGTAGATTTGACACCTTCATGCCCAGAACAATATAGACTACGTACAGGTGTACTACATAACCAGTGGCCTGTCGTTTATATACCCAAACAATAAAACGATGACGAAGCTTTTAAAAACAAACGCACCGTTACTCAAATCTCTGTTTACATCCAAACCGGCCAAACGTAAGCATTTGCTACTCAGAGGCCCTAGTAGTCTGGTGAAAGCGTTATGTGAGATTGCTCTAAATCTTCTTAAAGGACATGTACCCTTAAAATCAAAACTTTACAAGAGACTTAAAAAGCAAAAGAAAAATATCCGCTTTTTGGCTGATAAGAAAAATACTTTGAAGAAGAAAAGAGCTGTGTTAGTTCAGAAAGGTGGTTTTATATTACCGTTGCTGGCCGCTTTCGCACCTGTTCTCGGGAGTGTCATTAGCGGCTTTATGAGCAAATCATAAAAAATGAGTTTGAAAACGGCTCAGAAAATGTTCCTGATTTCACCTTATCAGTTCGAGAGGCTGAATCGACCCGCACCGACCATCCGTGATACAGCAGAGCATTCTTTGGATGAAGAGATGAAACAGGTTTTGGATAATAAAAATTTAAATCAATATGAAAAGATCAAAATTTATCAGACCTTAATGCAGCGTTACTTGGGGCTGGTCAAACAAAAAGACTCCGAGCAAATTCCTATTACGATTCGCAACGAAGCCAATGAGGAGGGAGAAAGAAAGACCGGAGATGAGACCACAATCGAGGTGACAGGTAGACGCTATGAGGATATCTTGGACGCCATAGGTCCACGTTTACGGCGTAACGCCAACTATGTGCTGAAAAAACTGTCGGCAGAAGATGTAAGCTGGACACCGTTAAGTGAATTTATTTTTAGAGGGAAAACTATCAAAGGCTCCCATATGAGCGATCTGTTGAGACATTTGTGTGCGAGTGGGAAAAAAATCAACGAGAAACCGGTAGGATGGAGTGAATTTCTCCGGACGCTAGCCCGATTAAACCTGCCGGAAACAAGCATCTCCAACCCCTTGGCTCGCGCAGATTTTAAACGTTTGAAATACGCTACAGGTGAAGATGAGGATGTTTCTTATGTGCAAGATGTTAACGTGATGAATAAGAGAAAAAGAAAAAGGACGTCGCCGATAGTAAAATGGGTTAGTTATTAGATGATACTCTATTGTTGTTAGTGAAAAAAAACACATGACTCTGTAACTCTCTTTAACAATGTTTATTGAATAAAAGAGATTTTTATAAAACATTAACACGGTTTCAGACAATGACATTTTTTAAATTTATGCAATGAACATGATGTTTGCCCGCCACACATCCGGTCTGGCCTTCGACATTTTTTGACAAACTCACTAACCATGGCGTCGTTATGGAGAGGATCCGAATTGTAATGAGTCAACACTTCGCGATAGGTGAGGCCCCGCCCACGTTGACTTAGATAATACACGCAATGTTGACCGCAGGTGTCTGTGAGCTCGTGTTGCAACTGCCCGTTCTGATAGTCGACCCGTTTAGAATGCTTCTTCAGAAATCTGTATATACTCGACGGGTAGTACGGGCTGTCCGGTGGCAGACCAAAAGGATCAAAGAATGTGGCCGAACCGTCCGATTCTAAAGTCAAAGCGAGCCAGTGCTCACCGGGTAAATGTCTTGGATGCGTGTTGACGATGTAATATTTTGGAGGCGGGTCTCTGACGTCAGCTAACTCATCCGATGCGAAAACACCTCCGAATAATGTTCTCTGCATCCGGGTCATAATCATGTCCAGTTCACGACCGTTCATAGCGTTAATAATAGTCCATCAATACTTCCCTCTTAGCATTAATTTCGATAAGCGAATCGTATGCAGCATATACGATAAGGGTCGCGGTATGTGGTAATGGGGTTCTGAAGCGCAAATCGAGTCTTAGGACCCCGTTATTCACAGGTGACAAAGCCCCGGAATCATCTACCTGACTTAAATTGAAAACAAAAAGTGAGTAGCCCTGACTAAAATCCTGTTGATCGATACAAAGAGGTAGGTCTTTCAGAAAACGCCCTGTTGCTGTGTATAAATTATGAAATTCACGTGTACATATCCCAGCTTCGAAATTGGGCTGAAAAGCTTTGGCAGGTATTTGTCGACCTTCGTGGCTGAGAGCTAAATACTCTATGTTATAATGCAAAAAATTAAACGGGTTTAAATCTCTCCGGCCCATGAAACTGTTGTGGTTTACGAGCGCTATTACAATTTGCTTGGGGATGTGGCCGAGGAATAGATTATCCTGATGACAAATTCGTGAGTTTTGTGGTATACTGAAGGTCTTCATATTGATTCTGGTCAACGGATAAAGGGCGTTACCTTTCTGTAAAGCGGCGGCGTGACCTATCGCCACAGCCGGTGAAATTGATACTTTTTTCACAAATAACGATGCTCCTAGTATTTTGAGACACGAATCACTGTCTGGAGCGCTCATGAGACAGAAATCATCAGAAGCTCTAGTTAACTTTAGACGTAGATCCACATTATTCAATAGATGGCGTTCGGAAAAGAAAATATCTCCATGAAGCGGCCCCGTGAGATGAAATTCACGTGAGCCGGCAATCTGCTGTGCGCGCCGCACAAAACCAGCGTTAGCCACGCCCTCTTCAAAAGAAATAGAGTCCATACGCCCCCTAGTGTCCTTAGCGAACATTCCTGCTGTGAATTGTGACTCCAAAGAATCATTTGAAAAGTTTAACAGCAGCTCGATGATGGATCTGTATGCGTGTGTAGCACTAGATTGCGAGATTAACCGCCCACCCAATGAAATATCTAATTGACTAAAAATTGTGTTTATAGGGAAATTCACGATGCCGACTTGCTCCTGCGGTGGAATATTTGTCCCATCCCTACGCGTCACCTTTGCACGGAGATGTAGTAAAGTGTCGGATAAATCTAAATATTTTGAGCCGTCCCCGGGGATAAAGAACTCTATAGGCCCCTGATCCACAATTGCTGACAATGGCTGGAATTCGACATATGAGCTATCTTCTATGGAGAATTGGGTCAAGGGAGCCGTAAAAAGGTCCAGACTTGATAAAGTCGCCTCGTGGCTCTTGAAATGTAGAAGGGCCATTTTTTAAGAGAAAATATCTGTCTTGTGTCTTCTCCGCTTTTTTTTAAGGACTGGTCTGAGACCGGTGGAGCGTCTTTTCCTTTTAACGGTCCTCTTTCTCCGCCCCCCAGGGTGGATCGTCCGACGTGACAATACAGCAAGCCCGGAACCTTCTTGCTCGGGGCCTTGTTTCTGGTGGATTCTTTGAATGACGCGCCCCGCTACATCCGTTGCTATGTTTTTAGCGGCGGCTTGGAGATGTGGCTTCGCCAAGTTAAACCCGTTTTTAAACAAAGGCATCACGAAACGAAATAATTTTGCAAAAATAGATCCAATTCCACGTCCGTACTGAACCGGTGCGCCCGCGTAACCTTGAAACGAGCCCCCCACTTGTGTTTCGTAATAATCAACAAACCGGTACAAATCAGGATGCATTGACGATGACGTCATTTTTTTTTTTTTTTTTTTTCTTTTTTTTTTATTTCGATCTAAAATGCAGAGTGAGAATAACCTTCCCGTATTCGAAATCTAACGGGTTGTTCTGGTCTGATCGCAGGTAAACCGAAATGGTTTCAATATGGCTTCTGCACACATCTAAATAGTAAACCGGATTAAAAGTTCTGTTTACAACTTCACCAAAGTTACCCTCTAGAGGCAGAGTTCGAAGCATTGGGGCGTACGCGTCACCAACTGTCTGATGGTGGATGATGTCTGTGTAGATGAACATAAAATATGATCCGGCTCTTATATCGGCAGGATGTTGTGCGTTGACGCCTTCCGGTTTAAGTGACAGCCAATTCTCAGGATTTATTCCGACAATATACGCCAGGGGGCTCTTGAACATAATTCTCAATCCTTCTTCGCCCGAAAACATGAATCTCTGTTTATGCTGATCAAATCGGACGTCAATCTTTTTGTTACTCGCTTTAGTTAATAGAGTTTGAATGGCTAAAGCTAACGAGTCATAATTTTGATAAACACCTCCCCTTGTTTTGAGCATATGTCGAATTTCTGAGTCGTCTTGGAATGTATCACCTCTAGGGGGCGGATTTTTAGGTTGTTTTAGATAAAAGTTCCGTTTTTTCTCAGGGATGGTTGGGATTGTGTTTATGTACGAAATCTCGCACAACCCGACCTCCCACGAGCCTTTTAAATCAATATGTTGAGCCAGCTCCGTTTTAAATTCTGTGAGCGTGTTTGCACTAAAAAGATGTACACTTGCGTTTGAGGCTAATGTGACGTAGAATTCTCTCTGGTGGTCACCCATCTTGTAATTTCCACAGAATGGCCGTTTTAGAGATCGTCAGATGTTTTTAATACTCTTTGTGGGTACCCAACTGTCGAATTTGGATGGCCAGCCCACCCAGTGGACGAGGGACTCGCGTTTACCTGACACGGTGCGTGATTTAAGAATTTTCTGTATGCGAAAAATTTTATTTTTTTTTATTTGCACTTTTTGTAATTCAGCCTTGTAGAAACTCCCTTCTACAGGCATACCATCCAAGTCTGATATTTTATAGACGGGAGGAACGCGGTGGAGACGCTGTCTTATTCTGAAAATTTCATCCGTGTAACTTTGTAAATAACCTTTTTCAAAATTCCCTTTTATTTTGGAAATTCGCACAGTGTCGCCCGGTGTGAACCGGAACTTGTTCTCCCGTCGGAAAGGATTTCGCGCGTAGAGGTTAGTGAAAACGATATTCTTATTCTCCTCGTTTACAGCGTTAGGTGCCATTTTTATACTGCTGTGAAAACTGTCGTTATAACTGACAATAAAATCCTGAATTACATCCACGTATCTGTGTGTGTTCTTAGCAGTGAAATACCTCCACATGCGGGTTTTTAATGTTTTGTTGAATCTTTCGACCGTCTGCGCTTTAGTGTCTGAGACGGTGGAAAAATGTGTAATATCGTGCTTTCTCATTAATTTCTGGAAATGTTTGTTAAAAAACTCCGTCCCTTTATCTGTTTGAAGGCGTAATGGTGAACCGCTAACTGCTAGGATATCTTCAAATGCTTCGCTAACGTGGGTACCTGTTTTTGCTTTCAAAACGTGTACATACGCGCGTTTCGAAAATATATCGATTACGGTTAGTAAATATTTATAACCATCGTTGTAGCGCGCAAGTGATTGCAAATCGCATAAATCTGCCTGGAACTGTCTCATAGGCCCTCGAACAAAAACTTTATTTCTAGGAAAAGTTATTCTGGCTGGTCTGTGTAAAGTGTATGCGTCCTGATCGGATAAAAAAGCTTTTACTTTTTTAATGTTGGTGTTTTTACAGCTATCCACCGCCCCTCTATGCAGGCGTCTCTTTCCCCCAAAACTAGCTGGATTCTTAGCACAAAAATAGAGTTTGTGAAGACACCTGTCGCCACCCATTGTTAGATCAGTTCTGGCGGATAACAGATTGTGACGCTGTTAATAAAACAAACAGGTATGATATCTTGCGATTTCGAATTGAATAAACACAGAGAAACAGTCACTTTTCCGGTCACAATAGTTTATTACAGAAAAATCAAACTAGTTCTTAAAAATTAGCTGCCCCCCTCTGGCCTCACACACACTGAGCTTTTAGGCCTCGTCGGCGCAGTTAATGGAGATGAGCAATTCGGAGACCACGGCTGGAGCGTTGTCCTCGGTGAAAGTGGACACCAGCACCTCGGTTACGTCCACAAAGTCCTTATCATGCACCTTGTTTTTCGCCACCTTTATGTTACCGCGACGGTCCACCAGCGCCTTAACAAACCTTTTGAAGTTCTCGTTGGATAGGTCTTCCAGCGCGTCCAACACGAGCCCCTTTTTAGTGGGCATTATTTCAAATTTTAGCGGGGAGTTAAGTCGAGAAGTTAGTAAACGTGCGAGATGAGAGGTCCGAACGCACTGCTGCTGCTTTGGGCGGTCTCTCGCTTTCAATTTGTTTTTTTTTTTTTTTTTTTTTTTTTTTTCCCCTGTGTAGGCGTGTCTCTCGCCCTAAAACTAACAGGATTCTTAGCAACAATTATAAAGTCTCTGAAGACAACTCATGCCATTGAATAAACACAGAGAGACAGTCACTTTTTTCCAGTCACAATAGTTTATTACATAAAAAAATCAAACTAGTTCTTAAAAAACATTACTAGTAAACGGAAACACGTGTAAAACATGGTAAAAAACATCTTTCTATAAATCCTAAGGTTTAACATAACGCAGGAATGAAGATAGCATAGTTGGTGTTACTTTAAACTTTTTTAGCTGGCCCCCTGTTACATCTAAAAGTACTGTTAGGAAAGCCTTCAACCGGCTCCACATTTTTTTCACAATACCTCCCATTCTGTTTTTGCAAACGTTCTAAATAATAGAGCGACTTCGCTGCTGCTCAACACAATGTCACGCGCTTCTTGTTTTATCGCACGGAGCCGTGTAAAGATCTTGCACTCGTGAGCTAGGTCATGTAGAATGGCAGAAACAGAATTGCGAATGTTTATAAGGGGTGCAGAGGTTTTAAAATAGAAAAACATTGTCGACAACGTGTGGAGGAAGTCAGCATTACACAACTCAGCCATCACTGTTTCATAATTCGCGTAGAAATAAAAGTCTCGATCCTCAACATACAAGCACGTGTGGTGCATTTGGCTGAGATCATCAAGAGCACATCCGTCACACTTAGATTTAGCATGCTTAATCAATGCATCATACAAAAGATGAACCACCATCAGTTTTAGACGTGTGTAGTCTTCAATCACCAACCAATTAAGTGGTTCGACACACATATTATACTCTGAGCCTTGCTGTGTGTTGATTTTCCCAGGCGTCGAGCTCATCGAAGGAACGACCCCAAACTCAAGGGCCTGCTGAGGGTCATCACCCTCCTCAAAATCAGCGGGCAGGTGCGATTCTGCCTCTTCGAGTAAGACTCTAATGTCAGCAGCAGACAAGCTGGGCAAATCCATGCCGTTTTCAGGATAGCGTGCGCAGGCGTCATCAAACAATTCGATGGCTCGTGACGAGGACCACGGTTCATGCTGTTGCGGTCTCTGCTGCTCCTCCTGCTGTTGCTGCCCCGAGGTTTCAGGGGTTTCAAACACGTCAAAAGTTGATGACAAGGCTCCATAGAGAGAATCGGGTTGCAGATCGTCGAGGCATATGGGTGAGAGGCATTCGCTCGGGTCGGGTGTAGGTAGTGGAAGAATCTCAAACCTTTCCGCCCATGTCTCAGGCCGCGCTGGTGTTGGTTCCGGCGACGCGACGAAAGTTGTATCAGCAGCATCATCTGCTTCGGCCTCAGAGTTTTCAGGGGTGGACCAGAATGTGATGTCAGGCCCATACTCCATAGGTATAAAACGTGGTAAAAGTCTTCTGGCAAGCATTTTTTGAGCCATTGTCTTTCCAGCGTCTGTGCGTGTGTGAAAGAGAAGTCTGGGGGCCTGGCTTTATACAGTTTAGATAGTTATGCTAATGACTATCACCCCCCAACTTTCATTGACTGCAGGTGAGAAAAAGATGGAGGCTAGGAGGGGTTAGGAGGAGGAACAGAGTCTTGTGTGTTGAAGAGGGCCTGGGGTTTAAACTTAATTTTTTAGTAAGGGTTAATCTAAAGCCAGTTTACGTTTCACTCCGACGACATTTGTCCAGACACGGCTTGATAGAAAAAGCCCTGTAATACTCTCACCATAAGCTTGCATCTTCTGATCCCATTCGGATAACGGTATATTCAAAATTGTCTGGAAAACACCGCATTCGCTGTTGAACACTTCAAGTTTTAGAAACATTAAATCGATTAGCTCTCCGTCTTCTACCCCATCAACAGTTTGAGGAGAAACTTTCAGCCGGAAAAAACATCTCCCGCTGGCTGTGATTTTTGAAATCCAAGTTGCATTCAGCTCACCTTCTAACCCGTATTCCTTGAGAAATTCAGTCAACTCTGGCAAGAGTTGATTTAAGACAGCCCAGTCATTCGAGTTCAACGAGCCATACGCGCCTGTCTGCTCACAATTGTTGTTGTTGTTGTTGATGTTTGAACCGGAGCTCTCTTGGTTTCTCATGAAGAAAGACAACTCACCAGTCTCGTAAAAAAAATTAAATCCCCATAGAGTCTCTGGTGTTAGCTGCCAGCTCCGTTCAAGTTTTTCTGTAGGCCTTTGTTGCATACGCCTGAGATACATCTGTTTCTTTCTAGGGGCATCTAGCAGGCCATCGGGGCCTCTGCGGCAAAGATGGATACTGACCGGCGTTTCTGCTATCATGATTCGAGCTTCAGGTTTGCAGTTTAACACCACAGCTTTAGCTCTTTCTTCTATGAACTATCAGCACGATACTCGCGCGTAAATATACGAACAACAGGTCCAGCCCCTCTCTCAAACCACACCTCTGCGTATCACGTGTTTTCTTAAAAAAAAAAATCAGGATATGTTTTAAACTTAGACAGCCTTCATAAAAAACAGAGGCCTTCGTCTGTCTCCCTCCAAAATTAAACGGTTCAAACAGTCTCTACAGCATATCCTTGGCCCCAGTAATACCGACTCCACTATTGTTTGTCAAATTACATTAGAGATAACTTGTGACTTGTAACAGTGTGATTTTCTCAACAAAAGCCCTTTGATCCTCTAAACCAATGTTTACCAAATTACATACCAAATTACATGCGTCTCTCGCTTTCAGATAACTTTGGCTGAGCTATTGTTTCTCAAATTATATGCGATTCTCTTCCAGACAACTTTGACACCTATAATGTTGCCCCCTGTCACAAACCCCCACCCAATCACAAACACCCCCTCCCCTTCGCCTTCTCAACAAAAAGGGTCCCCTTCAATCTCACACGTACGGCCCGTAAGCAAAGGTAGCGCAGAGGGCTGGTAGCAAAGCTAGCCCAGGTGCTGCACCTGTCTTGATTCATAAAAATACATGCCCATACATATCCACATCTTAAAAATGGCGCCAGCAAACCAAAATGGCGACAGTCAAAGATGGCGCCGTCACGACTGGCGCCATCTTGATGCCACCAACCCGCTAAAGAATTTATGACCCCCAATAAAATACGTCATAAATCTTAACATCAATAGATCATAAAATTTTATGACCCCCTAACTCATTTGCATATGAATAGACATCAAAGCCTGCCGCATTATAATTCTCTCTCGCACCCAACCAGAGTGACGGGAGGAGCACATTTCAGAAAACGTGCTCAGCTCGTCGAGAAAATGCGATTTAAGCAATAAAATTAAAAATGCACCTAAAACCTAAACCAAACGTTGCAGGTGCTTATTTCTTCGTGCGCAGTGGTCAACGCGGCACTCCCTAGCTTCCAGGAGCTCTTTTTACTGTGCGCACCCAACCAGAGCGACGGGAGGACCACATTTCAGAAAACGTTCTCAGCTTGTCGAGAAAATGCGATTTAAGCAATAAAATTAAAAATGCACCTAAAACCTAAACCAAACGTTGCAGTTGCTTATTTCTTCATGCGCAGTGGTCAACGCGGCACTCTCTAGCTGCCAGGAGCACTTCTTACTATGCGCGCACAACCAGAGCGACGGGAGGAGCACATTTCAGAAAACGTGCTCAGCTCGTCGAGAAAATGCGATTTAAGCAATAAAATTAAAAATGCACCTAAAACCTAAACCAAACGTTGCAGGTGCTTATTTCTTCATGCGCAGCTGTCAACGCGGCACTCTCTAGCTGCCAGGAGGACTTTTTACTACGCGCACCCAACCAGAGCGACGGGAGGAGCACATTTCAGAAAACGTGCTCAGCTCGTCGAGAGAATAAGATTTAAGTAATAAAATTAAAAATGCACCTAAAACCTAAACCAAACGTTGCAGGTGCTTATTTGTTCGTGCGCAGTGGTCAACGCGGCACTCCCTAGCTGCCAGGAGCACTTTTTACTGTGCGCACCCAACCAGAGCGACGGGAGGAGCACATTTCAGAAAACGTACTCAGCTCGTCGAGAAAATGCGATTTAAGCAATAAAATTAAAAATGCACCTAAAACCTAAACCAAACGTTGCAGGTGCTTATTTCTTCGTGCGCAGTGGTCAACGCGGCACTCCCTAGCTGCCAGGAGCTCTTTTTACTGTGCGCACCCAACCAGGGCGGCGGGAGGAGCACATTTAAGAAAACGTGCTCAGCTCGTCGAGAAAATGCGATTTAAGCAACAAAATTAAAAATGCACCTAAAACCTAAACCAAACGTTGCAGGTGTTTATTTCTTCTTTCGCAGTGGTCAACGCGGCACTCCCTAGCTGCCAGGAGCTCTTTTTACTGTGCGCACCCAACCAGAGCGACGGGAGGAGCACATTTCAGAAAACGTGCTCAGCTTGTCGAAAAAATGCGATTTAAGCAATAAAATTAAAAATGCACCTAAAATGTAAACCAAACGTTGCAGGTGCTTATTTCTTCATGCGCAGTGATCAACGTGGCACTCCCTAGCTGCCAGGAGCACTTTATACTGTGCGCACCCAACCAGAGTGACGGGAGGAGCACATTTCAGAAAACGTGCTCAGCTCGTCGAGAAAATGCGATTTAAGCAATAAAATTAAAAATGCACCTAAAACCTAAACCAAACGTTGCAGGTGCTTATACCTTCATGCGCAGTGGTCAACGCGGCACTCCCTAGCTGCCAGGAGCACTTTTTACTGTGCGCACCCAACCAGAGTGACGGGAGGAGCACATTTCAGAAAACGTGCTCAGCTCGTCGAGAAAATGCGATTTAAGCAATAAAATTAAAAATGCACCTAAAACCTAAACCAAACGTTGCAGGTGCTTATTTCTTCATGCGCAGTGGTCAACGCGGCACTCCCTAGCTGCCAGGAGCACTTTTTACTGTGCGAACCCAACCAGAGTGACGGAAGGAGCACATTTCAGAAAACGTACTCAGCTCGTCGAGAAAATGCGATTTAAGCAATAAAATTAAAAATGCACCTAAAACCTAAACCAAACGTTGCAGGTGCTTATTTCTTCATGCGCATTGGTCAACGCGGCACTCTCTAGCTGCCAGGAGCACTTTTTACTATGCGCGCACAACCAGAGCGACGGGAGGAGCACATTTCAGAAAACGTGCTCAGCTCGTCGAGAAAATGCGATTTAAGCAAAAAAATTAAAAATGCACCTAAAACCTAAACCAAACGTTGCAGGTGCTTATTTCTTCATGCGCAGTGGTCAACGCGGCACTCTCTAGCTGCCAAGAGCACTTTTTACTATGCGCGCACAACCAGAGCGACGGGAGGAGCATATTTCAGAAAACGTGCTCAGCTCGTCGAGAAAATGCGATTTAAGCAATAAAATTAAAAATGCACCCAAAACCTAAACCAAACGTTGCAGGTGCTTATTTCTTCATGCGCAGTGGTCAACGCGGCACTCCCTAGCTGCCAGGAGCACTTTTTTCTATGCGCGCACAACCAGAGCGACGGGAGGAGCACATTTCAGAAAACGTGCTCAGCTTGTCGAGAAAATGCGATTTAAGCAATAAAATTAAAAATGCACCTAAAACCTAAACCAAACGTTGCAGGTGCTTATTTCTTCATGCGCAGCTGTCAACGCGGCACTCTCTAGCTGCCAGGAGGACTTTTTACTACGCGCACCCAACCAGAGCGACGGGAGGAGCACATTTCAGAAAACGTGCTCAGCTCGTCGAGAGAATAAGATTTAAGCAATAAAATTAAAAATGCACCTAAAACCTAAACCAAACGTTGCAGGTGCTTATTTCTTCATGCGCAGTGGTCAACGCGGCACTCTCTAGCTGCCAGGAGGACTTTTTACTGTGCGCACCCAACCAGAGCGACGGGAGGAGCACATTTCAGAAAACGTGCTCAGCTTGTCGAGAAAATGCGATTTAAGCAATAAAATTAAAAATGCACCTAAAATGTAAACCAAACGTTGCAGGTGCTTATTTCTTCATGCGCAGTGGTCAACGCGGCACTCCCTAGCTGCCAGGAGCACTTTTTACTGTGTGCACCCAACCAGAGTGACGGAAGGAGCACATTTCAGAAAACGTACTCAGCTCGTCGAGAAAATGCGATTTAAGCAATAAAATTAAAAATGCACCTAAAACCTAAACCAAACGTTGCAGGTGCTTATTTCTTCATGCGCATTGGTCAACGCGGCACTCTCTAGCTCCCAGGAGCACTTTTTACTATGCGCGCTCAACCAGAGCGACGGGAGGAGCACATTTCAGAAAACGTGCTCAGCTCGTCGAGAAAATGCGATTTAAGCAATAAAATTAAAAATGCACCTAAAACCTAAACCAAACGTTGCAGGTGCTTATTTCTTCATGCGCATTGGTCAACGCGGCACTCTCTAGCTGCCAAGAGAACTTTTTACTATGCACACCCAACCAGAGTGACGGGAGGAGCACATTTCAGAAAACGTGCTCAGCTCGTTGAGAAAATGCGATTTAAGCAATAAAATTAAAAATGCACCCAAAACCTAAACCAAACGTTGCAGGTGCTTATTTCTTCATGCGCAGTGGTCAACGCGGCACTCCCTAGCTGCCAGGAGCACTTTTTACTGTGCGCACCCAACCAGAGTGACGGAAGGAGCACATTTCAGAAAACGTGCTCAGCTCGTCGAGAAAATGCGATTTAAGCAATAAAATTAAAAATGCACCTAAAACCTAAACCAAACGTTGCAGGTGCTTATTTCTTCATGCGCAGTGGTCAACGCGGCACTCTCTAGCTGCCAGGAGCACTTTTTACTACGCGCACCCAACCAGAGCGACGGGAGGAGCACATTTCACAAAACGTGCTCAGCTCGTCGAGAGAATGCGATTTAAGCAATAAAATTAAAAATGCACCTAAAACCTAAACCAAACGTTGCAGGTGCTTATTTCTTCGTGCGCAGTGGTCAACGCGGCACTCCCTAGCTGCCAGGAGCACTTTTTACTATGCACACCCAACCAGAGTGACGGGAGGAGCACATTTCAGAAAACGTGCTCAGCTCGTCGAGAAAATGCGATTTAAGCAATAAAATTAAAAATGCACCTAAAACCTAAACCAAACGTTGCAGGTGTTTATTTCTTCTTTCACAGTGGTCAACGCGGCACTCCCTAGCTGCCAGGAGCTCTTTTTACTGTGCGCACCCAACCAGAGCGACGGGAGGAGCACATTTCAGAAAACGTGCTCAGCTTGTCGAGAAAATGCGATTTAAGCAATAAAATTAAAAATGCACCTAAAACCTAAACCAAACGTTGCAGGTGCTTATTTCTTCATGCGCAGTGGTCAACGCGGCACTCCCTACTTGCCAGGAGCACTTTTTACTGTGCGCACCCAACCAGAGTGACGGGAGGAGCACATTTCAGAAAACGTGCTCAGCTCGTTGAGAAAATGCGATTTAAGCAATAAAATTAAAAATGCACCTAAAACCTAAACCAAACGTTGCAGGTGCTTATTTCTTCATGTGCAGTGGTCAACGCGGCACTCTCTAGCTGCCAAGAGAACTTTTTACTACGCACACCCAACCAGAGCGACGGGAGGAGCACATTTCACAAAACGTGCTCAGCTCGTCGAGAGAATGCGATTTAAGCAATAAAATTAAAAATGCACCTAAAACCTAAACCAAACGTTGCAGGTGCTTATTTCTTCATGCGCAGTGGTCAACGCGGCACTCTCTAGCTGCCAGGAGCACTTTTTACTATGCGCGCACAACCAGAGCGACGGGAGGAGCACATTTCAGAAAACGTGCACAGCTCGTCGAGAAAATGCGATTTAAGCAATAAAATTAAAAATGCACCTAAAACCTAAACCAAACGTTGCAGGTGCTTATTTCTTCATGCGCAGTGGTCAACGCGGCACTCTCTAGCTGCCAAGAGCACTTTTTACTATGCGCGCCCAACCAGAGCGACGGGAGGAGCACATTTCAGAAAACGTGCTCAGCTCGTCGAGAAAATGCGATTTAAGCAATAAAATTAAAAATGCACCTAAAACCTAAACCAAACGTTGCAGGTGCTTATTTCTTCATGCGCAGTAGTCAACACGGCACTCTCTAGCTGCCAGGAGCACTTTTTACTACGCGCACCCAACCAGAGCGACGGGAGGAGCACATTTCAGAAAACGTGCTCATCTTGTCGAGAGAATGCGATTTAAGCAATAAAATAAAAAATGCACCTAAAACCTAAACCAAACGTTGCAGGTGCTTATTTCTTCATGCGCAGTGGTCAACGCGGCACTCTCTAGCTGCCAGGAGCACTTTTTACTTTGCGCGCACAACCAGAGCGACGGGAGGAGCACATTTCAGAAAACGTGCTCAGCTCGTCGAGAAAATGCGATTTCAGCAATAAAATTAAAAATGCACCTAAAACCTAAACCAAACGTTGCAGGTGTTTATTTCTTCTTTCGCAGTGGTCAACGCGGCACTCTCTAGCTGCCAGGAGGACTTTTTACTACGTGCACCCAACCAGAGCGACGGGAGGAGCACATTTCAGAAAACGTGCTCAGCTCGTCGAGAGAATGCGATTTAAGCAATAAAATTAAAAATATACCTAAAACCTAAACCAAACGTTGCAGGTGCTTATTTGTTCGTGCGCAGTGGTCAACGCGGCACTCCCTAGCTGCCAGGAGCTCTTTTTACTGTGCGCACCCAACCAGAGCGACGGGAGGAGCACATTTCAGAAAACGTGCTCAGCTCGTTGAGAAAATGCGATTTAAGCAATAAAATTAAAAATGCACCTAAAACCTAAACCAAATGTTCCAGGTGCTTATTTCTTCATGCGCAGTTGTCAACGCGGCACTCTCTAGCTGCCAAGAGAACTTTTTACTATGCACACCCAACCAGAGTGACGGGAGGAGCACATTTCAGAAAACGTGCTCAGCTCGTCGAGAAAATGCGATTTAAGCAATAAAATTAAAAATGCACCCAAAACCTAAACCAAACGTTGCAGGTGCTTATTTCTTCATGCGCAGTGGTCAACACGGCACTCCCTAGCTGCCAGGAGTACTTTTTACTGTGCGCACCCAACCAGAGTGACGGGAGGAGCACATTTCAGAAAACGTGCTCAGCTCGTCGAGAAAATGCGATTTAAGCAATAAAATAAAAAATGCACCTAAAACCTATACCAAACGTTGCAGGTGCTTATTTCTTCATGCGCAGTGGTCAACGCGGCACTCTCTAGCTGCCAAGAGCACTTTTTACTATGCGCACCCAACCAGAGTGACGGGAGGAGCACATTTCAGAAAACGTGCTCAGCTCGTCGAGAAAATGCGATTTAAGCAATAAAATTAAAAATGCACCTAAAACCTAAACCAAACGTTGCAGTTGCTTATTTCTTCATGCGCAGTGGTCAACGCGGCACTCTCTAGCTGCCAGGAGCACTTTTTACTATGCGCGCACAACCAGAGCGACGGGAGGAGCACATTTCAGAAAACGTGCTCAGCTCGTCGAGAAAATGCGATTTAAGCAATAAAATTAAGAATGCACCTAAAATGTAAACCAAACGTTGCAGGTGCTTATACCTTCATGCGCAGTGATCAACGCGGCACTCCCTAGCTGCCAGGAGCACTTTTTACTGTGCGCACCCAACCAGAGTGACGGGAGGAGCACATTTCAGAAAACGTGCTCAGCTCGTCGAGAAAATGCGATTTAAGCAATAAAATTAAAAATGCACCTAAAACCTAAACCAAACGTTGCAGGTGCTTATTTCTTCATGCGCAGTGGTCAACGCGGCACTCCCTAGCTGCCAGGAGCACTTTTTACTGTGCGAACCCAACCAGAGTGACGGAAGGAGCACATTTCAGAAAACGTACTCAGCTCGTCGAGAAAATGCGATTTAAGCAATACAATTAAAAATGCACCAAAAACCTAAACCAAACGTTGCAGGTGCTTATTTCTTCATGCGCAGTGGTCAACGCGGCACTCTCTAGCTGCCAAGAGCACTTTTTACTATGCGCGCACAACCAGAGCGACGGGAGGAGCACATTTCAGAAAACGTGCTCAGCTCGTCGAGAAAATGCGATTTAAGCAATAAAATTAAAAATGCACCTAAAACCTAAACCAAACGTTGCAGGTGCTTATTTCTTCATGCGCAGTGGTCAACGCGGCACTCTCTAGCTGCCAAGAGAACTTTTTACTATGCACACCCAACCAGAGTGACGGGAGGAGCACATTTCAGAAAACGTCCTCAGCTCGTCGAGAAAATGCGATTTAAGCAATGAATTTAAAAATGCACCCAAAACCTAAACCAAACGTTGCAGGTGCTTATTTCTTCATGCGCAGTGGTCAACGCGGCACTCCCTAGCTGCCAGGAGCACTTTTTACTATGCGCGCACAACCAGAGCGACGGGAGGAGCACATTTCAGAAAACGTGCTCAGCTCGTCGAGGAAATCCGATTTAAGCAATAAAATTAAAAATGCAACTAAAACCTAAACCAAACGTTGCAGGTGCTTATTTCTTCATGCGCAGCTGTCAACGCGGCACTCTCTAGCTGCCAGGAGGACTTTTTACTACGCGCACCCAACCAGAGCGACGGGAGGAGCACATTTCAGAAAACGTGCTCAGCTCGTCGAGAGAATAAGATTTAAGCAATAAAATTAAAAATGCACCTAAAACCTAAACCAAACGTTGCAGGTGCTTATTTGTTCGTGCGCAGTGGTCAACGCGGCACTCCCTAGCTGCCAGGAGCTCTTTTTACTGTGCGCACCCAACCAGAGCGACGGGAGGAGCACATTTCAGAAAACGAACTCAGCTCGTCGAGAAAATGCGATTTAAGCAATAAAATTAAAAATGCACCTAAAACCTAAACCAAACGTTGAAGGTGCTTATTTCTTCATGCGCAGTGGTCAACGCGGCACTCTCTAGCTGCCAGGAGCACTTTTTACTATGCGCGCACAACCAGAGCGACGGGAGGAGCACATTTCAGAAAACGTGCACAGCTCGTCGAGAAAATGCGATTTAAGCAATAAAATTAAAAATGCACCTAAAACCTAAACCAAACGTTGCAGGTGCTTATTTCTTCATGCGCAGTGGTCAACGCGGCACTCTCTAGCTGCCAAGAGCACTTTTTACTATGCGCGCCCAACCAGAGCGACGGGAGGAGCACATTTCAGAAAACGTGCTCAGCTCGTCGAGAAAATGCGATTTAAGCAATAAAATTAAAAATGCACCTAAAACCTAAACCAAACGTTGCAGGTGCTTATTTCTTCATGCGCAGTAGTCAACACGGCACTCTCTAGCTGCCAGGAGCACTTTTTACTACGCGCACCCAACCAGAGCGACGGGAGGAGCACATTTCAGAAAACGTGCTCATCTTGTCGAGAGAATGCGATTTAAGCAATAAAATAAAAAATGCACCTAAAACCTAAACCAAACGTTGCAGGTGCTTATTTCTTCATGCGCAGTGGTCAAGGCGGCACTCTCTAGCTGCCAGGAGCACTTTTTACTTTGCGCGCACAACCAGAGCGACGGGAGGAGCACATTTCAGAAAACGTGCTCAGCTCGTCGAGAAAATGCGATTTCAGCAATAAAATTAAAAATGCACCTAAAACCTAAACCAAACGTTGCAGGTGTTTATTTCTTCTTTCGCAGTGGTCAACGCGGCACTCTCTAGCTGCCAGGAGGACTTTTTACTACGTGCACCCAACCAGAGCGACGGGAGGAGCACATTTCAGAAAACGTGCTCAGCTCGTCGAGAGAATGCGATTTAAGCAATAAAATTAAAAATATACCTAAAACCTAAACCAAACGTTGCAGGTGCTTATTTGTTCGTGCGCAGTGGTCAACGCGGCACTCCCTAGCTGCCAGGAGCTCTTTTTACTGTGCGCACCCAACCAGAGCGACGGGAGGAGCACATTTCAGAAAACGTGCTCAGCTCGTTGAGAAAATGCGATTTAAGCAATAAAATTAAAAATGCACCTAAAACCTAAACCAAATGTTCCAGGTGCTTATTTCTTCATGCGCAGTTGTCAACGCGGCACTCTCTAGCTGCCAAGAGAACTTTTTACTATGCACACCCAACCAGAGTGACGGGAGGAGCACATTTCAGAAAACGTGCTCAGCTCGTCGAGAAAATGCGATTTAAGCAATAAAATTAAAAATGCACCCAAAACCTAAACCAAACGTTGCAGGTGCTTATTTCTTCATGCGCAGTGGTCAACACGGCACTCCCTAGCTGCCAGGAGTACTTTTTACTGTGCGCACCCAACCAGAGTGACGGGAGGAGCACATTTCAGAAAACGTGCTCAGCTCGTCGAGAAAATGCGATTTAAGCAATAAAATAAAAAATGCACCTAAAACCTATACCAAACGTTGCAGGTGCTTATTTCTTCATGCGCAGTGGTCAACGCGGCACTCTCTAGCTGCCAAGAGCACTTTTTACTATGCGCACCCAACCAGAGTGACGGGAGGAGCACATTTCAGAAAACGTGCTCAGCTCGTCGAGAAAATGCGATTTAAGCAATAAAATTAAAAATGCACCTAAAACCTAAACCAAACGTTGCAGTTGCTTATTTCTTCATGCGCAGTGGTCAACGCGGCACTCTCTAGCTGCCAGGAGCACTTTTTACTATGCGCGCACAACCAGAGCGACGGGAGGAGCACATTTCAGAAAACGTGCTCAGCTCGTCGAGAAAATGCAATTTAAGCAATAAAATTAAGAATGCACCTAAAATGTAAACCAAACGTTGCAGGTGCTTATACCTTCATGCGCAGTGATCAACGCGGCACTCCCTAGCTGCCAGGAGCACTTTTTACTGTGCGCACCCAACCAGAGTGACGGGAGGAGCACATTTCAGAAAACGTGCTCAGCTCGTCGAGAAAATGCGATTTAAGCAATAAAATTAAAAATGCACCTAAAACCTAAACCAAACGTTGCAGGTGCTTATTTCTTCATGCGCAGTGGTCAACGCGGCACTCCCTAGCTGCCAGGAGCACTTTTTACTGTGCGAACCCAACCAGAGTGACGGAAGGAGCACATTTCAGAAAACGTACTCAGCTCGTCGAGAAAATGCGATTTAAGCAATACAATTAAAAATGCACCAAAAACCTAAACCAAACGTTGCAGGTGCTTATTTCTTCATGCGCAGTGGTCAACGCGGCACTCTCTAGCTGCCAAGAGCACTTTTTACTATGCGCGCACAACCAGAGCGACGGGAGGAGCACATTTCAGAAAACGTGCTCAGCTCGTCGAGAAAATGCGATTTAAGCAATAAAATTAAAAATGCACCTAAAACCTAAACCAAACGTTGCAGGTGCTTATTTCTTCATGCGCAGTGGTCAACGCGGCACTCTCTAGCTGCCAAGAGAACTTTTTACTATGCACACCCAACCAGAGTGACGGGAGGAGCACATTTCAGAAAACGTCCTCAGCTCGTCGAGAAAATGCGATTTAAGCAATGAATTTAAAAATGCACCCAAAACCTAAACCAAACGTTGCAGGTGCTTATTTCTTCATGCGCAGTGGTCAACGCGGCACTCCCTAGCTGCCAGGAGCACTTTTTACTATGCGCGCACAACCAGAGCGACGGGAGGAGCACATTTCAGAAAACGTGCTCAGCTCGTCGAGGAAATCCGATTTAAGCAATAAAATTAAAAATGCAACTAAAACCTAAACCAAACGTTGCAGGTGCTTATTTCTTCATGCGCAGCTGTCAACGCGGCACTCTCTAGCTGCCAGGAGGACTTTTTACTACGCGCACCCAACCAGAGCGACGGGAGGAGCACATTTCAGAAAACGTGCTCAGCTCGTCGAGAGAATAAGATTTAAGCAATAAAATTAAAAATGCACCTAAAACCTAAACCAAACGTTGCAGGTGCTTATTTGTTCGTGCGCAGTGGTCAACGCGGCACTCCCTAGCTGCCAGGAGCTCTTTTTACTGTGCGCACCCAACCAGAGCGACGGGAGGAGCACATTTCAGAAAACGAACTCAGCTCGTCGAGAAAATGCGATTTAAGCAATAAAATTAAAAATGCACCTAAAACCTAAACCAAACGTTGAAGGTGCTTATTTCTTCATGCGCAGTGGTCAACGCGGCACTCTCTAGCTGCCAGGAGCACTTTTTACTATGCGCGCACAACCAGAGCGACGGGAGGAGCACATTTCAGAAAACGTGCTCAGCTCGTCGAGAAAATGCGATTTAAGCAATAAAATTAAAAATGCACCCAAAACCTAAACCAAACGTTGCAGGTGCTTATTTCTTCATGCGCAGTGGTCAACGCGGCACTCCCTAGCTGCCAGGAGTACTTTTTACTGTGCACACCCAACCAGAGTGACGGGAGGAGCACATTTCAGAAAACGTGCTCAGCTCGTCGAGAAAATGCGATTTAAGCAATAAAATTAAAAATGCACCTAAACCCTAAACCAAACGTTGCAGGTGCTTATTTCTTCATTTGCAGTGGTCAACGCGGCACTCTCTAGCTGCCAAGAGCACTTTTTACTATGCGCACCCAACCAGAGTGACGGGAGGAGCACATTTCAGAAAACGTGCTCAGCTCGTCGAGAAAATGCGATTTAAGCAATAAAATTAAAAATGCACCTAAAACATGAACCAAACGTTGCAAGTGGTTATTTCTTTATGCGCAGTGGTCAACTCGGCACTCTCTAGCTGCCAAGAGCACTTTTTACTATGCACACCCAACCAGAGTGACGGGAGCAGCACATTTCAGAAAACGTGCTCAGCTCGTCGAGAAAATGCGATTTAAGCAATAAAATTAAAAATGCACCTAAAACCTAAACCAAACGTTGCAGGTGCTTATTTCTTCATGCGCAGTGGTCAACGCGGCACCCTCTAGCTGCCAGGAGCACTTTTTACTATGCGCGCACAACCAGAGCGACAGGAGGAGCACATTTCAGAAAACGTGCTCAGCTCGTCGAGAAAATGCGATTTAAGCAATAAAATTAAAAATGCACCTAAAACCTAAACCAAACGTTGCAGGTGCTTATTTCTTCATGCGCAGTGGTCAACGCGGCACTCTCTAGCTGCCAGGAGGACTTTTTACTACGTGCACCCAACCAGAGCGACGGGAGGAGCACATTTCAGAAAACGTGCTCAGCTCGTCGAGAGAATGCGATTTAAGCAATAAAATTAAAAATATACCCAAAACCTAAACCAAACGTTGCAGGTGCTTATTTGTTCGTGCGCAGTGGTCAACGCGGCACTCCCTAGCTGCCAGGAGCTCTTTTTACTGTGCGCACCCAACCAGAGCGACGGGAGGAGCACATTTCAGAAAACGTGCTCAGCTCGTCGAGAAAATGCGATTTAAGCAATAAAATTAAAAATGCACCTAAAACCTAAACCAAACGTTGCAGGTGCTTATTTCTTCATGCGCAGTGGTCAACGCGGCACTCCCTAGCTGCCAGGAGCACTTTTTACTATGCGCACCCAACCAGACTGACGGGAGGAGCACATTTCAGAAAACGTGCTCAGCTCGTCGAGAAGATGCGATTTAAGCAATAAAATTAAAAATGCACCTAAAACCTAAACCAAACGTTGCAGGTGCTTATTTCTTCATGCGCAGTGGTCAACGCGGCACTCTCTAGCTGCCAAGAGAACTTTTTACTATGCACACCCAACCAGAGTGACAGGAGGAGCACATTTCAGAAAACGTGCTCAGCTCGTCGAGAAAATGCGATTTAAGCAATAAAATTAAAAATGCACCCAAAACCTAAACCAAACGTTGCAGGTGCTTATTTCTTCATGCGCAGTGGTCAACGCGGCACTCCCTAGCTGCCAGGAGTACTTTTTACTGTGCGCACCCAACCAGAGTGACGGGAGGAGCACATTTCAGAAAACGTGCTCAGCTCGTCGAGAAAATGCGATTTAAGCAATAAAATTAAAAATGCACCTAAAACCTAAACCAAACGTTGCTGGTGCTTATTTCTTCATGCGCAGTGGTCAACGCGGCACTCCCTAGCTGTCAGGAGCACTTTTTACTGTGCGGACCCAACCAGAGTGACGGGAGGAGCACATTTCAGAAAACGTGCTCAGCTCGTCGAGAAAATGCGATTTAAGCAATAAAATTAAAAATGCACCCAAAACTTAACCAAACGGGACAGGTGGTTATTTCTTCATGCGCAGTGGTCAACGCGGCACTCTCTAGCAGCCAAGAGCACTTTTTACTATGCGCACCCAACCAGAGTGACGGGAGGAGCACATTTCAGAAAACGTGCTCAGCTCGTCGAGAAAATGCGATTTAAGCAATAAAATAAAAAATGCACCTAAAACCTATACCAAACGTTGCAGGTGCTTATTTCTTCATGCGCAGTGGTCAACGCGGCACTCTCTAGCTGCCAAGAGCACTTTTTACTATGCGCACCCAACCAGAGTGACGGGAGGAGCACATTTCAGAAAACGTGCTCAGCTCGTCGAGAAAATGCGATTTAAGCAATAAAATTAAAAATGCAACTAAAACCTAAACCAAACGTTGCAGTTGCTTATTTCTTCATGCGCAGTGGTCAACACGGCACTCTCTAGCTGCCAGGAGCACTTTTTACTATGCGCGCACAACCAGAGCGACGGGAGGAGCACATTTCAGAAAACGTGCTCAGCTCGTCGAGAAAATGCGATTTAAGCAATAAAATTAAGAATGCACCTAAAATGTAAACCAAACGTTGCAGGTGCTTATACCTTCATGCGCAGTGATCAACGTGGCACTCCCTAGCTGCCAGGAGCACTTTTTACTGTGCGCACCCAACCAGAGTGACGGGAGGAGCACATTTCAGAAAACGTGCTCAGCTCGTCGAGAAAATGCGATTTAAGCAATAAAATTAAAAATGCACCTAAAACCTAAACCAAACGTTGCAGGTGCTTATTTCTTCATGCGCAGTGGTCAACGCGGCACTCCCTAGCTGCCAGGAGCACTTTTTACTGTGCGAACCCAACCAGAGTGACGGAAGGAGCACATTTCAGAAAACGTACTCAGCTCGTCGAGAAAATGCGATTTAAGCAATAAAATTAAAAATGCACCTAAAACCTAAACCAAACGTTGCAGGTGCTTATTTCTTCATGCACATTGGTCAACGCGGCACTCTCTAGCTGCCAGGAGCACTTTTTACTATGGGCGCACAACCAGAACGACGGGAGGAGCACATTTCAGAAAACGTGCTCAGCTCGTCGAGAAAATGCGATTTAAGCAAAAAAATTAAAAATGCACCTAAAACCTAAACCAAACGTTGCAGGTGCTTATTTCTTCATGCGCAGTGGTCAACGCGGCACTCTCTAGCTGCCAAGAGCACTTTTTACTATGCGCGCACAACCAGAGCGACGGGAGGAGCACATTTCAGAAAACGTGCTCAGCTCGTCGAGAAAATGCGATTTAAGCAATAAAATTAAAAATGCACCTAAAACCGAAACCAAACGTTGCAGGTGCTTATTTCTTCATGCGCAGTGGTCAACGCGGCACTCTCTAGCTGCCAGGAGCACTTTTTACTATGCGCGCACAACCAGAGCGACGGGAGGAGCACATTTCAGAAAACGTGCTCAGCTCGTCGAGAAAATGCGATTTAAGCAATAAAATTAAAAATGCACCTAAAACCTAAACCAAACGTTGCAGGTGCTTATTTCTTCATGCGCAGTGGTCAACGCGGCACTCCCTAGCTGCCAGGAGCACTTTTTACTGTGCGAACCCAACCAGAGTGACGGAAGGAGCACATTTCAGAAAACGTACTCAGCTCGTCGAGAAAATGCGATTTAAGCAATAAAATTAAAAATGCACCTAAAACCTAAACCAAACGTTGCAGGTGCTTATTTCTTCATGCACATTGGTCAACGCGGCACTCTCTAGCTGCCAGGAGCACTTTTTACTATGGGCGCACAACCAGAACGACGGGAGGAGCACATTTCAGAAAACGTGCTCAGCTCGTCGAGAAAATGCGATTTAAGCAAAAAAATTAAAAATGCACCTAAAACCTAAACCAAACGTTGCAGGTGCTTATTTCTTCATGCGCAGTGGTCAACGCGGCACTCTCTAGCTGCCAAGAGCACTTTTTACTATGCGCGCACAACCAGAGCGACGGGAGGAGCACATTTCAGAAAACGTGCTCAGCTCGTCGAGAAAATGCGATTTAAGCAATAAAATTAAAAATGCACCTAAAACCGAAACCAAACGTTGCAGGTGCTTATTTCTTCATGCGCAGTGGTCAACGCGGCACTCTCTAGCTGCCAGGAGCACTTTTTACTATGCGCGCACAACCAGAGCGACGGGAGGAGCACATTTCAGAAAACGTGCTCAGCTCGTCGAGAAAATGCGATTTAAGCAATAAAATTAAAAATGCACCTAAAACCTAAACCAAACGTTGCAGGTGCTTATTTCTTCATGCGCAGTGGTCAACGCGGCACTCTCTAGCTGCCAAGAGCACTTTTTACTATGCGCGCACAACCAGAGCGACGGGAGGAGCACATTTCAGAAAACGTGCTCAGCTCGTCGAGAAAATGCGATTTAAGCAATAAAATTAAAAATGCACCTAAAACCTAAACCAAACGTTGCAGGTGCTTATTTCTTCATGCGCAGTGGTCAACGCGGCACTCTCTAGCTGCCAAGAGAACTTTTTACTATGCACACCCAACCAGAGTGACGGGAGGAGCACATTTCAGAAAACGTGCTCAGCTCGTCGAGAAAATGCGATTTAAGCAATAAAATTAAAAATGCACCTAAAACCTAAACCAAACGTTGCAGGTGCTTATTTCTTCATGCGCAGTGGTCAACGCGGCACTCTCTAGCTGCCAGGAGCACTTTTTACTATGCGCGCACAACCAGAACGACGGGAGGAGCACATTTCAGAAAACGTGCTCAGCTCGTCGAGAAAATGCGATTTAAGCAAAAAAATTAAAAATGCACCTAAAACCTAAACCAAACGTTGCAGGTGCTTATTTCTTCATGCGCAGCTGTCAACGCGGCACTCTCTAGCTGCCAGGAGGACTTTTTACTACGCGCACCCAACCAGAGCGACGGGAGGAGCACATTTCAGAAAACGTGCTCAGCTCGTCGAGAGAATAAGATTTAAGCAATAAAATTAAAAATGCACCTAAAACCTAAACCAAACGTTGCAGGTGCTTATTTGTTCGTGCGCAGTGGTCAACGCGGCACTCCCTAGCTGCCAGGAGCTCTTTTTACTGTGCGCACCCAACCAGAGCGACGGGAGGAGCACATTTCAGAAAACGTACTCAGCTCGTCGAGAAAATGCGATTTAAGCAATAAAATTAAAAATGCACCTAAAACCTAAACCAAACGTTGCAGGTGCTTATTTCTTCATGCGCAGTGGTCAACGTGGCACTCCCTAGCTGCCAGGAGCACTTTTTACTGTGCGCACCCAACCAGAGTGACGGAAGGAGCACATTTCAGAAAACGTACTCAGCTCGTCGAGAAAATGCGATTTAAGCAATAAAATTAAAAATGCACCTAAAACCTAAACCAAACGTTGCAGGTGCTTATTTCTTCATGCGCAGTGGTCAACGCGGCACTCTCTAGCTGCCAGGAGCACTTTTTACTATGCGCGCACAACCAGAGCGACGGGAGGAGCACATTTCAGAAAACGTGCTCAGCTCGTCGAGAAAATGCGATTTAAGCAATAAAATTAAAAATGCACCTAAAACCTAAACCAAACGTTGCAGGTGTTTATTTCTTCTTTCGCAGTGGTCAACGCGGCACTCCCTAGCTGCCAGGAGCTCTTTTTACTGTGCGCACACAACCAGAGCGACGGGAGGAGCACATTTCAGAAAACGTGCTCAGCTTGTCGAGAAAATGCGATTTAAGCAATGAAATTAAAAATGCACCTAAAATGTAAACCAAACGTTGCAGGTGCTTATACCTTCATGCGCAGTGGTCAACGCGGCACTCTCTAGCTGCCAAGAGCACTTTTTACTATGCGCGCACAACCAGAGCGACGGGAGGAGCACATTTCAGAAAACGTGCTCAGCTCGTCGAGAAAATGCGATTTAAGCAATAAAATTAAAAATGCACCTAAAACCTAAACCAAACGTTGCAGGTGCTTATTTCTTCATGCGCAGTAGTCAACGCGGCACTCTCTAGCTGCCAGGAGCACTTTTTACTACGCGCACCCAACCAGAGCGACGGGAGGAGCATATTTCAGAAAACGTGCTCATCTTGTCGAGAGAATGCGATTTAAGCAATAAAATAAAAAATGCACCTAAAACCTAAACCAAACGTTGCAGGTGCTTATTTCTTCATTTGCAGTGGTCAACGCGGCACTCTCTAGCTGCCAAGAGCACTTTTTACTATGCGCACCCAACCAGAGTGACGGGAGGAGCACATTTCAGAAAACGTGCTCAGCTCGTCGAGAAAATGCGATTTAAGCAATAAAATTAAAAATGCACCTAAAACATGAACCAAACGTTGCAAGTGGTTATTTCTTTATGCGCAGTGGTCAACTCGGCACTCTCTAGCTGCCAAGAGCACTTTTTACTATGCACACCCAACCACAGTGACGGGAGGAGCACATTTCAGAAAACGTGCTTAGCTCGTCGAGAAAATGCGATTTAAGCAATAAAATTAAAAATGCACCTAAAACCTAAACCAAACGTTGCAGGTGCTTATTTCTTCATGCGCAGTGGTCAACGCGGCACTCTCTAGCTGCCAGGAGCACTTTTTACTATGCGCGCACAACCAGAGCGACGGGAGGAGCACATTTCAGAAAACGTGCTCAGCTCGTCGAGAAAATGCGATTTAAGCAATAAAATTAAAAATGCACCTAAAACCTAAACCAAACGTTGCAGGTGCTTATTTCTTCATGCGCAGTGGTCAACGCGCACTCTCTAGCTGCCAGGAGGACTTTTTACTACGTGCACCCAACCAGAGCGACGGGAGGAGCACATTTCAGAAAACGTGCTCAGCTCGTCGAGAGAATGCGATTTAAGCAATAAAATTAAAAATGCACCTAAAACCTAAACCAAACGTTGCAGGTGCTTATTTCTTCATGCGCAGTGGTCAACGCGGCACTCCCTAGCTGCCAGGAGCACTTTTTACTGTGCGCACCCAACCAGAGTGACGGGAGGAGCACATTTCAGAAAACGTGCTCAGCTCGTCGAGAAAATGCGATTTAAGCAATAAAATTAAAAATGCACCTAAAACCTAAACCAAACGTTGCAGGTGCTTATTTCTTCATGCGCATTGGTCAACGCGGCACTCCCTAGCTGCCAGGAGCACTTTTTACTGTGCGCATCCAACCAGAGTGACGGGAGGAGCACATTTCAGAAAACGTGCTCAGCTCGTCGAGAAAATGCGATTTAAGCAATAAAATTAAAAATGCACCTAAAACCTAAACCAAACGTTGCAGGTGCTTATTTCTTCATGCGCAGTGGTCAACGCGGCACTCCCTAGCTGCCAGGAGCACTTTTTACTGTGCGAACCCAACCAGAGTGACGGAAGGAGCACATTTCAGAAAACGTACTCAGCTCCTCGAGAAAATGCGATTTAAGCAATAAAATTAAAAATGCACCTAAAACCTAAACCAAACGTTGCAGGTGCTTATTTCTTCATGCGCATTGGTCAACGCGGCACTCTCTAGCTGCCAGGAGCACTTTTTACTATGCGCGCACAACCAGAGCGACGGGAGGAGCACATTTCAGAAAACGTGCTCAGCTCGTCGAGAAAATGCGATTTAAGCAAAAAAATTAAAAATGCACCTAAAACCTAAACCAAACGTTGCAGGTGCTTATTTCTTCATGCGCAGTGGTCAACGCGGCACTCTCTAGCTGCCAAGAGAACTTTTTACTATGCGCGCACAACCAGAGCGACGGGAGGAGCACATTTCAGAAAACGTGCTCAGCTCGTCGAGAAAATGCGATTTAAGCAATAAAATTAAAAATGCACCTAAAACCTAAACCAAACGTTGCAGGTGTTTATTTCTTCTTTCGCAGTGGTCAACGCGGCACTCCCTAGCTGCCAGGAGCTCTTTTTACTGTGCGCACCCAACCAGAGCGACGGGAGGAGCACATTTCAGAAAACGTGCTCAGCTTTTCGAGAAAATGCGATTTAAGCAATAAAATTAAAAATGCACCTAAAATGTAAACCAAACGTTGCAGGTGCTTATACCTTCATGCGGAGTGATCAACATGGCACTCCCTAGCTGCCAGGAGCACTTTTTACTGTGCGCACCCAACCAGAGCGACGGGAGGAGCACATTTCAGAAAACGTGCTCAGCTTTTCGAGAAAATGCGATTTAAGCAATAAAATTAAAAATGCACCTAAAACCTAAACCAAACGTTGCTGGTTCTTATTTCTTCATGCGCAGTGGTCAACGCGGCACTCCCTAGCTGCCAGGAGCACTTTTTACTGTGCGGACCCAACCAGAGTGACGGGAGGAGCACATTTCAGAAAACGTGCTCAGCTCGTCGAGAAAATGCGATTTAAGCAATAAAATTAAAAATGCACCCAAAACTTAACCAAACGTTGCAGGTGGTTATTTCTTCATGCGCAGTGGTCAACGCGGCACTCTCTAGCAGCCAAGAGCACTTTTTACTATGCGCACCCAACCAGAGTGACGGGAGGAGCACATTTCAGAAAACGTGCTCAGCTCGTCGAGAAAATGCGATTTAAGCAATAAAATAAAAAATGCACCTAAAACCTATACCAAACGTTGCAGGTGCTTATTTCTTCATGCGCAGTGGTCAACGCGGCACTCTCTAGCTGCCAAGAGCACTTTTTACTATGCGCACCCAACCAGAGTGACGGGAGGAGCACATTTCAGAAAACGTGCTCAGCTCGTCGAGAAAATAAGATTTAAGCAATAAAATTAAAAATTCAACTAAAACCTAAACCAAACGTTGCAGTTGCTTATTTCTTCATGCGCAGTGGTCAACGCGGCACTCTCTAGCTGCCAGGAGCACTTTTTACTATGCGCGCACAACCAGAGCGACGGGAGGAGCACATTTCAGAAAACGTGCTCAGCTCGTCGAGAAAATGCGATTTAAGCAATAAAATTAAGAATGCACCTAAAATGTAAACCAAACGTTGCAGGTGCTTATACCTTCATGCGCAGTGATCAACGTGGCACTCCCTAGCTGCCAGGAGCACTTTTTACTGTGCACACCCAACCAGAGTGACGGGAGGAGCACATTTCAGAAAACGTGCTCAGCTCGTCGAGAAAATGCGATTTAAGCAATAAAATTAAAAATGCACCTAAAACCTAAACCAAACGTTGCAGGTGCTTATTTCTTCATGCGCAGTGGTCAACGCGGCACTCCCTAGCTGCCAGGAGCACTTTTTACTGTGCGAACCCAACCAGAGTGACGGAAGGAGCACATTTCAGAAAACGTACTCAGCTCGTCGAGAAAATGCGATTTAAGCAATAAAATTAAAAATGCACCTAAAACCTAAACCAAACGTTGCAGGTGCTTATTTCTTCATGCACATTGGTCAACGCGGCACTCTCTAGCTGCCAGGAGCACTTTTTACTATGGGCGCACAACCAGAACGACGGGAGGAGCACATTTCAGAAAACGTGCTCAGCTCGTCGAGAAAATGCGATTTAAGCAAAAAAATTAAAAATGCACCTAAAACCTAAACCAAACGTTGCAGGTGCTTATTTCTTCATGCGCAGTGGTCAACGCGGCACTCTCTAGCTGCCAAGAGCACTTTTTACTATGCGCGCACAACCAGAGCGACGGGAGGAGCACATTTCAGAAAACGTGCTCAGCTCGTCGAGAAAATGCGATTTAAGCAATAAAATTAAAAATGCACCTAAAACCTAAACCAAACGTTGCAGGTGCTTATTTCTTCATGCGCAGTGGTCAACGCGGCACTCTCTAGCTGCCAAGAGAACTTTTTACTATGCACACCCAACCAGAGTGACGGGAGGAGCACATTTCAGAAAACGTGCTCAGCTCGTCCAGAAAATGCGATTTAAGCAATAAATTTAAAAATGCACCCAAAACCTAAACCAAACGTTGCAGGTGCTTATTTCTTCATGCGCAGTGGTCAACGCGGCACTCCCTAGCTGCCAGGAGCACTTTTTACTATGCGCGCACAACCAGAGCGACGGGAGGAGCACATTTCAGAAAACGTGCTCAGCTCGTCGAGGAAATCCGATTTAAGCAATAAAATTAAAAATGCAACTAAAACCTAAACCAAACGTTGCAGGTGCTTATTTCTTCATGCGCAGCTGTCAACGCGGCACTCTCTAGCTGCCAGGAGGACTTTTTACTACGCGCACCCAACCAGAGCGACGGGAGGAGCACATTTCAGAAAACGTGCTCAGCTCGTCGGGAGAATAAGATTTAATTAATAAAATTAAAAATGCACCTAAAACCTAAACCAAACGTTGCAGGTGCTTATTTGTTCGTGCGCAGTGGTCAACGCGGCACTCCCTAGCTGCCAGGAGCTCTTTTTACTGTGCGCACCCAACCAGAGCGACGGGAGGAGCACATTTCAGAAAACGTACTCAGCTCGTCGAGAAAATGCGATTTAAGCAATAAAATTAAAAATGCACCTAAAACCTAAACCAAACGTTGATGGTGCTTATTTCTTCATGCGCAGTGGTCAACGCGGCACTCTCTAGCTGCCAGGAGCACTTTTTACTATGCGCGCACAACCAGAGCGACGGGAGGAGCACATTTCAGAAAACGTGCTCAGCTCGTCGAGAAAATGCGATTTAAGCAATAAAATTAAAAATGCACCTAAAACCTAAACCAAACGTTGCAGGTGTTTATTTCTTCTTTCGCAGTGGTCAACGCGGCACTCCCTAGCTGCCAGGAGCTCTTTTTACTGTGCGCACACAACCAGAGCGACGGGAGGAGCACATTTCAGAAAACGTGCTCAGCTTGTCGAGAAAATGCGATTTAAGCAATAAAATTAAAAATGCACCTAAAATGTAAACCAAACGTTGCAGGTGCTTATACCTTCATGCGCAGTGATCAACGTGGCACTCCCTAGCTGCCAGGAGCACTTTTTACTGTGCGCACCCAACCAGAGTGACGGGAGGAGCACATTTCAGAAAACGTGCTCAGCTCGTCGAGAAAATGCGATTTAAGCAATAAAATTAAAAATGCACCTAAAACCTAAACCAAACGTTTCAGGTGCTTATTTCTTCATGCGCAGTGGTCAACGCGGCACTCTCTAGCTGCCAGGAGCAATTTTTACTATGCGCGCACAACCAGAGCGACGGGAGGAGCACATTTCAGAAAACGTGCTCAGCTCGTCGAGAAAATGCGATTTAAGCAATAAAATTAAAAATGCACCTAAAACCTAAACCAAACGTTGCAGGTGCTTATTTCTTCATGCGCAGCTGTCAACGCGGCACTCTCTAGCTGCCAGGAGGACTTTTTACTACGCGCACCCAACCAGAGCGACGGGAGGAGCACATTTCAGAAAACGTGCTCAGCTCGTCGAGAGAATGCGATTTAAGCAATAAAATTAAAAATTCACCTAAAACCTAAACCAAACGTTGCAGGTGCTTATTTGTTCGTGCGCAGTGGTCAACGCGGAACTCCCTAGCTGCCAGGAGCTCTTTTTACTGTGCGCACCCAACCAGAGCGACGGGAGGAGCACATTTCAGAAAACGTGCTCAGCTCGTCGAGAAAATGCGATTTAAGCAATAAAATTAAAAATGCACCTAAAACCTAAACCAAACGTTGCAGGTGCTTATTTCTTCATGCGCAGTGGTCAACGCGGCACTCCCTAGCTGCCAGGAGCACTTTTTACTGTGCGCACCCAACCAGAGTGACGGGAGGAGCACATTTCAGAAAACGTGCTCAGCTCGTCGAGAAAATGCGATTTAAGCAATAAAATAAAAAATGCACCTAAAACCTAAACCAAACGTTGCAGGTGCTTATTTCTTCATGCGCTGTGGTCAACGCGGCACTCCCTAGCTGCCAGGAGCAATTTTTACTATGCGCACCCAAGCAGAGTGACGGGAGGAGCACATTTCAGAAAACGTGCTCAGCTCGTCGAGAAAATGCGATTTAAACAATAAAATTAAAAATGCACCTAAAACCTAAACCAAACGTTGCAGGTGCTTATTTCTTCATGCGCTGTGGTCAACGCGGCACTCCCTAGCTGCCAGGAGCACTTTTTACTATGCGCACCCAAGCAGAGTGACGGGAGGAGCACATTTCAGAAAACGTGCTCAGCTCGTCGAGAAAATGCGATTTAAGCAATAAAATTAAAAATGCACCTAAAACCTAAACCAAACGCTGCAGATGGTCATTTCTTCATGCGCAGTGGTCAACTCGGCACTCTCTAGCTGCCAAGAGCTTTTTTTACTATGCCAACCCAACCAGAGTGACGGGAGGAGCACAATTCAGAAAACGTGCTCAGCTCGTCGAGAAAATGCGATTTAAGCAATAAAATTAAAAATGCACCTAAAACCCAAACCAAACGTTGCAGGTTGTTATTTCTTCATGCGCAGTGGTCAACTCGGAACTTTCTAGTCGCCAAGAGCACTTTTTACTATGCCAACCCAACCAGAGTGACGGGAGGAGCACAATTCAGAAAACGTGCTCAGCTCGTCGAGAAAATGCGATATAAGCAATAAAATTAAAAATGCACCTAAAATCTCAACCAAACGCTGCAGATGGTCATTTTTTCATGCGCAGTGGTCAACTCGGCACTCTCTAGCCGCCAAGAGCAATTTTAACTATGCCAACCCAACAAGAGTGACGGGGGCACAATTCAGAAAACGTGCTCAGCTCGTCGAGAAAATGCGATTTAAGCAATAAAATTAAAAATGCACCTAAAACCTAAACCAAACGCTGCAGATGGCCATTTCTTCATGCGCAGTGGTCAACCCGGCACTCTAAAGCCCCCAAGAGGACTTTTTACTATGCCAACCTAACCAGAGTGACGGGAGGAGCACAATTCAGAAAACGTGCTCAGCTCGTCGAGAAAATGCGATTTAAACAATAAAATTAAAAATGCACCTAAAACCTCAACCAAACGCTGCAGATAGTCATTTCTTCATGCGCAGTGGTCAACGCGGCACTCTCTAGCCGCCAAGAGCACTTTTCACTATGCCAACCCAACCAGAGTGACCGGAGGAGCACAATTCAGAAAACGTGCTCAGCTCCTCGAGAAAATGCGATTTAAGCAAAAAAATTAAAAATGCACCTGAAACCTACACCAAACGCTGCAGATGGTCATTTTTTCATGCGCAGTGGTCAACTCGGCACTCTCTAGCTGCCAAGAGCATTTTTTTTTATGCCAACCCAACCAGAGTGACGGGAGGGGCACAATTCAGAAAACGTGCTCAGCTCGTCGAGAAAATTCGATTTAAGCAATAAAATTAAAAATGCACCTAAAACCTAAACCAAACGCTGCAGATGGTCATTTCTTCATGCGCAGTGGTCAACTCAACACTCTAAAGCCCCCAAGAGTACTTTTTACTATGCCAACCTAACCAGAGTGACGGGAGGAGCAAAATTCAGAAAACGTGCTCAGCTCGTCGAGAAAATGCGTTTTAAGCAATAAAATTAAAAATGCACCTAAAACCTAAACCAAACGCTGCAGATGCTCATTTCTTCATGCGCAGTGGTCAACTCGGCACTCTAAAGCACCCCAGAGTATTTTTTACTATGCCAACCTAACCAGAGTGACGGGAGGGGCACAATTCAGAAAACGTGCTCAGCTCGTCGAGAAAATTCGATTTAAGCAATAAAATTAAAAATGCACCTAAAACCTAAACCAAAAGCTGCAGATGTTTACAGTGCAGTTTACGAAACGAGACGAAAGTTAAGTAAGACGTGCGTATTAGTCAGTGCATTTGTGCACCGATAACACTAAACTGCATAGCAGCAGTTGGCAAGAAGCAAAACGCGAAATGGATTCGAATCCTGCTCTGTCTTCTGTGTTTGTCTGCGCGTGCAGAGACGTGTGGGATCCCATGTGTGTGTGTGTGATTGTACCCATGGGTGTGTGTATGTGAGCGTGTGTGTGTGCGCGTGTGCGTGATCGTGAGTAAGTGTGTGTGTGTGCTCTTGAGTGCGTGTGAGTGAGCGTTCTTGTAGAAGCAGCAAAAGGAATTTATAGGATAGTGTGCTTCTCTGTGCTCTGGGGCGCGTGCCCACCGGCGCTGCGCGCGCGGGAGGGGGATCCAGCGCCGGGGGCGGCAGGGTGGCCAACCTGCATCTGCTCACCATGTTTCAGGGCTGGGCCCTCCCCGCTCGGGCGACGTCAGGGCCGCGTGCAGGGCCGGAGTTGTGCCCATTTTAGGGGCCTACCTTGCTGGTAGCGAGAGGGGCAAAAGAATGCATGACCAACAGTGGAGGTCCTGAGGTAACTGCAACCTTTGAGAATTAATGTCCCATAGCTGTCTAACAGGAGAAACAAGAAGCATGCGTATGTTAATCAATACGACACCAATATAGATGAGTATTTAGGTATGTCGAGAAGAGTGTGGTCCCCTCGTAAATAATGAGGGACCCTACTAGAGCCAGCTGATACTCCTTTTAGCATTCTGAGGGAAATGGGAAATTGTTTAAAGACAACCACAACTTGTTAATTTAAATTGTTGAGAGGATGAGAAAACTGAAAACAAATTATTGCTACGGCTCTGTTTCTTTGGGACTCTCCTTAACACTTCAGATTTTCTGTTTACATAAAAAACCCGACACTGCGGATACATCCGTTGTCTCCAGGACAAAGAGACACAGACTGAATTTAGAATTAATGTTTAACAGCCGTCTAACAGGTGAAGACTAATTTATGAGCGCAAGAGAGGTATCAAGTGAGGGCCACAGCGCCAGCTAAAATTAAAGGAATTCTCTGGATTTAGACATAGGACTGAATTGTATTCACGGAGAGCCTGGTCATAAATTTTGGCTCTACAAGGGCGACCAGCGCCTATGTAACAGGACTCACAGGTCAAAAGCAGTAAGTCCAACATAGAGGAGGAGATGCCTACGAGGAGATATTGGATTTGGAAGTAATCTGTTGGTTCTCTTAATACCCTTGTAAAAGTCTACTCGGTACAAATAAATTAACGATAGGAGCAATTTAGAGGTCCAAAAGTGAGAAATTCAAATGAAAACCACATCCTAGATTCGAATAGTGGAGCCTAACAGGAGCATGGGAAAAGTGAACAGCTGAGAAATGGCCTTCAATGTAGTGGCAGTGAATGAAAGATTCAAGATAGTTCAGTAATATCTGTAAAGTGAGCATAACACCATTAAACTTAGGTCAAAATGGAGATGATGCCATGCACAATTTGGAAACTTTATCAGAAATTGAAGGCTCAAATCAGGAAAGGTAATAAAGAGGATGGCATAAAATCAAAGTTAGGAAAAACAAACAATAGAATGTAGCCTGAAAATAGAATGAGCTTCTGGAAATTGCAGTATAATTGTGAGAAATCACAATTAAGACTGGCAATTTAAGTTTGGGGTAATCTGCCAATTTAAAATGGTTCAAATGAGGTCCATCACAATACATCCGAGAGCTCATGAAGGAAAGGCGCCGTCTTTCTCAAGTGTATTACATTGTCGATAATAGTAGAATTTGAAGTTTGATTAACAAAAGGCACTATGAAATTAATGGCATATTGGGACACGATATTTAAGTTTGGTATCCCAGTCTGTCTCTTTCACTATCCATCAGTTACTCTGAAACTCGACCCCGAGACTCCACCAACAGCTGAGAACAACAAGAAAACGGTGCATGGCTCTGAGGCACCTTTGACCTTTGCAAGAGCAAAGAAGGACTATATTTGTGCTTGGGGGGAGCACAACATTCTGGAGGAGAACGACATCCTCTGAGGCGAAGTACAAAGAGTGAAGGAACTTACAAGATGAGAATGGACTCAGTTGAAAATGGACTCATCCAAGAGTGAGAGATGAGTTGACTCTGAGACTACAACCAAAGACGGTTGGAGTAGTAAAAAGTGCTCTTGGCGGCTAGAGAGTGCCGAGTTGACCACTGCGCATGAAGAAATAACCACCTGCAACGTTTGGTTTGGGTTTTAGGTGCATTTTTATTTTATTGCTTAAATCGCATTTTCTCGACGAGCTGAGCACGTTTTCTGAAATGTGCTCCTCCCGTCGCTCTGGTTGGGTGCGCACAGTAAAAAGAGCTCCTGGCAGCTAGGGAGTGCCGCGTTGACCACTGCGCATGAAGAAATGACCACCTGCAGCGTTTGGTTTAGGTTTTAGGTGCATTTTTAATTTTATTGCTTAAATCGCATTTTCTCGACGAGCTGAGCACGTTTTCTGAATTGTGCTCCTCCCGTCACTCTGGTTAGGTTGGCATATTAAAAAGTATTCTTGGGGGCTTTAGAGTGCCGAGTTGACCACTGCGCATGAAGAAATGACCTTCTGCAGCGTTTGGTTTAGGTTTTAGGTGCATTTTTAATTTTATTGCTTAAATTGCATTTTCTCGACAAGCTGAGCACGTTTTCTGAATTGTGCCCCTCTCGTCACTCTGGTTGGGTTGGCATAGTAAAAAGTGCTGTTGGCGGCAAGAGAGTGCTGAATTGACCACTGCGCATGAAGAAATAACCACCTGCAACGTTTGATTTGGGTTTTAGGTGCATTTTTAATTTTATTGCTTAAATCGCATTTTCTCGACGAGCTGAGCACGTTTTCTGAGTTGTGCCCCTCCCGTCACTCTGGTTAGGTTGGCATATTAAAAAGTATTCTTGGGGGCTTTAGAGTGCCGAGTTGACCACTGCGCATGAAGAAATGACCTTCTGCAGCGTTTGGTTTAGGTTTTAGGTGCATTTTTAATTTTATTGCTTAAATTGCATTTTCTCGACAAGCTGAGCACGTTTTCTGAATTGTGCCCCTCTCGTCACTCTGGTTGGGTTGGCATAGTAAAAAGTGCTGTTGGCGGCAAGAGAGTGCTGAATTGACCACTGCGCATGAAGAAATAACCACCTGCAACGTTTGATTTGGGTTTTAGGTGCATTTTTAATTTTATTGCTTAAATCGCATTTTCTCGACGAGCTGAGCACGTTTTCTGAGTTGTGCCCCTCCCGTTACTCTGGATGGGTTGGCATAGTAAAAAGTGCTCTTGGCGGCTAGAGAGTGCCAAGTTGACCACTCCGCATGAAGAAATGACCATCTGCAGCGTTTGGTTTAGGTTTTAGGTGCATTTTAATTTTATTGCTTAAATCGCAGTTTCTTGACGAGCTGAGCACGTTTTCTGAATTGTGCTCCTCCCGTCACTCTGGTTGGGTTGGCATAGTAAAAAGTGCTCTTGGCGGCTAGTGAGTGCCGAGTTGACCACTGCGCATGAAGAAATAACCACCTGCAACGTTTGGTTTGGGTTTTAGGTGCATTTTAATTTTATTGCTTGAATCGCATTTCCTCGACGAGCTGAGCACGTTTTCTTAATTGTGCTCCTCCCGTCACTCTGGTTGGGTTGGCATAGTAAAAAGTGCTCTTGGCGGCTAGAGAGTGCCGAGTTGACCACTGCGCATGAAGAAATAACCACCTGCAACGTTTGGTTTGGGTTTTAGGTGCATTTTTAATTTTATTGCTTAAATCGCATTTTCTCGACGAGCTGAGCACGTTTTCTGAATTGTGCTCCTCCCGTCACTCTGGTTGGGTTGGCATAGTAAAAAGTACTCTCTGGGGCTTTAGAGTGCAGAGTTGACCACTGCGCGTGAAGAAATGACCATCTGCAGCGTTTGGTTTAGGTTTTAGGTGCACTTTTAATTTTATTGTTTAAATCGCATTTTCTCGACAAGCTCAGCACGTTTTCTGAATTGTGCTCCTCCCGTCATTCTGGTTGGGTTGGCATACTAGAAAGTGCTCTTGGCGGCTAGAGAGTGCCGAGTTGACCACTGCGCATGAAGAAATAACCACCTGCAACGTTTGGTTTGGGTTTTAGGTGCATTTTTAATTTTATGCTTAAATTGCATTTTCTCGATGAGCTGAGCATGTTTTCTGAATTGTGCCCCTCCCGTCACTCTGGTTGGGTTGGCATAGTAAAAAGTGCTCTTGGCGGCTAGAGAGTGCCGAGTTGACCACTGCGCATGAAGAAATGACCATCTGCAGCGTTTGGTTTAGGTTTTAGGTGCATTTTTAATTTTATTGCTTAAATTGGATTTTCTCGACGAGCTGAGCACGTTTTCTGAATTGTGCTCCTCCCGTCACTCTGGTTAGGTTGGCATAGTAAAACGTGCTCTTGGGGGCTTTAGAGTGCCGAATTGACCACGGCACATGGAGAAATGACCATCTGCAGCGTTTGGTTTAGGTTTTAGGCGCATTTTTAATTTTATTGCTTTAATCGCATTTTCTTGACGAGCTGAGCACGTTTTCTGAATTGTGCCTCTCCCGTCACTCTGGTTAGGTTGGCATGGTAAAAAGTTCTCTAGGGCCGCCGGAAGTCGAATAAGGCTACGCAATCTCATCCGCGGTGCTTATACAGTGCCAATCCGCTCGGCTGGAGCTATTTACTGCCACCTTGCGCGTTCACACGGCCTCCCGGTGGTCCCGGGCGACGTGCGTGAGTGCGCTGGCCTCCGGAAGTCGAATAAGGCTCTTTGGTTTCATCCGCGGTGCTTATAAAGTGCCGATCCGCTGGGCTGGAGCTTTTTTCGGCCACCCGGCGCAAGTGCACGGCCTCCTGGTGGTCATGGTGGGCGTGCGTGAGTGCTTCGGCCGCCGGAAGTCGAATAAGGCTCCGCGATCTCATCTGCGGTGCTTATAAAGTGCCGATCCGCTCGGCTGGAGCTATTTTCGGCCTCCTGGCGCGTGGGCACGGCCTCCCGGTGGTGCTGGGTGGCTCGCGTGAGCGCGCTGGCTGCTCCAAGTCCCGCGGAGGACCATCAAAGCTCCACGACGCCGGCCGGGGAACCTAATAGTAATCACCTGGGCCTGCTTGAGCATTATTCGGCCACATCGCTCGTGCGCATGGCTTCCCGGTGGTCCCAGTTGCCTCCACGAACCGTTAAAAAAATGTCAAAAGAGCCTACCGTAAGAGAGTTATAGTTACTCCCGCCGTTTGGCCGCTTAAAGTGTCATCGGACGCGGAACAATGCGAGTGTGCGCTAAGTGCGAGAGGTGGTGTAAGTTTTCGCCGTGTCCGCCAGAGGGAAGTATTTCCCCGCCACAGATTCACCGGCAGCTTCCGCATGTCTCCCCGAGCGCTTGGAAGTCCGCGCGGTGGGAGAAGCGGGCCGTGCAAGGTACCAGATGGAGCTGGACGGTCACCGGCGCCGCTCATGGTGCGCGTGCTGCCCACTGGAAGTCGAATGAGGCTCCGCGATCTCATCCGCGGTGCTTATAAAGTGCTGATCCGCTCGGCTGGAGCTATTTTCGGCCACCTGGCGCGTGTGCACAGCCTCCCGGTGGTCCCGGGCGGCATGCGTGAGTGCACCGGCCGCCGGAAGTTGAATGAGGCTCCGCGACCTCATCCGCGGTGCTTATAAAGTGCCAATCCGCTCGGCTGGAGCTATTTTCGGCCACCCGGCTCGAGCGCACGGCCTCCCGGTTGTCCCGGGCGGCATGCGTGAGTGCGCCGGCCGCCGGAAGTCGAATGAGGCTCCGCGATCTCATCCGCGGTGCTTATAAAGTGTCGATCCGTTTAGCTGGAGCTATTTTCGGCCACCCGGCGCGTGCGCACGGCCTCCCGGTGGTCTCGGGCAGCGTGCGTGAGTGTGCTGGCTTCTCCAATTCCCACGGAGGACCATCAGAGCTCCACGACGCCGGCCGGGGAGCATGATAGTAATTACCCGGGCCTGCTGGAGCATTATTCGGCCACATCGCTCGTGCGCACGGCCTCCCGGTGGTCCCGGTCGCCTCCACGAACCGTTAAAAGAATGTCAAAAGAGCCTTCCTTAAGAGAGTTATAGTTACTCCCGCCGTTTGGCCGCTTAAAGTGTCATCGGATGTGGAGCAATGCGAGTGTGCGCTTAGTGCGAGAGTTGGTGAGAGAGGGTAAGAAGGTATCAGGCTTTGATGTCTATTCATATGCAAATGAGTTTGGGGTCATTAAATTTTATGACCTTTTTATGAATTGTTATGGTATCATAAATCACCCCTTTTGGATTGGGGCGGGGTTGGGGGCATAAAGATGGCGCCAGTCGTGACGGCGCCATCTTTGACTGTCGCCATTTTGGTTTGCTGGCGCCATTTTTTAGATGTGGATATGTATGGGTATGTATTTTTATGAATCAAAACAGGTGCAGCATCTGAGCTAGCTTTGCTACCAGCCCGTACATGTGGGTTGAAGGGGCCCGTTTTGTTGAGAAGGCGAAGGGGAGGGGAGTTTGTGTCAGTGTGGGGTCGTCATTATTGGTGCCAAAGTTATCTGAAAGACAGTCGCATGTAATTTGACAAACAATAGTTTAGCCAAAGTTATCTGAAAGAGAGACGCATGTAATTTGCCAAACAATAGTTTAGAGGATCAAGAGGTTTTTGTTGAGAAAATCATTGAAGTGTCGTCAACATGGTGCCAAAGTTATCTGAAAGAGAAAAAATCAAGGTGTTATCGCATGTAATTTGACAAACAATAGTGGAGTCGGTATTATTGGTGCCCAAGATATCTGATGCGGTAGAGCCTGCTGGAATCGTTTATTTTTGGAGGGAGATAGATGAAGGCCTCTGTTTTTATGAAAATTGTCTAAGTTTAAAACACATCCTGATTTAAAAAAACACGTGATACACGTGATACACATAGGTGTGGTTTGAGAAAGGGGCTGGACCTGTTGTTGGTATATTACGCCAGAGTATTGTGCTGCTAGTTCACAAAAAAAAGCTAAGCTAAAGCTGTGGTGTTAAACTGCAAACCTGAAGCTCAAATCATGATAGCAGAAACGCCGGTCAGTATCCATCTTTGCCGTAAAGGGCCTGATGGTTTGCTAGATGCCCCTAGGAAGAAACAAATGTATCTAAAGCGTATGCAACAAAGCCCTACAGAAAAACTTGAGCGGAGCTGGCATCTAACACCAGAGATTCTATGGGGATTTAATTTTTTTTACGAGACTGGTGAGTTGTCTTCCTTTATGAGAAATCAAGAGAGCTCATGATCAAACAACAGCAACTGTGAGCAGGCCGGTGCGTATGGTACATTGAACTCAAATGACTGGGGTGTTTTAAATCAACTCCTGCCCGAGGTTTTGACGGTATTATTGGTGCCCAAGATATCTGATGAGGTAGAGCCTTTGATGCTTCATCAGCATGCGGCCAAAGTTATCTGATTTCTCGCGACACGTGATCCCATAGGCGTGGTCTTATTCCCGCCTAATTTGAAGTTGGTTTAGTGCGAATAACCAACGCTCATTTTTGAGAAGACAAGCCATCGCTCTGAGCAACGGAGTCGAAGCGCGTCAAAAGCTGTTTTGAGAATGGTTAAAGGTAAGTCATTTTACTACTTTTCTAGCAATAATAATGATAATAATAATAACAAATAATAATAATAATAATAATAATAATACACTGCGGTTATTTTATAAAACAAGATGTGACGTTTATATAATATTTATAGACATCATCGTTCTTGCCGATGTCCACGCATCTTTTGACGACGACTTGAGCGACGTTTACCTAACACAATCAGACTACGGTGAGTCAATCGTGCATCCAAGATAGTTCATATAAATGTTAGTAGTTGATGATTTTATTTTATGTATGTAACAGATCTCGTGGCCGCGGCCACTCGGAAAAACAATCGGCCGACACAAGCTGCCTTCGACCGCCATATTGGAGCAGTGCGGGAGACAGATCCAGCGACAGAGCCAGCGAGACCGAGCGCATCAGAGCCACGTGCTACCGTTGGAACCAATCCAATTGCATCCCACGCCGACCGACAGGAAACATCGACAGACACAGAGTTAGCTGAAGCTCTATCTACATACGAGGGCTTGAAACATCATCAAGAGTCGACAAACAAAGTTGGAGGTATTCCTTCTATTTTTTCTCTCTTTGTATGCTATCGTCCGACTTGCTATTTTCGGTATTATAAAGGATTAACTTACAGGTGAGCGTCATGACACAATGTCCAGAGGCTCACCGGCTCCTTCTTTTGTTTCGTTTTCCAAGCTTTCCGCTGCAGTCCTGCCCTTTGGAAATGCTGCCTTGTCCAAATCATGGCAGGGTACCATGAGCTCCAACACTCTCCCTCTTAATTAACCCCACCTGGTGCTCTCAACAGCCTGCCTCCTTCTGTGTGGCTGAGACACACCCAGGCAGAGAGGGTGCGGCTTGCAACTCATCTCAACAGGGGCTTTAGAGTGCCATGTTGATCTCGGCATATGAAGACATAACCACCTGCAACGTTTGGTTTAGGTTCTAGGCGCATTTTTAATTTTATTGCTTAAATCGCATTTTTTCGACGAGCTGAGCACGTTTTCTGAATTGTGCCCCTCCCGTCACGCTTCGACATACTTTTCAAAGTCAAAGTTTAAAAGTCTCCTTTATTGTCAATTCCTCCCCATGTCAAGACACACTAAGAGATCGAAATTACGTTTCTCACTATCCCAGGGTGACAAGACAGAGTTCACAACCCACATACAAGTAAACAACACAGGAAAATTAAAACAAGAAGATGAACAATAAGAGTGATAGCACGCTAGCCGCTCCCGATGCACAGCAGAGTCCGGAAAGATGACAGTCAACCAGGCCACTGTGAACACGAGCACACAGCAGGCACGCACTGTCCGGTTCGTGGATCCTATCAGGCGAACGTAACCCATCTTGTCGTCCCGCGAACGAACGTACGCCAGGAGAATGGAAGGCACGGCTAGGCGAGTTGGGTTGGCCGCAAACCTGGCCCGACGTCTCCGCGCTGGCCCCTCTTCTCTCTTTGTTTACATTCACTGAAGCTAAACGCGTACAACTTGAGACGTCATGAGACGTCACTTCCGGCTGGCGGCTCGGTGCAGTCAAACTCGTCTGCGCGGCAAATTTAAATCATATTTTTTCAGAGCAACAGCTTCCTTTTCGTTGTCTCGATCGTCAATTTATATTTATAAGCCCATAAGCTAACTAAAACCGATTTATACATATACCGGTGTCTCTAGGCCTTTAAAACTCTAATAGGGTCCAAAGTAACACCATCTATGTTATCTTCATTCATGCGTTATGTCAAACCTTAGGGGTTATAGAAAAACATTTTTACCATGTTTTTATTTTTACCATGTTTTATACCTGTTTCTGTTTATTAGTAATGTTTGTTAAGAACTAGTTGATTTTTTTCTGTAATAAACTATTGTGACCGGAAAAGCGTTTCTCTGTGTTTATTCAATTTAAAATCACAAGATGTCATACCTGCTTGTTTTATTAACAGCGTCACACTCTGATATCCAGCAGAACTTACCTAACAATGGGTGGCGAGAGATGTCTTCAGAGACTCTATTATTGTGCTAAGAATCCAGCTAGTTTTGGTGGAGAGACACGCCTACACAGAACAGCGGCTGTTAGCTGTAAAAACACTAACATTAAAAAAGTGAAAGCTTTTTTATCCGATCAAGATGCTTACACTTTACAGAAACCAGCCAGAATAACTTTTCCTAGAAATAAAGTTTTTGTCCTATGAGACAATTCCAAGCAGATTTATGTGATATGCAATCACTAGCACGCTACAATGATGGATATAAATATTTACCAACCGTAATCGATATTTTCTCGAAATGTGCATATGTACGCGTTTTGAAAGGTAAAACAGGTACGCAGGTCACCAAAGCATTTGAAGATATCCTATTAGTTAGCGGTTCACCATTACGCGTTCAAACAGATAAAGGGGCGGAGTTTTTTAACAAACATTTCCAGAAATTAATGAGAAAGTACAATATTACACATTTTGCAACATCTTCCGATACAAAAGCACAAACCGTTGAGCGATTCAACAAAACGTTGAAAACGCGCATGTGGAGGTATTTCACAGCTAAGAACACGCAACGCTACATTGATGTAATTCAGGATTTTATTGTCAGTTATAATGACAGTTTTCATAGTAGTATTAAAATGACACCAAATGCCGTAAACGAGGATAATAAAGATATTGTTTTTACCAACCTGTATTCAAACAACCCTTTTCAACGCGGGGGCAAGTTCCGGTTCGCTCCAGGTGAAACTGTGCGGGCAACAGGAGGTCCCAATGGTGTGGCACACACCACCTTGTGCTGCAGTCATCAAGTCCAGAACCATCCTGTTTTGCGAGACCATCAGCCTGATAGCCTGAATCTCTCTATTTTGTCCATCGTTGACTTGCAGTGAGAGATTCACAAAGGATTGAAAACGATAGTTCAGTGTCTTGATGAAGAGTGATTGTTTTCCAACTCCAATCCAAGGAAAAAGCTCATGAACAACTTTTTGTCTCCGACAGACCATACTTTATGGTCGCCTGGAACATTCGCACCCCAGACAGGGTTATGAGGGTCAAAGGTTGCAACAGCCCTGCGTCGACGTCCAGAAGAGTTGTGTGCTCTCGTCAGCTGATGATGTTGTATCCTGTAGGTGTGGTCCGTCACCCACACTGGTGCACACAGTCCTGTCCAGTTGGGGGGCAGCATCGGACAACTCTTGTGACCACAAAGCCACGATCCGTTCTGAATGAAGTAGGTCCCGTCCGATGGTGCAGCCATGTTGGTAGGAGAGCCCTTACGCCTTGAAATGGCTCTCCCATCCTGGCACTCAGCGGTGATGTCCAAAGCTCCCATCCAGTTTCCTCCTGGAGAGCACTCCCCGTCAATGCATTTGTGGGTCTCATTCTATTGGATGAAACAAGAGTAGTCCATTCCAGGTAGCCTTTTTGTTTAGGCCAGTTGTGGCATCTATCATCCTTCAACAGTCACATTAGGACTAATCCAAATGAGTTCGATCACAGGTTCTTTTCTGTGAGTCCAGGGCGGTAGGGGTAGCGAAACTGACTGTGACAGCACGGAGTTGAAATCCAACTCATCCCACAGATGTCATGCATTTTACTTCGGTGACAGTCATTGTTCAGGCCGCCAGGTGAACTTGCGTGGAGGAAGGGGGGAGGGGGGGTTGGAACACACAGCATCCCTCCTGTGTGTGGGATCTCAGAGTGAAGGTCACACACCGGTACCAATTGTTGGTTTTGTGTGGGTTTCTGGGGTCCCATGACCAGTCCTCAAAGTTCTCATCATGTGACCATCTTTTTCCTCGTTCGACATTGTCACTTGGTCTATTCAGACAAGCCCATAGACCATAGCACGCTCCCCACAACGCAGCAGAGGATCCACCTGGCATATGGAGCCCTGTTGCCTAGTCAGAACGGGGATCTTATGGATTCCATTCTTCACCAACATTGAGACGCCCCACCCTAAACGACGAGGCCCCTTTGTACTCAGACTTCCCCTGTTAGAGATTTGCTCACTCCAACTTATTTTGCAAGAACCACACGGGAGACAAGTAAGTCCTTTTAGACACCTGCAGGTGGAGAGCTCACACGTTGAAGGAGTGAAGTCTGAAACTCTGCCAACTGCAAGGACATATTTATTAAGAGAAAGAGTGGGGGCAAGAGTAGACTGAATAGGAAGCCCTTGTCCTCTAGTCTAAACATCTCAGGGGATGTTTTACGACCTTGTGATAAGGAGGACAAGGTAAGGTATTTATTACCTGTTACATTCCAACATAATCCTATGATAAAGATAACCTGGAAAACCCTAACATCTCCCTCCTGTTTTATCATATGATTATGCCACCCCAAACAACAAAGACAAGTAAGAAAAAAAAAACATATATACGTATAATGAAGAAAGTAGAACAGTAAAAATAAAAACAACAAACAATGATAGCAACACTTTCCAGTGAAGATGAGGCGAAAGGTTGTGTAAGCGAAAAACCTGCTGGCCAGATGTTATTAGCAGGAAAATTCTTACACGGTCCCTTTGCCTTAGGCGACCAGAATGCTATCAATAAAAAATAAAAAGAAAAACAAAGAAACAGTACATCAGCGTATCCATTACTTGCGAAGCATATTTGATGGCCAAATCAACAAGTTTCCGTAAAACATGCTCAACAGAACAGCATTTACGCAATCCACGTCTCATTATCATTATCACATCTGTCACGTCTAAGAAGTTGAATATGTGCTCGTGTTTTCGTCAGCTGATGATGTTCTAGTCTGTAGGTGAGGTCTGTCACACACACTGGCGCACACACTCGTGTCCAGTTGGCAGGCAGCATCAGACAACTCTTGTGACCACAAAACCACGATCCGTTCTGAACAGGCACGTGCACTCATAGGATGCAGGTGAAGCAGTGCCTCTGAACTTCTGGATGAAGTAGGTCCCGTCCGATGGAGCAGCCACGTTGGTAGTAGAGCCCTTACACCTTGAAAACGGCTCTCTCATCATGGCACACAGCGGTGATGTCCAAAGCCCCCATCCAGTTTCCTCCTGGAGAGCAGTCGTCGTTAATGCATTTGTGGGTCCTGCGACCTTGGATGTAACATGTGTAATTCACTCCAGCTGGTCTCTCCGTGTAGGCCACTCGTGGTATTGTTCATCCTCTAACAGTCACATTGAGATTTGCCCAGAAGTGTTCATCATAGGCACCGTCTGCAAGTCCAGAGTGGGATGGGTCGGCATCACTGACTGCTCGGCGTTGACATCCAACTCCTCCCATGGATGCCATACGTTTCGCTTCAGTGACATTCATTGCTCTGGCCTCCAAGCGACCTAGTGTGGAGGAAGAGGGGAGTTTCGAACACACATAACACCCCTTCCGTCGTGGCTGGCCCAGTTCCTTCTTTTGATGACCTCGATGTAGACCCAGTCTCCTGGATTGATGGGGTTGTCGACCTGTGAGGAGGAAAGATCAAGCGGCAGTAAATTTGTCTTTGACACAGTTTGAGCGTCCTGATCATATAATCTGCCAAGGACTGCTCTTCATCTGTTGTTTGCAACTCTCGTAGTCAATTGTCGTGCCCATTTAACTGGCAAATAGGAGTGTTTGCGGGAAGAGTTTGAACACCTCCTAAGGATTCCCTTTAACCAAAAACTATTTATGACAGGGGCGTTCCCATTTATTGCCTCCTGGTTTAAAAAAAAAATTGTCTTACCCATGCCTTCTTTCTCCTCACACGCTCGCACCCAAACAGGGTGTGCACACACACACACACACACACACACACACACACACACACATCTGCACGCACGCATACACAAAACGGCATACAAAGTTCAGACGAACGACAACAGACTGTCACAATTTTACAGAGATTACGCACAAACACAGAACACACAGACAAAGGGATTCTAATCCATCTCTCATGTAGCTTCTTTTGATAGAATCTCCTATCGGTAACTGTATAGCAGACGTTTTAGCATATAATCCCATACTCTGCTCTCTCGCTTCTACTTTTTCATGTCGGTGCAGTCGTAGGTGGCCCCTATTGCAGTCATCGACTTGTTAACTGTCGCCGTGTGACTCCTATGCATGATTGTGTGAATGTCAAAAATTTAACGTACCTAACTTTCTGACCATCCAACCTCCACTGTGGTACAAAAAACCTTACTATTATATTGAGTAGGTACATTGAGCTACCTAGCTTCCTCCTGACTGCCAAATGTCCTATTCTAAAATTTATATAACTCGACCTCTACGTCTTAAGATTGATGAGCCAAAATATCAGATCTTGCTCTTGTTTCCTACCGTTTTAGCCTATTTGTTTTATCAAAATCCGTTCAATCTCTGATTATAATGCTTTTCTCTGTAGCCCTACGTATTTTTCAAATTTTTATTTATTTATTTATCAAATCTCCTCAGTTCTGTCAAACTCAGTGCACAATGAACCTCATTTCCACTTTGAACCAAGCTTCACCAAATTTGGTAACGCCGTAGCAAGGAGTGCGATTTGGTTGTCGGACACTCCAAGTCCATATCTTTTTGCCGCACTTCACCCTCTCAAGTTGGTGTTCTTTTGTCGTTGCTTCAGAGCGACCCCATCCATCTCTCTTGAATGAGTCCATTGTTCAAATGAGTCAATTTTCATCATTGTGAGTTCCTCCGCTTTTCACTGTCTTTTCTCGTCCCCGAGGATGTTGTCTGGCCTCCGAAGTGTACTTGTCCCCCTCCAAGCACAACAGCAGTCTTTTCTTGTCCTTCGCCAAAGGTCAAAGGTGCTTCAGAGCCAGGCACCATTTTGTGGTTGTTCACGGCTGCAGGCGAAGTCTCAGATTGGGTTTCAGGGACCCTGACACTGAGAATGACAGGCTGGCACATCAAACTTGTAAGACTATCTCCAAATGTAGCTGCTTCCATCAATTTGCTGGTAACATTTGTTTACCAAACTTCAAATTCTTCTAATAACAGCGGTCTCGTTTTTATATTGTTAATCCTGCAACTCATCCTATTCTTTAACATATACAGCGGTTGTTGACAAAGTACACATATAAACATCATACTTTCATGGCAGTCCAGATCCAACACAGCAGATCATCCTGCAAAGGTCAAATTGATCTTTTAAATTGAAGGCATTCAGTGTTTTTGTTTTAGTTGAAACAAGCTCCACAAAAAAAAAAATGTTTGTTTTGTTTTAGCAAGGAGTGCGATTTGGTTGTCGGACACTCCAAGTCCATATCTTTTTGCCGCACTTCACCCTCTCAAGTTGGTGTTCTTTTTTTGTTGCTTCAGAGCGACCCCATCGATCACTCGTGAATGAGTCCATTGTTCAAATGAGTCAATTTTCATCGTTTTGAGTTCCTCCGCTTTTCACTGTCTTTCTTTTGAACCTCTAAATCTCTCGTGTTGCTAACCTATCTACACCAGAACAAAAAATTTACCACAGTATAACACCAAATGTATTCGAAAATTCACTGTCATAAAGTGTTGTATTATTACTATCTTCCACTATCTGTCCTACTCACTCCCTCCTTTTGAGGCTTGGCAACGCCCATGCCTCACACCTTGGGAGAATGCGTTCTTTACTACATACGATTCCATCATCATTTAATTTGAATATCTTTCCAAAACGCTTCTCAATTTCCCAGTTCACACATCTTCTACATGTGTTACTGGTTTTCCAGTTTTTTCTCTAGTTAATTATCAATCCAAAAGCTACGTGTTTCTTTCTTTCAACCTGCTCAAAATCACTCTTTCATCAAAGCCGCTCTGCTAATTTCCCATAGTAGTCGCCAACGACCTTTCAACCTTTTATTCAGGCAATCATTCATCAATGCTCATCATATGCATCTCACTCAGTCTCCAAAAAGGAGTCATACTATCACATTGGTCCCAATTCATCCAAGCTCACCACACAACATTCATATATCATTTTCAACTCAGGTTTCCTGGTAGAACAATCCACCAGTCCAAAAAAAACTTAACTAAAACAAACAACTGGCAAATTAATCTGAATTTTTTTCTTTGTTTTTAAATTTGAAGAACTCAATCTCTCAAATTTAGCTTGCATTTAGAATTTTGTATAATCTTATAACACAACCAATCAATTATTCCTATTAAATGCAGCATTGCAAAATCTTAAATTCACATTTTAGCTTCTTCCAATTCCTGAAACCATGTTCTGTCGTTTTTTTTTCTTCGAATTTCTCATGTGGGCTCGACACTTAACATGCACTAGTGTGGATTAGTTTCTGCTCGCAAACAGACTTCGCTCTTTTCCTCTCATTTTTATCTGTCAAAATTGTTTCTGTTCTGCGGTGTAAATTGAATGGACAACAGTCTAGCAAATTTCTTTATACTAAAAGTTTAGCCAATCTTCATTATTTAACACATACGCACACACATGCACAGCCCTCGCGTGCGGAAGGTAGGTCTCAGCAACAATGATTCGTCACAGGCTGGCCATTTCCTGTGGTCGATCATGAGCTGGTCCCTCCCATGCACACGAGGACAGCACATTCTAATTTTATTTATTTATCTTCTAGAAGCAAGTTGTATTTCTTTACCACTTGATTTGCATATTTTAACTTTGGTGTAATACAATTTGATCTCTAGTCATTTGTAATTTGCCACTTCAAAAATATTATTATTATTATTATTATTATTAAACTCCTCTTGCCCCTCGCTTGAGCCGCGGCTTGAGCTGCGGCCTTGCACCCGCTCACAGGGGCCTTATTGTCTCCTGGTCTGACAAACACTTGTGACCTCATCAGTTTTCATCTTTCTAGCTTTTGTCTCTTGAATTCATTCTCATCTCTTTGTGAAGATTTCAACCACACTCTAGCACTTCTACCATTTCTTCCACATTTCAAATTTTCTTGTACTCCATACATTTTCTTCCACGTCAGCATCTATTGCATACAATTAAGAAATCTACTCGCCATGAACTTCTCATCTCAAAGAAGAGCAGAGCAAGAGATTTACCATTCTTATTTTCCATCTTAATTTTAGTAGTTTAAGGTTTTACATTTTTAATTTATTGCTTAAATCGCATTTTTCAACGAGCTGAGCACGTTTTCTGAATTGTGCCCATCCCCTCACTCTGGTTAGGTTGGCATTGTAAAAAAATAAGCTTTGGGGGGATTTAGAGTGCCGAGTTGACCATGGCGCATGAACAAATGACCATCTCTAAATGCAGGAGAGACTTTTAGTGACGGCTTGTTAATGGCAATGATCTGAAAAGGCCTGCCTGATACTTATTCTTTTTACACGTTACGCAGAGTGATGAGAAGATGACATTTGCTGAGTTTAAGACCCAACTGAGGAGTTATGAGAGCAGAGAGAAGTTTGGCGCTTCTGGTTCTGGAGAGGACAGTATGATGAAAGTCAGAGGAAGAGACAATTGGAGCGTAAAGCTTACCTGTTACACTTCTGGTCAGAAGGGCCACAAAGTCGCGGACTGTGCGTCAGCTGCTAGAGAGCGCAGAGAGCCGAGGCCATGGTGCAGCTTCTGCAAAAGCGCCACGCACAAAGACGCGCACTCTCGGCCCAGAAAGCGGGACAAGGTGAAGCAAGCGGTGTATGAGGAGGACCATACGTTTGCATTCAAGGTCCAACTGGAGGCCGCCCCGGTCGAAGTCAAGGAGGAGCAGTGGGGTTTTCGGCCTGGCCGTGTAACAGCGGACCAGCTCTATACCCTCGGCAGAATGTTCGAGGGTGCATGGGAATTCGCTCAACCAGTCCACGTGTTTTGTGGACTTGGGGATGGCGTTCGACTGGTCTCTCTCGGGAAGTTCGGCGGAGGGTGCTTTGAGAGTATGGGGTGCGAAGCCAACTGATAAGGGCAGTTCGGTATCCTGTATCATCAATGCGGCGTTTCGGCAGTAAGTCGGATTTGTTCCAGTGAGGGTTGGACACTCCCAAGGCTGCCATTTGTAACCGATTCTGCTCATAATTTTTATGGACAGAATTTCTAGGCGCAGCCAAGGTGTTGAGGGCGTCCGGTTTGAGGACCCCAACATTGCGTCTCTGCTTTTTGCAGACAACGTGATGCTGTTGGCTTCTTCAAGTTGTGATCTCCAGCTCTCACTGGAGCGGTTCACAGCCGAGTGTGAAGCGGTCGGGATGAGGTTCAGTACCTCCAAATCTTAGTCCATGGTCCTCAGTCGGTGGGAATTCCCTCTCCGGATCGGGGATGAGATCCTGCCCCAAGTGGAGGAGTTTAAGTATCTTGGGGTCTTACTCACGCGCGAGGGCATGATGGAGCGTGAGATCGACAGGCGGATCGGTGCAGTTGGCTGTCGGCTGTAATGTACCGGTCCATCGTGGTGAAGAGAGAGCTGAGCCAAAAAGCTCAATTTACGGGTCAATCTATGCTCTTGCCTTCACCTATGGTCACGAGCTATGGGTCGTGACCGAAAGAATAAGATCCCGGATGCAAGCGGCCGAGATGAGTTTCCTCTGCAGAGTGTCCGGGCTCTCCCTTAGAGATAGGGTGAGAAGCTGGGTCATCCTGGCAAGACTTGGAGTAGAGCCACTGCTCCTCCACGTTGAAAGGAGCCAGATGAGGTGGCTCGGGCATCTCATCGGGATGCCTCCTGGACGCCTCGTTGGGGAGATGTTCAGGGCATGTCCCACCAGCAGGGGACCCTGCGAATGCCCCAGGACGCGCTGGAGAGACTATGTCTCTCAGCTGACCTGGGAACGCCTTGGGATCCCCAGGGATTAGCTGAAAGAAGTGGCTGGGGAGAGGGAAGTCTGGGATTCCCTCCTAAAGCTGCTGCCCCCGTGACCCGACCCCAGATAAGTGGAAGAAGATGGATGGATGGATGGATGGATGGATGGATGGATGGATGGATGGATGGATGGATGGATGGATGGATGGATGGATGGATGGATGGAAACATACATATATATACAATCACATATCTTGTTATCAAAGAACACTCATATTACCTACCTTTTTGAAATGAATTGTGAAAGATAAATTATAAAGTTATAATTATAGAATTTATATAAAAATCCAAACATATGACAAAATATAAAAACTGAAGTACCTTACAACAGTTGTACTAAGTTCATTTTGTCTTCACTTATAAATTTGTTTATGGTTCTTTTATCACAGACAAATCGTTTAGTTAGTTTTACTTACCTTACAAGTTTCGGCGTGTATTTTCAGAGTGTCACTAGTTAGGTGTCTTTATCAGCTGATGAATGAAGGCGCGGCTCACCTATCAGATTTAATAGGTGAGTCACGCCGTCTCTTGTCCGTTCACCCCTCCAGAATGCTGGTCCAGGTGGTAGAGAGCATGAAAGCTCCCTCGTCCGTGTTGATGGTCCTCGAGCTCCGCTTGCGGATCTCGATGGCCTCCCTGATCCAACTCTGTTTTCTTCGGTACGGATGACTCTGTCCTTCTCCCAGTCCATTATGTGATTTTCTTTTTTGCAATGAAGACTGACTTCTAGTGTTCCCGTTATGCTTGTTCCTTTTTCCTCGTTTGTCTTTTTGCTGTCTCCTTCTTACACTCCTTCTTGTGTTCTTTTTTCTTGGAGTAAAGTTCCTCCCGGTCTCCCCGATGTATGATTTATTGCAGAATTTGCATGGGATGTTTTATATGGAGTTGCATTTATTTTCCGGGTGTATTTTGTCCTTTGGATGAATCAGTATCTGACGGAGTGTTGTGTGTGGTTTGACCGGGGTGTTTATGTTGTTTTCTCATGGCTCTTTGGATGCGTTCCGTAACCCCTCACGTATGGCAACGTCACCATTCCTCTGTGTTGTAGGGTACTTGTTTGTTTTTTCTTTCCCCCCTGTGTTGTGTTTTTTTTTTCTTTTTTGACCTGTCCTTCACTTTTAGTTATTGCCACTGTGGATACTGACACCTTTTCAGTGTGTGTTCTATGTGTTTTTCTTCCTGTGTTTTGTCATCCTGGTCCGTGATTATTGTTGTAAATTCGTGTAATTCTCTGAATCCTGACAGTGTGTGGATAGCGGGGTGTTCAGATCTCCAGGGCAGGTATTGATGTTGTGGAGTCTATGGTGTTGAGATGGTATTTGAGGTGTTGTGTATGTCCTGTTTCCATTTTTTCCAGATGGCAGTCTATGTAACGCTCCCATAATGTGGGTCTGTATTCATCCAGGGCTGTTCAGAGTGTTTTTGTTGCAGGTCCTCCTTGAAAAAACTGCACATTGTGGCAGACTGTAGGTCTCCCATGGGGAATCCTTCTTTCTGTCTGTAAATTGTGTTTCTGAATTGGAAGTAGAGTGGAGCCTCAGTTTTCGAATGTCCCGGGTCTCGAACAAAAAATTCAAGATTTTTTTTGCTTCGGATGTCGGGCGAAATTCTGTTGTCGAACCTCGCGAGATGAGCCGAGAGGACCCGCATGCCAACTGACTCCGTTCGTTATTACATTCTCGTTACTCTGAGCATCAACTCTAATCATGCCTCCAAAAGAAGCAAGTGGAAGCAGTAAAGCCATCCTAAAACACAAAGATGCTCCTAAAGCAATGCGACAGTGAGTGCCCGGTTCGCTGCGGTTGCGCGATCGGACCAAATTAAGCTCCCTGCACACTTAGGTCCACTTAAATTTTGGAAAGTCCATTAGGACTTTAAAAATATTTTCAAAACTTTAGCAACCGCTCTGTCACAATAATGCGACCAGTGCGGTGCAGTTGTGCGGTCGGCGGCGCGCTAGAGTTGCGCGTTCGGCGGCGCGCTAGAGTTGCGCGTTCGGCGGTGCGCTGCAGTTGCACGATCGGACAAAATTAAGCTCCCTGCTCACTGAGATCCACTTAAATTTTGGAAAGTACATCAGGACTTTAAAAATATTTTCTAAATTTCAGCGACGACTCTGTCACAATAATGCGACCAGCGCCGTACAGTTACGCGGTCGGCGACTCGCTACGGTTGCGCGTTCGGCAGTGCGCTGCAGTTGCACGATCGGACAAAAATGCACAAATGAAAAATTTCTTAAAAAAGGCGGGGATTTTGGTCTTGGAACTGATTACTTTTTCCCCATTATTTGTAATGGGAAAACATGATTCGGAATTCAAACGATTCACTTCTCGAACAGCCTTCTGGAACAGATTGTGGTCGAAAACTGAGTGTCCACTGAATGTGGAAATGGCAATGAAATGGAGTAGCTGAATGATGTCCTGTTCAGATTTGAGCGCCTTTTGAGTGTCCTGTCTGCTAATAATCTGTCATGCACTATGTGTATGGTGGCCTGTGTGGGTGTTTTTTTGAAGAGTAAAATAACCTCATGTGTTGTGAACATTTCATCTTTTGTACTTTTATGTGGGTGAGTTCTGTGGTGGGATGTTTTGACTGTTTGCAATGATGATATGAGTCCCAGTAATGGTTTTATTATTTCTGTGAGTGATTCTGAAAGGTTGTATATAACTGATCCTATGCTGTCTACAATGGGGCGGAGAGGTGTACCTAGTTGATGGATTTTGGGAATGATGTTTGCTGTGGCCACTAAGTATGACTATTTTTGTATTTTGTATTTTATTTTCAACGAGTAATGGTTTAAATCACTAATGTCAAACTCAAGGCTGGGGGCCAGATTTGGCCAGCCACATCATTTTATGTGGGCCGCAAAGACAAATTGTGCATCAAATTTGTGTCATTACTAGAATTGCAAATTGTCTTCACTTTTAATAATATCTTTGTTTTTTTTTAATATTTGACGAGGTTTTACTCGTCTGATTTGAAAACGAGTTATTTGCTAATTTGTTTTGAAGCTTTTCCTGTATATAATTTGAGGTGGTCATACATTTATTTGGGTTGACAGTCATAATAACCCTCCGAAAGAAGCTTTGATTATAATGCGGCCTGCGGAAAAAAAAAAAGAGTTTCACACCACTCGTTTAAATTTAGGGTTCGGGTTTCAAAGTAGGGTTTTCTCACTAGAGTTAGGGTTTCAAAGTAGCGTTCAAATATAGGGTTAGGGTTTCAAGCATGGGTTTAAAGCTGTGGTTAGGATTTCAAACTAGGGTTTCAAACTAGGGTTTGGGTTTGAAAGCAGGGTTTTATACTAGAGTTAGGGTTTTAAAGTAGGGTTAAAGCTAGGGTTAGGGCTTCAAAGTAGGGTTTCATACTAGGGTTAGGGTTTCAAAATCGTGTTTAAAGCTAGGGTTATGGTTTCAAAGTAGCGTTTAAAGCTCGGGTTAGAGTTTTAAAACAGGGTTTAATGCTCGGGCTCGTGGTTTAAACTAGGGTTCATACTAGAGTTAGGGTTTCAAACTAGGGTTTAAATCACAGGTGTCAAACTCAAGGCCTGGGGGCCAGATACGGCCAGCAAATTAATTTTGTGTGGCCCCCGAAGACAAATTGTGCATCAAATTCACGTGTCATTATTAAAATTGCCAATTGTCTTCACTTTTTGTTATCTTTTTTTCAAAGTTTGACCAGTTTGTACTCGTCTGAATTGAAAACAAGTTATTTGTCAGTTTGGTTTGGAGCTTTTACTGTATATAATATGAGGTGCTCATACATTGATTTGGGTTGACAGTCATGTCTTCTGTTAGGTCTTTAACACTTCATAGGCATCGTCATACATTACCTGCTGCATCTGCCCTTTGTATGCGTCTGTGTCCATGATTACTGTTGTTCTGCCTCTGTCTGCTGGGAGGATTGTGCTGTCTTCATGTTTTGCTAGTGTATTCATAGCTCTTGCTTCCTGTTTAGTAATATTGCTGGGTGGTTGGTTGCCCGTTTTTAATATACCTGCAATTTCATTGCTTAGTGCTGCTTTCTGTCCTGGATTGTGTATTTTTTCACATGCCAACTCCGTGGCTAAATTTAAATCCTCGTGCGGTATGTTTTTGGGTTTGATAGTGTAGTTTATTCCTTTCGCCAGTATGTTGCGCTCTGCCTGTGTGAGCTTGTGACGTGACATAAGTCAATCTAATTTACGCATGTATTGGCTTTTAGTGGCGGTGAATTGCTGTTCATGTACTATGTCCGTGCAGTGTTACCGTATTTTTTGTCCAGGGGAAACCGGTGTTTGAACTGGTCCGTCAGCCGCTGTGGTTTGCTGTTGATGTTGTTGAGTTTATTGGTGGTGCATCATATTCGTTTTTAGACCAGAGTCATCCACAGTGTCCTGATAACCCGCTCCGCGTTCCTGGTTGAAATCGGGTTCTTAACTCTCAGGCTGGTCGGCGTCACCTCTTCATTCTGGCAGCGCAGGTTGAATCTCAGGTGGTTCCTGTAGCGAGCCTCGTCAGGTTTTCCAGGAGGCGAAACTCGACGCATTTCTCACCGTAACTATCTCGTATTAGTTGTACTAAGTTCATTTTGTATTCACTTGTATTCACTTATAAATTAGTTGATTAGTTCTTTTGTCACAGACAACTTATTTAGGTAGTTTTAATGCCTGGAGTGAAGAACGCCGTTTAGAAGAAAATTGATTTTTCATTCTTTTAGAGATTGGACCAAAATCTACAATGATGAATTTTCAGAGTCTTCAAATTGGACTTTGCCAATTTTTTAGCTTCGAATTGGACTTTGTAAAATCTTAAGGTCAGCTAGGGCAACTGCGTACTAGTGTAAATAACGAATCCCTGAGGTCTTAACAAAGACATCTAAATATATCCGAGACATAACAAAAGCCCCAAATCAGACAGAATAGAGCCACCAGTGTCTCGACCTTAGTTACCCTACACGCTTGACTTTAAAGGGATTGGCGTTATAAAAAGGTTAGGTTGATTTCTTCAGAATTGATTTAATAAAGGTGGTTAGCAACTCGTCGAATCTCTTCACCCCTGGCTTATTTAACCTTCTGATGGGAAACCAGTCGATTAAATATAATAATAATAACAATGATATTAATACATTACATTTTTATAGCGCTTTTCAAAGACCCAAAGACACTCACAGGGAAACAAGGTGAGGAGGTACGGGAGGGTGGGGTGGGGGGGTCAGGAGGTGGAGACAATAGGATCAAGTTAGGAAAAGGACACCAGTTATAGGTAGGGGAGTTTGTAGGCTTGAAAAGAAGAGCTACGTTTTTAGAATTGACTTAAATATTGGGAGTGAGGGTGAGTCACAGACAGACTGAGGGAGTGCTGTGCACGAGAAGGATCCGTCGCCAAAGGATTTGGATTTTGGGACTCTCAGACATGAAGTAGAGGAGGATCCGAGGGGCCGGGTGGGGCGGTAGGGGATGAGGAACTCGGATAGGTAAGGGCAGCCAGGTGGTGAAGGGCTTTGAAGGTGAGGAGGAGTATCTTGGAGATGATATGCTGCTTGATGGGGACCCAGTGAAGAGAATGGAGAATGGGAGTGATGTATTTGCAGCACCGAGTTTGGGTAAGGAGGCGGGCAGTACAGTTGTGGACCATTTGATTTCTATGAAGTGAGCGCACATTGATGCCAGTGAGAAGGGAGTTGCAGTAGTCAAGCCGGGATGAGATGAAGCCATGGATGAGTGATTCCGCAGCAGGGAAAGGTCGGTGGAAGATGCGGTCAACATGGGGCTGCTTTACATTCTGCACCACCTGGACACGCCTGGGACGTACGCCAGGATCTTGTTTGTGGACTTCAGCTTGGCGTTCAAGCAGAAGCTCATCCAGATCGTGGTGCCTCCCTCCACCTGTCAGTGGATCACCAGCTTCCTGACGAACAGGAGACAGCGTGTGAGGCTCGGGACCATCACATCCGACACCCGGACCACCAATGCTGTCGCCCCCTAGGGGTGTGTCCTTTCCCCACTGCTCTTCTCTCTCCAGACTAACGATTGCTCCTCAGGCGACTCTTCTGTGAAGCTCCTGAAGTATGTGGATGACACTAATCTCATCGGACTGATCCGGGACGGTGACGAGACTGTGTTCAGACAGGAGATGGAGCTGCTGGTCCACTGGTGCAGCGAAAAACCACCTAGAGCTGAACCCGCTCAAGACCATGGTGATGACAGTGGACTTCAGGCGAGACCCTTTACCACTTTCACCTCTCACTATCCACAGTAATACTGTTTTCTCCACAGACACCTTCAAGTTCCTGGGATACACAATCTCTCGGGACCTGAAATGGACCAGCCACATAGACTCTTTCCGGAAGAAGGCCTAGCAGAGGCTGTACTATCTGAGACAGCTCAGGAAGTTTGACCTGCCACAGGAGCTGCTGAAGACCTTCTATACTACTGTCATCCAGTACATCCTCTGCACTTCCATCACGGTCTGGTATGGATTGGCCACCAAACAAGACAAGCACAGACTGCAACGGACTGTCAGGACTGCTGAAAATATAATCAGGACCAACCTCCCATCTATCCGGGACTTTTACCTGTCCAGGGCCAGTTGCAGTCTGAACTACTTCCCTCCGGACGGTGGTACAGAGCGCTGTACGCCAAAACCAGCAAACATAGAGACAGCTCCCAGGCTGTCACGCTGATGAACTCACACCACTCTCAGAGTCTCAGAGACATTGCTGTGCAATAACATCCTGCTCTCAACGCCTCACCTTTGAATTGTCTATATTATTTGCACTATGTGTGCTCTCTGCATCCATTGCAGCCTGGTCATCTTAGAAGAGAGATCCTCCCATCAGTCGTCTCTTCTCAGTGCTTCTCATTTCCTCTAGTAGGAGTTTTGAGTTATTCCTTGGGAGTTTAAGATCAGGGGATGTTGAGAATAATTGTCAATTTGTGCACATGCTGACCTGAATGTTGTTAGCTACCTAAATGTTGTACAGAGAACGAGATGTACCGGAGTCAAATCCCTTGTTAGGCATGCTCAAATTTGGCAAGTAACATTTTATTTGATTTAATTTGATTTGAAAGAGAGGCAGTGTCAGATTTTGGCGATAGTGAAATAGGAGGTCTTGACAACTGAGCTAACATGAGTGTGGAAGGACAATGTAGGGTCGAAGATAACGCTGTGGTTGCATGCCAGAGGGGAGGGAGTGATGGTTGAGGAGTCAATGGTGTATGAGATGGGTCCAATTTTATTGTGGGAGGACTTAGTTCCTATTAGGAGGACCTCTGTTTTGTCACTGTTGAGTTTGAGGAAGTTGTGGTCAGCCATGTTTTTATTGTAGAGATGCAAGTTTCAAGGTGGGTGAGGGGAGGGTTTCAGGTGGGTGTGGTGCGTATGTCGATATGGGTGTCATCAGTGTAACAGTGGAAGTCCAGATTGAGTTTGCGGATGACATAACCAATGGGGATGAGGTAGCAGATGACTAGGAGGGGGCCAAGAACTGAGCCTTGTGGGACCCCCTGTGTGACTGGGGAGAGGATGGATGTCTGGCCGGAGAGAGAGACAAACTGGTTCCTGTTGGTGAGATAAGAGGTGAGCCAGTCGAGTGTAGTGGCCTCAACACCTAGTTGACGTAGCTTTTGAAGAAGGTGGCAGCAGTTCTCAGTGTCAAAGGCCTCGCTATGGTCAAGTAGTAACAGGATGTTCAGGGCACCGGAATAAGTGCGGATTTGACAGTACATGCTGCTGTGCAGTCATAATGTTCAGTTATTTTGCTTTCTTTTCTTTACCAACATGTCCAGCACATTCAGTCTGGCTTTATACTTACGCTGTGAAATGGGAACATTGGTGTCTTCTTGTGGAGTTGAAGTGCTGGGTCGTGGTGCTCTTGTATATAGCATTGAAGATTTATTCTTTAACAATATCATGACAATAGGCTAACATTAGCTTACATGTAACATCATGTTACTTTCTAAACCCACATGCTTGTAAAATTTAGATCCTACCTTCCATTTCTGTGCATCTCAGAGTTTCAGAAAATATACATGATGGAAGAACTAAAACAAGATGGAAGAACTTAAAACAAATACCTCGGAAGATGATGTGGAATCACCGGGCCTTTTCATCAATGGAAGCCATCAGTGACGTGTGGTAAGGTTCATGACTGGAGAGGCACTGTTGGAATAATTTAGCGCTGAAGCCTTGGCCTGCCAGAACTGTGGCCTTATATTTTACGAGTTGAACTCCTTTCGTTCAACTAAGTTCGTCTTATCTTATCTAGTTCCAGGGATGTCCTTTGACTCCCAATCAGTTTTATGTATCCTTCCTGTCCTTTTCTTATGTTTGTTAACTGCTGTAAGAGGCCTTCACCAGCGATGAGCAGAGCTCCTTTGCACAGGCAAAATGTTCTTTGTTTAGTTCAAAGGAACTTCTTACCTTTTTGTGTAACTGTTGCTTTGATTCAGATTGTTGTTGATCGGAACTGGTTTTCTTTGGTAAGTGTTATAGAAAAGACGTACAGTTTGAAGTAGTTGCAAATAAGTTATCCTATATTTAATCAATGTTTGTTTACAAGTTACCGCACATTTACTTAATGTGTGTTGCAGTGTTTAGGGTTAGTTAATCATTACACAGGTCAACAACAAATTTGTTGTCTGAGTTTTTTCAGCTGATTTAGGACGAATCTGATGCGCTGAATCCAAAAATCACATTGGTTTTGCTCAATCAGGTCAAGTTTTTGAGCTATGGCCACGTGTCATTTTGTTCACATATACGCACGTGTGGAGCATTTTAGAAGAACACAACAAAAAATCCTTCTGGCTGAAGTCATCTCATTCATCTGCAAAACCAAAGTAGGTAGAAATTAGTCATAAATTGGCGCATGTGGGTATTGTATAGTGGACTAAAGTAGAAAGTTTCTTAATGCAGTGCAATAGCTACGAGATAAGCGTCCTAACTGAAAACTTTCCACTGTACATCCTTCAGTGTTTGTCATCTTAAGAAAAACAAATCTTTTGTTGTATTCTTCTAAAATGCTCCACACGTGCGTATATGTGAACAAAAACGTAGAAAATGACACGTGGCCATATCTCAAAAACTTGACCTGATTGAGCAAAACCGATGTGATTTTTGGATTCAGCGCATCTGATTCGTCCTAAATCAGCTGAAAAAACTCAGACAACAAATTTGTTGTTGACCTGTGGACTCTGAAGAGAGACCTCCCTGCCGCTGAGCATTCCAGGCGTTCGAAGAAACGGAAGTTCAAGCCCTAAAGTTTGAACAATTGTGAAACAACATGCAATTTATGTGTTCTTACCTTTATCATTGCACACCATTCAGTTTAAAGTAGTCAATGTTTCTATCAGATAAATAATAAATGTTGTTGAAGAAAGTTTTTTTTTCTTAAAAATATATTTATGATATGTGTTGACAAAAATCTGCTCATTAGGCCAGAAAAATGTAATCGATTTTGTCACAAGATCTGATTTTTTCAAATCAACTTGGCACAAAAACCTGACCTGATGGAGACAAATGGATGTTATTGTCATGCGGTCGCGTTTATTTTTCCGGTTTTCTGTCTCGTCGGTGTCGTAACTTTACTTCCTGTTTTATTTTGTCATCCCTTCCGTTTCAGTTCGTGTTTCCTTCCTCGGTGTTTGGTTGTCTTGTCTTCCCTGATCCCGATTGTGTGCACCTGTGTAGTTGACACTAATTGTCAGCACCTGTGTCCCCGCCCTTTTGTGTGTATTTAGTCCGGGTCTTCCCCTTGTCTTGTGCCAGTGTGTCTTGCCTCGTCCCGACCACCAGCGATTCTTTGACGTCCGAGCTCTCAGTTAGATTCCTCCTTTTTGTCTCGCCACAGAGCGACGCTTTTTGTTAGTGCCTTGATCCCCATAGCCTTTTTGTCTCGCCACCGAGCGACGCTTTTTGTTAGTGCCTTGATCCCCATAGCCTTTTTGTCTCGCCCCAGTGCGACGCTTTTGTTTGAACTTTTTGCCACGTGTTCTCCCTCGCAAGAGGCGTTTTGAGTTGTACTTTTGATCAGTGTGTGTGCTGGAATAAATCAGAGAAAGAAACGACTCTGCAGCCGAGTCCTCCGCCTTGTTCCCAGCCTGACAGTTATTTCCTGATTCAGCAGCGCAAAGCTACCCTAAATCACTTGTAAAAATCAAGACAACATTCAAAAAGTAAAAAATTGTTGCCCAGTGTTATTATTGTGTGTTGTGACAGTTTACCAAGAAAATAAACTTAGCAAAGGTTTAGTTGCATTGTTCCACAGGAAAGCGGCATTCAATGTGCTTTAAGTTATCTGATCATCGTCGAGGACGAGTCAGCCAACCTTGGAAGAGACAGCCGGTTGAGGAAACAGGACCGACGCTGCAATTCCAGTGCTGGGGTGACGGGCCGACAATTAAATGCTGAATCACACTTAGATAGACAGCGTTGCTACAGTTGCAAACCCCCTCCCTTTCGTGTAGCAACGCCTCTGTAACCAGGGCAACCAAAACATTAAAAAGAGGAGTACTCAGAGGAAGGACTCAGAATTGATGGAGATTGTAACTGAGCTTCCTTTCTCTATCGTTCTCCTCGCGAGTGAACCTATCCTGGTTTTCTTCTCTTCTTTGTTCCAGCATGTGGTTTAATGTCTGATGGTACTTAAGCCTGACTGGCACTGACGTCAGCCCCCCCCCCTCAAGGTTGAATTTGTCCGTGTCACCTAACCGTGTCACAAAAGATATTGGGGAATGCTGCTCTAGAGTACCTTATTCATTATTTAATTTGAACTATTTTAACCCTTGTGTGGTGTTCGGGTCCGTGGGACCCGTTTTCATGTTTTATTAAAAGAAAAATGATACAATTAATTAATTTTTCAACTGAGACTCACTGGCTTTGGCTCATTTTCTGTGAAGAACATATATCAGAATACATATTTAATGACCACACACCATACACCCCCCTACACATTTCTATAACATATAACCCACTGGACCCTGGGCTAATAGAAATGTAGAAATTGATGTTCTGTGTACCACACACACACACAGACAGTCTGTGTTAGAGTTTTCCAGGTTATCTTTATCATAGGATTATGTTGGAATGCAACAGGTAATAAATATCTTACTGTTAGAGATTTGCTCACTCCAACTTATTTTGCAAGAACCACACGGGAGACAAGTAAGTCCTTTTTGGACACCTGCAGGTGGAGAGTTCACTCGCTCCAGAATGAAGTCTGAACCCTCGTTCCTGCGAGGGGATATTTATTAAGAGAAACAGAGTGGGGGTTGAGAGTGGGGGTCAGAGTAGACAAATGGCCGAAGCCCCTGGCTGATCAAAGCACAGCAGGGGGTCCTTCGCTCACAGGGGCCTTATTGTCCTGGTCTGACAAACACTTATGACCTCATCAGTTTTCATCTTTCTAGCTTTTGTCTCTTGAATTCATTCTCATCTCTTTGTGAAGATTTCAACCACACTCTAGCACTTCTACCATTTCTTCCACATTTCAAATTTCCTTGTATTCCATACATATTCTTTCACTTCAGCATGTATTGCATACAATTAAGAAATCTCCTTGCCATGAACTTCTCATCTCAAAGAAGAGCAGAGCAAGAGATTTACTATTCTTATTTCCCATCTTAATTTCAGTAGTCTAAGGTTTTACAATTTTTTTTTCAAATTTTTTTTTTTTTCTTTGAGGATCCTCAATGCAGGTTTAAATTGACCTTTCAACAAATTACTAGCCTGTATTAATGCCGTGGATCAACGCTAGAACTGCTATTTAGTCAATTTATCCTACCAGTTACACACTCAATCACACAAGTTATCCCTGCCTACGCGAAGTCCTCCCTTTCTGCATAAAAAGGGAGCTGCTTCATCCAGTGAGGGGACTCTACAACACCCCCCACCTTCCCTGGGAACTAAAGACAAAAGTCCTTGTCCCCAGCCCTGCCAACGCGAAGTCCTCCTTTTTAAAAAAAAGGAGCTGCTTCATCCAGTGAGGGGACTCTACAACACCCCCCACCTTCCCTGGGAACTAAAGACAAAAGTCCTTGTCCCCAGCCCTGCCAACGCGAGGTTGTACTCTTTAGAACAGTGGTCGTCAAGTAATGATCCACGGAGGTACTGAGATTTTAAAACAGTTTGAGAACCACTGCTCCAAAAGAGACACCTCATCCAGAGGGGGACTCTACAACACCCCCTCCTTCCACAAAATTTACTTTTTCCTGTGCACTTCTACCTTTTTACGCGTTTCACAAACAACAACACAATCACACCACTTCAGGCCTTTAACTTACTTGTCCCCTGGTTCGTTGCACTGCCGGGTCCCGTCAATCCACCTCTGTCAGACGAAGGCAGACCTAAGATGCTGGCCCAGCGAAGAATTCTCTTCCCAGGACTTTCTTCTCCAGGTCCTCCTAATGGACGCTGGCTTGTCGACAATGCAGCACGTCCTCCTTCGTCAGCCAGATAGCGGGTATGAGGGATCCGGGTCACGGCACCAAAATGTTAGAGATTTGCTCACTCCAACTTATTTTGCAAGAACCACACGGGAGACAAGTAAGTCCTTTTTGGACACCTGCAGGTGGAGAGTTCACTCGCTCCAGAATGAAGTCTGAACCCTCGTTCCTGCGAGGGGATATTTATTAAGAGAAACAGAGTGGGGGTTGAGAGTCGGGGTCAGAGTAGACAAATGGCCGAAGCCCCTGGCTGATCAAAGCACAGCAGGGGGTCCTTCACGATGTTGTGTGAACAAAACAACTTTGATTGCTTCCTCTGCAGCTAGTCAATCAGTTCAAAAGATCTTAGCACTTTGTTCTACTACTTTTGTTAAGACAGGACAAGCGAGTTTAATTATTACAGGTTACATTCCAACATAATCATAGGATCAAACTAACCTGAAAACCCTAACACTTACCTTGTCCTCCTTATCACAAGGTCATAAAACATCCCCTGACATGTTTAGACTAGAGGACAAGGGCTTTAGCCAGTTTACCCAAACCCCCACTCTGTTTCTCTTAATAAATATCCCCTCGCAGGAACGAGGGTTCAGACTTCATTCTGGAGCGAGTGAACTCTCCAGCTGCAGGTGTCCAAAAGGACTTACTTGTCTCCCGTGTGGTTCTTGCAAAATAAGTTGGAGTGAACAAATCTCTAACAGTCTGCAAAAATCAGCTTGAAAGCAGAGTGTGTAATATTTTGTTTGTCTGAACATTTTACAATGCACACGTACCCTCTTTAATAAATAAACTTCGCACAAGTCAACCTGTCTTGACAATGTACCAGCAAAAATGAGATGTCGGAAATGTCAGCTATATGCATTATTTGTATGGACAGAAAAGTGCCCTATTCAGTATGAAAAAAAATTAGTTTGTAAGCAGAGTGTGTAATATTTTGTTTATCTGACATTTCACAATGCCCATGTCCCCTCTTTACTATATAAACTTCGCGCAAGAAATGTCATTAATTGATATTTTTGCAAAAATTATAAAACTTCACCAAATAGTTTCAGACATGATTCTGACAAGGTTTAAAGCATAAAAAAGCTTTTTCAATATTCCCTCAACAAAATATTTGTATTTTCACCAGCATAATAGACATTCTGACAGAATCCAACTGAATTCCCCACTCATATGCGAGTTTGTGTTCCGGACGTGCTGTGTTTTTAAGATTGTGCAGTGTTTTCTACAAGGACAACATAATTCACTTTACCATATGTGTGTTCTGTTATATGTTATGACGTTCTGATTAAATTTAGAGTTGGGTTCCTTTAAGAGTTCCGATGACGGCTTTTTCTGTCATGTGCATGGGATGTACTTTGGTCAGTTAATAAATATGGCTCACAGAGTCTGAATGTGAGAACGTTTGAACTGTCTGGCACTCAGAGGGCCTGTAGACTTTTCTCTCTTCAGGGGCTCGGTGACACCAAGCCCTCAGAATTATTGGACTGGATGCTCGATCTGCTGGGTGACAAGACGGATTTCCTTTTCCTCTTCCCTTTCCTGCGCCAACTGCCTTCTCATGTGAGACCTGCTTTGGCCAACACTGCCAACACGGATTGCAGAGATGAGACAGCTGAGGCTGACAAGTGTGTCCTGGCTAGTCAGCAGCCCTGCGCAGCTGCCCTCCTCCCTACTGGTCTTGGATCTGATGTACTGGATGGTCACACGCTCGTCGCAGCAGCAGCTCCGCCTCGTCAAAAGTCTTCAGGTGTGTGCTTTTACTTAACAAGTTTGGCTCCAAGGCCAAACGATGCCGCTCTCTATGCAGCTTCGGTGGTGTGGGAAACACCAAGGCCGGCGCTCAGTAGTGGCCGTTAGCGTCGGCCATGCCGGCAGGCTGCTCTGCATCAACGACTCTGTCTCCAGCCGACGTTTCCTCTGCGACACAGGGGCGCCGCGGAGTCTACTGCCTGCTTCACAGGTGGACGTGGTGGCGGCACCCATGTCATGTGATGAAATTGACAATAAGATGAAATAAAGGAACGCATTTGTCGTGCAATTTTGTCAGTAATAATAACTTGTGACATTGTAAAGGCTTCAAAAACAGACAAAAAGGCTGAGAAATTTGCCATTGTTAGAATTGAATGGCTTGTGACTGAGTTGCTTGTGTGAAGCCGTGTGCCTCTGTTTACGGATGAGCGCAAAGAGAAGCATTTTGATTAATGACGAGCATAGGTAATGATTATCTGCCATAAAAGTAATCCCTCCAGTAAAGCTGTTGACAGCCCATTCTCATTTTGGCTATAAAATATTTTCACTCAATTTCTGGAAGTGGGTGTTCCTGACGAGTACACGATGTCTCAAGAAAGGAATCACCACTTTTTGTTACATTTTTCTGAAATGCTTAATTTTGCCATTATTAGGCAAAAAAGGCTTTATTGTGTTAAGGTTTTCTCTCCATCACAAGGTGAATATATACTGACACAAATTAGTACATAGAAGACCAGCACAAACACACCTCAGCAATTATGGAGACAAATTGACTACCCACACAACAAACAGCCAGCCTGAACGCACAGAGTCCTTTTTAAATAGCAGGTTCAATCAGTGCACCTGGTGGCACATCTGAATCCAATCACTGATGAAGCCAACCTCCCCCCCTCTGCAGTGATGGGTAATATGGGTATGAGGGGCACCAATCAGGGATCACCACCTTTCAGATTATGAACTGCCACAAAATATTGTGGTAACGGAGGATACCTTTGTAAAGCAGTACTACCCGTAACAGCTTAAAGCATTATTATCACATGATTAACAAAGGGATGCCCGTTGTCATAATGGTGGTGTGTTAAGATTTAGTAAAATAAACTGGTTGATTCAAATGGTTTTATGATGTTTTAATCAGTATGGTTAATCGACAGGTTGAATCAAATGTTTGTGTGATGTTTTAATCAGTACAGGTAATCAACAGTTTGATTCAACTATTATGTTTATCAGTATGGTTCATCAACAGGTTGATTCAAATGTTTTTAAGATGTTTATTCAGTATGGTTAATCAACAGGTTGATTCAAATGATTTTATGATGTTTTAATCAGTATGGTTAATCAACAGGTTGATTAAAATGTTTGTATGATGTTTTAATCAGTACAGTTAATCAACAGGTTGATTCAAATATTCTTATATTTTAATCAGTATGGATCATCAACAGGTTGATTCAAATGTTTTTACATGTTTTATTCAGTATGTTTAATCAACAGGTTGATTCAAATGTTTTTAGGAGGTTTTAATCAGTATGGTTAATCAACTGGTTGTTCAAATGTGCATCATTAGGCTAAAATGCTTTATTGTGTTAAGAACGTTTTCTCACCATCACAAAGTGAATGTATACTGACACAAAATAGTACATAGAAGACCGGCACAAACACACATCAGCAATTATGGAGACAGATTGACTACCCACACAACAAACAGCCAGCATGAACGCACAGTCATTTTTAAATAGCAGGTTCTATCAGTGCACCTGGTGGCATATCTGAATCCAATCACTGATGAAGCCACCCCCCACACCCCCTGCACTGATGGGTCAGATGGTTATGAGGGGCACCAATCAGGGATCACCACCATTCAGATTATGAACTGCCACAAAATATTGTGGCAACGGAGGATAAATTTGTAAAGCAGTACTAGCCGTGACAGCTTAAAGCAATATTATCACATGATTAACAAAGGGATGTCCATTGCCATAAGATTGTATGGTGGTGTGTTAAGAATTTGTAAAATAAACTGGTTGATTCAAATGTTTTTTATGACGTTTTAATCAGTATGGTTAATCAACAGGTTGATTCAAATGTTTGTGTGATGTTTTAATCAGTACAGTTAATCAACAGTTTGTTTCAACTATTTTTATGTTTATCAGTATGGTTCATCAACAGGTTGATTCAAATGTTTTTAAGATGTTTTATTCAGTATGGTTAATCAACAGGTTGATTCAAATGTTTTTAGGAGGTTTTACACTACACTACAATGCACGCCAAAGACAACATTTAATGCTCAGACTCATAAACTTTATTTTTCAAACTAGAAATTGCAATTTCAGGAGAAAATGCGTGTGAAGGCGAACACTTTAAATAACGTCTTGGAGAAAACTCCTGAATGATGTTGAAACGAGTTCAATTACTTGAGAACTGTGTGTGAGTGTGTGTGTTTCTGAATATGATTGGAATGTGGTGAATGTTGTGGAATAGGTAGAAAAAATAAGAAGAGTTGAAAGTTGGAATGGGTTGAATCGTTTCAAAAATGTAGAAATTAGAGTAGAAAAACAAAATGTTTGGAGAATTTGATTGAATTTTAAATTTGAAAAGTTTGAATTTTTGGTAAAAACAACAAACAATGATAGCAATAATTTCCAGTGAAGATGAGGTATTTCCTCAATACCCCAATTCAAACTAAGTGTGTGATTTAAAAACCTGCGGCACGATTTAGTGCAGGAAAAGACTCACACGGTCCCTCTGCCTTAGGCGACCAGAATGCTATCAATAGAAAATAAAAATAAAAACACAGAAACAGTACATCATTGAATCCATCACCTGAGAAGCATTTTTGATGGTCAAATCATCAAGTTTCTGTAAAACATGCTCAGCAGAACAGCACCCACGCAATCCACGTGTCATTATCGTTATCAAATCCGTCATGTCTAAGAAGTTGTATATGTACTTGTGCCATGGTAGAAGACACAACCCTCGTCACAGCAGACTTCAAACATGTGATAACACAGGTCGTAAACAAGCACAACACCAGCACAACAAGCACAGGAGACACAAATTTCAACAGCAGTTGCCACCAGTTGCCAGAGAATAGCCATGAAAAGATACTCATTGATGTAGGCCTGCTGTAAGTTCAGTGAAGTCATGGTGTTGTTGATGTGCGTATCATTTTCTCCCGGTATGTATGTATGTGCAACAGGAAGTCCCAATGATGTCGCACACACCACCTTGTGCTGCCGTCAACAAGTCCAGAACCATCCTGTTTTGCAAGACCATCAGTCTAATAGTCTGCATTTCTCTATTTTGTCCATCGTTGACTTGCAGTGAGAGATTCACAAAGGATTGAAAACGATAGTTCAGTGTATCGATGAAGAGTGATTGTTTTCCAACTCGGATCCAAGGAAAAAGCGCGTGAACAACTTTGTCTCCAATGGACCATAATTTATGGTCGTCTGGAACATTCGCACCCCAGACAGGGTCATGAGGGTCAAAGGTTGCAACCGCCCTGCGTCGACATCCAGAAGAGTTGTGTGCTTTTGTCAGTTGATGATGTTGTATTCTGTAGGTGTGGTCTGTCACCCACACTGGTGCACACACACTCCTGTCCAGTTGGCGGGCAGCATCGGATAAACCTTGTGACCACAAAGCCACCAGCCATTCTGTATGAAGTATGTTCCGTTCGATGGTGCAGCCATGTTGGTCGGAGAGCCCTCACTATCTGAAATTTCTCTCTTATCCCGACACTCAGCGGGGATGTCCAAAGCTCCCATCCAGTTTCCTCCTGGAGAGCAGTCGTCGTTAATGCATTTGTGGGTCTCGTTACCTTGGATGTAACATGTGTAGTTCCCTCCAACCGGTCTCTCTGTGTAGGCCACTTGCGGTATTGTTTGTCCTTTAAAAGTCACACTGAGATTTTTCCAGAAAAGCTGATCACAGGCACCGTCTGCAAGTCCAGGGCTGGAAAGGTCGGCATCACTGACTGTGACAGCACGGTGTTGATATCCAACTCCTCCCATGGATGCCATACATTTCGCTTCAGTGACATTCATTGTTCTGGCCTCCAAGTGAACTTAAGTGGAGGAAGGGGGGAGTTTCGAACACACATAACACCCCTCCTGTGTGTGAGCTCTCACAGTGAACTTTACATACCGGTACCAAGTGTTGCTTTCGTATGGGTTTCTGGTGTCCCATGACCAGTCCTCAAACTTCTCATCATGTGACCATCGTTTTCCACGCTCAACATTGTCACTTGGTCTGTTCAGATGAGTCCATAGACCAAACCCTGGGCAAAATACGGCCCGCGGGCCACATCCGGCCCTTTGTGCGTCTCTGTCCGGCCCGCAATCATAATTTACATTTGATTACAATTTTTTTAAAAAAAAAAATTGTGTCGTACATGCAATACAGCTGTGCTGCTTTTATTTTGAAAGGCGTCGCACTTCCGTGTAGCGTGCGTGCATGTGAGCTGTGCGTAGGTGAACAGCGCGAAGTAATGCTGCCCTCAAAATGTGTGCTGACACGAAGAAAAGAAAAGTTGACGAGTGCCGTGTTTTCAACAAGACATGGACTGCCAAGTATTTCTTTACAGAACTGAAAGGTAAAGCCGTGTGCCTGGTTTGTGGCACACAGGTCGCTGTGTTTAAAGAATATAATTTGAGTCGCCACTACACAACCAAGCATGAGGAAAAATACAGAAATCTGTTTAATAAAGAGCGCGCAACAGAGGCTGATGCATTGCTAGCAAAACTGCAAGCCCAACAAGGACTTTTTATCAAACTTCACACCCACAGAGATGCAGCGGTCAGGACAAGTTTTGTAATTTCCTGCAAAATTGCCAGAAAAAGTAAGCCGTTTACTGACGGAGAGTTTATTAAGGAGTGCTTATTGGACTCTGTTGCACTGATATGCCCGGAGAAAAAGAGCGCATTTTTAGAATGTGTCACTCTCCCGACGTACCGTAACAAGGCAGGTTGAGGACACATTGATATGTTTCTATAAATGTGTTGTAATTCACAGTTTGGGGAAAAGTTAAAGAAGTTAAGAATGAATTGTACTGATTAATGATTTTTTATTTGACCTATACACCACAATTTCACATAGCCTAATATAAATATAAACTGAATAATTGTAGTCTTCTAATGACCAGTACCAGCTATTTAAAATAAATAATTTAGTGCATATTACAATGGAATAAAGTTGAGCAGGTTTAAATTATCGTTGGTGTGGCCCTCTGACATAACTCTGGTTCTTCATGTGGCCCCTTGTAAAAATTAATTGCCCACCCCTGCCATAGACCATAGCACGCTCCAACCACAACACAGCAGAGGATCCATCTGGCATGTGGAGCCCCGTTACTACTAGGTTGACAGAGACACCGAGACATACCCTTGCCTCGCGGAGTGGGGATTGATGGATTCTTCACCAACATTGAGACGCCCCACCCTAAACGATGAGGCTCAGACTTCCCCACCACCCTGAAATGAGAGGTCCAGCACTCCCTCTATTTTGCAGTGGCTGAGGTGAATCTTCGCTGGTCCTTCCAGCAATGTTCAGTGCAGTGGGGGTGGTCAGCAAAACTTAGAATGGTCCCTCCCACCAAGGCTGGCCCAGTTTTTTCTTTTGATGACCTTGATGTAGACCCAGTCTCCTGGATTGATGGGGTTGTCGACCTGTGTGGAGGAAAGATTTGCATTTGACACATCTTTCAGTTTGAATGTTCTGTTCATGCTATCTGCCAAGGAATGTTCTTCGTCTGTTCTTTGCAACTCCTGTACACAAAATGCGCACACAAAGTTCAGACGAACGACAATTTTACAGAGATTACGCACGAACACAGAACACACAGACAAAGGGATTCGAATCCATCTCTCATGTACGTATCTTATTTTGATAGAATCTCCTTTTGGTAACTGTATAGTGGACGGTTTAGCATATAATCACTTACTCAGCTCTCTTGCTTCTACTTTTCCATGTCGGTGCAGTCGTAAGTGACCCCTATTGCAACTGTCGCCTTGTGCGACTCCTATGCATACTTGTGTGAAAGTCAAAAATTGAACGTATCTAACTTTCTGACCACCTAACCTCCACTGTGGTACAAAAAACTTACTATTTTATTGAGTAGGTACATTCAGCAACCTAGCTTCCTCGTGACTGAATTCATTTTAGTCCAAATGTCCTATTCTAAAATTTTCTATAACTCGACCGAAAATATCAGATCTTGCTCTAGTTTCCGACCATTTTAGCCTATTTGTTCTATCCAAATCTGTTCATTCTCCGATTATGAGGCTTTTCTCTACGCATTATTCAATTTTTTATCAAATCTCCTCAGTTCTGTCAAACTCAGTGCACAATGAAGCTCCCTTCCACTTTGAACCAAGCACCACAAAGTTTGGTAATGCCGTACCAAGGAGTGTGATTTGGTTGTCGGACACTCCATGTCCATGTGTCAAGTTGGTGTTCTTTTGTTGTTGCTTCAGAACCAACCCATCCATCACTCTTGAATGAGTCCATATTTCAAATGAGTTCATTTTCATCATTGTGAGTTCCTCTGCGCTCACTGTCTTTTCTCGTCCCCGAGGATGTCGTCTTTCTCTGGAGTGTACTTGCCCCCTCCAAGCACAACAACAGTCTTTCCTTGTCCTTGCCAAAGGTCAAAGGTGCCTCAAAGCCAGGCACCCTTTTTTCAAGATGGCGGCGCGTGCACACGCAGCGGCCACTCTCTGTCCCGATTTGTTCGTCTAATGAGTGTTCGTCCGACAGTCTTATGTGTTCGTCTCGTCGTGCTTTATCGTGCTACAAGTACAGCAGGCAGGTTCTGCTCGACATCGGCAGAAGTGGGTTTTGTGGCGTTCTGGACTTTGAAGCGGCGACATTAAAGGCACTCGGACTGCTACGTCCTGAAATGTCGCCGACCTCGCCCGCTATTCCTCCCCCGGTTGGGAGCCGTCGGAAACGGTGTGCGAGGAGGCAGAAGAGGGGCAAGCGCGGAGGCGTCCGGGCCAGGCTGGCGGCCAACCCAGCGCGACCGGCGGTGCCCTCCATTCTTCTGGCGAATGTTCGATCGCTGGACAACAAAAATGGATTACGTTCGCCTGCTGAGGTCTACGAACCGGACGGTGCGGGACTGCTGTGTGCTCGTGTTCACCGAGACCTGGTTGACTGACAACATTCCAAACTCTGCCGTGCATCTGGAGCGGCTAGCGTGCTATCGGGTGGACCGTGCCATTGTACGAGGGGGAAAGTCGCGAGGAGGTGGAATATGCATCTATATCCGAGAGGAATGGTGCCGGGACTCTGTGGTGATATGTAAGCACTGCTCGCCACTTGCGGAGTTTGTGATCATCAAGTGCCGTCCTTTTTACCTGCCGAGGGAATTTACCGCGATTCTGCTAGTCGCGGTATACATCCCGCCTACCAACATCGAAGGCGACAAGATCGCAGCGCTTGGTGAACTGTACCAGGCTGTCAGTGAACAGCAGACAGTGCACCCTGACGGTTTCACCATCTTCGCTGGAGACTTCAATCATGCCAACCTGAAGTCTGTTTTCCCGAGGCTTCACCAGCATGTTACTTTTCCGACACGTGGTGACAGCTTCCTGGACCTGGTCTACTCTGCGCAAAAGGGAGCTTTCAAAGCCACCCCCCTCCCCCATCTTGGGCTTTCTGACCATCTCACAGTTTTGCTTTTGCCCGCAGACAATTGGTGAAGGCATCCAGGCCGGTTCGGAGGCGGGTTCGGGTGAGGCCTGAGGGTGCCTCTGATGCACTTCGTGACTGCTTTGACACCACTGACTGGGACTGGTTTAAGCAGGCAGCCACCTACAACGATCGGACGGACATAGAGGAGTATACTGACTGTTACCTCTTACATCACGAAGTGCATCGATGATGTGACTTGCTCGAAATCCGTCGTCACTCGAGCGAACTGGAAGCCGTGGCTGACAGGGGCTGTCCTCAGACTGCTGAGGGCCATGGACAAGGCTTTCAGAGCGGGGGATGAGGCTGGCTTGAGGACAACGAGGGCCGACCTGTCCCGAGGCATCAAAGAAGCGAAGAAGGCGTTCTCGTGCAAGGTCTCCACCCACTTCAAGGACAGCAAGGACGCACGTAGCCTTTGGCGGGGCATTCAGACCATCACGGACTACAAGCCCGCGCCGAGGAGCTGTGAGGGCGACGTCCATCTGCTGAACGATCTGAACCGCTTCTTTGCTCGCTTCGACGCCCAGAACAGCACTTGCCCGCTGAAGAACACTCCCCCTCCACACGAGCAGCCTCTCTGCCGACGGTGTGAGGAGGGCGCTTGCCGCTATTGACACCCGTAAAGCAGCGGGCCCTGACAACATCCCGGGTCGAGCGCTGAAGGACTGCGCTGGGGAGCTGTCGGGTGTCTTCACGGACATCTTTAACGTTTCCCTGCAGCAGGCCATCGTCCCCTCGTGTTTCAAGGCTGCCACCATCGTTCCTGTGCCGAAGAAACCTGCACCGTTCTGCTTCAATGACTACCGCCCCGTGGCACTGACGCCCATCGTCATGAAGTGCTTTGAGCGGCTTGTCATGGAGCACATCAAATCCGTTCTCCCCCCCACCATTGACCCTTTCCAGTCCGCGTACCGTGCCAAGCGGTCCTCTGAGGATGCCATCTGCTCTGCCCTCCACTCGGCCCTCACCCACCTGGAGAGAAAGGACTCTTATTTGAGGTTGCTGTTTGTGGACTTCAGCTCTGCCTTCAACACCATTGTGCCGCAGCGACTCATCTGCAAACTCGACGAGCTGGGCCTCAGTACCTCCCTCTGCAACTGGGTACTGGGCTTCCTCTGTCAGAGGCCTCAGGTGGTGCGTGTTGGGGCCAAATATCCGCCAGCATCACGCTGAGCACGGGGGCCCCCCAGGGCTGCGTGCTCAGTCCATTGCTCTTCACCCTGCTGACGCATGATTGCACTGCGACCTACAGCGACAACCGCATAGTGAAGTTTGCTGACGACACGACTCTGGTGGGTCTCATCACGAAGGGCGACGAGACTCGGTACAGGTCGGAAGTTGACCTTCTGACCACGTGGTGCAGGGACAACAACCTCCTGCTGAATGTCAACAAGACCAAGGAAATCGTTGTTGACTTCCGGAAGGGTCACACAAAACACCTGCCGCTGATCATCGATGGTGCTGTGGTGGAGAGGGTGAGCTGCACCAAGTTCCTGGGGGTGCACATCAGTGAGGACCTCTCCTGGTCCGCAAACACCTCGTCACTGGCAAAGAAAGCTCAGCGCCGCCTGTACTTCCTGCGGAAGCTCAGGCGTGCATGTGCTCCTCAGCCAGTCCTGACTACATTCTACCGTGGCACCGTTGAGAGCGTCCTCACCAGTTGCATCGCTGTCTGGGGTGGTAACTGCACTGAACAGAACTTGAAGGCCCTGCAGCGCATAGTGAATACGGCTGGTAAGATTATTGGTGCTTCGCTCCCCTCCCTGAAGGACATTTACACTTCCCATCTCGCCCGCAAGGCATCCTCAATTGCGAGAGATGTGAGTCACCCGGCTCACTCTTTGTTTGACCTTCTGCCCTCTGGGAAGAGGTACAGGAGCCTGCGCTCCCGCACCACCAGACTCTCCAACAGCTTCTTTCTCCAGGCTGTTAGGACCCTGAACTCGCTACCCCCTTCTGCGTACCGTGCGGCACTGTTGCGCTATTTTCTGGAATGTCTGCTGTACGCGCACTTGCTCCTTTTTTGGTCCTCTTATTTATTTATTTATTTATTTATTTATTTATTTATTTATTTATTTATTTATTTATTTATTGTGTTATTTATTCATTATTTATTCAGCACGCTGTTGTTATACTTGTTTACTTGTTTGTCTGTTGTGGGCCATGTCTTGTCATCGTGGGATAGGGGGGAACGAAATTTCGGTTTCTTTGTGTGTCTTTGGCATGTGGGGAAATTGACAATAAAGCTGACTTTGACTTTGACCGTTTTGTAGTTGTCCACGGCTGCAGGCGGAGTTTCGGGATCAAGTTTCAGGGATCCGGCACTGAGAGTGACAGACTGGGACATCAAACTTGTAAGACTATCTCCAAATATAGCTGCTGCCATCAATTCGCGAGTAACGTTTGTTTACCAAACTTCAAATTCTCCTAATAACACCGATCTTGTTTCTATATTGTAAGTCCTGCAACTCATTCTATTTTCGAGCTACGTTTCGTCTATAGTTCCAATTTAATGGAGCAGTACGTTGTCTTCAGTATCATTATTGAAAATTAACTCATCGAGGTCTGCGTTCCATATCTAGCCCTGATCTATGTCTTGACCTCTCAAATGTACCTGTGTCATGCTTGCTCAAAAATGTGACTTAGAATGTGGTGCTGTGAATTTTCAATCTTCCCAATATAATTGGATCCCGCTTCTTATAGCTCTTATCTTTCTCATGGTCCTGTTAGCCTGCAATTGTCCAAATAAAAAATGTTGTTTCACTTTTAACTGTCTTTCTTTTGAACCTCTAAATCTCTCGTGTTGCTAACCTATCTACACCAGGAAACCATTTAAAGGGTCTTAAAGAAAGGACCAACAGATTACTCCCAATATCTCCTCATCATTTATGAGTTAGCCCCCCTTTACTCACTCGGGTGCACGCACACGGGGCTGTTGGATGATCCATGACCCCACAGTCAGCCTCCCCAACACTACACGGTGCATACCTTGTCAGTTGTTAATGGAAACCAGATGTGTCTTTTGCCAATGAGTCTATGTTCATGGACCAAGGCCCAAACAATCCCGCACGAACCTGACCCGAAACATGACCCGGTCACACTTAGGCTTACTCGTGAGATATACATTGCATGATACCAGAATAAATATTTACCACAGTATAACACCAAATGTATTAGAAAATCCATGTCGTAAAGTGTTGTATTATTACTATCTTCCACTATCTGTCCTACTCACTCCCTCCTTCTGAGGCTTGGCAACGCCCATGCCTCACACCTGTCACGCGGTCATGTTTATTTTCCGGATTTCTATCTCGTCTGTGTCGTGACTTCACTTCCTGTTTTATTTTGTCATCCCTTCCGTTTCAGTTCGTGGTTCTTTCCTCTATGTTTCTGTTGTCTTGTATTCCCTGATCCCGATTGTGTGCACCTGTGTAGTTGACACTAATTGTCAGCACCTGTGTCCCCGCCCTTTTGTGTGTATTTAGTCCGTGTCTTCCCCTTGTCTTGTGCCAGTGTGTCTTGCCTCGTCCTGACCACCAGCGATTCCTTGCCGTACGACTACCTAGTAAGATTCCTCCTTTCTGTCTCGCCTTAGAGCGACGCTTTTTGTTAGTGCCTTTTTCCCCGTAGCCCTTTTTGTCTCGCCCGAGTGCGACGCTTTTTGTTTGGACTTTTGCCAAATGTTTTTACCTCGCAAGAGGCGCTTTGAGTTTTCTTTTTGGTCATCCTTCTGTTGGAATAAATCCGTGAAAAGAAAGACTCTGCATCCGAGTCCTCCGCCTTGTTCCCAGCCTGACAACACCTTGAGAAACTTTTTGGGAGAACGTGTTCTTTACTACATATGATTCAATCATCATTTAATTTGATTTTCTTTCCAAAACGCTTCTCAGTTTCCCAGTTCACACATATTCTGCATGTGTTACTGGTGCTCCAATTTTTCTCTAGCTAATTATCAACCCAAAAGCTATGTTTTTCTTTTTAGCATTTAACTTACTCAAAATCACTCTTTCATCAAAGTTGCTCTACTAATTTTCCATAGTAGTCGCCAACAATTTCAACCATTCAACCTGTATTTTCGTTTCATTCAGGCACTCATTCATCAATGCTCATATGCATCTCACACACAGTCTCCAAAAAGGAGTCTTCCTATCACATTGGTCCCAATTCATCCAAGCTCACCACACAACATTCATATACCATTTTCAACTCAAGGTTCCTGATAGAACAATCCACCAATCCAAAAAAAACTCAACTAAAAAAAAACTACTGGCAAATGAATCTGAATTTTTTCTTTGTTTTTAAATTTGAAGAACTCAGTTTTTCAGATTCAGCTCACAAATAGAATTTTGTATAATCTTATAACACAACCAATTATTCCTATTAAATTAGCATTGCAACATCTTAAATTCACAATTTATCTTCTTCCAATTCCTGAAAGCATGTTCTGTCATTTTTTTTTCCCTTCGAATTTCTCATGAGGGCTCGACACTAACATGCACGAGTGTGGATTAGTTTCTGCTCGCAAATAGATTTATCTCTTTTCCTCTCATTTTTATCTTTCCAAATCATTTCTGTTCTGCGGTGCAAATTGGATAGACCACAGTCTAGCAAATTTCTTTATACTAAGCGTTTAGCCAATTTTCATCAGTTTAACACATACGCACACACATGCACAGCTCTCGCGCGCGAAAGGGAGGTCCCAGCACCAATGATTCGTCATTCAATGGTTGGCCATTTCCTGCGGTCGATCATGAGCTGGTCCCTCCCACGCACACGAGGACAGCATATTCAATTTTTTTATTTATCTTTTAGAAGCAAGTTGTATTTCTTTACCACTCTATTTGCGCATTTTAACTTTAGTGTGCACACAATTTGATCGCTGGTCATTTGTCATCGGGCATACAAACAGCATTGTCATACTTCTTGTATGGACAGGAGCTCTAATAATCTAAAAAAAAATTCTAATAACCTGACAATGACATGTTTTCCAGTCATATGGGCATCTATTCTTTCTTTCTCTGTATGAGCATAAGCTGTCAAAGGGGAGGAAGCTTGTCATGCTGAAAATTTGACTTTTCCTCTGCCTCTTCCTCCGCCCTTTGATTGGTTTTGTTTTACAAGTGTCCTTGTTTCCCACAGTTCCAACAGTCCAAATTTGATGTGGAGTTTGAATTGAATGGCGGCCTGCGGCCTTTTTGGTTTCTAACTCTTCCTCTGCTCCTTTGGGAACTTTGGAAGAAGGCCGTTGTATCTTCATCTCGATCATTACCATTATCATCTAGATGAAATACATCAGAACTTTCGGCTTTTTTGACACTCGCAGCCTCATCACTTTTCACCTTTCTATTTTTTGTCTTTTGGATTTGTTTTCTCCTCTCTTGAGAAGCTTTCACCCACACGCTAGCAAAATTAAATTCTCTCTCTTTTCTTTCCTTTCTCAATCCCTTTGGCTTCCTAGCCACACTCTCCTCCAAAAGTTCTACCACAATATTCCACACTTCAACTTTCAACTTCCCTTCTACTCCATACTTGTTCTTCCACTTCGGCATGTATCGCATACAATTAAGAAATTTACTCGCCATGTACTTCTCATCTTCTTCAAGAGCTAGAGATTTACCGTTTCTATTTCCCATCTTAACTTGGTATTTTAGGCTTATACAATTTTCTTTCCACTATTTTTCTTTCTTTGAGGATCCTCAATGCATGTTTAAATTAACCTTTCAACAAATAACTAGCCAGTGTTAATGCCGTGGATCAATGCTAGAACTGCTTTTTAGTAAATTTATCCTACCAGTCACACTCTCAACCACACAAACCCCAGCACATTTTTATTTTTCTCATAGCTCGGACAAACCAAAGCCGTTTATCTCGTGCACCTTAGCTGTATATTTCATAGCTCGGACAAACCAAAGCCGTATATCTCGTGCACCTTTAGCTTTTTACGCGTTTCACATCAGCACAATCACACAACTTTAGGGCTTTTACTTACTTGTCCCGCGGTCCGTTGCACTGCCCGGTCCCGTCAATCCACCTCTGTCAGACGAAGCCAGACCTAAGATGCTGGCCCAGCGAAAAATTTCCTTCCCAGGTCTTTCTTTACCAGGTCCTCCTAATGGACGCTGGCTTGTCGACAATGCAGCACGTCCTTCTCCGTCAGCCAGTATGATGGATCCCGGGTTTCGGCACAAAAATGTTAGAGTTGTGCTCACTAACTTATTTTGCAAGAACCACACGTGAGACAGTTCTTTTAGACGCCTACAGGTGGAGAGTCCATTCGTCACTGCGCATACAGTGATGATCGAATGAAGTCTGACTCGCGCCTCCCGCAAGAGCATTTTTATTAAGAGAAACAGGGTGGGGGTAAGAGTGGACTGGATAGAGAAAGCCCTTGACTTCTAGTCAAAACATAGCAAGGGGTGTTTTACGCCGTTCTATTCACCACGGGAGTTTTCCTCGATCGTCATGGCGGCTGTTTACAGTCCACCACACGCACGTGCGAGTGAAGCCGCGCAGATGCTGGCTGACCAGGTGACAGACATGGAGAAACGTCTACCAAATTCACTTTCAGAAACAGCCTGGCAGAGTAGCCATACAGCATCAGGTACTTGTGAGAAACCCAATCGCACCAAACTCAGTGGAATAAAATAAAGAAAGACGAGGAGGACGATCAACTCTGTATGCACACCATTCACTGTGACTAATGTGGCAACAGCTAGTAGGGACCTACTCCGCAGCATGCAGGAAGGCTTTTTATTAAACACGCCCACTAACAAACACAGGTGTCTTCATTTCGCACTTAAACAGTCAACATTTTCTGACATTAAAACAAGAAAATAATAATATTTATACAATATTTAATAACAATTAAATTAATAACAATAAATACATTTTGACAAAACATAATAGAACCCATATAATTGAGAGCATATCTCAACACCCCCAGTTGCTCTCACATTATAAACCCACATTTTTTAGTTAGACCCAAACATAAACTCAGCAAATTCTGACAACTTAAATTTTGCTGCAGGCTTGGTCATTATATCGGCAACCATATGTTCAGTTGGACAGTACTGTAAGGACAGTTTACCGTTGGTAACATTGGACTGAATAAAGTGGTATTTAATGTCCACGTTTGCATCACTGTCTTTTAACGGGATCCTTTGCTAATGCAATCGTGCCTTGATTGTCTTCAAAACTACAGGTAGCATATACACATGCTTATCAATACCATCTAGCAGTTGTGTGAGGTATAGACACTCTTGGACAGTTGCCGCCAGAGCAATATACTGTCTGCCTCACAAGTAGACAGTGCTACAGTCGGCTGTCTTTTTGTCTTCCATGACACTAAAGTACCACCCTGAGATAGAGTTACACAATAACCAGTTGTACTACGTCGATTTACATCACTAGCCCAGTTTGCATCACTGTAGGCTTGTATACCCAGATTCTCATTACTCTTTTGGTAGCAGAACGTCTTGTCACTGGTACCCCTTAAATATCTTAAATAGCACATGTTTAACTGTAAAAAAATGTTCAACAGTAAGTTGAGTAAAATAATGTGACGGTTTTCTTACAATAAAACTCAAGTCAGGTCTTGTACATACAGTTAAATAAATAAGACTACCCACTGCTTCGCTGTACATTGAAACATCACTCAGTAATGCAGCATCATCTGTGTAGTTCAGTTTTTGTTCACATAGCGTCAATCTTGGTTTGCAATCTTTCATATTAAACCTCTCTAAAATGTTCTCAAGCTTGAGACATTGTTACACAGTTACTGGTTTACTCAAAATCAATGCCCAAGAAATGTTTCAGTTTGCCCAATTTCTTAATTTTGAACCAAGCTGTCAGCATGTCTTTTGTGACCTTCATTGCTTCTTCATTACTTGCTGCAATTAACAGGTCAGTCAACCCACATTATTACAATGACTTTCTCATTTTCTGTTTCTCTTGTATAAACACAATGGTCAGCTTGGTTTTGGGCAATATAGTTTTGGTTCAAATAATCATGCAACAACTTATTCCGATTTCTGCCTGATTGTTTTGGCCTATATAATGACTTTTCTATTTTGTAGACCAACTTCCTGTCTGTTTGAGATCTCTCCTCATACCCTTCTGGTTGTTCCATGTAGATCTCACAGTCTATGGGTGCGTTTAAATAGGTAGTTTTCACATCCATTTGGTGTAAAATCAAATTTTCTTGTGCTGCCTTCTGCATCAATACTCTAACACTGGTCATGTTAGCTGTTGGAGAAAATGTCTCCCCATAATCTACACCCATCTTTTGGTTATATCCTTTTGCAACATATCTGGCCTTGTACTTCTCAGATCCATCGACATATGTTTTAATGGTATACACCCATCTACCCCCCACTGCTGTCTTGCCCTCTGGCAAATTGGTAAAGATAAATGTGTGTTTTTTTTTTTTTTTAAGTGAATCCATTTCTTCATTCATGGCTTTAACCCACTCTTTGGCCTTATCTGAGGCTATAGCTTCTGCAAATGACACAGGTATGTTACACATGACACAATAACAATAATCAATGTTACTCTGGACTTGATCAGTCTCTTCATTATCAGACACATACGTATTTAGACACCCTGCAATCTGTGTATCTGTCTGGCTTCCTTCTCACTCTGGAAGGGTAACGCCTACCATCAGGTTCACATTTGGTCTCAACTCTTTCTGATTGTGGTTGGTAGTGGCTAACTTCAGGTTTTTGTTCTCTTAACACAAGATTTGGACTTCTTGGTTTGGTTTCTACAGGGTCATCATCCTCAGATGTGACATTAGTTTGTGGTTGTTGTTCTACACCTGATTTTGCCACAAACTTCACCAATCTGTGCTTTAGCACTTTCTTACTGACAGGGAAATATACAATGTATGCAGGACTGGTTTTATCATACCCAATGAAAACACATTTTTCGCACCTTGGATCAAGTTTTCTCTTGTCTTGTTTACAGGCATATCACTCTGAACCAAACCTCTGCGTTCTAGACAAATTTGGTCTTCTTCCTGTCAACATCTGGATGGCTGTCTGCCCTGTTCTTTTGTTAAAAAAACAGTTCCTAATCACAGCAGCAGTTTGGACTGCTTACGTAGGTCCATAGTTGTTTCGGCAAACCACTATCAATAAGCATACACCTTGCCATATCAAAAAGTGTTCGCCAATTGCATTCAGCAGTACCATTTTGATGAGGAGAGTATGGTGCTGATGTCTGATGTTTAATCACATTTTTAGTGAGCAAAGTCTGGTAATTTTTACTTGTAAATTCAGTACCATTATTAGATCGGATACATTTTACTTTGCCATATGGGGCTACATCTGCCAGAAACCTTTCTGTAGATTGAGCAGTGTCAATTTTGTTCTTTAAGAAATATACAAACACAGTACTGGAAAAATCATCAGTAAATGTACTTCTTCCGAGTACTTCTTCCGAGTGAGCGAGGGGACAGCGAGAGTCGACGTGTGAGAGGCCTGATGGTTGACTGCGGGGCTACCTCGCACATCGTCACAGACCAGGCAAAGTTCAAGCGGTTTGATGACGGGTTCCAGGCCGAGACACACTGCGTGGAGCTAGCGGACAGCACGCGGTGCAAGGGCATTGCGGAGCGCCAAGGCGATGCAGAAGTCTGCCTGATCGACAGCAGAAGTAGACACCTGAACGCAACGCTGAGGCAGGGGCTGTTCATTCCATCCTATCCACAAGACATTCTATCCATGAAAGCAGCTACTACCAGTGGAGCCACTGTGGTCTTCAAGGAGGAGAAGAATGTTTGCATCTACCAAGACGGTACCAAATTTCCCATTCAGATACATGATACACTATATTATTCACACAGTAAATGATGATGATGATAACGATGATTGTGATGATGACCAATGTAAAGGGTGTCATGATATTCAGACGTGGCATGAGATACTCGGGCACTGCAACTATAATGACATTCAGAAGTTACAAAATGTTGTTGATGGCATGACAATTAAGGGGTCGATGAACAGACCTCAACATTATGAAGTGTGAACTAAAGGGACGTTTTTCCAAAGCAGAAACAAAGAACCTGATGTGAGGGCTAAAATCCCTCTAGAGCTAGTTAACACAGATTTGGCAGGGCCAATCCAGCCATATTCTAGAGAGGGTTACAGATGCAGTTTCATTTACTGATGATTTTTCCAGTACTGTGTTTGTATATTTCTTAAAGAACAAAAGGGACACTGTTCAAGCTACAGAAAGGTTTCTGGCAGATGTAGCCCCATATGGCAAAGTAAAATGTATCCCATCTAATAATGGTACTGAATTTACAAGTAAAAATTACCAGACTTTGCTCACTAAAAATGTGATTAAACATCAGACATCAGCACCATACTCTCCTCATCAAAATGGTACTGCTGAATGCAATTGGCGGGGTTCGTTTCTTGAAGCCCGTGATGCTCTGCAGACCTTTCCACACTGTTGAGGGATCAGGATTGGCAGAGAGGTGTCCCTCCAGGCTCTCCCCGTAACACCTCCTGGCTTTCCTGCCCTCTCGGTTCAGTGTGTTTCTGGTCTGCTTGAACAGGTCCCGGTCACCGTTCCTGTAGGCCTCCTCCTTGACTTTGCGCAGCCTCCTGAGGTTCAGTGTAAACCAAGGTTTGTTGTTGTTGTACGTGCAGAAGGTCTTAGTCTGCACACACAGATCCTCACAAAAACTGATGTATGATGTGACAGTGTCAGTGAGTTCATGCAGGTCTGAAGTTGCAACTGCAAAAACTCCCCAATCCGTGCAGTCAAAGCAGGCTTAGAGGTCCTGCCTTGACTCCACTGTCCACTTCCTCACAGTCCTCACCACAGGCTTAGAAGTTTTTAATTTCTATCTGTAGGCCGGGATCAGATGAACTAGACAGTGGTCCGAGAATCCTAAAGCTGCACAAGCCACAGAGTGGTATGCATCCTTAATTACGGTGTAGCAGTGGTCAAGTGTCTGTGCCCCTCTGGTGAGACACATTATGTGCTGTCTGTATTGGGGGAGTTCGTGTGCGAGGTTCGCCCTGTTAAAATCACCCAGAACAATGATTAGTGAATTTGGTAGAAGTTTCTCCATGTCTGTCACCTGGTCAGCCAGCATCTGCGTGGCTTCACTCGCACATGTGTGTGGTGGAATGTAAACAGCCGCCATGACGATTGAGGAAAACTCCCGCGGTGATTAGAACGGCCGCAGTTTTTGAAAAGTGTTTCTAGGAGAGGCCTGCAAGACTCTTTCAATACCGTGACATCAGTACGCCAATGTTCATTAACCTTCCTATTGTGTTAGGGTTACTAGTGACCCGTTTTGAATTTTAGCATTCATAAAAGTACTTCATACATTTGTTTTTTTGCGTTGAAACTTTTTGACTTTGTCAGGGACTTCCATTTAAACAAAATAATGTTGTTGTTTTTTTACTGATTTATAAAGTGCTCTGGTGAAAAAGAATACTTTTGTGGTGTTTGGGTCATTTTTGACCCGGTTAAAATTTTCGATTATAAAACATTAAAAAATGCCAAAAATGAAATCATAAACACACAATCAACCAACAGCCTCTTTCTCCAACCTTCATTTAGGGGGTTTTCTCTTTCCCTTTCTGCGAGAACAAACAAAGGGAGACATGTCAAGGCATTTCAAGCCATTTGAGTGTAGAGGTGGTGACTTGCAGAGTACACATCTCCAATTCACAGGACGCAACAATGAGGAGAAGATTGACTGTAAATGAAGCTTTGGATCACATCTTTGCTGCAAATGCGGGAGAGGACACATAGGATTTTAGCGATGGAGATGAGCAGGCCTCTTAGGACGAAGATGATGTGGAGTGCCAATTGGAAGAAAACTGATCAGTCTGAAGAGGAGGTCACTGGTGCTGAAGCTGCTTCTGCTGAATCACTCCAATCCAAACGTGGCAACATACGTTGGAGCACAGTTCCTCCTGATGTGCATGGAAGGACATCTGCTGCAAACATCATCAAAATGACCCCAGGGGCCACGAGGTTTGCTGTGACAAGAGTATGTGACATCAAGACATGCTTTGATCTTTTTTTGCCATTGTCACTAAAAAAAGTCATAATTGCTATGACAAACCTTGAGGGGAAAAAGTCTATGATGCTGTGTCATCAGGAAGAGACAAAAAGCCCATCATCATCCTGGACTACAGCAAAAACAAAGGAGGAGTGGACAATCTGGACAAGCTGACTGCCACCTACACTTGCCAGCGAATGACCAGGAGATGGCCAATGGTTGTGTTTTACAACATGTGTCTGCATACAATGCATTTGTGTTGTGGACCCATATTCACCAAGGGTGGAATTTAACCCAAAACATCAAGCAGAGAATGTTTCTTGAGGAGCTCGGGAATTCCCTTGTCCAGCCGCACATTGAGCAACGGGAACGGGAACGGGTACCCCGAGACCCAGCTGCTGCAGACTTGGTCGGACAGCTTCAGTGGTCACCAAGCACACCATCCACATCCACAGCAACCTGAAAAAACATCAGCATCACCTTTCCCTTCAGCAGCCAGTCCTGCCTCAAGCACTCCATCCACATACACAGTCACAATGCCAGTGAGACCACCTTGCTCAAAAAGAACGAGGTGTCAGGTCTGCCCTAAAAGTATGGACAGAAAAACCTACATAGTGTGCTTCACCTGCAAGTAATACATCTGCAAAGAACACACTAAAAGTGTCACTTTTTGCAACACATGCATCCAAACACACACATGCACGCCCGCACACGCACACACCTACACGCACACACCTACACGCACACACAAACACACACACACACACACACACACACACGCACACACGCACGCACCCACATTCACAGCGTCATATGCAATGAAACCCACAAGCCAAGCAACAAGACAGGCAAGTGCACTATTAAACAATCAGCGACTCACTGATGGTCGGGGCTTTTTGAGGCGTCATTTGGAGCTTGGACGCGACGCCTGAGTGCACTCCAGCCGTTCGGCTGGACTTATTATTGCTTCATCGGTCGGACATCGTGCATTTTGCAAGAGTAGGGAAGGGATAGGTTTTCAGCGGCTGACGCCCAAAATTAACTAAATGGGCCTTTGCACTTTGTGCAATTTCAACCGAGAGGAATTGTGCGGCTTCGGAGGGGCCGTTACGTGCGGTAAAGGCAATCGGCCATTGCGCGTTGCCGTTCCGATCGGCCATTGCATGCGTTGCGCGCGGCAATTCCGATCGGCCATTGCAGTTTCAACCGAGAGGAAGTGTGCTGCTTAGGACCGGCCGTTGCACGCGGCAATTTCGATCGGCCATTGCGCACGGCCGTTCAGGTCGGCCATTGCACGCGGCCGTTTCGATCGGCCTTGTGCGGGGTCATTGCGCGGCTGTTCCGATCTGCCAATTTGCGCGGTCGTTGCGCGCGTTCGTTCCGATGAGCCATTGCGCGCGGTCCTTGTGTGCGGCAATTGCGCGCGGCCGTTGCGCTTAGATTTATATTTACTGTATTTTCCGGACTATAAATCGCAGTTTTTTTTTTCATAGTTTAGTGTGATTGATTAGCAGGAGTAAATTATATGTGAAATATAATTTCATGTAATATTAGCTCTTCTGCAATGGTGTGTGTTTTTTTCTGCACTGAGCAATATAGTACGCTGCTTTATATGATGCTTAAGGTGCTTGCTGATTGAGTAATGTAGCATTCACAAAGTGGGATGATTGTTGGCAATATTCAGCCCGTTTTCGCTGAAAAACCTCAAGCATCGTATCATTGTGATTGGGGTGCAATGACTACATAAGTGCAGACTTAATTTATTTGGCTTGATTGATTGATTGATTGATTGATTGATTGATTGATTGATTGATTGATTGATTGATTGAACTTTATTCATCCCACAGCGGGGAAAATTCAATTGCCACAGCAGCACATACATATGAGTGCAAGAATAATACGAGTGCAAGAATAAAACAAGTGCCAGAATTACAAAAAAGGGTCAATAACAGACAAGGACAAACACAAGTGCTGCTAGGAGAGACGAAACACATTCATTTTATCAGGTGGCATGCATGTTGTAAATTCTGACAGCAGAGGGAATGAAGGACCTGCGGAACCGTTCCTTCCTACACCGAGGGTGCAAAAGTCTGCCGCTAAAGGACCTGCTCAGGGACCGCACAATCTCATGGAGGGGGTGAGAGGTGTTGTTCATGATGGATTTAAGCTTAATCAATGTCCTCCTCTCACCCACAACCTCAATGGAGTCCAGGGGACAGCCCAGGACAGAGCTCGCTCTTCTGACCATCTTATTCAGTCTCCCCCTGTCCCGTTCAGTACTGCCCCCACCCCAGCAGACCACAGTGTAGAGGATGGCTGAGGCCACCACAGATTCATAGAAGGTCGGGAGGAGAGCCCTGCACACACAGAAGGATCTCAGTCTCCTCAGCAGGTGGAGGCGACTCTGGCCCTTTTTGTACAGGGCATGGGTGTGATCAGTCCAGTCCAGTTTATTGTTAAGGCGAACACCCAGGAATTTTTAGCTCTCCACTACCTCAATGTCCGATCCCTGGATGTTCAGCGGAGTGAAGATGGGGGCTGTCCTCCCGAAGCTCACAATCAACTCATTTGTCTTGCTGGTGTTCAGCTGAAGCTGGTTGAGCTCACACGAGCTGACAAAGTCCTTGATGACCGACCTATATTCCAGATCGTTCCCCTCCCGAGACATATCCAACAATGGCCGGGTCGTCGGAGAACTTCTGGATGTAGCAGTGAGCGGTGTCATGGGTAAATTCTGAAGTGAACAGGGTGAAAAGGAAAGGAGAGAGCACCGTACCCTGGGGGACACCAGTGCTGCAGTGCACCACGTCGGGCTCACAGCGATGTAACCTCACATACTGCAGCCGGTCGGTGAGGAAGTCTGTTGTTCCTTGCAGCCAGTATCCACACCCGCCTTCTCCATCTTCACCCTAAGCAGTGACGACTAGATGGTGTTAGAAGCGCTGGAGAAATTGAAGAACATGATCTTCCCAGTGCTCCTGTTGTCCTCCAGGTGAAGCAGTGTTCTGTGCAGTAAATAAATCACTCCATCGTCCACCCCAGCACCAGGCCGGTAAGCAAACTGCTAGCGGTCCAGCTGCGCTCCCACTAGTGAACGCAGGTGACCCAGGATGAACCTCTCCATAGTCTTCTTAAGGTGGGAAGTCAAGGAAATAGGCCTGAAGTGGTTAGGCTCCTTGGGGCGCAGCACCTTCGGTAGAGGGACTACGTAGGAGGTCTTCCACAGTCCTGGGACCTTGTTCAGGGTCAGGCTTGGGTTGAACAGGCACCTGACCACACCACTCAGCTGGTCCGCACAGTCCCTGAGCAGTCTCGGCCAGATGCCGTCTGCGCCTGGGGCCTTGCCTGCCTTGATCTTTCTGAGGTGACTCCTCACCTGAAGATCTGTAAAGGAGAGGGTGATGTCGGAAGACCGGGGTGATGGAGTGGTTGACAAAAGAGTGACTCCGGGGGGGTTGGTGATCTGGCGGGGGGGCTGGAATGTCGAAGGTGGCAGAATGAGGTGCGGAGCAAGGTTAAGGGGCGGGGGGAGGCGGAATCAAATCTGTTGAAGAACAGATTGAGTTCATCCGCCTAGTCCTTGTCCCTTTCATCCCTGTTCAATATTTTTCCATGGCGTCCCACTGCACTTTTTATCGCCTGCTCTGTGCTGTGTGTGCGAATGTTCCGTGCTCTCCACTGTAGAGCGGATACTCCTTGCGCACACTCTTCCAGTGATACCGCCACCTACTGCAGTGGATGTCTAATTACCCTTTCATCTAGTACAGCCAAAAGAAAATCATGTTCCCTGGTACCACACGCGCCCCCCTTGGTATCGCGTGGGGCGCACCCCACTGTTTGAGAAGCACTGCTCTAGACCCTGCAGACATTTTTTTTGGCCCTCGGGGTCACTAAAAGACTAGCGTTTTGCGAGCTGAGGTTACGAGACGGAATGTAGGGAACAACTGGGTCAGGGGTCGACAACCCGTGGCTCCAGAGCCGCATGCGGCTCTTTAGCACACCCCTAGCGGCTCCCAGGAGCTCTGGCAAAAATGTGTGAAAATGGAAAAATATGGGGTTTGTTTTGTTTTGTCTTTTTAAATATGATTTTTTAGATTGTATTCATGACACAAACATTCTTATGCTGTAGAAAATGTATGTAGTTGTAAATATATTAAAAATACAGAATTTCAGAATGGCGCAAAATTGCGTCATGGCAAGCGACACAGCACAGGCAAGTTGTAAACAAACAGATGTGTGAGTGACGGGCCATCAATTCAAAAGGCAAAACGAGAACGATTGCTGATGAGAACAGAGGGTTTAAAAGGGTAAAATATGGTCTAAACTATTTGCTGTCATTGCCAATGCTGAAGGATTGCCTGAATGTTCGATTTGCAATGAGAAGTTGTCAAATATAACAAGAAGAGCAATTTGGAGCGACATTTTCAGCTAAAGCATGCTAAATATGCTGCCGATCACCCAGTTGGAACTGAGAGGAAAGGTGCAATTTGAGGAACGAAAAAACAGTTTCAAGAAGTGGATTGCATCTCCAAACTCTACTACTACTGCTGCAAATTTTCTTGCAGCCTGGGAGATGTTAAAGTGTGTGTCATGCTGTCATGTTTTGTGGTTGTTGTTGTCTTGTCCTGTTTGTCGTATTGTCACTTCCTGTTTTGTTTTGGTAACTCTCCTCTCGTTTCAGTTCGTGGGTCCTTCCTCTGTGTGACAGTCTACTTGTCTTCCCCGATTCCAATTGTGTGCACCTGTGTCCTTGGTCCTTATTGTCTGCACCTGTGTCCTCACACTACTGTGTGTATTTAGCCAGCGTCTTCCCCTTGTCTTGTGCCAGTGCGTCTTGTCCCATCTTGAGCACCAGCGATCGCGTGAGTTACAGATACCCCTTTAGAGAACCTAGTTTAGAAGATACCTTTTTGTCAAGCCTGAGCTCTGTGTTTTTCCGTTTTGTTTTTTGCCACCGTGTTTTTCCTCTTTTTGAGGCGCTTTTGGTTTTTGCAGTCTCCAGCCTTGTTTTTCCCTCTTTTTGAGGCACTTTTGGTTTTTTGCTGTCTCCAGCCTGTTCGAATAAATACCTTTTGTTGGCACTCTGCATCCGAGTCCTCTCCTTGAACCAAGTCTGACAGCGCGGAAAACCATTCCCCGATCGCGAGTACATGAAGTATTCATTCGACCTAAAAAGACCTGGCAGACGACCGTGTCAGCCGACATGAAGACACTCAGCATCAACCACGAGATGGCCATGGACCGTTCCCGGTGGAAGAAAGCCATATCAAGAACCCAGTCCAACCCAGCGGCGCCTGGAAAACGGACTTTAAACCGATGATGATGATGATGATGATGATTCGTTAAAATATCAGATTGCTTATTTTCGGACTTCAAAAACAAAACCGAGATCTTTCAGAAAATTAAAGACGTTACCTCTCTCCGCAAAAACAGTGAAGAAAATGGTAATTTGATTGGCAAACAATATTGCTGATCAGCAAATCAAGGACATCAATTCAGCTCCAGCTTTCTTATTTGCCTGTGATGAGTTGTGTGACGTGACCGATATCGAACAAACAGCTCTGCTATGCAGGTATGTTAACTCTAATGGGCCGCAAGAAAAAAACGATACTACTAAAAGGCCAAACATGGGCGGAGGACATCTGTGAGGCTGTGCTGCAGTGTTTAAATGACAGCGATACACATTGGCCACCTGATTTCAGTCGCTAAAGACGGTGCACCGAGTATGAGAGGGTCGCAAAAGTTTGTGATCTTACGACAGAAAGCATTGGGTCTAAAATTGCTTGCATTCCATTGCATATTGCACCAAGAGGCGCTGTGTGCGTAAACATTCCCACCGGAGTGTATGGAGGTAATGAACCTTGTCATCCATATTGTGTCGAAAATAATCGCAAAAGCATTAAACCACCACCAGTTCCATAAATTGCTAGATGAATTTGAGAGCGAATATGCCAATCTCCTGCTGCACAACAAAGTCCGCTGGCTATCCAGGGGCGACATTTTGCGTCACTTTGTTGCTTTGTATTTGTAGCCTACTTAATTGTTTTAATAATAGGCATATAGCTGTTGATATGTCATGTCCCTAATTGACCCTGTGACCCAGTGAGTGTGGGCGTGGCTACACACCTGTGTGCAATCAATAAATGTTAGCAACTCATTCACAAAGGTAATCACATGCAGGCCAAACCAAATTCATGTCTCTGCGTTATATTTGTCCTCTGTCTTTATCCGGCTGCACCAGCTCTTACTGCGATGGCTACGCAAACAGGTTATGGGCCCAGCACAGAGTTTGAGAGCCGATTGAACCGTTTATGTTTTGGCGGAGATGAAAAGAACTATGAGCTTTGGGAAACCAATTTTTGGCACGCTTGCATCTGCTTGACCTCAAAAACACCATACTGTGAACCCCCCAATGTGGATGATGAAGGTGCCGAGGAAGACGCCAGTAAGAATGACGAGGCGTACGCAGTTCTGATTCAGGTGTTGGATGATAAAAGTTTGTCCCTTGTAATGAGAGACGGTGCCGATGATGGCAGGAAGCCGCTGCAGATCCTCCGTGACCATTACGCAGAGAAAGGAAAGCCGTGCGTAATAAGTTTGTACACAGAGCTCACATCTCTCCTAAAAGGTGTGAATGAAAGTGTCACGGACTACATTATCCATGCAGAGACTGATATTACAGCGCTGCGTAATGCAGGAGAGACTTTAAGTGACGGCTTGTTAACGGCAATGATCTTAAAAGGCCTGCCTGATACTTATCAACCATTCTCTGTACACGTTACGCAGAGTGATGAGAAGATGACATTTGCTGAGTTTAAGACCAAACTGAGGAGGTATGAGAGCACAGAGAAGTTTGGCGCTTCTGGCTCTGGAGAGGACAGTGTGATGAAAGTCAGAGGAAGAGACAAGTGGAGCGTAAAGCTTACCTGTTACACCTGTGGTCAGAAGGGCCACAAAGCCGCGGACTGTGCGTCAGCTGCTGGAGAGCGCAGAAAGCCGAGGCAGTGGTGCAGCTTCTGCAAAAGCGCCACGCACAAAGCCACGCACTGTCGCCGCAGAAAGTGGGACAAGGTGAAGCAAGCGGTAGATGAGGAGGACCATACGTTTGCAATCAAGGTCCAACTAGAGGATGCCCCGGTCGGAGTCAAGGCGAAGGGTCATCTTGTCGATTCAGGAGCGACAAAGCACATCATCACTGACATTGGGAGATTTGTGCAGTTTGACCCGACTTTCAAGGCTCCGAGCCATATTCTGGAGTTGGCTGATGGAGAGCGTGCCATCGGGATTGCACAGAGGAAAGGCACTGCCAAGTTGCGCTTGAGAGACAGTAAAGGCCGTGTTGTGGATATGTTCCTGATGGAGGCCCCATCATTTTCCCAGGACATCTTTTGTGTTTTAAAGTCAAAAAGTCCCAATGATCATCACACACACACACATCTGGGTGTGGTGAAATATGTCCTCTGCATTTAACCCATCCCCATGTGATTTTGATCCATCCCCTGGGGGAGAGGGGAGCAGTGAGCAGCAGCGGTGCCGCGCTCGGGAACCATTTGGTGATCTAACCCCCCCAATTCCAACCCTTAGTGCTGAGTGCCAAGCAGGGAGGCAATGGGTCCCATTTTTATAGTCTTTGGTATGACTATATTTACAAGATGGCGGCGCGTGCACACGCAGCGGCCACTCTCTGTCCCGTCAGTACGGTGATTTGTTCGTCTAATGAGTGTTCGTCCGACAGTCTAATGTGTTCGTCTCGTCGTGCTTTATCGTGCTACAAGTACAGCAGGCAGGTTCTGCTCGACATCGGCAGAAGTGGGTTTTGTGGCGTTCTGGACTTTGAAGCGGCGACATTAAAGGTGCTCGGACTGCTACGTCCTGAAACGTCGCCTACCTCGCCCGCTATGCCTCCCCCGGTTGGGAGCCGTCGGAAACGGTGTGCGAGGAGGCAGAAGAGGGGCAAGCGCGGAGGCGTCCGGGCCAGGCTGGCGGCCAACCCAGCGCGCCCGGCGGTGCCCTCCATTCTTCTGGCGAATGTTCGATCGCTGGACAACAAAATGGATTACGTTCGCCTGCTGAGGTCTACGAACCGGACGGTGCGGAACTGCTGTGTGCTCGTGTTCAACGAGACCTGGTTGACTGACAACATTCCGGACTCTGCCGTGCATCTGGAGTGGCTAGCGTGCTATCGGGCGGACCGTGCCATTGTACGAGGGGGAAAGTCGCGAGGAGGTGGAATATGCGTCTACATCCGAGAAGAATGGTGCCGGGACACTGTGGTGGTATGTAAGCGCTGCTCGCCACTTGCGGAGTTTGTGATCATCAAGTGCCGTCCTTTTTACCTGCCGAGGGAATTTACCGCGATTCTGCTAGTCGCGGTATACATCCCGCCTTCCAACATCGAAGGCGACAGAATCGCGGCGCTTGGTGAACTGTACCAGGCTGTCAGTGAACAGCAGACAGCGCACCCTGACGGTTTCACCATCTTCGCTGGAGACTTCAATAATGCCAACCTGAAGTCTGTTTTCCCGAGGCTTCACCAGCATGTTACTTTTCCGACACGTGGAGACAGCTTCCTGGACCTAGTCTACTCTGCGCAAAAGGGAGCATTCAAAGCCACCCCCCTCCCCCATCTTGGGCTTTCTGACCATCTCACCGTTTTGCTTTTGCCCACATACAGACAATTGGTAAAGGCATCCAGGCCGGTTCGGAGGCGGGTTCGGGTGTGGCCTGAGGGTGCCTCCGATGCACTTCGTGACTGCTTCGACACCACTGACTGGGACTTGTTTAAGCAGGCAGCAACCTACAATGATCGGACGGACATAGAGGAGTATACTGACTCTGTTACCTCTTACATCACGAAGTGCATCGATGATGTGACTTGCTCGAAATCCGTCGTCACTCGCGCGAACTGGAAGCCGTGGCTGACAGGGGCTGTCCTCAGACTGCTGAGGGCCAGGGACAAGGCTTTCAGAGCTGGGGATGAGGCTGGCTTGAGGACAGCGAGGGCCGACCTGACCCGAGGCATCAAAGAAGCGAAGAAGGCGTTCTCGTGCAAGGTCTCCACCCACTTCAAGGACAGCAAGGACGCACGTAGCCTTTGGCTGGGCATTCAGACCATCACAGACTACTACCGAGGAGCTTTGAGGGCGATGTCCGTCTGCTGAACAATCTGAACCGCTTCTTTGCTCGCTTCGATGCCCAGAAGAGCACTTGTCCGCTGAAGACCACTCCCCCCCCCCACACGAGCAGCACCTGCGCCTCTCTGCCGACGGTGTGAGGAGGGCGCTTGCCGCTATTGACACCCGTAAGGCGGCGGGCCCTGACAACATCCCGGGTCGAGCGCTGAAGGACTGCGCTGGGGAGCTTTCGGGTGTCTTTACGGACATCTTTAACGTTTCACTGCAGCAGGCCACCGTCACCTCGTGTTTCAAGGCTGCCACCATCGTTCCTGTGCCGAAGAAACCTGCACCGTCCTGCTTCAATGACTACTGCCCTGTGGCACTGACCCCCATCATCATGAAGTGCTTTGAGCGGCTTGTCATGGAGCACATCAAATCTGTTCCCCCCCCCCACCATTGACCCTTTCCAGTTTGCGTACCGTGCCAAGCGGTCCTCTGAGGATGCCATCTGCTCTGCCCTCCACTCGGCCCTCACCCACCTGGAGAGAGAGGACTCATATGTGAGGTTGCTGTTTGTGGACTTCAGCTCTGCCTTCAACACCATTGTGCCGCAGTGACTCATCTGCAAACTCGACGAGCTGGGCCTCAGTACCTCGCTCTGCAACTGGCTACTGGACTTCCTCTGTCAGAGGCCTCAGGTGGTGCGTGTTGGCGACAAAATCTCCGCCAGCATCACGCTGAGCGCGGGGGCCCCCCAGGGCTGCGTGCTCAGTCCATTGCTCTTCACCCTGCTGACGCATGACTGCACTGCGACCTACAGCGACAACCGCATAGTGAAGTTTGCTGGCGACACGACTCTGGTGGGTCTCATCACGAAGGGCGACAAGACTCGGTACAGGTCGGAAGTTGACCTTCTGACCACGTGGTGCAGGGACAACAACCTCCTGCTGAACGTCAACAAGACCAAGGAAATCGTTGTTGACTTCTGGAAGGGTCACACAAAACACTTGCCGCTGATCATTGACAGTGCTGTGGTGGAGAGGGTGAGCTGCACCAAGTTCCTGGGGGTGCACATCAGTGAGGACCTCTCCTGGTCCGCAAACACCTCGTCACTGGCAAAGAAAGCTCAGCGCCGCCTGTACTTCCTGCGGAAGCTCAGCCGTGCATGTGCTCCTCAGGCAGTCCTGTCTACATTCTCCCGTGGCACCATTGAGAGCGTCCTCGCCAGTTGCATCGCTCTCTGGGGTGGTAACTGCACTGAACAGAATTTGAAGGCCCTGCAGCGCATAGTGAATACGGCTGGTAAGATTATTGGTCCTTCGCTCCCCTCCCTGAAGGACATTTACACCTCCCATCTCGCCCGCAAGGCAACCTCGATTGCGAGAGATGTGAGTCACCCGGCTCACTCTTTGTTTGACCTTCTGCCCTCTGGGAAGAGGTACAGGAGCCTGCGCTCCCGCACCACCAGACTCGCCAACAGCTTCTTTCTCCAGGCTGTTAGGACCCTGAACTCGCTACCCCCTTCTGCTTAGCGTGCGGCACTGTTGCGCTATTTTCTGGAATGTCTGCTGTACGCGCACTTGCTCCTATTTTTGCTCCTCTTATTTATTTATTTATTGTGTTATTTATTCATTATTTATTCAGCACGCTGTTGTTATACTTGTTTACTTGTTTGTCTGTTGTGGGCCATGTCTTGTCACCGTGAGATAGGGGGGAACAAAATTTTGGTTTCTTTGTGTGTCTTTGGCATGTAGAGAAATTGACAATAAAGCTGACTTTGACTTTGATGACCCGGCGGGGGTTTGAACCTACAACCTTCCAGTCTCAGGGTGGACACTCTACTACTAGGCCACTGAGCCGTTAAAGCGGCGACAGCACAAGGAGCGACAGTCATCTTCAAGGAGGGACAGAATCGGCTCATCCATAAAAATGGTACGAGTTTTGATATTCATATGAATGAGAGACTGTTTTATTTGAGTACTGTTGAAAATGAGACTGATAAATGTAATTTGTGTTATGACATTCAAACATGGCATGACATTTTGGGACACTAATTATAATGACGTGTTAACGCTGGTAAATGTGAAAGAAGCAATGAAAATTAAAACTAAAAAGCCCAATATCACATGTGAAGTGTGTATTAAAGGTAAATTTGCTCAGAGCAGAAACAGAGATGCAGATGAAAAAGCTATGGACATTTTAGAGCTTGTGCACGCAGACCTGGCTGGACCTATAGAACCTGCTGGAAAAGATGGTTTCAAATTTGCCATAGCTTTCACTGATGATTATTCAGGAGCTGTGTTCACTTATTTTCTTAAAACTAAGAGTGACACTGTTGTAGCTACTGAGAGGTTAATTGCTGATGTAGCCCCTTATGGCGAGCATAAATGTATCAGGTCAGATAATGGAACTGAGTTTACCTCTAATGTGTTTCAGTCTTTGCTATGTACAAATGCTATTAGACATGAAACTTCATCCCATCAGAATGGGACCGCTGAAAGGGCCTGGAGGACTCTATTTGAAATGGCTAGGTAAAGGTTAATTGAGAGTAACTTACCAAAGTATATGTGGACTTATGCAGTATAAACAGCTGGCATAATCAGAAATAGATGCTATAATAGACAACTTGGACAAACCCCATATTTTGTGTTAACTGGGAAGAAGAGTGTTTGGGTCAGAGTGTTATGCATATAAATATGATAAGAAAAAGTTGGAAACACGCTATGAAAAAGGCATATTTATTGGCTATGATAAAAACAGCACAGAATATCTTATTTTATATCCAGAGACAGGGAAAGTAACCAAAAATAGACTGGTGAAGTTTGTTACAAAACGTTCTATTGAATGTGACACTCAGACAGATGACCTGTATAAACATTTTGAGTCTAGAAAGAGGGTGGAGACACAATAACCAAAACCGGATGAGACACAACCAATCCCACCTGATGTAAAAATAGAGGTTTGTTGTTAGGGTTTTACAGAGTATCTTTATCATAGGATTATGTGATTGCTACAGGTAATAAATACCTTACCTTGTCCTCCTTATCACAAGATCGTAAAACAACCCCTGAGATGTTTAGACTAGAGGACAAGGGCTTTCTATTCAGCCCACTCATACCCCCACTCTGTTTCTCTTAATAAATATCGTCTTGCAAGAAGGAGAGTCCAGAGCTCTGTTCGAACATCGCTGCACGCACAGCGACGAATGGACTCTCCACCTGCAGGTGTCCAAAAGGACTTACTTGTCTCCCGTGTGGTTCTTGCAAAATATTGTTTGAGTGAGCAAATCTCTAACATTTTGGTGCCGAAACCCGGGATCCCTCATACCCGCTATCTGGCTGACGAAGGAGGACGTGCTGCATTGTCGACAAGCCAGCGTCCATTAGGAGGACCTGGAGAAGAAAGTCCTGGGAAGAGAATTCTTCGCTGGGCCAGCATCTTAGGTCTGCCTTCGTCTGACAGAGGTGGATTGACAGGACCCGGCAGTGCAACGAACCAAGGGAACAAGTAAGTTAAAGGTCTGAAGTTGTGTGCACGAGAGATACGGCTTTGGTTTGTCCGAGCTATGAGATACAGCTTTGGTTTGTCCGAGCTATGAGATACGGCTTTGGTTTGTCCGAGCTATGAGATACCGCTTTGGTTTGTCCGAGCTATGAGATACGGCTTTGGTTTGTCCGAGCTATGAGATACGGCTTTGGTTTGTCCGAGCTATGAGATACGGCTTTGGTTTGTCCGAGCTATGAGGCCTAAAAAAGCGCTGGAGTTTGTGTGATTGAGTGTGTGACTGGTAGGATAAATTGACTAAATAGCAGTTCTAGCATTGATCCACGGCAATAATACAGGCTAGTAATTTGTTGAAAGGTCAATTTAAACCTGCATTGAGGACCCTCAAAGACATAAAAGAAATAAATAAGTAATAATAATAATAAGATTTTTGAGAAAAAGAAATTATATAACCTAAAACTACTAGAATTAAGATGGGAAATAAAAACGGTAAATCTCTACCTCTTGACAGAGATGAGAAGTACATGGCGAGTAGATTTCTTAATTGTATGCAATATATGCCGAAGTGGAAGAAAAAGTATGGAGTAGAAGGGAAGTTGAGAGTTGAAGTGTGGAAGATAGTAGTTGATGTTTTAGAAGAGAGTGTGGATAGAAAGAAAAATGGACTGAAAAAGAAAAGAAAAGAGAGAGAATTGGATTGTGCTAAAATGTGGTTAAAAGCTTCACAAGAGAGAAGAGAACAAATCCAAAAGACAAAAGATAGAAAGTTGAAAAGTGATGAAGCCGCCATTCAATTGAGATTTGAAAAAGAATTCTGGGTACATAGTGGCATCCCATTCAATGATGCAGATGAGAGTGCTTATCAGCAACATCTTAAAATTGCACTCCTCACTGGTTTCCCCCCTGACTTGGGCAGTTGGGTGAGGAAACACTTGGGGGAAGCGGACACTGCTTGGTTTACAAAAAACATGCAGTGGCCCAGAGACGCTGACAAAGGGATTGAGAAAGGCAGAAGTTTTGATGTATTTCATCTAGATGATGATAATGATCTAAATGAAGATACAACGATCTTCTACCAAAGTTCCCAAAGGGGCAGAGGAAGAGTTAGATACCAACAACGTCGCAAGCCACCATTCAAATCAAAACCCCCATCAGATTCAGACAACTGTTGGAACTGTGGGAGACGAGGACACTTTGCACGAGAGTGTCGTTTTGCAAAACAATACCAATCAAAGGGTGGAGGAAGGAGCAGAGAAAAAGCCAAATTTTTAGCATGACAAGCTTCCTCCTCTTTGACCGTTCATACTCATACAAAGAAAGAATTAACAGATGTCCATTTGACAACAAAACATGTGATTCACAGGTTATTAAAATTATTTCTTATTAGAGCTCCTGTCCATACAAGAAGTATGACAATGCTGTTTGTATGCCCAATGACAAATGACCAGAGATCAAATTGTGTTACACTAAAGTTAAAATATGCAAATCAAGTGGTAAAGAAATGCAATTTGCTTCTAGAAAATAAATAAATAAAATTAGAATGTGCTGTCCTCGTGGGCATGGGAGGGACCAGCTCATGATCGACCACAGGAAATGGCCAGCCTGTGACGAATCATTGTTGCTGAGACCTACCTTCCGCACGCGAGAGCTGTGCATGTGTGTGCGTATGTGTTAAATTGATGAAGATTGGCTAAACTTTTAGTATAAAGAAATTTGCTAGACTGTTGTCCATTCAATTTACACCGCAGAACAGAAACAATTTTGACAGATAAAAATGAGAGGAAAAGAGAGAAATCTGTTTGCGAGCAGAAACTAATCCACACTAGTGCATGTTAAGTGTCAAGCCCACATGAGAAATTCGAAGAAAAAAAAAAAAAAAACAGAACATGCTTTCAGGAATTGGAAGAACCTAAATTGTGAATTTAAGATTTTGCAATGCTACATTTAATAGGAATAATTGATTGGTTGTGTTATACAAAATTCTAAATGCAAGCTAAATCTGAGAGGTTTAGTTCTTCAAATTTAAAAACAAAGAAAACAATTCAGATTAATTTGCCAGTTGTTTGTTTTAGTTAAGTTTTTTTGAATTGGTGGATTGTTCTACCAGGAAACATGAGTTGAAAATGATATATGAATGTTGTGTGGTGAGCTTGGATGAATTGGGACCTATGTGATAGTATGACTCCTTTTTGGAGACTGTGTGAGATGCATATGATGAGCATTGATGAATGATTGCCTGAATGAAAGGTTGAATGGTTGAAGTCGTTGGCGACTACTATGGAAAATGAGTAGAGCGACTTTGATGAAAGAGTGATTTTGAGCCGGTTGAATGTTAGAAAGAAACACGTAGCTTTTGGATTGATAATTAACTAGAAAAAACTGGAGAACCAGTAACACATGTAGAAGATGTGTGAACTGAGAAATTGAGAAGCGTTTTGGAAAGAAAGTCAAATTAAATGATGATGGAATAGAGTGTAGTAAAGAACGCATTCTCCCAAAAAGTTTGTCAAGGTGTGAGGCATGGGCGTTGCCAAGCCTCAAAAGAAGGGAGTGAGTAGGACAGATAGTGGAACATAGTAAGAATACAACACTTTATGACAATGAATTTTCGAATACATTTGGTGTTATACTGTGGTAAATTTTTTGTTCTGGTGTAGATAGGTTAGCAACACGAGAGATTTAGAGGTTCAAAAGAAAGACAGTTAAAAGAAAACATTTTTGATTTGGACAATTGCAGGCTAACAGGAACATGAGAACGATAAGAACGATGAGGTGGGCTCCAATTTCATTGGGGAGATTGAGAATTCACAGCACCATACTCTAAGTCACATTTTTGAGCAAGCATGACAACATGTGAGAGGTCAAGACATACAGATCAGGGCTTGATGTGGAAAGCAGACCTCGATGAGTTGATTTTCAATAATGATACTGAAGACAACGTACTGTCCGATTAAATTGGAACTATAGATAAAATGCAGCTCAAAAATAGGATGAGTTGGAGGATTTACGATATAAAAACGAGACCGCTGTTATTAGAAGAATTTGAAGTTTGGTAAACAAATGTTACCAGCAAATTGATGGAAACAGCTACATTTGGATATAGTCTTACAAGTTTGATGTCCCAGCCTGTCATTCTCAGTGTCAGGCTCCCTGAAACCCAATCCGAGACTTCGCCTGCAAAATGGTGCCTGGCTCTGAAGCACCTTTGACCTTTGGCGAAGGACAAGAAAAGACTGCTGTTGTGCTTGGAGGGCGACAAGTACACTCCGGAGGACAGACAACATCCTCGGGGACGAGAAAAGACAGTGAAAAGCGGAGGAACTCACAATGATGAAAATTGACTCATTTGAACAATGGACTCATTCAAGAGTGATGGATGGGGTCGCTCTGAAGCAACAACAAAAGAACACCAACTTGAGAGGGTGAAGTGCGGCAAAAAGATATGGACTTGGAGTGTCCGACAACCAAATGGCACTCCTTGCTACGGCGTTACCAAATTTGGTGAAGCTTGGTTCAAAGTGGAAGGGAGGCTCATTGTGCACTGAGTTTGACAGAACTGAGGAGATTAAATAAATAAATAAATAAAAATTTGAAAAATACGTAGGGCTACAGAGAAAAGCATTATAATCAGAGATTGAACGGATTTGGATAAAACAAATAGGCTAAAACGGTAGGAAACAAGAGCAAGATCTGATATTTTGGCTCATCAAGCTTAAAACGTAGAGGTCGAGTTATATAAATTTTAGAACAGTACATTTGGCAGTCAGGAGGAAGCTAGGTTGCTCAATGTACCTACTCAATACAATAGTAAGGTTTTTTGTACCACAGTGGAGGTTGGATGGTCAGAAAGTTAGGTACGTTAAATTTTTGACATTCACACGATCATGCATAGGAGTCACAAGGCGACAGTTAATAAGTCGATGACTGCAATAGGGGCCACCTACGACTGCACCGACATGAAAAAGTAGAAGCGAGAGAGCAGAGTATGGGATTATATGCTAAAACGTCTGCTATACAGTTGCCGATAGGAGATTCTATCAAAAGAAGCTACATGAGAGATGGATTAGAATCCCTTTGTTTGTGTGTGTGTGTGTGTGTGTGTGTGCGCACACCCTGTGTGGGTGCGAGCGTGTGAGGAGAAAGAAGGCATGGGTAAGACAATTTTTCTTTTAAACCAGGAGGCAATGAATGGGAACGCCCCTGTCATAAATAGTTTTTGGTTAAAGGGAATCATTAGGAGGTGTTCAAACTCTTCCCGCAAACATTCCTATTTGCCAGTTAAATGGGCACGACAATTGACTACGAGAGTTGCAAACAACAGATGAAGAGCAGTCCTTGCCAGATTATATGATCAGGACGCTCAAACTGTGTCAAAGACAAATTTACTGCCGCTTGATCTTTCCTCCTCACAGGTCGACAACCCCATCAATCCAGGAGACTGGGTCTACATCAAGGTCATCAAAAGAAGGAACTGGACCAGCCACGACGGGAGGGACCATTCCAAGTCTTGCTGACTACACATGTTGCATCCAAGGTTGCAGGACCCACAAATGCATTAACGACGACTGCTCTCCAGGAGGAAACTGGATGGGAGCTTTGGACATCACCGCCGTGTGCCAGGATGAGAGAGCCGTTTTCAAGGTGTAAGGGCTCTACTATCGACATGGCTGCACCATCGGACGGGACCTACTTCATCCAGAAGTTCAGAGGCACTGCCTCACCTGCATCCTATGAGTGCACGTGCCTGTTCAGTACGGATCATGGTTTTGTGGTCACAAGAGTTGTCCGATGCTGCCTGCCAACTGGACACGAGTGTGTGCGCCAGTGTGAATGACAGACCTCACCTACAGACTAGAACATCATCAGCTGACGAAAACACGAGCACATATACAACTTCCTAGACGTGACAGATGTGATAATGATAATGAGACGTGGATTGTGTAGATGCTGTTCTGTTGAGCATGTTTTACGGAAACTTGTTGATTTGACCATCGAAAATGCTTCGCAAGTGATGGATACAATGATGTATTGTTTCTGTGTTTTTCTTTTTATTTTTTTATAGATAGCATTCTGGTCGCCTAGGCCAAAGGGACCGTGTAAGAATTTTCCTGCTAATAACATCTGGCCAGCAAGTTTTTCGCTTACACAATAAGTTTGATCTGGGGTATTAAGGTAATACCTAATCTTCACTGGAAAGTGTTGCTATCGTTGTTTGTTTGTTTTTTTATTTTTCCTATTCTTCTTTCTTCATTATACATATATATATGTTTTTTTCTTACTTGTCTTTGTTGTTTGGGGTAGCATAATCATATGATAAAACAGGAGGGAGATGTTAGGGTTTTACAGAGTATCTTTATCATAGGATTATGTTGGAATGCAACAGGTAATAAATACCTTACCTTGTCCTCCTTATCACAAGATCGTAATGATGTAAGATGTTTAGACTAGAGGACAAGGGCTTTCTATTCAGCCCACTCATACCCCCACTCTGTTTCTCTTAATAAATATCGTCTTGCAGGAAGAAGAGTCCAGAGCTCTGTTCGAACATCGCTGCATGCACAGCGACGAATGGACTCTCCACCTGCAGGTGTCCAAAAGGACTTACTTGTCTCCCGTGTGGTTCTTGCAAAATATTGTTTGAGTGAGCAAATCTCTAACATTTATGATACAAACTCAAAATGTGAAGGTGAGAGCAGCCAGAGTGGTCGTTATCCAAAGCGAGAGAGGAGAGCCCCTCAATATTATACAGATTGTGATTATGAGGTAAAATGTGATGAGGCATTCACAAGTATTGATTGTTGTTATTGTGTGACTTGTGATGTCCCACGAACCCCAAAAGAAGCTTTGAGCTCTTCTAAATCAGAGCAGTGGGTACAGAACGATACTTTTACTTTGACGAGCAGGTCAAGTGGCAGGATTAGACTATAAACCTAAAACATGCAGTGGAGGGTAGATGGGTTTACCCTATTAAAGAAAATCAGTTGGAAACCATTCACAAAGCAAAAGTCAAGTGGCAGGATTAGACTATAATGAAACCTTCTCACCAACTGCTGATATGACTTCTGTTCGTATTTTGATGCAGCTCGCAGTACAGTACAATTTAGAGCTGCATCAGATGGATGTTAAAACGGCATATCTCCATGCTCCTATAGACTGTGTGATTTACATGGAGCAGCCTGAAGGGTTTGAGGTTAAATCTAAAACAGGAGAGAAACTAGTGTGTAAGCTCAATAAGTCACTGTATGGTTTGAAACAGTCAGGACGAAACTGGAATAGGATGTTACACAATTTCCTTATTGAAAATGGTTTGGTTCAAAGATATTGCTGACTATTGTGTTTACTGTAAAAATGTTGGAAATGACAGAATCCTGTTTATTATTTGGTCAAGTCAAGTCAAGTCAAGTTTATTTGTATAGCCCTAAATCACAAACAGTCTCAAAGGGCTTCACATAGCCAAAATTGACAATTATTCTCAAAGCATCCCCTGATCTTAAGCTCCCAAAAGGGCAAGGAAAAACTCAAAAAAACCCTGCCAGGGGAAAATGAGAAACCTTGAGAAGGGACCACAGATGGAAGGATCCCCCTTTCAGGATCACCAGGTTGTAATGGATGCAGAGAGGGCACAAGTAATACATAATATGAAAATCAATGAAAAAAATGGATGTCGGAGGTGCCCGCGACTGTCCTGGCAGTGTCTTCAAGGGGGTTGAGCTGCAGTTTCTTCATCTTGAATTGGTCCCCGAGAATCCAGCTAGCCGCTATCAGCTTTTGAGCCACCTAACCCCCTGGCAGGGGTGGGCAGAGAGAACAAAACAAACTCCGGCCAAATCGGCCACTACAAGTTAAAGGCCATCTCATAGAAATGTGTCTTTAAACGTGTCTTAAATGTTTCTACTGAGGTAGTAGTTCTAATATCCATTGGTAGGCCATTCCAAAGCTCTGGAGCCCGAATAGAGAATGCTCTAGACCCTGCAGACATTTTCTTGGCCCTCGGTGTAACTAAAAGACTAGCGTTATGCGAACGGAGGTTACGACACGGAACATAAGGAACGACTAGGTCGACGAGATATGAAGGCGCTAAGCCATGCAGTGATTTATAGGTTAGTAGAAGAACCTTGAAGTCACATCTTAAATGGACTGGGAGCCAATGTAATTTGGCTAATATTGGGGTAATGTGATCAAATTTTCTTGACCGTGAGAGCAGCCTCGCAGCGGCATTTTGCACTAACTGTAGACTTTTGATACTGGACTTAAGAAGACCAGAGAATAATACATTACAGTAGTCCAGGCGCGACGTGACGAACCCATGTATAATAGTTTCCGCATCCCCGGTCGAGAGGATATGACGAATCTTAGCAATATTACGAAGGTGAAAAAACGCAATCCTGGTTATATTCTTAATGTGTTTTTGAAAGGAGAGCGTTTGGTCAAATATTACCCCGAGATTAGTTACCGTCTCACTCTGAGTGATAGTACGGTTATCTATAGTTATAGTGGTTTCCTTAAATAAGTGTTGATAACGAGTAGGACCAATTATGAACATCTCAGTTTTATCTGGGTTAAGACGAAGGAAGTTGAGAGACATCCATTGCTTGATCTCCGCAAGGCACGCCTCGAGATTACAACAGTCCCGCGGATCTGTCATCGATAACGGCATATATAATTGGGTGTCATCCGCGTAGCATTGAAAGCTAATATTATATTTACGTATTATGTCCCCAAGCGGAATCATATAAATATTAAATAAAATCGGTCCGAGTACCGATCCCTGTGGGACACCACACGTAACATTATAAAGCTCAGAGGACGTATTGCCATGGACCACTCGGTGCGCCCTGTCTGATAGATAGGAATTGAACCAGCTTAGTGCTGACCCTGAGATACCAACACAACTTTTAAGACGCCCTAATAAAATATCGAAGTCTACAGTGTCAAAGGCAGCACTAAGATCGAGTAGTAACAATACAGACGACGTATTTGAATCCATAGCTGTGAGGAGATCATTAGTCACTTTAGCAAGTGCTGTCTAAAACCAGACTGAAAAGAGTCATATCGATTATTAGCGACCATGTAATCAATAAGCTGCTGCGCTACTACTTTTTCGAGAAGTTTTGCTATGAATGGGAGGTTTGAAACTGGCCTATAATTACTGAGACAGTCCGGGTCAAGATTTGCTCGCTTAAGTAGCGGTTTAATAATAGCGGTTTTAAAGGCTGTTGGCACTATCCCAGAGGAAACAGACAGATTGATTATATTTAAGACAGACGGTCCTAAAATTGGAAATAATTCTTTAAGTAGTTTGGCTGGAAGCGGGTCGAGTAAACATGTTGTTTGTTTAGCCGCACTAACCAATTTTGTAAGCATTTCAAGGGACACGCTTTTAAAATTTGAGAGGGTTATTGCATGATCTTCTTCTTGCAGCGAGTAATGTTGGAATGCTCAGTGAAGTGAAGGACGAGTTAGGGTACAAATTTGAAATTAAAGATCTTGGGAAACTAAGACATTTCCTTGGCACTGATTTTGCCCAGACAAAAGAGGAAGTCAAAATAAATCAAAAGAGGTATATCACAATCTTTTTCGGCAGGTTTGACATGACTCACTGCAAGCCAAGGTCAACACCATGTGAAATGAAATTAACATTTGACAATGATGATCTACCTGTTGATCCTGTAAAATATCGTGAAGTGGTTGGAAGTTTGGTTTATGTAATGATATCTGTTGAGACGAGTTGCAAGCCGCACCCTCTCTGCCTGGGTGTGTCTCAGCCACACAGAAGGAGGCAGGCTGTTGAGAGCACCAGGTGGGGTTAATTAAGAGGGAGAGTGTTGGAGCTCATGGTACCCTGCCATGATTTGGACAAGGCAGCATTTCCAAAGGGCAGGACTGCAGCGGAAAGCTTGGAAAACGAAGCAAAAGAAGGAGCCGGTGAGCCTCTGGACATTTGAACATGGGGCTACAGCCCGCATCTGGGTGGCTTTGGAAATAAATATGTAAAATTGATATGGGTTAGGATCATGCTAAACATTATGGTGAAATCGTGGTAAATTATGTGGTGTAATTTAAAAAAGTAAAAGCTAAAAAAGAAATCGGGAAAAATGTTTGTGTGTACTTACCGGGTTGAAAGCTGTTTGGCTTCATCCTGTCTTAGTATTTAAAAATTAAGTATTTGATTTTGGGTTGTATTGCTTGATCATGGTTTAGAGTTTGACCATCTATTTGTGTTTATTTTAAGGTTTTTCACCTGTGTTGGCTGTGTTGACTGTGTTGGCTGTGTTTGGCTGAAGATGACAATAAACCAAAGACAAGGAAAAAAACCAGTCATGATCACTGAGTGAAGTCCAGTTCAAATCCTTTTGTCCAAGCGCCTTTCAAGTGGGGAGCTGCAGTTTAACCCCACAAAAGTGTGGGCCACTTGACAGTGAAAAACCGGTGTGAAGACCGGAGTATCCTGAACAGCAACTGACCAGGCCTGGAAATCCAGAGGCCTGGTAACACGCTGAGTATCAGCTCACGGCAATTGAATCCTGGTGGGAAGGAAAGATGGCCGACTCACAGTCATTGGAGCAGCTCAAAGCCAAGAGGACGTCTGCAAAGCGGCAATTCTCCAGGCTGGCCAACAACATTGTCCGGATGCATGCCATAATGTCTGAAGAGGAGCTCAGAGACAGTTTCAAGACCCTTATAATTGAGTCCAGCAAAGTCATGGAAGCAAACGAGGATGTGGAGACCCAGTACCTTGCAGAGATGGAGCTGGGGGAGGACCCTGATGAAGTTCCAGGTTTGAGCGAACAGCAAAAGGCCGATATTGTGAAAACTGCAGACGGGTGTGAGATGAAACTGAAAGAGCTGAGGGACCTCATTCAAAGGACACTCTGGGCTAACTTCGGAGAAGAGGAAGTGACGATGGCAGTAGAGGCTGCAGAGAAGAAAGTAAAGACTGTGATGTCCCTTGAACCTGATGGAAGCAAAGAGGCCTTTGACTTTCTGTTTGATTGCATGGAAAGATTGATTAAGAGAGCAAAGGAGCTGCACACACAGTGGAAGTGTTGGGCCCCTCTCGCCGAGCAGAAAGACTTCCAACTGCGTGTGAGGGAGCTTGACAGCGTCATTCCCAAGTTAATGTCCAGAAAAGCATGGTTCATTGGAGCAAAAGCTAAAGAAGATGTTGAAAGAAGTGTAAGTGCAGCTTCCATCAGCTACCCAACAGCCATTAGGCTAAAGCCAACCCCCCTCCCCAAGTTCACTGGCATCAGGCGAGACTTTCATCGCTGGAAAAGAGACTGGGAGGCCCTTCAGAGGCAAGGAGAGCCCACTGGGTCAAAAGAAGTTAAAAAGTTCCAGCTCCTTGACAGTTTGGATGAGAAAATAATGAGAGATCTTCGGCTGATGACCTATAACACAGCAGACGACATCTTTCGGGTCCTGGAGAACCGGTTTGGAAGTCAAACAGCGATCGCCATTGAAATAGTGGAGGAGCTCCAGAGACTTCCAGCTGTTAGAGGCCACCAGCCCAAGAGAGTTGTTGAGCTCATCCAAGCTATTGAAAAAGCCCTTCAAGATCTGAGTGACCTTGGTGAAACTGATGCTTTAAAGAATCCTCTGGTGACAAAGTCAATAGAAAGCAAGCTTCCTGACGCATTGAAGAAAGAGTGGCTTCTCTATGCAGCTGGGAGAAGTTGTCCTGATCCAGAGAAGCGGTTTGACAGTCTTCTGACCTTCCTCAAGAGTCAAGAAAGCATTTATGAACAGCTGGACCAGTTGAGGGATGAAGAGCCATCATCCAGGAGAGAGCGGCCTGAGCAAAGGCAAGCCAGAACTAGAGCCTCAAGCCAGTCAAGTAGCCACCTCTCAGGATGCATCATCTGTGGGGACAGTAAGCATAAGAGGAAGCTGTATTTCTGCAAGAAATTCCGGGTGCTCAGGCTCACAGAGAAAAAGGAGGCAGTGCGGAAATTGGGCGCCTGCTGGAAATGCCTAGAGATCCATGATGGTGATACTCACTGCAAGACAACATTCCTGTGTAAAAATCCTGAGTGCGAGGATCAAAGAGAGCATCATTTCTACCTGTGTCCCAATGCTGAACCATCCAGAGGCAGCATGGCCCAGAGGAGGAGCAAAGGCAGCACAGTGGGAGGTGGCGAGAAGGGTTACACTGAGGCCCAGGAAGAATTTTTCAAAAAGCTCTCACCTGAATTAGTCCAACAGTGCCGGGACGCATTCTCCAACACAGTAGCAAGAACCTCCCACGCTGCGAAGACGCACTCAAGTCTCCTGGCAGAGAGCGGCCTAGTGGAGTGGCCGGTCACCATGATGCTGCTGGAGGTAACTGCCAATGCTGGGCAGAAAATTGGGACTTTGATCGACCTAGCATCCGATACCAACTATATCACCCATGAGGCCGCAGGGCAGCTCAACCTTAGAAGTGAAGACATCACGCTTGTGGTTCATGGCGTGGGAGGCATGAAAGTCTTGGTCAAAACCAAACGATACCTCCTAAAAATCCGTATCACCACCCCAAAAAGCACTCTCAAGTCCCACCAGCTAGTTTGTTACGGCTTAGACAGCATAGCAAACATCCACAGGCATGTGTCAGCCGAAAAACTACAAAGGTTCTTCCCAGACATCCCACTTAGTGACCTGAAAAGACCAAAAGAGATCCAGCTTCTTATAAGTCACAAAGAGGGGCAGTTGGCTCCACAGAAAATCCGCACGGTGGGGGACCTCGTGCTGTGGGACGGTCCACTCGGGAAAACAGTTGCAGGCACCCATCCTGAGTTGTTTGAGGAGGTCACTGTCTCAGCCCGCACGTCAAGGACGCACTTTGCTAGATCTATGAGGACTGCTGCTGTGATGTATGAAGAACGCACCTGCAAAGTCCCCGTTCAACCTCAGAGATCCAGCTGTACTGCAGCCGCATCCAACTTCCTCGACTGGTGGAAATGGGACAGTATCGGTGCTGGCTGTGTTCCAAGATGTGGGGGCTGTCGGTGTGGAAACTGTCAGCCAGGTGGTAAAGAAATGACCCTCGCCGAAGAAAGGGAGCTGGAGGTAGTAAGGAGCGGGCTCACCTATGTTGCTGCTGATGTTCACAGTGAGAGCCCTCACTGGCACACCAAGTACCCCTGGGTCGAAGATCCAGCTACATTGCCAAGGAACAGGAACGCAGTTGAGACCACATTCTTGAGGATTGAGAGGCGGCTGGCCAGGGAACCAGAGTGGAAGGCTGCCTATGCAGCTCAAGTTCATGAGATGGTCGAACGCCGAGCTGCTATGAAGTTGACCAAAGACATCCTCCGTGCATGGACTGGCCCAGTATGGTATATTAGCCACCTCATTGCACCTAACCCACACTCCGTTACAACTCCGGTGAGGCTGGTTTGGAACAGTAGTCAGAAGTGCAGAGGGGTGAGCCTAAATGATCTCCTTCTGAAGGGCCCAGATGTCCTTAACCCAATCCGCGCTGTGCTTCTCAAATTCAGAAGGGGAGCGTTTGCTGCGCTGGGAGACATCAAAAAAATGTACAACTCTGTTTGGCTGGAAGAACAAGAGGTGCATTTGCATAGGTTCCTGTGGCGTGATTCTGAGGAAGAGGAGCTGGGCGAATACGCTGTCACGAGAGTTAACATTGGAGACAAGCCAGCAGGCTGCATCGCTCAACTAGCCATGAGAGAGACTGCTAATCTCCCCCAGTTCAGCCACCTTGAGGAAGAGCGTCGTGTACTGCAGGAAGATAGCTATGTTGATGACATCTTGACCTCTCATGACAACTTGAGACAGCTTAAAGTCATCACGGAGAATGTAGAGCAGATCCTGAGAGCAAGAGGCTTCGAGCTGAAGCCGTGGGTCTTCTCTGGTCAAAATAGGAAAGAGTCATCTGAAAAGCAGGAGCAGGTGGCTACTCCCAGGACCGTGATTCTGCCGAATCAACTTAGAGAAGAGGACAATAAAGCTCTCGGACTCGGCTACACTCTGGAAGACGACAAGCTTCATGTTATGGTCAGAGTAAACTTCTCGAAGAGGAGGAGGAAAATGAGGCTGGGCCCAGATCTTCATCTGGAACAGGTGAGAGCTCAGACACCAGACCCATTGACACGACGAGAGTTGCTGAGCCAAGTTTCTGGACTGTATGACCCGATTGGTCTAACAACACCTGTTAAGCAAAAAGGGGCCATTTTGGTTCGACGAGGGTTTCAGGAGGCCAAACCCAAGTCTAGAACCATCAAAGATACTTGGGACTTGCCGCTGTCAGGAAAGCTCAGAGAAGATGCCATCTGCCTCTTTGAAGAATACGCTCAGCTGAGTAAGGTCAAGTTTTACAGAGCCCTGACACCAGCGGGCATGCTGGATAAGCCCGATGCAATCACCTTCTCCGATGGCAGTGAGAATGCGTATGGTGCTGTCCTGTACCTGCGGTGGGCCTACAACCGAGGAATTACAGTGCGGTTGGTGGAGTCCAAAGCTAAGCTGACTCCGTTGGACCACAAGGGGGAGGCAGTCAAGGCAGAGCTTTGTGGAGCAGTATTCGCTGCCCGGTTGAAGAGGTATTTCGAGCAACATGGCCAAATTCACGTCAAGCAGTGGTATCACTTTGTTGACAGCCAAACAGTACTGGGTGCAATACAACGTGAAAGCTATGGATTCCATACTTTTTTCGCCAACCGGATTGGAGAAATCCAGGGCAGCACACAGATTCAGGACTGGTGGTGGATCCCTGGAACTTTGAACGTTGCGGATATTATCACTCGGGGGGCTGGCCCAAGAGAGTTGGAGAAAGATGCACCGTGGCAGCAAGGCCCAAAGTTCCTGAGTCTTCCAGCTGACGAGTGGCCAATTAAGTCTGCAAAGGATGTGTCAGCAACTGCCAAAGAGAGTGTTGGGAAGATGCAGAAGAAAGTATTTACATCTGCACTCACAAGAGCTCAGGTGAAGAAAGACCCACTAGATCTGGAGTGCCGGAGGCCACCTGCTGGCATTGCTGCCCGAAACCTGGTGGATGAAAGACGGTTCAGCAACCTGACCCGCCTGGTTAAGGTTGTCGCCCAGGTCTGGAGGGCAGCAAAGCATTTTGCAGCTCGAAGTAGGAGCCTGGAAACTCCAAAGTGGGAGGCAGTTTCATTGGGTGGAGTTATTACTGTGACAGAACGTCAAGATGCTTTAAGAGATCTTTTTCTTGCTGCACAAGAGGGTGTGACCTTTCCAACCACCACAACAGACCGGCTGGTAGTCTTCAAGGAGGAAAAAACTGGGTTATTGGTTTGTGGTGGGAGAGTCCAGGCTTTCAATGAAGACAGGGTTAGTGTTCCCCTCTTACCATACCGTGCTTGGATTTCAACATTGCTGGTTCGTGAAGCCCACAGCGAAGGTCACGAGGGAATTGCTGCAACTCTGCTGAAAGTGAGAAAGAGAGCATGGGTCATCAAGGGACGACGAATTGCTCAAAAGGTCATTGATAGCTGTGTGACCTGCAAGAAAGCTAGAGCTAGAAGATGCCAGCAAGTGATGGGTGATCTGCCCCTGGAGAGAACCAGGCCGGCAGCTCCATTTGAGTTCACAGCAGTCGACCTGTTTGGACCATATCAGGTCAAAGATGATGTGAGGAAAAGAGTCAGATTGAAAGTTTGGGGAATTGTATTCTGCTGTATGGCCAGTAGAGCAATCCACACTGAGCTGGCCAACACCATGTCGACTGAAAGCTTCCTGATGGCTTATCAGAGATTTACAGCAATTCGAGGACATCCTAAGAAGATTTGGTCTGATCCAGGAACGAATTTCGTTGGAGCCAAACCTGTTCTGGAGGAGCTGTATCAATTTCTAGATGGGCTGGACAGATCTGTTATGGAGGAGACGTCAGCTCAAAATGGAACCAGCTGGCACTGGAAGATTCAGCCAGCGGATTCACCTCATCGAAACGGCGCTGCTGAAGCAGCTGTTCGGATTGTGAAAAAGGCATTCCAGAGCCTGGAGAGGGACTCAGGGAATCTTAGCTACAGCGAATTTCAGACGATCCTTCAGCTTGCTGCAAATCTTACAAATGAGCGCCCCATTGCTGCGAGGGTACAGAGCCATGAAGACACTGTGCAGTACATCACTCCCAATGCACTCCTGTTGGGGCGAGCATCAATGAGAGGTGACTGGAAAACATTCGACTTTGGAAGATACCCTTATAAGAGGCTGCAGGAAATGCAACATCAGGTTAACATATTCTGGAGGTCCTGGAGCCAACTCACCGGTCCTAATCTGTTCGTGAGGAGTAAATGGCACACCACACAGAGGAACGTCGCAGAAGGAGACATTGTTTGGCTGTGTGACCAAAATGCGTTGAGGGGCAACTTTAAGCTTGGGAGAGTCATCAGTGTCAACCCAGACTCCCGTGGCATCGTACGGGATGTGACAGTCAGAGTTGTGAGAACCTCCTGCGCCCCTGCGATTAGACCCACAACATCAGCATCCAAGCGTCCTACATCCAGCATCCAGAGGGATCATCAGTCCACAATTCTTCACCGGGATGTCCGACGACTGGTGGTTTTGCTACCAGTGGAAGAGCAGACAGAAAGCCCGAAATAGAAACCCTGACCACAAGTCATTGTCTGCGATCTTTCCAGCGGTTTCCGTGGGAAGATCGAGTGGGAGGTGTTGAGACGAGTTGCAAGCCGCACCCTCTCTGCCTGGGTGTGTCTCAGCCACACAGAAGGAGGCAGGCTGTTGAGAGCACCAGGTGGGGTTAATTAAGAGGGAGAGTGGTGGAGCTCATGGTACCCTGCCATGATTTGGACAAGGCAGCATTTCCAAAGGGCAGGACTGCAGCGGAAAGCTTGGAAAACGAAGCAAAAGAAGGAGCCGGTGAGCCTCTGGACATTTGAACATGGGGCTACAGCCCGCATCTGGGTGGCTTTGGAAATAAATATGTAAAATTGATATGGGTTAGGATCATGCTAAACATTATGGTGAAATCGTGGTAAATTATGTGGTGTAATTTAAAAAAGTAAAAGCTAAAAAAGAAATCGGGAAAAATGTTTGTGTGTACTTACCGGGTTGAAAGCTGTTTGGCTTCATCCTGTCTTAGTATTTAAAAATTAAGTATTTGATTTTGGGTTGTATTGCTTGATCATGGTTTAGAGTTTGACCATCTATTTGTGTTTATTTTAAGGTTTTTCACCTGTGTTGGCTGTGTTGACTGTGTTGGCTGTGTTTGGCTGAAGATGACAATAAACCAAAGACAAGGAAAAAAAACAATCATGATCACTGAGTGAAGTCCAGTTCAAATCCTTTTGTCCAAGCGCCTTTCAAGTGGGGAGCTGCAGTTTAACCCCACAAAAGTGTGGGCCACTTGACAATATCTACTCGAACATATCTAAGTTTTGTTGTTGGTAAATTGTCTCAATACTTGTCTGAACCTAAAGAGCAGCACTGGGTGGCAGCTAAACATGTTCTGAGATATTTGAAATGCACTGTGGACCAGGAGTTGTACTATAAAAAGCTAAATGTAAACTTGAAGCTTGTTGTCTATAGTGATGCAGACTGGGCAGCTGACCAGAATGACCGGCGCAGTGTTACTGGTTACTGCTTTAGTTTGTCTGAGGCTGGGGCTATTGTTTCCTTGAAATCTAAGAAGCAGCCCACAGTCGCCTTATCTGCATGTGAGGCCGAATACATGGCTCTGTCTGCAACAACTCAAGAAAACTTATATCTGGTGAACCTATTAAAAGGAATGGACAATACTTTGAACTTTAAATCTGTGACTGTTTTGGAGGACAATCAGGGTTCTATTGCTCTCTCCAAAAACCCTGTGTCTCGACAGTGATGCAAACATATTTGACATCAGATACCATTTTGTTCGCTCTGTTATTTCAGAAGGCAAATTTCTTCTTCTTTATTGCTGTACGGATGATATGGTGGCCGATGTTTTTACTAAGCCTGTTGCTAAGGTCAGGATGGACAAATTTGTGTTTTCTATTTGGTAACTGAACTATGGACTTGGGAATGTTGTTTATGTTTGTGTGTCAAATAAGGAACAAGTGGGGGTGTTGATACGTCATGACCCTGTGACCCAGTGAGTGTGGGTGTGGTAACACACTGTGCATTCAATAAATGGCACAAGTTCATTCACAAAGGTGATCACATGCAGGCCAAACCAAATTCATGTCTCCGCGTTATATTGTCTGTCTTCATCCGCGTTACATGTCTGTCTTCAACCGGCTGCACCAGTTCTTACCCCGATGGCTGCGCCAACAATAGCTCATGTATTGACAGTCTATGTTGCCTTATAAATTTAAATTTTTGCGGTTCCAGACAGGTTTTTTTTTTTTTGGGGGGGGGGGTCGAAATGGCTCTTTGAACATTTTGGGTTGCCGACCCCTGATCTAGACAGTCAAAGACACGCTCCAGACAGACAGGTCCCTCAGGGAGTTAACCCAGAATGAAGCCAAACAGTACCACATCCATCAAGGTTTTGTGGTCTACTGCAGAATGTACACAAAATCAGAGCAACACTTTAAAGAAAATGACCGCAGAACAGCAGCAGCAAGTCGCGCCAGCTCACATCTGGTTCGCTCCAATATATTTACTGTGTGTTTTGGAATGTCCCGGTTCTCAAACAAATTGGAATTCCAATGAAATATTCAAGATGTTTTTGCTTCAGTTGTCAAACAAAATTCGGAGATCGAACCTCGCAAGATGAGCCGAAAGGATCCGAGAAAACCGGACCGCACGGCCCGGATGCCAACTGACTCCATTTGTTATAGTATTACGCCCTGTCGTCAAAGCGTACGGGCCCTTTTGGGGCGTCATTCTCTCGGCAGAGCACGCAAGCCCTCTCGGTGCAGCGCCCACTTGGCGAGGCTCCCTGTCGGTGATGCGCCAAGAGGGCGTGTGCACTATGCTGAGTGGGTCAGGCCGCGGCGCCCTCTTGGCGCGGTGTGACGCCGGGCCCTCCCGGCGCAGCACTCGCAGTGTAGCTTTCGCAGCTCGTGCTCCCTCTCGTGCAGTTCAGAGAGGGGGGTGCGTTCCGAGAGGGCACCATGCCGCACCGAGAAAGAGCTGCACAAAGGCGATGGGCCTTGGGGCGAGAGACGCCGCACCGAGAGGGCGCGCGCCATGAAGCCGCCACACTGACAGGACGCCACACCCAGAGGGCCCTGCACCGACAGGCTGCCGTGCTGCGTCGAGAGGGTGCGCGCGCTGCATGCGCAGTGTGAGATACGCGCGCGCTGTGACGTGATGGCGGGCCGAGGGTGCGCTGCGGTGAGAGGGAGCTGCGCGGCAAGGGCACTGCGCCGAGAGGGCGCTGCACCGAGAGGATGCTGCGTCGAGAGAGAGCTGCGTCGAGAGGGATTGTGCGCTGCAGCAAGAGGGTGCGCCGAGGGTGCGCCAAGAGGACGTGTGCACTGCGTCGAGAGGGCGCTGCTGCGAGAGGACGCGCGCGCTGCGCCAAGAGGACACGCGCGCTGCGCCAAGAGGGCGCTGCGCCAAGAGGGTGCTGCGCCCCACCGAGGGGACGCCGGGTCGACAGGGTACCACGATGTGCCAAGAGGGCGTTGCAACACTGCACAAGTGCGCCCGAAGGCACCGCTGCGGTGCAGCACCCTTTCAGCACGGGGCAGTGCCCTGTCGGCCCGGGTACCTCTTGGCGGGGCACGGCGTACACTCGGCGTAGCACCCTCTCGGCGCAGCGCACGCGCCCTCTCGGTGCAGCGCTCTTTTGGCGCAGTGCGCGCATGTCCTCTTGGCGCTCCCTCGGCACGTCCTCAGCGCTTGCTGCAGCGCTTGCTGCAGCGCTTGCTGCAGCGCTTGCTGCAGCGCTTGCTGCAGCGCTTGCTGCAGCGCTTGCAGCGCGCGATCCCTCTCGACGCAATGTCCTATTGCAGCACCCTCTCGGCGCAGCGGCCTTGCTGCGCAGCGCCCTCTCGGCGCAGCGCACTCTCGGCCCGCCATCGCGGGACAGCGCGCGCAGCATGCGCATTTCGCACAGCGCGTCCGCCCTCCCGGTGCAGTGCGGCGCCCTTTTGCCATGCGCCCTCTCGCCGTGCGCCATCTCAGCGCGGTGCCCTCTCCCCGCGGTGCTCTCTATCCGCGGCGACCTTGCGGCGTTGCGCCGCGCCTTCTCGGCGTAGCGTGGCACCCAATCAGCGTGGCACTCTCTCGGCGTGGCGCAGCATGACGCCCTCTCGGCATGGCAACCATTCGTTGTCTTGCGGCATTCTCTTGCCACGACTCAGCGCCCAGCACGGTGCACTCTCGGCGCAGTGTTCCTGTCCTCTCGGCGCAGTTCGCACCCTCTCGGTGCTGCGCCCTCTCTGTGCGGCGTCCTCTCAGCGCGGTGCCCACTCGGCGCGGCGCCCTCTCGTCGCAGTGCTCTCTTAGCGCCTGCGCGTGAGTGTCCTCTGTGCGCAGCACACTCTGCACAGCGCGCGTAACCTGTCAGCGCAGCGCCCTTATAAACTTCGCGCAAGTCCCCTGTATGATAGAAAGACACTGTACCAGCGAAAATTAAATGTCAGAAAGCTTTGTCAGATAGAGGCAACAGGTACACACGATTTGTATGTCCAATCCGTGCATTTTTTGACTATGATTCATGAAAGAGTTTAAAATGCTCTTCTGTTTTTCTTAATTTTTAAAAGTATAAATCTCCTGAAGTATTTCTGAAGTATTTCCTTTAAAACACACATTTAATTTAGATCCTTGTTGTTTTTCTGTGTTTATTTGTTTTTAAGGGTATAATTAACTTAATTAATCACATACAATGTTAAGCTTGAAACGTCACTAAAGCTGAGTCTGAAAGGCTGCCGAAGGCAGCGGTCCCCAACCTTTTTTGCGCCACGGACCGGTTTAATGTCAGACAATATTTTCACGGACCGGTCATTGAGGTGTGGCGGATAAATACAACAAAAATAATATGATATGACCTACATGAAAACTTTGGTATTTTCTAAAATATAATAATGAACACGAATCCACTCTACCTGTTTGCTTCTACAGCAAACTTTTTTTCCTCTTTTTCTAAAAGAAAAGAAATCCCCTCTTGAATAAGTAAAATTCAAAATCAATTTATTATTAGTATTTAACATTTTGCTTGTCTGTATTGACTGTATTTTTTGACAATATTAAAGTCAGAAATGACTTTAAAATGTTTTTCTGTTTTGCTTAACAAGCCATGAGCAATCCATTTGTGAAACAATGTATACAGGCAGCTCTACTGCAGTACACGGATGTCCTCCCTTTAAGATGTAAACGTCACTCAAGGAGGAACGTACCCTGTTTGCAATTTCCTAAAATCAAAAGATTTTGTTTTTTTTAAGTAATATTATCACCAAATATTTTCAAAATAATATTTCTGTTGTAGTGTGGTACTGTTAAAATGACTGGAACCTTAAGTCCCCTGTCAACAGGATACTACCATGGGTCCCCTGTAATACCGCTTTGCGTGTATGTATGTGTGTGTGCGTGTGTGTGTGCGCGTGTTCATGTGCGCTTGCACTTGTGCGTGCGACGGCCCTGGCAAAATTGTGTCCAGCGCGCAACGGCCGCGTGTAATGGCCGCGTACAACGGGCTCAACAGCCGCACACTTCCTCTCAGTAATAACTGCAATGGCCGATCAGAGTTGCTGCGCGCAACAACCACGCGCAATGGCCGATCGGAACGGCCGCGAGCAATGGCCGCGAGCAATGGCCGATCGGAACGGCCGCGCGCAATGGCCGATTGCGACGGCCGCGCGCAACGGCCGCTCAAAAGCCGCACACTTCATCTCGGTTGAAACTACAATGACCGATCGGAATTGCCGTGTGCAATGACCACGCGCAATGGCCGATCGGAACTGCCGCGCGCAATGGCCGTTTTGTGACGGCCGCGCGCAACGGCCGCTCTAAAGCTGCACACTTCTTCTCGGTTGAAACTGCAATGGCCGATCGGAATTGCTGCGCGCAACGACTGTGCGCAATGGCCGATCGGAACGGCCACTCGCAATGGCCGATCGGAACGGCAGCGCGTAAGGGCTACTCCAAAGCCGCACACTTCCTCTCGGCTGAAACTGCAATGGCCGATCGGAGTTGCCGTTCGCAACGACCGCGCGCAATGGCCGATTGGCACGGCCGCGCGCAATGGCCGATCGCAACGGCCGATCGCAACGGCCGCGCTCAGCGGCCGCTCCACAGGCGCACACTTCCACTCGGTTGAAACTGCAATGGCCGATCGGAATTACCGTGCGCAACAACTTGCGCAATGGCCGATCGGAAAGGCCGCGCGCAATAGCTGATTGCAAGGGCCGTGCGCAACGCTCGCTCCACACCTGCACACTTCCTCTCTGTTGAAAATGTACAAAGTGCGAAGGCCCATTTGTGGTGAATTCTCTTCGATGTTCTCCTGGTCTCCAAGATCAAACGGTGGATAGGTGGCTGGCTCAGGGAAGGAAAATTTCAGTCACACACGGCTGATTGGGGAAAGTTTGTATTCAACCGATGTCAGATTTAAAGTGTCTCTCTCTAGCCAAAAAAAGAAGTCCCCCTGTCTTCTCCTGCCTTGGGTCTTATACCCCGTGCCCCTTACTCGGGTGCACGCACACGAGGGCTGCTGGATGTGTTCTGACCCCTCAGCCTGCCTTGTTGATTCTAACCAAATGGCCGATTCCTGTATCCTGCCTTCCTGGCCCAGGCCCCATAAAATCCCATGCGCGCGTGACCTAGTCACCTCTAAGCTTAGAAATGAAATATACATTGCATGAGAACTAAATAAAAATACAATACATATTCATTTACTTTTGGACTTTGGCCGGAGGGAGACATTCCCACGGCGGCGTTCCAACAGGAGCGCAATGACCGCAAACAATGGCCGACTAGAATGGCCGCGTGCAATGACTGCGCGTAACGACCGCGCGCAATGGCCGATCGGAACGGCCACGCGCAATGGCCTTTCCAAAACTGCACACTTCCTTTCGGTTGAAACTGCAATGGCAGATCAGAATACCCGATCGCAACGGCAGCTTGCAACGGCCGCTCCAACGCTGCCCACTTCCTCTCTGTTGAAATTGCACAAACTGCGAGGGCCCATTGGCTTTGACTGGATGGCGACATTCCCACAGCAGCACTCCAACAGGAGCGCAATGACCGCGCGTAATGATCAATCGGAACGGCAGGGCGCAACGACCGCGCGCAATGGCCGATCAGAACGATAGCGCGCAATGGCCAATCGGAACGGCCGTGCGCAATGGCAGATCGCAACGGCCGCATTGGTTCCCCTGTCGGGCAGAGATGACGAAAAATCCGTCTCGTGTACACTAAGTGCACAGCTCCCCGTTCGTTGCTGCCGGTGAAAACCTCCCCTTCCCTCCTCTTTGAAAATGCACAAAGTCTGACCGACGAAGCCGAAAAAAGTCAAGACGAACGTGTTCAGGTGCCCTCAGGCGTCGCGCTGCAGTTCCCCGTTTGGGCAGAAAAAACTCAAATTTTGAAATATTTCCTGTCCGCGACAGCGCTGTAACAATAATGCATCCGGAGCGCTACGGGTGCGCAATGGGACGGAAATGACGAAAAATCAGCCTCTCCGTGCCAAACAGCCATTGCGAGAAGTCGTTGCGCACAGCAATTCCGATCGGCCATTGCATTTTCAACCGAGTGGAAGTGTGTGGCTTTGGAGCGGCTGCTACGCGCGGCCGTTGCGATCGACCATTGCCCTCCGATCAGCCATTGCCCGCGGTCGTTGTGTGTTGCCGTTCCGATCGGCCATTGCGTGTGGCCGTTGCAATCAGCCATTGCGAGCGGTCGTTGCATGCAGCCGTTCCAATCCGACCACGCGGTCCGACCATGCAACTGTAGTGCGCCAGACTCATTATTGTCATAGCGCTGTTGCAGACTATTGTAGAAATAATTCCCAAATTTAAGTTGATCTCCAGGCTAGAGAGGCTGATTTTTCGTCATTTCCGTCCCACCGCGCACCCGCAGCGCCCAGGATGCATTATTGTGACAGCGCCGTCGCAGACGGAAATATATTTCATAACTTGAGTGGAGCTCCGTGTGCGAGAGACTGATTTTTTTCTTATTTCTGCCCAACCGGGGAACCGCAGCTTGACGCCCGAGTGCACCTCTACGTGTTCGACTTGACTTTTTTTGGCTTCATCGGTCAAATTTTGTGCATTTTCAAAGAGGAGGGAAGGGGAAGTTGTCAGCTTCTTCAGCGAGCGGGAAGCTGTGCACTGAGTGTGCACGAGACAGATTTTTTGTCATCTCTGCCCGACAGGGGAACCCTAGCAGCCGTTGCGATCGGCCATTTTGAGTGGCCGTTGCGATCGGCTATTGCGCGCGATCGTTGTGATCGGCCATTGCGCGCGGTCGTTGCTCACCCCCGTTCGATCGGCCATTGCGCACGGTCATTGCGCTCCTGTTGGAGTGCCGCTATGGGAATGTCGCCCTCCGCCCTAAGCTTGAAAGTAAATGAATGGGCCTTTACACGTTGTGCAATTTCGACCGAGAGGAAGTGTGCGGCTTTGGAGCGGCTGTTGTGTGCGGCCATTGCGATCGGCCAATGTAGGCCGCCGTTCCGATCGGCCATTGCACGCGGTCGTTTCGTGCAGCCGTTCCGATCGGGCATTGCACGCGATCATTGCGCTCCTGTTGGAGCACCGCTGTGGGAATATCGCCCTCCGGCCAAAGTCCAAAAGTAAATGAATGGGCCCTCGCATTTTGTGCAAGGAAGTGTGCTGCTTTGGAACGACCGTTGCGCGCTGACGTTTTGATCGGCTATTGTGCGCAGCCGTTCCGATCGGCCATTGCGCGTGGTCGTCGCGCACAGCAATTCCGATCAGCCTTTGCAGTTTCGACCAAGAGGAAGTGGGCGGCTTGGAGCGGCCATTGCGTTCGGCCGTTGCGATCAGCTATTGCGCTTGGCCGTTCCGATCGACCATTATGCGTGGTCGTTGCACGTGGCCGTTCTGGTCGGCCAGTGCTTGCGGTCATTGCGCTCCTTTTGGATCGCCGCTGTGGAAATGTCGCCCTCCGGCCAAAAGCCCAAAACTAAATGAATGGCCCTTTGCACTTCGTGCAATTTCAACCGAGAGGAAGTGGGCAGATTTGGAGCAGGCGATGCGCGCGGCCCTTCCGATCGGCCATTGCGCGCAATGTTTGCGCGCGGCAATTCTGATCGGCCATTGCAGTTTCAACCGAATGGAAGTGTGCGGATTTGGAGCGGCCGCTGCGTATGGCCGTTGCGATCGGCCATTTCGCGCGCCCGTTCCGATCGGCCGTTGCGCACAGTCGTTGTGTGCGGCTGTTCCAATCGACCGTTGCGTGCGGCCTTTGCAATCGGCCATACTGCGCAGTCGTTGCGCGCAGCCTTTCTGATCCGACCACGCGGTGTAGCGTGCCGGACTCGCCGGACTCATTATTGTCATAGCAACGTCACAGACACTTGTAGAAATAATTCCAAAATTTGAGTTCATCTCCAGGCCAAAGAGGCCGATTTTTCGTCATTTCCGTCCCACCGCGCAACCACAGCACGCGGGATGCATTTTTATGACAGTGCCGTCGTAGACCGAAAATATGTCAACATTTGAGTGGAACTCCGTGTGCGACATACTGATTTTTTCTCATTTCTGCTCAACCGGGGAACCGCAGCGCGACGCCCAAGTGCATCTCCTCGCGTTCGGCTTGACTTTTTTCGGCTTCATCAGTCAGACATTGTGCATTTTCAAATAGGAGGGAAGGGGAGGTTTTCAGCCGCTGCAGGGAGCGGGGAGCTGTGCACTTAGTATGCACGAGACGGGTATTTCGTCATCTTTGCCCGACAGGGGAACCATAGCGATCGGGCATTGCGCGCATTGGTTGTGCACAGCAATTCCGATCGGCCATTGCAGTTTCAACCGAGAGGAAGTAGGTGGTTTTGGAGCGATCAGCCATTGCGCACGGCCGTTCCGATTGGCCATTGCGTGCGGTCGTAGCGTGCAGCAATTCCGATCGGCCATTGCAGTTTACCCCGAGAGGAAGTGTGCGACTTTGGAGCGGCCGTTGCGCGTGGCCGTTGCTCGCGGCCGTTGCAATCGGCCATTATTGTTACGCTCAGCCGTTCCAATGGGCCATTGCGCGCGGTCATTGCGCTGCTGTGGGAATGTCGCCCTCCGGCCAAAGCCCAAAAGTGTCATCGTTTTAGCGATTGATTTGACTCACATGCAGAAAAACCAACTCAGACGTCCAGAATGAGTGAGGAGTGTTTATTGGAGTAGCTGCAGTGGAGGAAGAGCGGGATGATCGAAGCCAGGAGCACGGAGCGGTGCAGCAGTGGCGGAGCGTGATGAGTTCAGCCAGAACGGGGTGGATCTCGGTGGTGATCGGCGTCGAAGAACAAGGCGATAACTATGAGCGAGGAGCTAGAGGCAGCAAATGCAATTCTACAGTCTCAGTCTGTGGATATGTGCAGTGCTTCTGAGGTTGTTGCTGCAGCACTGGAGTCCTTAAAAAGCCTCCGTGAAGATGAGGATTGGGGAGACTCATCTCAGGCAGCTGCTGGGGATGATGCACCGCCTCCAAAGAGAAGGGGGACAATGAGCAAATGTCTTGGTCAATACAGTCATACAGACTCGGACGATCCAACCATTTCCCCCTCTCAGTCTCTGAAAAGATCTCTGCTCAACATGCTTGACAAGGCCATTTCAGAAATGGAGAATAGATTTTCTCAGAAGAACGTTTGAGCTGATGAGAGCCATATCTAGTCTTGCACCCAAATCCAACACATTTCTAGATTCAACCGTGTTGCATCCTCTGTTTGCGCTGGCTGGCACTGTGGCAGATGATCTAAAAAATGAAATTGTTGTGGCAAAACAGATGTTGCTCAAGAAATGTCCAAATGAAACACTGTCTGTAAACACCTACAGGAGTGAGTTGCATAAATTGTATGTAACAGCCCTGGTAATTGGTGTGTCTTCAGCATCGTGTGAGTGTTCCTTCTCCACATTGTCACGGGTCCTAACCCCTTATCGTCGCACCATGTTGCACAAGCGAAAGATAAATTTGGTCATCTTAGCCCATGAGAGGTCCATAACGAGTAACTTGGATTATAAGGGTTAATTTGTGAGAGTCTTTGCACAAGGAAACAGGAGACTGGTGTTGTAGAGTGGAGTGGGGAGAAAAAATAGTGAGAAAGGAGGAGATTTTAGTTATTAAGTAGCTATTAAAAAATACATTAAAAAAAGAAGAAAAAAGTTACGTGTTATATGTTCTGTTCTGTAACAGTTGTGTTGTACAAATTAATTCCCTAACTATTTTGCGTTATTAGCTAATAAAGAAAAATTATATTTTTTTTTCTGTTTTTATAAATTAATTTGAGAACTTGATGTTTGGTGATTTTTTTTATAAGATTTCCTTTCAGTTTTGTAAATATTGATGATAGTGACAAGTCTCTCCTGTAGCTTGAAATGTATTTGTGAATTAGGCCATCCAGTTAAGATTAATGTTATGTTGTTGAAATTGGTTGTTGCTTGGTTGTTAAAATCTGGATGAAGGATATTTTATTTTACTTTTCATTTATTTATTTCATTTATTTTTCAGTTCCCCCTGAAGGATTGCCACCTTATTGTGGTCAGGGGGTTTGCGTGCCTCACTGACCCTAAGAGCTATACCAGCAGAAGCTTTAGTCTTCAGGTGGGACACCCAAGCTGGGCAGGTCTTAGTGTAGAGGCAATTCACTTCTCCAGGTTGAGAGCTAGACACACAGCTAACAACTGTCGTGAAGAAAACACTAACAGTGTTAAAAATATGTAAAAAAAACCAAAAAAACATGCCCCCTTCACATTTCTGACTGCCCCCTCTTATGTGCATTCCTCGAACCGGCCCTGTTAGCATATAGACGTCTATTAGACATCAATATGCTCGCAGGGACCTCAGAACAAGTATAAAAGAGGGACCTGTCAAGCTATCAAAACGAGGAATTTAGACAAAATGATCGCTGTTCCACTTTATATAGACCACAACTGAATGACTAAAACATAAAACAGAAGAATTTATTCATGTGTTACATAAGCATGAATTGCTTATGCTCAAGTGCATTGAGTTCAAATGTTTGTTTTCCTTTTTTAAATATGACTGACTCACGAGGGTGTCAGCAAACAGAAGCTGTTGAGGGAGTTGAAGGTGTAAGCGGCCGACACATAGTACACATAATATGGACAATCCAAAAGTAAAGCATCAAGAACAGGATGTTATGGCACAGCAGGGACGTGGGGTCAGAGGAGGCAACGGAGGCTGTGCCTCCCCTGCCATCATGAAAAGGGGAAAAACATATTCAATTGTTTTTATCATAGTCATTTTACTTTTAATTTCAACCATTTTGTATCATTTTGAACCAAAATCGCAGAATTCTTATAGTTATTTTAAAACCGAAGACGATTCGCTCGGAGGAACCAACGTCCTAGCCTCCTCTGAGGATTGCGTAATCACACTGCCTATGTCGACAGGCTATGCAGTTAGACTGAACTGCTCTCAGTCTCTCTTGGCCGCATAAGCCCTGGCAAATTTGGACAGGCGGAATAGCTGCATACTAATTTATAGGCAGCGTCCTTCACCGAACAATAGGGCAACAGCGTGATGTCATTTCCGGCACGACAAGTCCGCACTGTTGGTGTCCAAATTCACACAGCCTTCGACAACCAGCCATCGAATCTGACCTCTTTTCCATAGAGCTGGGCCATAGGTTAAGCCTATGAAAATGTGACCTTCGCAGCCTTCATTGCCTCGCTCTTCTTCTACGCCATCCTGCCCTCTACTTTGATGTTTAATACGTGGAGCCACTCGAAGATGCCCCGATTTGTTCAGCAATTATGTTTCCGACAGTCTGGGCAAGTTGGCGTGTCAAGCGGCGTAAAATTCATTACTGTAGTAGAAAGTGAAGTAATGTGGGCATCACAAAAGTCTGCTATGAAGCCGCTGTCATGCTAAATACCTTTTTTAAAGATGAATTAAAAAAGACGAATGAATCAAAAATACTCATGTTACCCATGCAACTAATCTGAAGAAATATACATTTCAAATATGAATCTTGGATGGCTGAATGACATGTTTATAAATGTCGATACATTGACTACAAACCTAATTTATTTATGTAACTATTGGTCAATCCATGAATTCCAAAGCACACAAAAATTTGAGTGCTTTATGCTTGAGAGCTTTATGTTTGACACCATGTTGTAAGCAGTTGTGGTTACTGTAATTTTTGGACTATAAATCGCACCTGATTATATACCGCACGAGCTAAAATTAGGGGAAAATCTCGTTTTGTTCATATATAAACCGCACTGGACTATAAGCCGCAGGTGGGTTTAATTTTAATTCGTTTCATTACCATTTAAAAGAGAATATACACAAAGAGGGGACACATACCTTTTATGTCACGTCCGTGCCATAGGACGTGCAGCCGGCAATAGACGTCTATATTAGGCTATTTTATAAACGTCTAAATTACGTCTATAAAATAACCTAAAACAGACGTCTATATCAGGTGACAGAAATAACCAATTCACATGTATGGATCAATATGCTTGTTAACCACAAATCCAAACAACTTCTGTACATTATTTATACAACTTACAGCTGGTTCAGACATTAAAATTTCGAAATATGATCATATTTAATGTTTTTAATTTAGACGTCTATTTTAGGTCAATACCGTAACCAATTTTAGACGTCTAAATTAGGTCTTTACGAGACCAGACGTCTAATAGACGTCTATGGCTGACAGGGATAAGTATAACTGTTACTGAAACCTATTTTTATTGAGTTTTTTAGATGTCCACGGAATAGACATCTAATAGAAGTCTATCCGGTGGACATCTAAAAAACTTTCACATATAGACGTCTAATAGGGTTGATCTAAAATGACCTCACGTTTGCTCATGAATATTCAGCGGATGTGAACATTCAGACAAACATTGGAATGGCCACTGCAGCTGCACGTATCATTTTGGAGGAGGACGATGTACCAGGAGCAAAATTCCAACACGGTTTTGTTGCCAAATATAGTGTGGAACAACTCAAACGTTGGCTGACATGCAGAGGCCTCAAAGTCAGCGGGAAGAAAGCGGTTTTGCGATAGTGCTCGCTCTCACTCTGGTAAGGTCATGCTAGGTATCTTCATGTTGCTAACTTTCGTGAGAATTAATCGACAAACATAGTGTGGAACAACTTAAACGTTGGCTGACATGCAGAGACCTTAAATTCAGCTGAAAGAAAGCCGTTTTAGTTGATGGGCAAAATGAGTGATAGCTCTCATGTGAGGTCTTGCAAGCGAACCAAGCTAACCTCGTGTTGCCAACTCTCATGAAAATTGAACATTTGGAAGTCACAACTTGTTTATTATTATGCTATCAATAATATTATATACCGTATTTTTCTGACTAAAAGTCTCTCCGGAATATAGGTTGCATTAGCCATAAAATGCACAATAACGTAAAAAAAACATATATAAGTCGCTCCGGAGTATAAGTCGCATTTTGGGGGAAATTTATTCGACAAAATCCAACACCAAGAACAGACTTGAACGAGCAACAACAGGCTAAACGATAGGTATGCTAACGTGACATAAACACAAACGAAGAGCTGAGAACGGGCCATTCAGAGTTATTCAAATAACTATAACATGAATAACACGTTTATTAAACCATCTGTGTCACTCCAATTCATTAAATCCATCGATCGTCCTTTGTGTCAACAATGCCGGCGGGGTGCTCGCCGATGACGGCGCTTGCACTTCAAAATATTCTACAGGCCCATATACCAATATATAAATTATATATCAAATGACTATTATATAAGCAATAATATTATCAAACCACCTGTGTCACTCAAAATCCATCTATCAAATTCCTCGTCCTTTGTCAACAACGCCGCGCGTGTGCCCTGACGTCAGCCTCGTCGTTATTCCACAGATCTAGTATATAATTATATTGTAGCATTAACAAAGTACAAGGAAAGACGTGGGTTTGGTAAACGGCTCTTTATTTAACAAAACAAGAGTTCAACGAGCCAACAACTACTGAACTCTAACGATAAAAACATATACAAGTTGCTACATGAAATGAAATATATCAAATAACTATAACATAAATAGTTTACCGCCACACGGCCCCAAGCACCGCCGTCAACTTCCAGGCGTGTGGCGGCGTGGACTTCCATTCCCGAAGGTGGCCCTTCCAGCCAAAGAATAGGACGCTTCGTCCTCCGTGTCACTTACAAACAAAGCCGCTAATGATGCCGGTAGTACGTGGGGCCCTTCGTAATCTTCGTCATCCCGTCATCGAATCTTTGTCCTTTATGTAAACAACCGCCGCGCCGCTGACTTGAAATTCAAATTACAGTAATCCCTTGCTACATCGCGGTTCGTTTATCGCGGTTTCACTTTTTTTTTTTTTTTGAATTTTGAAAATTTGTGAAAAAATTCACATACGTATAAGTCACTCCTCAGTATAAATCCCCCCCCCCCAAACTATGAAAAGTCTGAATATTATTGTTATAATGACACAGCTAATGCAAGGGGGGATATACAGGACCTATACTGATCCATCTTTGAAATTGTTATGATTGTTAGTGATTTTGAAAAATATACTGACCCATCCATTCTGTTTGCACAGATGCCAGCATGCGGTAAACCAAAAGCTTTCCATTGATCCTTCTGTAGACAGCGGTGCGTGGTACGATGTGAAAGTTGCATCAACGTCAATTTCAACGGAAGCGGATCCTCAACCACCAGATGGAAGATGGAAAGATTTTCCTCAATGTGGCATCCCAGTGAACTTCAACGGTGGGCACATTTGCACATCTGTGCAAGACAGTAGTGATGTTGAGAATGAAGGACCCGACTGCCAAACAGCAAAACCCATGAGAAGAGGCAGACAGTTGTTCGAAAGCGGAAATGTAACCTCAATGCAGGATTTGTGTCAGAGTAACCTTTATCATGTAAAAGCAAAAGTCCTTGGAAGCGTGACTTTTACAAAACCCATGCCAGTAGCTTCCTGCACTTAATCCTCCACTTAATCAATCTCTGCATAAAACATTCCATATTTCCAACTGCGTGGAAAAAACAAAAATTACCCCCATATTTAAATCAGACGACCGAACAAACCTATCCAACTACCGTCCCATATCAATCGTCCCACCTATACCAAAACCCTTCAAAAAGATCCTGTCAAAACAACTTATAGAACATCTTGAAACAAAAAAACTTCTCAACAACTCACAATTTGGCTTCCGATCAGCTCGTTCAACACTATCTGCACAGCGACGACTCACAGAATATATATGCACTTCTCTTAATATCAAAGGAGCAGTCTTTGTAGATTTCCGTAAGTTAATCACCAAATACTCCATAACAAATTAGCTTCCTTTCATCTCTCCCCCTCAGTTCTAATTTAGTGTATTTTTCTTTAGGTCTCATGCAATGTATATTTCACTTCTAAGTTTAGAGGTGACCAGGTCACGTGCGCATGGGATTTTATGGGGTCTGGGCCAGGAAGGCAGACTTCCTGGCACCAGGATACAGGAATCGGTCATTTGGTTAGAATCAACAAAGCAGGCTGGCAGGGGAGAAGTCGACCAGCTGCCCTCGTGTGCGTGAGCCCAAGTAAGGGGGGGGGGGGGGGGTATAAGACCCAAGGCGGGAGAAGACAGGGGGACTTATTTTTTGGCTAGAGAGAGACACTTCAATTCTGACATCGGTTGAATAAAATCTTTCCCCAATCAGCCATGTGTCACTGAAGTTTTCCTTCCCTGAGCCAGCCACCTATCCACCGTTTGATCTTGTAGACCAGCAGAACATCAAAGAGTATTCACCACACTAACTATGCTCTCTTCATACCTCTAGGATAGGATCCAGGTTGTTAATATTGGTCAGGCAACATCTACTCCATTACCATCTCCCACTGGTGTTCCCCAGGGAGCATACTGGGCCCATTATTATTCATTATGTACATCAATGACATGCCCAACCAACATATGCAAACAAACTCAAATCATATTATATGCTGACGACACAGTTATTTTCACCTAAGATCTGAACATCGAAACCATAAACTCCAAACTTACTTCTGATCTCCACCTCCTACATGACTGGCTAAAAGTAAATCATCTGGAGATCAATATAAAAAAACTAAAAAACTGTATTTCCACTCCCCTAAGAAAAACATCTCCATAACTGTCCCCATTACTCTATCCGATCAAACTCTAGTAGTCACAAACACATATAAATATCTTGGAGTGCACTTAAACTCCCACCTCACCTACAAAAAACATGTTAAGACTCTCACTAATAAGCTCAAACAGAAAATATGTCTATAACAAAATCAGGCCCTATCTCATACACAATGTCTCAAATATTTATCTACATTCTATCATACTGTCTAACTTATCATACTGTTTTCCCATTTGGTCTCTGACCACAAAAGAAACTCTGGATCCCCTAGCCAGACTATACAATAGTGCAGAGGTCACCAACACGGTGCCCGTGAGGACCACATGAGTCGCCCGCAGGACTGTTCTAAAATTAGCTCAAATAGCAGCACTTGTCAGTAAGCTGCATCTATTTATTTTACAGTCAAACCTCGGTTTTCGAACGTTCCGGTTCTCGAACAATTCGAAATTCGAACAAAAAATTTGAGATTTTTTTGCTTCGGCTGTCGAACAAAATTCGGAGGTCGAACCTTGCGAGATGACCCAGGAGGACCCGAGAAAACCCGACCATGCGGCCCGGATGCTGGCTGACTCCGTTGTTATTGTATTTTCATTACTTTGAGGATTGTATTAACGCCTAATCATGCCTCCAAAGAAAGCAAGTGGGAGCAGTAAAGCCATCCTAAAACACAAAGACGCTCTTAAACTAATACTACAGTGAGCGCCCGGCGTGCTGCGGTTGCGCGATCGGACCAAATTAAGCTACCTACACACTGAGGTCCACTTAAATTTTGGAAAGTACATCAGGACTTTAAATATATTTTCTAAATCTTAGCGACGGCTCAAGTCAGGTCAAGTCAAGTCAAGTCAAGTCAAGTCAAGTCAAGTTTATTTGTATAGCCCTAAATCACAAGCAGTCTCAAAGGGCTTCACATCAGGACTTTAAATATATTTTCTAAATCTTAGCGACGGCTCAAGTCAGGTCAAGTCAAGTCAAGTCAAGTCAAGTCAAGTCAAGTCAAGTCAAGTCAAGTTTATTTGTATAGCCCTAAATCACAAGCAGTCTCAAAGGGCTTCACATCAGGACTTTAAATATATTTTCTAAATCTTAGCGACGGCTCAAGTCAAGTCAAGTCAAGTCAAGTCAAGTTTATTTGTATAGCCCTAAATCACAAGCAGTCTCAAAGGGCTTCACATAGACAAAAAATTGACAATTATTCTCAAAGCATACACTGATCTTAAGCTCCCAAAAAGGCAAGGAAAAACTAAAAAAAAAACTACCAGGAGAAGATGCGAAACCTTGAGAAGGGACCACAGATGGAAGGATCCCCCTTTCAGGATCACCAGGCTGCAATGGATGCAGAGAGGGCACAAATAATACATAATATGACAATCAATGAAAAAGCGGATGTCCAAGTCAAAGCAAAGCGCTGTCGGAGGCGCCCTCGATTGTCCTGGCAGTGTCTTCGAGGAGGGTAAGCTGCAGTTCCCTCATCCTGAATTGGTCCACGAGAATCCAGATAGCCACTGTCAGCTTGGGCTTTGTCACAATAATGCGACGAGCGCGGTGCAGTTGTACAGTCGGCGGTGCGCTGCAGTTGTGCGATCGGACAAAATTAAGGTCCCTGCGCACTTAGGTCCACTTATATTTTGGAAAGTACATCAAGACTTTAAAGATATTTTCTAAATTTCAGCAACGGCTCTGTCACAATAACACGACAAGCACAGTGCAGTTGCGCGGTGGGCAACGCGCTACGGTTGTGCCTTCGGCGGTACGCTGCAGTTGCGCGATCGGACAAATATGCACAAACGAAAAAATGCTTAAAAAAGGCGGGTTTTTTTTTTCTTGAAACACATTAAAATGTTTTCTATTGTAATGGGAAAAATAGATTCGGAATTCGACCGATTCACTTCTCGAACCGCCTTCTGGAACGGATTGTGGTCAAAAGCCAAGGTCTGACTGTTTATTTACTATTCTTGTTAAAATCATACTTACATGTGAACTGAAAATGACAATAATAGTGAAAGCCAAATTGAGCAAATTGGCTATTTCATAAGTGTGTGTCAAACTGGTAGCCCTTTGCCTTAATCAGTACCCAGGAAGTAGTTCTCGGTTTAGGAAAGGTTGGTGACCCCTGCAATAGAGCATACAAAATACATGGCAGACTATCAATCTGGACCCACCACTGCACGTCACTTGTACGCTCCAATGCACTAACCTTCCAGAATTTTACAATTCTCATGGCAATAAAACTCTTCTATCAACTACACACAAATTCTCTCCCATCTATAGTTAATTAACTCATCCCAGGCCGTAATGAAAGACAGGCCCGCATCACCCGCTCAGTTACACAGGACCATATCCGAACCCCAGCATACAAAAACAATTTTGGTCTAAACTCTTTCATCCGCAAATCTATTTTGATCTGGAATAAGATACCCCTTCAAATCAGATCAGCCACCTCTATTAAGCAATTTAAACAGCTATACACATATTTTTAATAACAAACCAAACTTGCACCCATTAACAATATATTGTATTGAAATGTATGTAATGTTTTAGGAACCTGCTGTAAAACAGTTCTTGAACTGAGTCAGGCCAGTCCATGAAACTTTGATGTTACATGTCGACCTTTCCTTAATCTCAATAAAAACAATCCTAAATACCTATTTGATACAGTGGCAAAGCTAACACTACGCCAGCCGCCCCTCGATAGCTCCTTCCACTCAGCTGATGAGTTCATGAAATTTTTTGCTCAAAAGATTGAATCCATTAGGGATGAGATCAAGATGACCATTCCAATCGCTCAGTCGAGATCGCCGATTACCAGCACTGACGATCATGCAATAACCCTCTCAAATTTTAAAAGCATGTCCCTTGAAGAAAGGCTTACACAATTGGTTAGTGCGGCTAAACAAACATGTTTACTTGACCCGCTTCCAGCCAAACTATTTCAAGAATTAATTCAAATTTTAGGACCGTCCTTCTTAAATATAATTAATCTGTCTGTCTCCTCTGGGATAGTGCCAACAGCCATTAAAACCGCTATCATTAAACAGTTACTTCAGCGACGAAATCTTGACCCTGACTGTCTCAGTAATTATAGGCCAGTTTCAAACCTCCCAGTCATAGCAAAACTTCTTGAAAAAGTAGTAGCGAAGCAGCTTATTGATTACATGGTCGCCAATAATCAATATGAATCTTTTCAGTCTGGTTTTAGAGCTAATCATTCCACTGAGACAGCGCTTGCTAAAGTGACTAATGATCTTCTCATAGCTATGGATTAAACACTTCATCGGTATTGTTACTACTCGATCTTAGTGCTGCCTTCGACACTGTAGACTTTGATATTTTATTAGAGGGTCTTAAAAGTTGTGTTGGTATTTCAGTTAGTACAAAATGCTGCTGCAAGGCTGCTCTCACGGACAAGAAAATTTGATCACATTACCCCAATATTAGCCAACTTACATTGGCTCCCGGTCCATTTAAGATGTGACTTCAAAGTTCTTCTATTAACCTATAAATCATTGCATGGCTTAGCGCCTTCATATCTCGTCGACCTAGTTGTTCTTTTTGCTCCGTCTCGTAACCTCCGTTCGCAAAATGCTAGTCTATGAGTGACGCCGAGGGCCAAGAAAATGTCTGCAGGGTCTAGAGCAGAGGTCTCAAACTCCAGTCCTCGGGGGCTGCATTCCTACATGTTTTCCAAGTTTCCCTCGTTAAACACACCTGATTCAAATGATCACTTCATCCTCACGTTCTGCAGGAGCCTGATAATTGAATCAGGTGTGTTTAACGAGGGAAACTTGGAAAACATGTAGGAATGCGGCCCTCGAGGACTGGAGTTTGAGACCCCTGGTCTAGAGTCAAGTCAAGTCAAGTCAAGTTTATTTGTATAGCCCTAAATCACAAACAGTCTCAAAGGGCTTCACATAGCCAAAAATTGACAATTATTCTCAAAGCATCCCCTGATCATAAGCTCCCAAAAGGGCAAGGAAAAACTCAAAAAAACCCTGCCAGGGGAAAATGAGAAACCTTGAGAAGGGACCACAGATGGAAGGATCCCCCTTTCAGGATCACCAGGTTAAGAGCATTTTCTATTCAAGCTCCAGAGCTTTGGAATGCCCGACCAATGGATATTAGAACTGCTACCTCAGTAGAAACATTTAGGACACGTTTAAAGACACATTTCAATGATATGGCCTTTAACTAACCTGTAGTGGCCGATTCGACAGGAGTTTGTTTTCGGTACTCTCCCAGAATTTCCTCGAAGCCGTCCAGAAGTCATTCTCCATGGTCTCGCCAAACTCCTCCCATGCCCGGGTTTTTGCCTCAGCAACCGCCGAAGCTGCGTTCCGCTTGGCCATCCGGTAACTGTCAGCTGCCTCCAGAGTCCCGTAGGCCAAAACGGCCCGATAGGACTCCTTCTTCAGCTTGACGGCTTCCCTTATCGCCGGTGTCCATCAGCGGGTTCGGGGATTGCCGCCACGACAGGCACCAACGACCTTACGGCCACAGCTCCGGTCGCCTGTCTCAACAATGGAGGCGCGGATCATGGTCCACTTGGACTCAATGTCCCCCACCTCCCCGAGACGTGGGAAAAGCTCTGCCGGAGGTGGGAGTTGAAGCTCTTCCTGACAGGGGATTCTGCCAGACGATCCCAGCAGAACCTCACAGAGCGTTTGGGTCTGCCAGGTCGGACCGGCATTTCCCCCTTCCATCGGAGCAAACCCACCACCTGGTGGTGATCAGTTGCCAGCTCCGCCCCTCTCTTCATCCGAGTGTCCAGAACATGTGGCCGCAAATCCCATGACAAGACTACAAAGTCGATCATCGAACTGCGGCCTCGGGTGTCCTGGTGCCAAGTTCACCCTTAGGCTTGAACATGGTGTTCATTATTGACAATCCGTGTCGAGCACAGAATTCCAACAATAGAACACCGCTCCGGTTCAGATCAGGTGGACTGTTCCTCCCAATCACGCCCTTCCAGGTCTCACAATTATTGCCCATGTGAGCATTGAAGTCACCCAGTAGAACAGCCAGTAGAGTCCCCAGAAGGAGCGCTCTCCAGCACTTCCTCCAGGGACTCCAAGAAGGGTGGGTACTCTGAGCTGTTGTTTGGTGCATGGACACAAAAAACAGTCAGGACCCGTCCCCCGACCCAAAGGCGGAGGGAGGCTACCCTCTCATTATCCGGGGTGAACCCCAATGTGCAGGTGCCCAGCTGGGGGTTAATAAGTTTACCGCTCGACGCCTCTCACCTCTAGAGAGGAACCCAAACTGTGTGTAGAGGCATCTAGTCGGAACATTTCTGGCTCGCACACTAGCTCGGGCTCCTTTCCAGCCAGAGAGGTGACATTCCATGTCCCAAGAGCCAGCTTCTGCAGCCGGGGATCGGACCGTCAAGGTCCTTGCCTTTGGCCACCGCCCAGCTCACAATGCACCCGACCCCTTTGGCCCCTCCCACAGGTGGTGAGCCCATGGAAAGGGGAACCCACGTTTCCTTTTCGGGCTGTATCCAGCCGGGCCCCATGGGCGAAGGCCCGGCCACCAGACGCTGGCCTTCGAGCCCCACCTCCAGGCCTGGCTCCAGAGGGGGGCCCCGGTGACCCGCGTCCGGGCAAGGGAAATCTGAGTCCATTTGTCTTTTTCATCATAAGGGGCTTTTTGAGCCGTGCTTTGTCTGGCCCCTCACCTAGGACCCTTTTGCCATGGGTGACCCTACCAGGGGCATGAAGCCACAGACAACATGGCTCCTAGGATCATCGGGACACGCAAATCCCTCCACCACGGTAAGGTGACGACTCACGGAGGGGATGATCATATTTGATGATTTTAATTTAGATGTCTGTATTAGGTCTATACCAAGACCAATTTAGACATCTAAATTAGGTCTATACATAGACCAGACGTCTAATAGAAGTCTATGGCTGACAGTGATCCGAGCCAACTCCCTATACAGTCCTCAGGCTCCCCAACAATAGCAGTACGAGTTGTACTAAGTTCATCTTGTTTTTCCTTTTTTTAATCACTTCACTGAAAGAAACCAGTGAAGTGATTAATAGTGGTACTAGTTTGCATTATTTTATTGCAATGTTTTTCTTATTCAGATTTGTTTCAAGACTAGTTACAGCTAGACTTCACTTCAATGGTTAATGCAGTTATTGCAATTTTGTTGTTTTATCACAGTAGATTTACATTTCAAAAACCAGAAGCCATTCATTTACAAATGTGATTGCACTTTAGTTTATATGTTTAAATGCTCAGATATTAAGATGTGATAGACCAGGGGTGTCAAACTATTTTTTTCGCGGGCCGCATTGTAGTTATAGCTTCTTTCGGAGGGCCATTATGACTGTCAACCCAAATCAATGTATGAGCACTTCATATTATATACAGTAAAAGCTACAAAACAAACTGACAAATAACTTGTTTTCAAATCAGACGAGAAAAAACTGGTCAAATAAAAAAAAAACTATTAATAAACATGAAGACAATTTGCAATTTTAGTAATGACACGAATTTGATCCACAATTTGTCTTCGGGGGCCACACAAAACGAATTGGCAGGCTGTATCTGGCCCCCAGGCCTTGAGTTTGACACCTGTGATTTAAACCCTAGTTTGAAACCCTAACTCTAGTATGAACCATAGTTTCAAACCCTAGCCCGAGCTTTAAACCCTACTTTGAAACTGTAACCCTAGCTTTAAACCCTATTTTGAAACCCTAACTCTAGTATGAAACCCTACTTTGAAGCCCTAACCATAGCTTTAACCCTACTTTGAAACCCTAACTCTAGTATAAAACCCCGCTTTGAAACAATAACCCTACTTTGAAACCCTAGTTTGAAATCCTAACCATAGCTTTAAACCCATGTTTGAAACCCTAACCCTAGCTTTGAACCCTACTTTGAAACTCTAACTCTAGTATGAAACCCTACTTTGAAACCCTAACTCTAGATTTAAACCAGTGGTGTTAAACTCTTTTTTTCCCACAGGCTGCATTGTAGTCATAACTTCTTTCGGAGGGTGATTATGACTGTCAACCCAAATAAATGTATGAGCACCTCAAATTATATACAGTAAAAGCTTCAAAACAAATTAACTAATAACTCGTTTTCAAATCAGACGAGTAAAAACTGGTGAAATATTAAAAAAAAGATATTAAAAGTGAAGACAATTTGCAATTCTAGAAATGACACGAATTTGATGCACAATTTGTCTTTGCGGGCCACATAAAATGATGTGGCGGGCCAAATCTGGCCCCCGGGCCTTGAGTTTGAGACTTGTGTGACAGACAGTTTTTGCATGATTTGAATGAGGCAAAATAAGATGCGTTTTCTCTTGAATATATTGTTATAATTATTTGTTTCAGATGTACTGTAATTATTTTTTGTATTAAATTCGGTGTTCAAAAATCTTTTTTCAAACTTGAGTCAAAAAGTCTTTTTTTAAACTTGAGTCTTGAAAAAGAGGGGGTCATCTTATAATCAGGGTCGTCTTATATTCGGGCCAATACGGTTTTTCAAGATTCAAGAGTTTTTATTTGCCATGTTTGAGCGTGCCAAACAAGGAATTTGACTTCGGTAAATCTCAGCATCTGTTCACCAATTAGGTGACTAACAACAACACTCAAGACATGTGAAAAATGGCAGATATTCTCAAACATACCCTGACCTTAAACTCCTAAGAGGGCAAGGAAAAACTCAAAACTCCAGCTAGGGGAAATGAGAAACCTTGAAAAGAGACCACATATGGGAGGGTCCCTCTTCTAGGATGACCAGGCTGCAATGGATGCAGAGAGGACACATAGTACCAACAGTGTAGACAATTCAAAAAAGGTGTGGAGAGCAGGATGTTATTGCACAGTAATGACTCTGAGACTCTAAGAGTGGTGTGAGTTCATCAGAGCAACTGCCTGGGGGGGCGAAGCTGTCTCTGTGTCTGCTGGTTTTGGCGTACAGAGCTCTATAACGCTGTCCGGAGGGGAGTAGTTCAAACAGACTGCAACCTGGGTGAGAAGGGTCTGCAGAGATGTTACTTGCATGTTTCCTGGTCCTGGACAGGTACAAGTCTTGGATAGATGGGAGGTTGATTCCAATTATCTTTTCTGAAATCCTGATTGTCCATTGCAGTCTGTGCTTGTCTTGTTTGGAGGCCAATCCAAACCAGACAGTGATGGAGGTGCAGAGGACAGACTGGATGATGGCAGTCTTCAGCAGCTCCCGCGACAGGTTGAACTTCTTGAGCTGTCTCAGATAGTACAGCCTCTGCTGGGCCTTCATCCGGACAGAGTCTATGTGGCCGGTCCTTTTCAGGTCCCGAGAGATTGTGGTTCCCAGGAACTTGAAGGTGTCTGTGGAGAGAATAGTATTACTACGGATAGTGAGGGGTGAAAGTGGTGAAGGGCCTCGCCTGAAGTCCACTGTCATCTCCACGGTCTTGAGCGGGTTCAGCTCCAAGCGGTTTTGGCTGCACCAGTGGACCAGTCGCTCCACCTCCTGTCTGTACGCAGTCTCATCACTGTCCTGGATCAGTCCGATGAGAGTGGTGTCGTCTGCATACTTCAGGAGCTTCACAGGAGAGTCACCTGTGGAGAAATTGTTGGTGTAGAGAGAGAAGAGCAGTGGGGAGAGGACGCACTCCTGAGGGGCTCCAGTATTGGTGGTCCGGGTGTCAAATGTGTCGTTCCCCAGCCTCACACGCTGTCTCCTGTTGGTCAGGAAGCTGGTGATCAACTGACAAGTGGAGGCAGGCACCGCGAGCTGGATGAGCTTCTGTTTGAGGATGTCAGGAGCGATCGTGTTGAACGCCGAGCTGAAGTCCACAAACAGGATCCTGGCATACGTTCCTGGGCTGTCCAGGTGGTGCAGGATGTCGTGCAGTCCCATGTTGACCGCATCATCGACCGACCTGTTTGCCGAGTAGGCAAACTGGAGGGGGTCAAGCAGGGGGCCCGCGACATCCTTCAGGTGGTTCAGCACTAACCTCTCGAAAGATTGTCAGTGCGACATTCAAACCCGTGATGGTGGGCTTCTTGGCTACTGGAACAATGGTGGAGCTCCTGAAGCACGAGGGCCCCTACCACAGCTCCATGGAACGATTGAAGATCCGTGCAATGGTGGGCGCCAGCTGCTCAGCGCAGACTTTCAAGCAGGAAGGTGACACGCCTTCTGGGCCCGGTGCCTTCCTGATCTTTTGTTTCTAGAACATGGCGCACTTCCTGCTCGCGGATCTGGAGTGCGGGTGTGGCCTCTGCAAGAGAGAGAGTCGGTGACAACGGTGATGGAGGTGTGGACAGAGCAGTTGTGGGGGGAGGTGAGTATGTAGATTGTGCTGCAGGAGGTCCCGTTGTGTGGGAGGACCGATCAAACCTGCAGTAGAACCTGTTTAGTTGGTTAGCAAGCCTTGGGCTCTCCTGTCAAGTGGCATGGTGGTACAAGATGGTGTAAAATTAGGTATTGAATTTGGCCCAGGCATATTGGCTATCCCAAAACATGTAGTAGTTCCAAAATTTCACCAGGAGATGGTGTTAAAGCTTGACATGGGGTGACCTGATGGAAATTAACAAATCTAATAAATTAAATTGTTAGCAATTGGGAGGACATGACCTGTTCAAACACGTAGCAACGCACAATTTTGGAATATGAGTTTGCTATGCCATAATTTTAACATGTAACAGCTTGAGCAATATCAATATTTCTGTTTAAGTTGGAGGAACCCATTATTATGTTAAGTACTATTATGGGTTGAGATTGATCTTTATTAGACAAGATATACTGTATTTGCCGGTGTATTAGTCAACCTTTTTCGATCCAAAATCGACCGAAAAAAATCGACCTCGACTTATACACCGAGTCATAAAATTTAACTTCGTATTCATCGCTTCAAATGTGATGGTAACCAAGGCCGTTTCTCATGCATCTCATTGTGCATGGGTGTGCGTCCGTCAGGCTCATCAAACAGGGAGAAACTGAATCATTACAAAGCGTTCGTCGCATTAACACGCATCCTCAGCAACAATTTCAAATATATTCACCTCAATAACAGACATCGAAAGCCAGGCAGCGACGATGACTGCTAGGGGGAAGTACTGGGTATTGAGCGAATGTGCGAGTCATCGCGCGTCAAGCTACGACAATAACTACCGGTACGTAAACATTCAATTGCCATGTCTAAATGAATGTCGTTGGCACTTAGAAAATATTCGCCAAACTTGGCCCGACTTCCAGGGAAAGAGGCCGAATTTTCACTTGTTCTGGCCGACACGGGGAACCAGCCGAGGCGGACACTTTACGGCGGTTGAGTCGTTCGCACTTTGAAAATATTTGCCAAACTTGGCCAGACTTCCAGGGGAAGAGGCCGAATTTTATCTTGTGGTGGCCGACACGGGGAACCAGCCGAGGCGGACACTTTACGGCGGTTGAGTCGTTGGCACTTAGAAAATATTCTCCAAACTTGGCCGGACTTCCAGGGGAAGAGGCCGAATTTTATCTTGTGGTGGCCGACACGGGGAACCAGCCGAGGCGGACACTTTACGGCGGTTGAGTCGTTGGCACTTAGAAAATATTTGCCAAACTTGGCCAGACTTCCAGGGGAAGAGGCCGAATTTTATCTTGTGGTGGCCGACATGGGGAACCAGCCGAGGCGGACACTTTACAGCGGTTGAGTCGTTGGCACTTAGAAAATATTCGCCAAACTTGGCCGGACTTCCAGGGGAAGAGGCCAAATTTTCACTTGTGGTGGCCGACACGGGGACCCAGCCGAGGCGGACACTTTACGGCGGTTGAGTTGTTCGCACTTTGAAAATATTTGCCAAACTTGGCCAGACTTCCAGGGGAAGAGGCCGAATTTTATCTTGTGGTGGCCGACATGGGGAACCAGCCGAGGCGGACACTTTACGGCGGTTGAGTCGTTGGCACTTAGAAAATATTCGCCAAACTTGGCCAGACTTCCAGGGGAAGAGGCCGAATTTTCACTTGTTCTGGCCGACATGGGGAACCAGCCAAGGCGGACTCTTTATGGCGCAAGAGCCGTTGGCACTTAGAAAATATTCGCCAAACGCTCTCGATGGGACAGAAGACGACCTTATCTGGGAAGAGGAGGAGGAAACTGAGGATAGAGAAGACCAAGAAGATGCCCTTTATGATGACAAACTAAACGAAAATGAATGGAACGAGCTTTTCGGAAATAGCGACGATGAAGACGAATTTTGAACTCTATGTACCGGCAATCACTTTATAATTATAATTTGTTGTTTCTTAAATAAAAATAAACCAGTTTCTAAGAGTGTTCATTGTTGTTAGTCTCTCTCAGCGCGTAATATCACAGGGTCATGAAGTAAATAATATTTAAAATGGCGTATGGATCGCTCGCTACAAACTCGCGAATTTGAACACATTCCGTCAATAAATTTCGCATATTTCTGATTGAATTTTGAAGTTTAATATAATGCAACAATTGAGCTCGACTTATACAAAGGATATTTCATAAAATCGTAAATTTCCGTCGAATTTTAGGGGGTCGACTTACACACCGAGTCGACTTATACACCGGCAAATACGGTATGTGATTAATGTTGCAATGTTTTGTCCAGCCTGTATTTAACATTGGTGTTCCATCCATACCTGAATATATTAAGGTGAGAGGAGACATTAAGGGCTAGTAGGGAAAGAACGAGCAAAACAGGAAACACCTGCATCCGGTGGCCGGTGGATGTCGGGCGCACTGCTTGAAGCAGGGTTGCCAAGACAACCAGAGGTGCAGGGATTCTGACTTTTTATCTACATATTCCAATGAGGTAATGCCGGAAGCCTATAAATATGATGCCCGAATGCAAAGCGGCGCTTCTTCTTAGTCAGGGCGTTAGCCGTGACGCTGCCCGGAGTAAAAGAACGAAGATGGATTTTTCATTCTTTTTGAGATTGAACTAAAATCTACTAAGATGAATTTCCAGAGTCTTCAAATTGGACTTGGTCAAATTTTAAGCTTCGGGGAAGGGCAGAGGAGACAGCTGCTCCGGGCAGAAAGGGGAAGTCGCCAATTTTACTTTTTAGGCTACGCTCCTCACGGCTGGAACCTTTCCTATTTTTTAAACGTAATTCGGATTTTGGAATAAAGGAGAGCTGATCACTCGACTTGTTCAACCAAAAAGGTTTTTAGACCTTTAGTCTCCTCTTCTGTTTGAGTGGGTGAGTCTTGTTTTCTTTGTTTTTTCGAATAGTAATTCTTTTGCTTGCTTATTCATTAAATCTCTTCTTAAGCCTTAATTCGGTTATTGATTATTTCGTAGTAACTATGTTGAGCATGGTTTTATATGCAGTAATTACAACTTTAAAATGTTTTTATTCCCCTATCGTAGTCATTCTTTAAAGCCGTTCAATTCTTTTTAAAGTGAAGACAGCTTTAATCCTTAACATCAGGAATTGTCAGATCTGGTTCGAAGTAGTTATCTTGAGCTCAGCTAGGGCGAGGGTGCTCTTGTAAATCAATGAATCCTTGAGGTCTTAACAAAGACATCTAAAAATATCCGTAACATAACAACAGCTTCAAACAGAAAAGAGGGGAGCCATCAATACGACGCGGTCACTTCGAAGTCTTGCCTCGAATTGAGATACTCGGCTCGAGCTTCAGGTGACTTGAGAGGGATTGGCGTCGTAAAGAAATTAGATTGATTCTGGTAGAGTTAATTTAACTTGGGTGGTTAGATTACGGCCGAATGCCCTTACCCAGGCTGGTCCAAACCCGTTACCGGGAAGCCGGGGGCACCTTATTGAAAAAGGTGCGTTTAACATTTTGGCGCCCAACGTATAGGAGGGGGTTGTGATTAGAGGTTTACTAGAAAAAAACTTTTTTCTCACAGCTCCAAAACGAACCTGTGTGGAGTTTTTTCAGTTTTTTCTTCCCAGAAACTGTCATAATTCCGCTCACTGATACAAATAAATGTCAGAACGGCCTTGAGTGACATAAGTGCAGTTTCTTTAAGGAATAGAGTTTCCTAGAAGCGAACCTTTTGTACTACAGAAGGATTAGAACTGTTTTGTGTCACCGTAACGGTGGCTAGTGCCCCTCGCCTCGGAGATTTTGAGTGAGAATGCAAGAGAGTGCTTTTGCTAGAGGGGCTGGTAATTGGGCACGTTTCTTGCGTGGAGGTATATTGAAGCGTAGAAAGTGCATCCCGCAGTTGAGAGCATCAATTAGCGAGGCAGTTCTCGAATTGGTGTTCTGAGTAGAGACGACGCGAAGGGCTGTATCGTCCCTATTCCGAGTGCACACGGAAAGGCTTCGAGAGGAGACAGCTCGAACCTACAACTACTTTTTGGAGGCGGCTTGTGTGGCGAAGCTGGCCTCCAGAGTTTGCTAAATACATAGTGAAGCTGGCGTGGGAGCGGCGCCACGCTGTATAGTGTGTGCACTTTTTGAGGAAGGAATTTCATCATTTTTATTTGATGAAAAAAAAAAAAGGCTGAAGAGGAAGAGCAGAGCAGGCCGTTTGCCTGGTGGGGGCTGAGTGTGCTCGGTGAGAATGTTAAAGGGACAATATGTGTTTTCCACAGGGTGTTTGAAGCGGGGAGAAGATGGCGTTTGCGCTGCGTTGCTTGTGTGTTTATATGTTGTCTGTCGGTGTTATGTGTTGTGAGATATAATTGGCTATAATGGTGCGCTGAAGAATTTGCTAGACTGTAGTTTGTCTGGTTTGCGCCGCAAAATGTAAGAGAAAAAAAAAGTGGGGGGATTAGTTGTTTACAGAAACTGGTCCACTCTCATTTAGGGTCCAGCCCTAATGGATTTTTTTTTTTTTTTTAGGACAGAGAGCGTTCTGTTTGAAATTGGATGAAGCAAAATTATGACATAAGGACATTTCAATCCTAAAGTCAGGGAAACTAGTTGATTGGCTGTGTCAGGACTATACAAGTATTTGCACAGGAAAATAAAACAGATTAGGTTATATAAGGTTGAAACAACAAGAATTTTGATTAATATATTGGCAGTTGTTTTGTTGATCCTTTTTTTCTTTTTGGGGAAGTGAGTGGGTTATCAGAAGCTTTGCGAAAGGAAAGAGATGAAACAGCTGTACTGAAAAAAGGGAACTGTCGATAGCCTTGAGTGAGACATCTGAGGCCGGTTGACTTGGAAGAAGCTGAACATTTTTGAAGGTTTTTTTTATTTTCTTTCTTCAAAATTGCAAACGTTTTTGCTGTAAACATTCAGGAGATTATTGAAAAGTGACTGAGGAAGATTTGCCAGAAAAAAAAAAGTTGTGGAGGCAGTCTAATTGCCACAAAAAGAAAGCCATATGCATGTGTCCAACACACACACGCACACACACACAAGACTGATGAGATGTCAAAAGGAAACGAGTTGCAGACAGGCCTGCAAAAGCTGACACCGCAAAAAGAGACGGATCAAGAAAAGATGGAGACCTGAAAGCCCATTGGGGCTTCATCCCTAAGAAGAGTTACCGACGTTGGGGAAGAACGCCTGGTGACGCACAGGCAATAGAAGTTGCTCCTACAGTGCTGGAGAGACTGTTGAAGGTTGTGAACAGACACACAGGAAGCGTGAGGGTCATGACCGACAGCCGTTATGGTGAAGAAGCCCTCACAGACGTTCTGGCCATTTGGGATGAACATGGCTACGGGGGTGTGAAAGGAAGACCGGATGGGCCCTAGGAGGGGGCCTGCTGGTTAAGAATAAAAGTTAATTGATACGTCCAAGAAAGGACAATCATAGTTGTAGGAGTTGAGAAATGGGACAAGACCCCTCGCGGTCCCATATGTGAGTCCGTGAAGAATGTGGTAACGGCCGTACATGAAGCCATTGGGCACGGAGGAGCCGTGCCTACACGGTAGGAGTTGGAGAAGTTGGAGCTCTGGATTTCCGAAAGTGCAATTCAGGCTGCCTTGCGTGAATTGTGTAACAGGTCGCAGAGGACAGCGAACAGACGGATTGACTTTCAAGCACTGTGCCATGGGGGCCAGCACGACGCTGTGCTTGTGGACTCTTTGTCAAGTCATGAAGGGCTGGAAGCTGGGAGAAGAGCCGACCACAACAGTAATCGTGAGCATGATCAAGACGCTAGAAGAATATAATCCAGAGGGTGAGCAGTTGAAACCATTGCCAGCTGACCCGATTCGAGCTAAGATGTAACTAAAGTAACCAGATTACAGCTGACAACTTAGCTGTCCCCGCCTTGGTGTGTTTGGCCGCATGCAAAGGTGCGGTTATCATAGGAAGGAAACTGAACGGAAAGGTGGCCAGTCGGGCCCTGGACCTGCTGAGAAGAGCCACATGGGGCTGTGTCCCTAGGCGGCGTGACTCTTTTTATTGGAACAGGGACGACGAAACACTGTGTGAGCATTTGTAAGCATCGTTGTCAAGTGGAAGGAGTCTGAAGTGAAGACCCAGGCCTCCAGGAGGAAGACGACATCGGTGCTTCGGAGGCAAGACACGTGACATGGACTGACCTTTGACGACTCCCGGAGCCTCTGCGGCCCCAGGTCTCCAGATGTTTTGCGAGACAAATAGACTAGTGAGTGAGTATGTTGACTGTCTCAGGTATGTTGAGTTGATGGGGTAACTCCTCAACAACGATGATGTAGAATGGTGCAAATTTAGACACGTAAATTTAGTATTTTTTAACGCACCGGCCAACTTAGCTAATATAACATTATATTTGAGTTGCAAATGTAAGTTGAGGATACTAAACTTGTTCGAAGAAGTTTATCTTCCAGGAGGGGGAGTGTCAAGCACAATGGTACAGCAATGCCTAGTGTGTCCCGTCACCCAAGACTAAATTCAGCAGTTATTGAGAGAAGAAAGCAAAAAACAAAAAGGGAAGCACCGGAGGAATTTACATCCCCGGCCCCAACTTCCTCCTTTTTAAATTGTGGACGTCTCCTTAACAGGGCTCCAAAGAGCCTGTCTAGGAAGGCATAGGAGAGTGTCAAAAAGTATTTGATAGAATAAGTCCTGATTATTTAATATTGAAAAGTTTTAGTAATGACAACTTCCTCCTTTTGAAATTGGAAACGTCTCCTTAACAGGGCTCCTTTAAGCCTGTCTAGGAAAGCATTTGTCAGAGAATGTCAAAGTGTAATGTTGAAAGGTTTTGTAATAGCAACTTCCATTTTATTTTTGTGTTTTATTTTGGAAGCAAATGTGAGTGATAAACACCTGCCGGCCAGTCCCTCAGCCATGCGGAGGGATTGACCGTTCTATGTTCTAAATTTGTGCGTCTATGTGTTCCAGACAAGTACGTGTTTTGAATGCACCCAGGTAAATTCTTAGTAAATTGAATCTGTCAAAATTTGCCTGGACGGCTGGAAGGGCAGTTGTGGTGAACTATGGCTTTCCCACATCCCTGCCGTCCTTAAGTGGCTTGCCCCTAATGTCAAGCAAGGAGAGCAGGCTGAGTGGAGCGCCTTAGATTGGGTGGCTACTCAGACCTGATGGGTTCAGCAACGCAACTCGAGACGTCCCATGGCCCACCGAGACCATGGGTTGTCCTCGTTTTGAGACAGAGTGATATCCTGTCACACCATCTGGCCTCTGGTTCACATGGCTTGGCGCCACCTAGACGGATCACGATGCTTCACGTCCCACTGGCGGTGTGGCCGGTGTGTGGCTGTTAGCCTGGCTCATCGTCCTGTGTCCAAAGACTTCTACACCCGAGTAGAGGGACCCGATGCTGCTCCTGTCGTGGCTGGGTGACCCTCCCCTCGGCGCGGAGGACCTTGCCTTGGACATTGGTCCGGTGACGGCTTCTTCTTCAAGACATCACTGAAGGGACCGACAATGTCAAAGACAATGTCAACGACAACGTCAACGACAACATCGACAACAATGGCAACGGCAGCAACGACAACATCAGCGTCCGTCACGGCGGCGTGTTCATTCAGGACCACGTGGAGCGCTTGCATCGGACCCTGGAGTGACTAGCGGGAAAGGGCTGTTTCAGCCCGCCCGACGGACTACTCTCTGATTTCTCTACTGGAGTTGTGGACAATTTTTAAAATGTTTTATTATTTTTTCTTTTTCCGAGGACGAGATGCCAATGTGGCTCCCAACTGTCGAGAAGGGCAAGGGGGTTATATTGCCTGTCCCGAAATTCAAGGAGGGGATGTCAAGTGGCATGGTGGTACAAGATGGTGTAAAATTAGGTACTGAATTTGGCCCAGGCACATTGGCTATCCCAAAACATGTAGTAGTTCCAAAATTTCACCAGGAGATGGTGTTAAAGCTTGACATTGGGTGACCTGATGGAAATTAACAAATCTAATAAATTAAATTGTTAGCAATTGGGAGGACACGACTGTTAGAGGTTTGCTCACTCAAACAATATTTTGCAAGAACCACACGGGAGACAAGCAAGTCCTTTTAGACACCTGCAGGTGGAGAGTTCACTCGTTCAAGGAATGAAGTCTGAACCCTCGTTCCAGCGAGGGGATATTTATTAAGAGAAACAGAGTGGGGGTTGAGAGTGGGGGTCAGAGTAGACAAATGGCCGAAGCCCCTGGCTGATCAAAGCACAGCAGGGGGTCCTTCACGATGTTGTGTGAACAAAACAACTTTGATTGCTTCCTCTGCAGCTAGTTAATCAGTTCAAAAGATCTTAGCACTTTGTTCTACTACTTTTGTTAAGACAGGACAAGCGAGTTTAATTATTACAGGTTACATTCCAACATAATCATAGGATCAAACTAACCTGAAAACCCTAACATCTCCCTCCTGATTTATCATATGATTATGCCACCCCAAACAACAAAGACAAGCAAGAAAAAAAACATATATATATATGTATAATGAAGAAAGAAGAACAGCAAAAATAAAAACAACAAACAATGATAGCAACACCTTCCAGTGAAGATGAGGCATTACCTTAATACCCCAGATTAAACTTATTGTGTAAGCGAAAAACCTGCTGGCCAGATGTTATTAGCAGGAAAATTCTTACACGGTCCCTTTGGCCTAGGCGACCAGAATGCTATCAATAAAAAATAAAAACAAAAACAAAGAAACAGTACATCAGTGCATCCATTACTTGCGAAGCATATTTGATGGTCAAATCAACAAGTTTCCGTAATACATGCTCAACAGAACAGCATCTACGCAATCCACGTCTCATTATCATTATCACATCTGTCACGTCTAAGAAGTTGTATATGTGCTCGCGTTTTCGTCAGCTGATGATGTTCTAGTCTGTAGGTGAGGTCTGTCACACACACTGGCGCACACACTCGTGTCCAGTTGGCAGGCAGCATCGGACAACTCTTGTGACCACAAAACCACGATCCGTTCTGAACAGGCACGTGCACTCATAGGATGCATAGTGAGGCAGTGCTTCTGAACTTCTGGATGAAGTAGGTCCCGTCCGATGGTGCAGCCATGCTGGTAGTAGAGCCCTTACACCTTGAAAACGGCTCTCTCATCCTGGCACACAGCGGTGATGTCCAAAGCTCCCATCCAGTTTCCTCCTGGAGAGCAGTCGTCGTTAATGCATTTGTGGGTCCTGCAACCTTGGATGCAACATGTGTAGTCAGCAAAACTTGTAATGGTCCCTCCCGTCGTGGCTGGCCCAGTTCCTTCTTTTGATGACCTTGATCTAGACCCAGTCTCCTGGATTGATGGGGTTGTCGACCTGTGAGGAGGAAAGATCAAGCGGCAGTAAATTTGTCTTTGACACAGTTTGAGTGTCCTGATCATATAATCTGGCAAGGACTGCTCTTCATCTGTTGTTTGCAACTCTCGTAGTCAATTGTCGTGCCCATTTAACTGGCAAATAGGAGTGTTTGCGGGAAGAGTTTGAACACCTCCTAATGATTCCCTTTAACCAAAAACTATGACAGGGGCGCTCCCATTTATTGCCTCCTGGTTTAAAAAAAATTGTCTTACCCATGCCTTCTTCCTCCTCACACGCTCGCACCCACACAGGGTGGGAACACACACACACACACACACACACACACACACACACACACACACACACACACACACACACACACACACACACACACACAGACAAAGAGATTCTAATCCATCTCTCATGTAGCTTCTTTTGATAGAATCTCCTATTGGTAACTGTATAGCAGACGTTTTAGCATATAATCCCATACTCTGCTCTCTCACTTCTACTTTTTCATGTCGGTGCAGTCGTAGGTGGCCCCTATTGCAGTCATTGTCTTGTTAACTGCCGCCGTGTGACTCCTATGCATGATTGGGTGAATGTCAAAAATTGAACGTACCTAACTTTCTGACCATCCAACCTCCACTGTGGTACAAAAAACCTTACTATTGTATTGAGTAGGTACATTGAGCAACCTAGCTTCCTCCTGACTGCCAAATGTCCTGTTCTAAAATTTATATAACTCGACCTCTACGTTTTAAGCTTGATGAGCCAAAATATCAGATCTTGCTCTTGTTTCCTACCGTTTTAGCCTATTTGTTTTATCCAAATCCGTTCAATCTCTGATTATAATGCTTTTCTCTGTAGCCCTACGTATTTTTCAAATTTTTATTTATTTATTTATCAAATCTCCTCAGTTCTGTCAAACTCAGTGCACAATGAACCTCCCTTCCACTTTGAACCAAGCTTCACCAAATTTGGTAACGCCGTAGCAAGGAGTGCGATTTGGTTGTCAGACACTCCAAGTCCATATCTTTTTGCCGCACTTCACCCTCTCACGTTAGTGTTCTTTGGCTGTTGCTTCAGAGCGACCCCATCCATCACTCTTGAATGAGTCCATTGTTCAAATGAGTCAATTTTCATCATTGTGAGTTCCTCCGCTTTTCACTGTCTTTTCTCGTCCACGAGGATGTTGTCTGTCCTCCGGAGTGTACTTGTCCTCCTCCAAGCACAAAAGCAGTCTTTTCTTGTCCTTCGCCAAAGGTCAAAGGTGCTTCAGAGCCAGGCACCATTTTGTAGTTGTTCACAGCTGCAGGCGAAGTCTCGGATTGGGTTTCAGGGACCCTGACACTGAGAATGACAGGCTGGGACGTCAAACTTGTAAGACTATCTCCAAATGTAGCTGCTTCCATCAATTTGCTGGTAACATTGTTTACCAAACTTCAAATTCTTCTAATAACAGCGGTCTCGTTTTTATATCGTAAATCCTGCAACTCATCCTATTTTCTGAGCTACATTTTATCTATAGTTCCAGTTTAATCGGACAGTATGTTGTCTTCAGTATCATTATTGAAAATCAACTCATCGAGGTCTGCGTTCCACATCAAGCCCTGATCTGTATGTCTTGACCTCTCACATGTTATTGTCATGCTTGCTCAAAAATGTGACTTAGAGTATGGTGCTGTGAATTCTCAATCCCCCCAATGAAATTGGATCCCACCTCGTACTTCTTATCGTTCTCATGTTCCTGTTAGCCTGCAATTGTCCAAATCAAAAATGTTTTCTTTTAACTGTCTTTCTTTTGAACCTCTAAATCTCTCGTGTTGCTAACCTATCTACACCAGAACAAAAAATTTACCACAGTATAACACCAAATGTATTCGAAAATTCATTGTCATAAAGTGTTGTATTCTTACTGTGTTCCACTATCTGTCCTACTCACTCCCTTCTTTTGAGGCTTGGCAACGCCCATGCCTCACACCTTGACAAACTTTTTGGGAGAATGCGTTCTTTACTACATACGATTCCATCATCATTTAATTTGACTTTCTTTCGATTACGCTTCTCAATTTCTCAGTTCACACATCTTCTACATGTGTTACTGGTTCTCCAGTTTTTTCTCTAGTTAATTATCAATCCAAAAGCTACGTGTTTCTTTCTAACATTCAACCTGCTCAAAATCACTCTTTCATCAAAGCCGCTCCACTAATTTCCCATAGTAGTCGCCAACGACTTCAACCATTCAACCTTTCATTCAGGCAATCATTCATCAATGCTCATCATATGCATCTCACTCAGTCTCCAAAAAGGAGTCATACATTGGTCCCAATTCATCCAAGCTCACCACACAACATTCATATGTCATTTTCAACTCAGGTTTCCTGGTAGAACAATCCACCAGTCCAAAAAAAAATTAACTAAAACAAACAACTGGCAAATTAATCTGAATTTTTTTTTTTGTTTTTAAATTTGAAGAACTCAATCTCTCAGATTTAGCTTGCATTTAGAATTTTGTATAATCCTATAACACAACCAATCAATTATTCCTATTAAATGTAGCATTGCAAAATCTTAAATTCACAATTTAGCTTCTTCCAATTCCTGAAAGCATGTTCTGTCGTTTTTTTTTTTATTCGAATTTCTCATGTGGGCTCGACACTTAACATGCACTAGTGTGGATTAGTTTCTGCTCGCAAACAGACTTCTCTCTTTTCCTCTCATTTTTTTCTGTCAAATTGTTTCTGTTCTGCGGTGTAAATTGAATAGACAACAGTCTAGCAAATTTCTTTATACTAAAACTTTAGCCAATCTTCATCAATTTGGGACTTTAACTTTAACGTTAACACATACGCACACACATGCACAGCTCTCGCGTGCGGAAGGTAGGTCTCAGCAACAATGATTCGTCACAGGCTGGCCATTTCCTGTGGTCGATCATGAGCTGGTCCCTCCCATGCACACGAGGACAGCACATTCTAATTTTATTTATATATCTTCTAGAAGCAAGTCGTATTTCTTTACCACTTGATTTGCATATTTTAACTTTAGTGTAACACAATTTGTTCTCTAGTCATTTGTAATTTGGGCATACAAACAGCATTGTCATACTTCTTGGATGGACAGGACTTCTAATAATCTAAAAAAAATTCTAATAATCTGACAATGACATGTTTTGCTGTCATATGGGCATCTATTCTATCTTTCTCTGTATCAGCATAAGCGGTCAAAGAGGCGGAAGCTTGTCATGCTAAAAATTTGGCTTTTCCTCTGCTCCTTCCTCCACCCTTTGATTGGTATTGTTTTGCAAAACGACACTCTCGTGCAAAGTGTCCTTGTCTCCCACAGTTCCAACAGTTGTCTGAATCTGATGGGGGTTTTGATTTGAATGGTGGCTTGCGACCTTGTTGGTATCTAACTCTTCCTCTGCCCCTTTGGGAACTTTGGAAGAAGATCGTTGTATCTTCATTTAGATAATTATCATCATCTAGATGAAATGCATCAGAACTTTTGCCTTTCTCAATCCCTTTGTCAGCGTCTCTGGGCCACTGCATGTTTTTTGTAAACCAAGCAGTGTCCGCTTCCCCCAAGTGTTTCCTCACCCAACTGCCCAAGTCAGGGGGGAAACCAGTGAGGAGCGCAATTTTAAGATGTTGCTGATAAGCACTCTCATCTGCATCATTGAATGGGATGCCACTATGTACCCAGAATTCTTTTTCAAATCTCAATTGAATGGCGGCTTCATCACTTTTCATCTTTCCATCTTTTGTCTTTTGGATTTGTTCTCTTTTCTCTTGTGAAGCTTTTAACCACATTTTAGCACAATCCAATTTTCTCTCTTTTCTTTTCTTTTTCAATCCATTTTTCTTTCTATCCACACTCTCTTCTAAAACATCAACTACTATCTTCCACACTTCATCTCTCAACTTCCATTCTACTCCATACGTTTTCTTCCACTTCGGCATATATTGCATACAATTAAGAAATCTACTCGCCATGTACTTCTCATCTCCATCAAGAGGTAGAGATTTACCGTTTTTATTTCCCATCTTAATTCTAGTAGCTTTAGGTTATATAATTTCTTTGTCTCAAAAATATTATTATTATTATTATGATTATTACTTATTTATTTCTTTGAGGATCCTCAATGCAGGTTTAAATTGACCTTTCAACAAATTACTAGCCTGTATTATTGCCGTGGATCAATGCTAGAACTGCTATTTAGTCAATTTATCCTACCAGTCACACTCTCAATCACACAAACTCCAGCGCTTTTTTTTTTTTTTTTTTTTAGGCCTCATAGCTCGGACAAACCAAAGCCGTATCTCATAGCTCGGACAAACCAAAGCCGTATCTCATAGCTCGGACAAACCAAAGCCGTATCTCATAGCTCGGACAAACCAAAGCCGTATCTCATAGCTCGGACAAACCAAAGCCGTATCTCATAGCTCGGATAAACCAAAGCCGTATCTCATAGCTCGGACAAACCAAAGCCGTATCTCATAGCTCGGACAAACCAAAGCCGTATCTCATAGCTCGGATAAACCAAAGCCGTATCTCTCGTGCACACAACTTCAGGCCTTTAACTTACTTGTCCCCTGGTTCGTTGCACTGCCGGGTCCCGTCAATCCACCTCTGTCAGACGAAGGCAGACCTAAGATGCTGGCCCAGCGAAGAATTCTCTTCCCAGGACTTTCTTCTCCAGGTCCTCCTAATGGACGCTGGCTTGTCGACAATGCAGCACGTCCTCCTTCGTCAGCCAGATAGCGGGTATGAGGTATCCCGGGTTTCAGCACCAAAATGTTAGAGATTTGCTCACTCCAACTTATTTTGCAAGAACCACACGGGAGACAAGTAAGTCCTTTTGGACACCGGCAGGTGGAGAGTTCACTCGCTCCAGAATGAAGTCTGAAAGTCTCCTTCCTGCAAGGGCATATTTATTAAGAGAAACAGAGTGGGGGTTGAGAGTGGGGGTCAGAGTAGACAAATGGCCGAAGCCCCTGGCTGATCAAAGCACAGCAGGGGGTCCTTCACGATGTTGTGTGAACAAAACAACTTTGATTGCTTCCTCTGCAGCTAGTTAATCAGTTCAAAAGATCTTAGCACTTTGTTCTACTACTTTTGTTAAGACAGGACAAGCGAGTTTAATTATTACAGGTTACATTCCAACATAATCATAGGATCAAACTAACCTGAAAACCCTAACAACGACCTGTTCAAACACGTAGCAACGCACAATTTTGGAATATGAGTTTGCTATGCCATAATTTTAAGATGTAACAGCTTGAGCAATATCAATATTTCTATTTAAGTTGGAGGAACCCATTATTATGTTAAGTACTATTATGGGTTGAGATGGATCTTTATTAGACAAGATATATGTGATTAATGTTGCAGTGTTTTGTCCAACCTGTATTTAACATTGGTGTTCCATCCATACCTGAATATATTAAATTGAGAGGAGACATTAAGGGCTAGTAGGGAAAGAACGAGCAAAACAGGAAACACCTGCATCCGTTGGCCGGTGGCTGTCGGGCGCAGTGGTTGCTGCTTGAAGCAGGGTTGCCAAGACAACCAGAGGTGCAGGGATTCTGACTTTTTATCTACATATTCCAATTAGGTAATGCCAGAAGCCTATAAATATGATGCCCGAATGCAGAGCGGCGCTTCTTCTTAGTCAGGGCGTTAGCCGTGACGCTGCCCAGAGTAAAAGAACGAAGATGGATTTTTCATTCTTTTTAAGATTGAACCAAAATCTACTAAGATGAATTTCCAGAATCTTCAAATTGGACTTGGTCAAATTTTAAGCTTCGAGGAAGGGCAGAGGAGACAGCCGCTCCGGGCCGAAAGGGGAAGTCGCCAATTTTACTTTTTAGGCTACGCTCCTCACGGCCGGAACCTTTCCTGTTTTTTAAACATAATTCGGATTTTGGAACAAAGGAGAGCTGATCACTCGACTTGTTCAACCAAATAGGTTTTTAGACCTTTAGTCTCCTCTTCTGTTTTGAGTGGGTGAGTCTTGTTTTCTTTGTTCTTTCGACTTGTAATTCTTTTGCTTGCTTATTCATTAAATCTCTTCTTAAGCCTTAATTCGGTTATTGATTATTTCGTAGTAACTATGTTGAGCATGGTTTTATATGCAGTAATTACAACTTTAAAATGTTTTTATTCCCCTATCGTAGTCATTCTCCCCTCTGGGAGTCGTCACCTTATCGTGGTGGAGGAGTTTGCGTGCCCCTATGATCCTAAGAGCCATGTTGTCGGGGGCTTCATGCCCCTGGTAGGGTCACCCATGGCAAACGGGTCCTAGGTGAGGGGTCAGACAAAGCACGGCTCACCCAAGCCCCTTATGATGAAAAACATAAATGGACTTTGTTTTCCCTCGCCCGGACGCGGGTCACCGGGGCCTCCCTCTGGAGCCAGGCCTGGAGGCGGGGCTCGAAGGCGAGCGTCTGGTGGTCGGGCCTTCGCCCATGGGCCCCGGCCGGGCATAGCCCGAAATGGAAACGTGGGTCCCCCTTCCCATGGGCTCACCACCTGTGGGGGGGGGGCGAAGGGGTTGGGTGCAATGTGAGCTGGGCGGCAGCCAAAGGCAGGGACCTTGGCGGTCTGATCCCCGGCTGCAGAAGCTGGCTCTTGGGACATGGAATGTCACCTCTCTGGCCGGAAAGGAGCCCGAGCTGGTGTGCGAGGCAGAAAGATTCCGACTAGATATAGTCGGACTAGCCTCCACGCACAGTTTGGGTTCCGGTACAAGCCCTCTCGAGAGGGGCTGGACTCTCTTCCACTCTGGAGTTGCTCACGGTGAGAGGCGTCGAGCAGGTGTGGGTATACTTATTGCCCCCCGGCTGGGCGCCTGCACATTGGGGTTCACCCCGGTGAACGAGAGGGTAGCCTCCCTCCGCCTTCGGGTGGGGGGACGGGTCCTGACTGTTGTTTGTGTCTATGCACCAAACGGCAGCTCAGAGTACCCACCCTTCTTGGGGTCCCTGGAGGAAGTGCTGGAGAGCGCTTGTTGGGTTTACAACATTTATCAGAAATCAATCTCAGAGGCAGTAGGTCTTTTTGGCTTGGCGTTTTCTTCTGCGCAGAAGGACGCATCCCAGACACACAGCAAGTGTGGCTGAGACCCGTAGTCTGCTCTGAGTTTAGCCGTGCCATTTATTGAGAGAGAAACAAAGGGGCGAGTGTACATGATCGAGTTGGTTTCCAAACAGGAAGGACATAATTATTATCTCATTACCACAGAACGAAGGAGATACTCTTATGGTCGGAGCAGTATGGACGTCTCATGACCATTAGCTTAACAAAGGCATAGTCTTTAGTGTGTCTGCTTCAGCCATCCCATGACCATCTCATGATCTGATCATGTCTAGCTAACTGTGGGGCTTATTGTATAGCGCGGCTAATGACTCCAGTCATTAGCCGGCCATATGCCCCCAAGTCATTTTCACGAGGCCAGATGGTCACATACTGCGGAGAATCTTGCACACAAAAGTAGTTACATAGAATCCAATGATAAAAAGTATATCATTTCCAACAGCGCTCCTTCTGGGGACTCCATCGTTCTACTGGGTGACTTCAATGCTCACGTGGGCAATGACAGTGAGACCTGGAAGGGCGTGATTGGGAGGAACGGCCCCCCTGATCTGAACCCGAGCGGTGTTCTATTGTTGGACTTCTGTGCTCGACACGGATTTTCAATAATGAACACCATGTTCAAACATAAGGGTGTCCATGTGTGCACTTGGCACCAGGACACCCTAGGCCGCAGTTCGATGATCGACTTTGTAGTCGTGTCATCGGATTTGCGGCCGCATGTTTTGGACACTCGAGTGAAGAGAGGGGCGGAGCTGTCAACTGATCACCACCTGGTGGTGGGTTGGCTCCGATGGTGGGGGAAGATGCCGGTCCGACCTGGCAGACCCAAACGCTCTGTGAGGGTCTGCTGGGAACGTCTGGCAGAATCTCCTGTCAGGAAGAGCTTCAACTCCCACCTCCGGCAGAGCTTTTCCCAGGTCCCGGGGGAGGCGGGGGACATTGAGTCTGAGTGGACCATGTTCCGCGCCTCCATTGTTGAGGCGGCCGACCGGAGCTGTGGCCGTAAGGTCGTTGGTGCCTGTCGTGGCGGCAATCCCCGAACCCGCTGGTGGACACCGGCGGTAAGGGATGCCGTCACGCTGAAGAAGGAGTCCTATCGGGCCGTTTTGGCCTGCGGGACTCCGGAGGCAGCTGACAGGTACCGGATGGCCAAGCGGAACGCGGCTTTGGCGGTTGCTGAGGCAAAAACCCGGGTGTGGGAGGAGTTCGGTGAGGCCATGGAGAATGACTTTCGGACGGCTTCTAGGAAATTCTGGTCCACCATCCGGCGTCTCAGGAGGGGAAATCAGTGCAACGTCAACACTGTTTACAGTGGGGATGGCGTGCTGCTGACCTCGACTCGGGACGTCGTGAGTCGGTGGGGAGAATACTTCGAAGACCTCCTCAATTCCACCTACACGCCTTCCATTGAGGAAGCAGGGCCTGGAGACTCTGAGGCGGATTCTCGCTACCTAGTGAAAACTGGAGATCACGGCTTGAAGAAGCCAACAGCACCACGTCGTCTGCAAAAAGCAGAGACGCGATGCTGAGGTCCCCAAACCGGACACCCTCAACGCCTTGGCTGCGTCTCGAAATTCTGTCCATAAAAATTATGAACAGAATCGGTGACAAAGTGCAGCCTTGGCGAAGTCCAACCCTCACTGGGAACGAATCCGACTTGCTGCCGGAAATGCGGACCAAACTCTGGCATCGGTCATACAGGGACCGAGCCGCCCTTATCAGTTGGCTCGACACCCCGTACTCCCGAAGCACCCTCCACAGAACATCCTGAGGGACACGGTCGAACGCCTTCTCCAAGTCCACAAAACACATGTGGACTGGTTGGGCGAACTCCCATGCCCCCTCGAGAATCCTGCCGAGGATGTAGAGCTGTCCACTGTTCCACGGCCAGGATGAAAGCCACACTGCTCTTCCTGAATCCGAGGTTCGACCTCCCAACGGACCCTCCTCTCCAGCACCCCTGAATAGACCTTACCAGGGAGGCTGAGGAGTGTGACAGCGTCGGCAGTAATGCGGACTCTGTCCCGGTCTGTCGTGGTGAAGAGAGAGCTGAGCCAAAAGGCAAAGCTCTCGATTTACCGGTCGATCTATGCTCCTACCCTCACCTATGGTCACGACCTATGGGTCGTGACCGAAAGAACGAGATCCAGGATACAAGCGGCCGAAATGAGTTTCCTCCGCAGCGTGTCTGGGCTCTCCCTTAGAAATAAGATGAGAAGCTCGGTCATCCGGGAGAGACTCGGAGTAGAGCTGCTGCTCCTGCACGTTGAGAGGAGCCCGATGAGGTGGCTCGGGCATCTCATCAGGATGCCTCCTGGACGCCTCCCTGGGGAGGTGTTCCGGGCATGTCCAACCGGTAGGAGACCCCGGGGACGACCCAGGATGTGCAGGAGAGACTATGTCTCTCAGCTGGCCTGGGAACGCCTTGGGATCCCCCGGGATGAGCTGGATGAAGTGGCTGGGGAGAGTGAAGTCTGGGAGTCCCTCCTAAAGCTGCTGCTCCGCAACCCGACCCCGGATTAGCGGAAAAAGATGGATGGATTTAATTTAATATTATGTATGTTTATTATTATTTTATTGTATTTCTTTCAGCATAAAATAGCAGTTGGTCAAGGATGTTTATAGTTTAAGTAATTATAATTTATTTTTTAATTTCAGGCAAAGTGATGCACATTGAATCTGTTCTGTTACAGACTAAAAAACAATGTTATTAATAGTTATTCTTTATTGTAAGTTGATATTTCTATTTTATTTATGTTTTGTTTTGCTTTAATATTAATAAGGGTACAAGCACGAAATGTTTTCTTCTCCCTAGAGGGGGCATCACAGAATATAATTGAGAAGCACTGGTGTAAACAAAGCAACAAAAAAAAGTAAACACTACCTCAGCTAAAAAACTACAAATGGCGACCGGAAAGGGAGGCACACATCTTGTGGCCTGTGGGGTGTGAAGTATCTCATTTGCATTTAAAGAGACCGTACGAAAACAGCTTGCTCTGAGCCGCACCTCACAACAAGTCGAAAACAGTGACCTGTGATGGTATCAAAACGAGGAATTCAGACAAAAGCATCGTTGTTCCACTTTATATAGACCACAACTAAATGAATAAAATGTAAAACAGTAGAATTTATTACCGTGATATTTGGGCTTTAAAATCAGCAGGTTTAAGTTTCAATTTGTGGGTCAGTACCCGAGTAGTTTTAGAAAACATTCCCGTTGAAGCACATTTTGCAGACAGTTACAAATATGCACTGTGGAATTGTGAGCCGAGACATGATGTGTATAAGCATGAGTGAAGCTGACATTTGGCCACATCATTATGAGGGAGTTTTCTGCTCTACACAGAATGTGATCAAACAAAGAGTTGATTCAGGTGCTGCTGTTAGAGAGCCTTGTTCCTGCTGGTTGGGCAGGATGTTCGAGAAGCGTGGGACAAACAGACGAAGTAGAGTGAACTGAGAGGGATGACTGGGTGAGGGTAAAGAAAACAAACAGAAAATAAGAGGCCTCATATGAAGCCGGACAAGATTTCAATATGAACGGTCAACACTCTATGAAAAACTGCACATATAAGACAGGAAAATTTGACATAAAAGAGATTATGCGGAAGAGGCGTGAGGGGAAGCAGACATCACATTAAGGAGACTCTGTGGAAGTTAGTTTGTTGCTAAATATAGTACACATGTACCACAATATGATAACTCTATGCACGGCAACTTTTCCACATTTGGGGCATGACTGCGTGTTACTTTTCCAGTCGCCAAGCTAACACAGATATAACACTGATAGCGTCATGACTCTTCAAATAATATGATATATATACATCATTACCTTTCCAACTGCTCCAGTTATCAAAGTGCCGGTAAAGCGTTCAAAGTCAAAATCTGTATATTTTGTCAATTTCTTTACATGTAGCAGGCATGCAAAGGAATTGAATGTATGTTCCTCACTATCCCACGGTGGTAACAAGACAAGACATAGACACCAAGTAACAATACTGTCAAAGCTGAGTTCACCTGATGCTAAGTCCAACCTAATACTGCAGTGACATTACTCAAGTAAAAGTGCCCGTGATGATAGTTTAGCAACAAGGACTAAAATAACAGTGCACAACATTCAGTAATGTAGTAAGAGAGACAGTGCATGACATTCGATGATAAATAGTATAATAATAATAAATACAATAATAAAATAAAGTAGTGAAGACTTAGTTCCTCAGCTTCATGACAGCCTTGATGGACCTGAGGGGAGAGAGTTCAACATCCTTATAGCCTGGTGGACAACGCTGTTTTGTTTTTGGTGGTGCGGAAACAGCCTCCTGTACCTCCTCCCAGAGGACAGGAGGCTGAATAAGTTGTGGGCAGGATGGCATGCATCCCCCCACAATAGTGATTGCCTTGCGGGTGAGATGGGTGGTGTACACAGTCGTATGCAAAAGTCCGGGCACCTCTGATCATTTTCAAGATTTTCCTCTATAAATCATTCGTTGTTCCAATCAGCAATTTCAGTTAAATATATCATATAGCAGAAAAACACAGCGATATTTGAGAAGTGAAATGAAATTTATAGTTTTTACAGAAAGTGTGCAATCATTACTTGAACAAAAGTAGGTAGGTGCATAAATTTGGGCACCCCAACAGAAAACTGACATCAATATTTAATAGATCCTCCTTTTGCAGATATAAAAGCCTCTAAATGCTTCCTATAGCTTCCATTGAGAGTCTGGATTCTGGTTGAAGGTATTTTTGACCATTCTTCTTGACAAATATCTCCAGTTCTGACAGGTTTGATGGTTTCCGAGCATGGACAGCTCGCTTTAAATCACACCACAGATGTTCAATAATATTCAGGTCTGGGAACTGAGATAGCCATTCCAGAACGTTGTACTTGTACTACAGGCCCATATCGGGGGCCACAGGGCCCACAGGCCCCCACTGGGGGCCAGGGGCAATGCCCTGGAGTGGGCTCAAGGGGAAAAGCTCCCTTGAAACCCCTGGATTTTGGCAGGATAGCAACCCCAATACCATTAATTTCATCACTCAATTGCAACAGTTTTGTTAAAAAAATATATTTCTGCTTGGTGGGCTACCAAGGTGAATATAATACAGTCAAGCCTCGGTTTTTGACCACAATCCGTTCCAGAAGTCGGTTCAAGAAGAATCGGTCGAATTCCGAATCTTTTAATCCGTTCCAAGACTTTTTTAAAGCATTTTTTCATTTGCGCATTTTGTCCGATCGTGCAACTGCAGTGCACCGCCAAACGCGCAAACGTAGCGCGTCGCCGACTGCGCAACTGCACCGCGCTGGTTGCATTATTGTGACAGAGCCGTTGCTGAAATTTAGAAAATATTTTTAAACTCCTGATGTACCTTCCAAAATTCAAGTGGACCTAAATGCGTAGGGAGCTTAATTTTGTCCGATCGCGCAACTGCAGCGCACCGCCGAACGCGCAAACGTAGCACGTCGCCGACCGCACAACTGCACCGCGCTGATCGCATTATTATGACAGAGCCATCGCTGAAATTTAGAAAATATTTTTAAAGTCCTGATGTACTTTCCAAAATGTAAGTACACCTCAGTGCGCAGGGAGCTTAATTTAGTCCGGTCGCGCAACCGCAGCGCGCCGGGTGCTCATTGTCGCATTGCTTTAAGAGCGTCTTTGTGTTCCGAGTTGTAAGATGACGTTGGTCTCGAGCCATGCCCATCTGAAGCAATTCCTGATCCCTTTCGACTATTTCCCTCTCACGATCCTCGTCTTTTTTCTCTAAAATTTTCGCCATGCTGGCTAAAATTTTGCTAATTAGGCAAATGAGTAGGCAAATGATGTGATGAAAGTAGCGCCAAAATGCTGCCAAAAATAAGGCGGCTATTGTCGCAATACTGCTGCCAGCCGCCACCCCCCATATAAAAACAATTTTCTCAACGGATCTACACTATTCACGAAAAAAAAAACACGGAAATCTCATCCCTGTGAAATATTAAACCCTAAACCAACTATAAGTTGTATAGATAATGTACATAAGTTGTAATACTTTGTTGTAAACAACCAATGATCCCTGTGACGTGTATTTATGTAACCTGATATAGAAGTCTATATTAGGTTATTCCATAGATGCCAAAATTAAATCCATCAAATATGAAATATTGAACCCGAAACCAGCTGAAATTGGATGGGATTGCAATGTTGTATTGCTTCGTTCGAAAGGCTAGGGGCAGACACGTGCATAAATTGTGCGCCACAGTAAAAAAAACAAGAAGAAGAAGTGTGCGGCGCAAGCGAAGTGGCCTGTTTGAGCCTGTTGCTGGCTGGTATGAGGTGAGTCTTAGAGGTTTTTCAGTAAGAGGTGTTGTTTTGTCCTGCAAAGTTTGTCCATTTCATTAACAATCGATTTCAAGCTTGGACTTAAGTTGTATTTTGCCTGCTGCTCCTTCGTTTTTGCTACGCGACTAGTTGCTGTGTGAAGAGAAGAGCTGACACAAATGTTAATGGTCGCTAAACGTTGATGGTAGCTTAAGTGAATTTGCTTCAAATTCCAAAAAGTTTGTTTCATGTCGATGTATGTAGTGGTTTTCTTAAGTAAAAAAAATCTCAAGTGAACGAAATATTTTTGAAAGTTTATAACTGTACATTTAACTTACAACATTTAACATACGACATTTAACTGCCTACATTTAAAAAGGAAATGTTATTTTTGACAAGAGGTTATGCCTTATGCATTTACAATTCATATGTGAATTCAAAACTAATGTAAATAGTGCCATTGCTTTTGCAGATGTCAACAGCTCGCTTTCAAAAATCACCATGGCTAACAACATCAAAGAGTAAGTATAGGTAACAAATTTGAGATTTTCTGATGGCATGGCAAAGATGTCTTTTCCCTTTTTACCTATGTTGTGATTTGTGACTCCAGATTTAGCTCAAGGAGTGGCACGTGAAAAGGTAGGATTTTATCTTCTGATGTCATGTGCGCCTAACTTTGTTTTGCACTCAACAGGCCTTTGCAAGGCAAATCACTTTAAAAGTTAAAATTGTGTTGTGTCATATGATTAATAGTGGTAAATGGGCGAATCAGACATCTTTTTCCCTTTCCGTCTTTTTCAGACTCCAAGCCTGGAGAAAAGAGGAGCATCTGTATTAAAAACTGACAAGGTACAGATTGAATTTTGACTTATTCTTGATTGTAGAAGTAATCACAACTGCCTTGCGTTATCTTTGGAAATTGACCTGTTATTGTTGGTTTGAATATACTTACGTATGCTTAGCTACTGTCGAGCATATGCAAAAAGCGTAATTGCAATCTTCAATATGGAACTTGCATTCATGACATGTCATTGCCTTGATTTTGACACTCCGGAAACCAGGGCGGATGTCAAAGTGTAAAATAAAACCCAGGTTTACCCTGTACATTTTCATCATTTGGATAACAACTTGTACAAGCAATTTTATCAGTACTATTTTAAAATAACATGATTGAATATGTGTATGTGTTGGCGGCTCGGTGGCGCGCTGGGTAGCACGTCCGCCTCACAGTTAGGAGGGTGTGGGTTCGATTCCACCTCCCTGTGTGGAGTTTGCATGTTCTCCCCGGGCCCGCATGGGTTTTCTCCGGGCACTCCGGTTTCCTCCCAAAAACATGCTTGGTAGGCCGATTGATCACTCCAAATTGTTCCTAGGTGTGAGTGCGAGTGTGAATGGTTGTTTGTCTCTGTGTGCCCTGCGATTGGCTGTCAACCGGTTCAGGGTGTCCCCTGCCTACTGCCCGATGACAGCTGGGATAGGCTCCAGCACGCCCGCGACCCCCGTGGGAACTAAGCGGTACGGAAAACGGATGGATGGATGGATATGTACAACATCCAAATTAAATTGCAGCACAAAGGCACAGACAGAATGCGATCCTTTTTTTTCCAACAGGGCAAAGTTTATCACTGGAGAATAGTTCATTTGAATCTTGCAGCTAATATTTGCTTCATTTTTCAACAGCGAGGAAGTGAGTGTAAAACGTCCATAACAGGGAAAAGTAAGAATTTTTATTAAAATTACTCAATTAAAAAGAGGTCATAGCTGCAATAATTTAAGTGAGTATTTTATTTCTATTTCTCTTTATTCTCAGAGTTTCTGAAGGTAGTCGTGTAGCCCCTTCTGGCAATCCCTGGGCTGAGGAGCCTCAACTCTCGTTCAGAATGTGACGTGGAGAGTGGACGGTGCCCAGGACTCATCTGTAGACCTTTGACATGATGTCCAAGGAAATAAATGACAAACAGCATGCAAGACTGAATGGCAGAATCATTAAGTTTGGAATTGGTTAGTCAAAATTTTGGATGCCCCCCCCCCCTCACTCTTGATAGCTTACAAATGGAACCTGTAGGGTTCTGTTTGGTTTAATTGCTGTACTGTCAAAGTTACTGACTTTTCAGTTATTTTTTGCTTGATTTACAAGAAAACTCTTGATTCCACTCTTCTAAGACACTGTTCATAATTCCTTGTATAAAGATTGCAAAGCAGTCTTGTGTTAGGAGGCTGCTGATTTGGAGACCTGCATGTTTCCAAGACCATGGACAGGTATGATTAGTTTGACATTTGTACTGTAGATTAAAAAAAGACAACAGTGAAGGCTTACGATGTGGTGGCTGCGCTCAATGTTGACTTTTTTTTTCTGTTGTAGACTCTACACAAATGACAATGACAAAGTTCAATATGCGTGCTTGTGTGACTCGTGCAGAGTGCCCTCAGGAAGACTGCTCTGATAGCGCTGGTAAATAAAATAAAAAAAAAACTGTCTGCTTGTTCCTGTGCGATTGCTTCGTGTTCGAAATGTGCGACTGACATGAGATGCTTCAAGAAAAAACTATTTTACAGGTAGTCGGTTTTTTTTTCTCCCCATATTCATATTTCTTTTACAGAGTAATCTCAAGGTCTACAATTGGTGGTGCCCGATGTCCATCGAGTTCATCTTAATAGAAGCTGTTGGCGACACGCACAGAGGCCACGAATGATGAAACAAGGGCCGCAAGGGCTTTAAAATTAAAACAAGCTCCAGCGCTGAGTAGAAAAACCCCGAAAGAGAGTGATTTTTATTTTGTTTCCCTCTTGTATTTCGCTGAGCTGGTTATGTTTATTTGATATGTCCTACATAAAATATGTATAATATATACATATATACACATATACATATATTGTAACTTAGCAGTTTTGTTCTATTTAACAGCCCCCATTTTTTAATATTGTATGTATATTTTTACATTTTTAAACATATGATTTCAAAACATTGCACATTTATATTTGTAATGTGTTGGGGTTTACAGATTATCTTGATCGTATGTTTATGTTGGAATGTAACCTGTAATAATTAACCTAGCTTGTCCTGTCTTAACAAAAGTAGTAGAAGAAAGTGCTAAGATCTTTTGAACTGATTGACCAGCTGCAGAGGAAGTTGTTTTGTTTACACAACGTCGTAAAAGACCCCCTGCTATGCTTTGAGCAGCAGGTCCAGCTTCAACCCCATCCTGTCCACTCTCACCCCCACCCTGTTTCTCTCAATAAAAATGCTCTTGCAAGAGGCCTGAGTAAGACCTCATTCCATCATCGCTGTACGCACAGCGACAAATGACTCTCCATTTGCAAATGCTTAAAAAGGGCATACTGTGTGTGGTTCTTGCAAAAATAAGTTAGAGTGAGCACCACTCTAACTTTTGTGCCGTGACCCGGATCCCTCATACCCGCCATCTGGCTGACGGAGGAGGACGTGCTGCATTGTCGACAAGCCAGCGTCCATTAGGAGGACCTGGAAAAGAAAGTCCTGGGAAGAGAATTCTTCGCTGGGCCAGCATCTTAGGTCTGCCTTCGTCTGACAGAGGTGGATTGACGGGATCCGGCAGTGCAACGGACCAGGGGACAAGTAAGTTAAAGCACTAAAGTTGTGTGATTGTGTTGTTGTGAAACGCGTAGAAAGCTAAAGGTGCACGAGATATACGGCTTTGGTTTGTCCAAGCTATGAGAAATACGGCTTTGATTTGTCCGAGCCATGAGATACGTCTTTGGTTTTTCCAAGCCAAGAAACAATTGGGTTCAAGTCCCAGTGGAAGGAACGGGCTAAGAAAAAACAGTTTATTTTTCCTAATTGAAGAAGGGCGTAGATTCTTTTTTTTTGTCCGTTTTTCCAAGCTGTTTGGGAGGGTTTTACACCCATCCTGGATAGGCCTAAAAATGAAAAAGCGCTGGAGTTTGTGTAGTTGAGAGTGTGACTGGTAAGATAAATTGACTGAAAAGTAGTTCTAGCATTGATCCACGGCAATAACACAGACTAGTAATTTGTTGAAAGGTCGATTTAAACCTGCATTGAGTATCCTCAAAGAAAAAGAAAAAAAAAAACTTGAAAAAAAATTGTCAAACCTAAAACGACTAAAATTAAGATGGGAAATAAAAATGATAAATCTCTAGCTCTTGAAGGAGATGAGAAGTTCATGGCGAGTAGATTTCTTAATTGTATGCAATACATGCCGAAGTGGAAGAAAAAGTATGGAGTACAAGGAAAGTTGAAATGTGGAACATTGTGGTGGAACTTTTGGAGGAGAGTGTGGAATGAAAGTTAAAGGGATTGAGAAAGGAAAGTAAAGAGAGAGAAGTGCATTTTGCTAGAGTGTGGTTGAAAGCTTCACAAAGAGATGAGAACAAATTCAAGAGACAAAACATAGAAAGATGAAAACTGGTGAGGTCACAAGTGTTTGTCAGATCAGAACACAATAAGGCCCCAGTGCGCAGGTGCAAGGCCGCTGCTCAAGCCGCGGCTCAAGCAAAGGGGCAAGAGGCGCTTCCGCTCCTATGCAAATCATGTATCCAAATTTAAATGATCTGAAACCTCCCCCATATGACAGCAAAACATGTCATTGTCAGATTATTAGATTTTTTTTTTTTAGATTATTAGAGCTCCTGTCCATCCAAGAAGTATGACAATGCTATATGTATGCCCAATGACAATTGACCAGAGACCAAATTGTGTGCACACTTACCGTAATTTTCGGACTATAAGTCACTCTGGAGTGTAAGTCGCACCAGCCATAAAATGCCCCAAAAAGTGAAAAAAAACATATATAAGTCGCTCCGGAGTATAAATCGGATTTTGGGGTGCAATTTATTCGACAAAATCCCACACCAAGAACATGACCGAGCAACACCAGGCTAAACGATAGCAACAACAGGCTAAACGATAGGTATGCTAATGTGACAAACACAAACAAAGAGCTGAGAACGGGCCTGACGTAACATATAGAGTTATTAAAGACAACTATTACATAAATAACATGTTTATAAAACCATCTGTGTCACTCCAATTCATTAAATCCATCGATCGTTCGATACGATAGCAACAACAGGCTAAACGATAGGTATGCTAACGTGACAAACACAAACGAAGAGCTGAGAATGGAACTGACGTAACATATAGACTTATTAAAGAGAACTATTACATAAATAACACGTTTATAAAACCATCGGTGTCACTCCAATTCATTGAATCCATCGATCGTTCTTTGTCAAAAATGGGTGCGCACGACTAATGGCGCTTGCAATTCAAAATATTCCACAGGCCCTTATAACGATATATGAATTATATTTCAAATAACTATTACATAAGCAATATTATCAAACCATCTGTGCACTTTAAATCATTAAATCCATCGATCAAATTCCTCGTCCTTTGACAACAACGCCACGCGTGCGTCCTGACGTCAGCCTCGTCGTTATTCCACAGATCTACTATATAACTATATATAACTGTGTTAACAAAGTACAAGGAAAGACGTGGGTTTGGTAAACGGCTCTTTATTTAACAAAACAAACTTCTAAGCATGTGGCGGCGTGGACTACCAGCCACCGTTGTGGAAGAGACCTCCATACATTAGGACCAGGCGTGCGTAAAAGCCATGTCCGAGCCCCATGCACCGTCTGCGGACAGCTACCCGGCCGAGCGCCGCCCCCCGACTTCGATCAACTGAAGTGAAAGAGAGCTCAGTAGAGTAGGACCGGGCGTCCGTAAAAGCCATAATAGTTTTTCAAACCTTCTATGTCACTCCAAATCCTTAATTCCTTCAATCTCTGCGTCCTCCATGTCACTTAGAAACAAAGCCGCTAATGATGCCGGTACGTTTGTCCTTTATGTAAACAACCGCCGCGCCGTGCCACTGACGTCTTTTGAAATTCATCCATCCATCCATCCATCTTCTTCCGCTGATCCGGGGTCGGGTCGCGGGGGCAGCAGCTTTAGGAGGGACTCCCAGACTTACCCCTCCCCAGCCACTTCATCCAGCTCATCCCAAGGCGTTCCCAGGCCAGCTGAGAGACATAGTCTCTCCAGCGCGTCCTGGGTCGTCCCCGGGGTCTCCTACCGGTGGGGCATGCCCGGAACACCTCCCCAGGGAGGCGTCCAGGAGGCATCCTGATAAGATGCCCGAGCCACCTCATCTGGCTCCTCTCAACGTGGAGGAGTAGCGACTCTACTCCGAGTCTCTCCCGGATGACCGAGCTTCTCACCCTATCTGTAAGGGAGAGCCCAGACATCCTGCGGAGAAAACTCATTTCGGCCGCTTGTATCCGGGATCTCGTTCTTTCGGTCACGACCCATAGCTCGTGACCATAGGTGAGGGTAGGAGCGTAAATCGACCGGTAAATTGAGAGCTTTGCCTTTTGGCTCAGCTCTCTCTTCACCACAACGGACCGGTACAGGGTCCGCATTACTGCCGACGCTGCACCGATCCGCCTGTCGATCTCGCGCTCCATCCTCCCCTCACTCGTGAACAAGACTCCAAGATACTTGAACTCCTCCACTTGGGGCAGGTTCTCATCCCCGATCCGGAGAGGGCATTCCACCCTTTTCCGATCGAGGACCATGGACTCGGATTTGGAGGTGCTGACCCTCATCCCGACCGCTTCACACTCGGCTGCGAACCGTTCCAGCGAGAGCTGGAGATCACGGCCTGAAGAAGCCAACAGCACCACGTAATCTGCAAAAAGCAGAGACGCGATGCTGAGGTCCCCAAACCGGACCCCCTCAACGCCTCGGCTGCGCCTAGAAATTCTGTCCATAAAAATTATAAACAGAATCGGTGACAGGGCAGCCTTGGCGGAGTCCAACCCTCACTGGGAACGAATCCAACTTACTGCCGGAAATGCGGACCAGACTCTGGCATCGGTGATACAGGGACCGAACCGCCCTTATCAGTTGGCTCGGCACCCCGTACTCCCGAAGCACCCTCCACAGAACCTCCCGAGGGACACTGTCGAACGCCTTCTCCAAGTCCACAAAACACATGTGGACTGGTTGGGCGAACTCCCATGCACCCTCGAGGATCCTGCCGAGGATGTAGAGCTGGTCCACTGTTCCACAGCCAGGACGAAAGCCACACTGCTCCTCCTGGATCCGAGGTTCGACCTCCCGACCGACCCTCCTCTCCAGCACCCCTGAATAGACCTTACCAGGGAGGCTGAGGAGTGTGAGTCCCCTGTAATTGGAACACACCCTCCGGTCCCCCTTCTTAAAGAGGGGAACCACCACCCCAGTCTGCCAATCCAGAGGCACTGTCCCCGATGTCCACGCAACGTTGTAGAGGCGTGTCAGCCATGACAGCCCCACAACATCCAGAGCCTTTAAGAACTCCGGGCGGATCTCATCCACCCCCGGGGCCTTGCCACCGAGGAGTTTTTTAACTACCTCAGTGACTTCGACCCCAGAGATTGGAGAATCCGCCTCAGAGTCTCCAGGCCCTGCTTCCTCAATGGAAGGCGTGTAGGTGGAATTGAGGAGGTCTTCGAAGTATTCTCCCCACCGACTCACGACGTCCCGAGTCGAGGTCAGCAGCACGCCATCCCCACTGTAAACAGTGTTGACGTTGCACTGCTTCCCCCTCCTGAGACGCCGGATGGTGGACCAGAATTTCCTCGAAGCCATCCGAAAGTCATTCTCCATGGCCTCACCAAACTCCTCCCACGCCCGGGTTTTTGCCTCAGCAACCGCCGAAGCCGCGTTCCGCTTGGCCATCTGGTACCTGTAAGCGTCCTCCGGAGTCCCGCACGCCAAAACGGCCCGATAGAACTCCTTCTTCTGCTTAACGGCATCCCTTACCGCCGGTGTCCACCAGCGGGTTCGGGGATTGCCGCCACGACAGGCACCAACGACCTTACGGCCACAGCTCCGGTCGGCTGCCTCAACTATGGAGGCGCGGAACATGGGCCACTCAGACTCAATGTCCCCCGCCTCCCCCGGGACGTGGGAAAAGCTCTTCCTGACAGGAGATTCTGCCAGACGTTCCCAGCAGACCCTCACAGAGCGTTTGGGTCTGCCAGGTCGGACCGGCATCTTCCCCCACCATCGGAGCCAACCCACCACCAGGTGGTGATCAGTTGACAGCTCCGCCCCTCTCTTCACCCGTGTGTCCAAAACATGGGGCCGCAATTCCGATGACACGACTACAAAGTCGATCATCGAACTGCGGCCTAGGGTGTCCTGGTGCCAAGTGCACACATGGACACCCTTATGCTTGAACATGGTGTTCATTCTTGAAAATCCGTGTCGAGCACAGAAGTCCCACAATAGAACACCGCTCGGGTTCAGATCGGAGGGGGGCGTTCCTCTCAATCACGCCCTTCCAGGTCTCACTGTCATTGCCCACGTGAGCATTGAAGTCACCCAGTAGAACAATGGAGTCCCCAGAAGGAGCGCTCTCCAGCACTTCCTCCTGGGACCCCAAGAAGGGTGGGTACTCTGAGCTGCCATTTGGTGCATAGACACAAACAACAGTCAGGACCCGTCCCCCCACCCGAAGGCGGAGGGAGGCTACCCTTCGTTCACCGGGGTGAACCCCAATGTGCAGGCGCCCAGCCGGGGGGCAATAAGTATACCCACACCTGCTCAACGCCTCTCACCGTGGGCAACTCCAGAGTGGAAGAGAGTCCAGCCGCTCTCGAGAGGGCTTGTACCGGAACCCAAACTGTGCGTGGTGGCTAGTCCGACTATATCTAGTCGGAATCTTTCTGCCTCGCACACCAGCTCGGGCTCCTTTCCAGCCAGAGAGGTGACATTCCATGTCATTCCATGTCCTGGCTCCAGAGGGAGGCCCCGGTGACCCGCGTCCGGGCGAGGGAAAACTAAGTCCATTTATATCAATCATCATAAAGGGGCTTCTGTGAGCCGTGCTTTGTCTGGCCCCTCACCTAGGACCCGTTTGCCATGGGTGACCCTACCAGGGGCATGAAGCCCCCGACAACATGGCTCCTAGGATCATAGGGGCACGCAAACCCCTCCACCATGATAAGGTGACGACTCACGGAGGGGACTTGAAATTCAAATTACAGTAATGCTTTGGTACATCACGGTTCTCCAAACATTCTTTCTGCTGCTCGATTACTGTTTTCGGCTGCATATTTTACAACTTGAATTTTTTTACCTGCAAAATATGAGTTCCTTTTTGGTGCCATTTTTTTAAGCCCTTCCCATTTAGAGCGCCCTCATCCAGTTTCTTCCGAAAATATTTTTTTTTCAGATGTAGTTTTTTGTTTTGTTCATTTGGTTGTTTCATCAAAGTCAAAGTCTGCTTTATTGTCGATTTCTTCATATGCCAAGACACACAAAGACATTGAAATTACGTTCCCATTATCCCACGGTGACAAGACATAGTACACAATATGTATACAAGTAAACAACAGAAAAAAACCCAAGAAGGCACAAACAATGAATAAATAAGAGTGATGAATAAATGATAAATAAACAAATAACATAATAAATATAAGACGAGCAAAAATGGAGCAAGTGTGCATACACCAGACAGTGGACTTGGATATGGCGCTTTAAAGTGTTAATTGCTTTATTTGATTTTTTCCTCTATTTTTTTATGTTTTGAATATGTTCAAGATAAAGATATAAAAGCATGTGAAGTGGTCAACTATACTAAAAATAACATGTGAAGTGGTCAACTATACTTGTAAGTAAGTGGTGTGTTAATGATCAAGTAAAAATTTGTGAAAAAAAAAACATATATAAGTCGCTCCTAAGTATAAGTCGGCCCCCCACCCAAACTATGGAAAAAAAACACGACTTATAGTCAAAAAATTACGGTAAGTTAAAATATGCAAATCAAGTGGTAAAGAAATGCAAATTGCTTCTAAAAGATAAATAAAAGATTAGAATTTGCTGTTCTCTTGTGCATGGGAGGGACCAGCTCATGATGGACTGCAGGAAATGGCCAGCCTGTGACGAATCATTGGTGCTGGGATCTACCTTTCGCACGCGAGAGCTGTGCATGTGTGTGCGTATGTGTTAGAATGATGAAATTGGCTAAACTTTTAGTGGAAAGAAATTGCTAGACTTTGGTCTATCCAATTTGCACCGCGGAACAGAAATGATTTTGAAATATAAAAATGAGAGGAACAGAGAGAAATCTGTTTGTGAACAGAAACGGATCCACACTAGTGCATGTTAGTGTCGAGCCCTCATGAGAAATTCGAGAGAAAAAAAAATGACAAAACATGCTTTCAGGAATTGGAAGAAGCAAAATTGTGAATTTAAAACATTGTAATGCTACATTTAATAGGAATAATTGATTGGTTGTGTTATAAGATTATACAAATTTCTATATGTGAGCTACATCTGAGAGATTGAGTTCTTTAAATTTAAAAACAAAGAAAAAATTCTGATTAATTTGTCAGCAGTTTTTTTGTGTTGAGTATTTTTTGGACTAGTGGATTGTTTTTCTATCAGGAACCTTGAGTTGCAAATGGTATATGAATGTTGTGTGGAGAGCTTGGATGAATTGGGACCGATGTGATAGAAAGACTCCTTTTTGGAGACTGTGTGTGAGATGCAAATGAGCATTGATGACTGATTGCCTGAATGAAAGGAAAATACAGGTTGAATGGTTGAAGTTGTTGGAGACTACTATGGAAAATTAGTAGAGCGACTTTGAAGAAAGAGTGATTTTGAGTAAGTTAAATGCTAAGGAAGAAAAAAAAGAAAAAAAAGGTTGCTTTTGGATTGACAATTAACTACAGAAAAAACTGGACAACCAGTAACACATGCAGAAGATGTGTGAACTGGGAAATTGAGAAGCGTTTTGGAAAGAAAGTCAAATTAAATGATGATAGAATCATATGTAGTAAAGAACACATTCTCCCAAAAAGTTTGTCAAGTTGTGAGGCATGGGCGCTGCCAAGCCTCAGAAGGAGGGAGGGACTAGGACAGATAGTGAAAGATAGTAAAAATACAACACTTTAAGACATATGGATTCTCTAATACATTTGGCGTCATACCATTAAGTTAAAATTTTCTCAAGCTTTTTAAACTTTTGCTGTAAACAATTGGAAGATGATTGAAAAATGACTAAAGAAGCTATGAGGAAGTGGTGTATGTGTTTGGAAGGGCACGCGCTTATGCGCTTCCCTGGCTAATCAACATTTGTTTGACTGATCAAAGGAACCATTTGCTACAGGTTTTAACATCCATTCCCCCAGCCCAGATCCGACCAAGACCAGAGAATCTCCTTTAAAACAGGAGGCAATAAATGGGATAGCCCCTGTCATAAATGGTCTTTGGTTAGGAGGAGTCATTAGGAAGTGCTCAAACTCTTCTCGCAAACACTCCTATCTGCCCAGTTCAAAAGGGCAATAAAATCGACTACAAGAGTTGCAAAGAACAGACGAAGAACAGTCCTTGAAAGATGTCAAACTGAAAGATGTGTCAAATGCAAATTTACTGCTGCCTGATCTTTCTTCCCCACAGGTCAACAACTGCTCCAAACCAGGAGACTGGGACGACATAAACGTCATCAAAAAGGAGAAACTGGGCCAGCCATGGTGGGAGGGGCAATTCCAAGTCTTGCTGACTACCCCTACTGCACTGAACATTGCTGGAAGGCCCAGCGAAGTTTCACCTCAACCACTGAACGTTACAGAGAGTGCTGTACCTCATTTTCGGAGTGGGGGGAAGTCTGACTACAAAGGGGCCTCGTCGTTTAGGGCGGGGCGTCTCAATGTTGGTGAAGAATGGAATCCATAAGATCCCCACTCTGACTAGGCAATGGGAAATATCGGTGTCTCTGTCATCCTAGTAGCAACGGGGCTCCACATGCCAGGTGGATCCTCTGCTGCGTTGTGGGGAGCGTGCCATGGTCTATGGGCTTGTCTGAATAGACCAAGTGACAATGTCGACCGAGGAAAAAGATGGTTACATGATGAAAACTTTGAGGACTGGTCATGGGACCCCAGAAACCCACACGAAACCAACAATTGGTACCGGTGTGTGACCTTCACTGTGAGATCCCACACACAGGAGGGATGCTGTGTGTTCCAAGCTCCCCCCCTTCCTCCACGCAAGTTCACCTGGAGGCCAGAACAATGACTGTCACCGAAGCAAAATGCATGACCTCTGTGGGAGGAGTTGGATTTCAACTCCGTGCTGTCACGGTCAGTTTCGCTACCCCTACCGTCCTGGAGTCACAGAAAAGAACCTGTGATCGAACTAATTTGGATTAGTCCCAATGTGACTGTTGAAGGACGATAGATGCCACAAGTGGCCTAGACAAAAAGGCTACCTGGAATGGACTACTCATGTTTCATCCAACAGAATGAGACCCACAAATGCATTGGGGGCGAGTGCTCTCTAGGAGGAAACTGGATGGGAGCTTTGGACATCACCGCTGAGTGCCAGGATGGGAGAGCCATTTCAAGGCGTAAGGGCTCTCCTACCAACATGGCTGCACCATCGGTTCTCATTCAGAACGGATCTTGGCTTTGTGGTCACAAGAGTTGTCCGATGCTGCCCGCCAACTGGACAGGAGTGTGTGCACCAGTGTGGGTGACGGACCACACCTACAGGATACAACATCATCAGCTGACGACAGCACACAACTCTTCTGGACGTCGACGCAGGGCTGTTGCAACCTTTGACCCTCATGACCCTGTCTGGGGTGCAAATGTTCCAGACGACCATAAAGTATGGTCCGTCGGAGACAAAGTTGTTCATGCGCTTTTTCCTTGGATCGGAGCTGGAAAACAATCACTCTTCATCGAGACACTGAACTATCGTTTTCAATCCTTTGTGAATCTCATGGCAGGTTAACGGTGGACAAAATGGAGAGGTTCAGGCTATTAGACTGATGGTCTTGCAAAACAGGATGGTTCTGGACTTGTTGACGGCAGCACAGGGTGGTGTGTGCCACATCATTGGGACTTCCTGTTGCACATAGATTCCAGGAGATAACGACACGCACATCAAGGAAGCCATGAACTCACTAAAGAACTTACAGCAGGCCAAGTCAAAAGACAAAGTCCCACATTAACAGGATTTCTTTTCATGGCTATTCTCTGGCGCTTGGTGGCAATTGCTGTTGAAACTTGTGGTTCATGTGCTTGCTGTGTTGGTATTGTTGTGTTACGACCTGTGTTATCCCATGTTTAAAGTCTGCTGTGACGAGGGTTGTGTTTTCTACCGTGGCACAAGTACATATACAACTTCTCAGACATGACGGATGTGATGACTATAATGTGCGGCGAAATGTGGATTGCGTAGATGCGGTTTAGCTGAGCATGTTTTATAGAAACTTGATGATTTGACCATCAAAAATGCCTCGCAAGTGATGGATACAATGATGTTCTGTTTCTGTGTTTTTATTTTTATTTTTGTATTGATAGTATTCTGGTCGCCGTGTGAGACTTTTCCTGCATTATAACAGCAGGTTTTTCACTCACACACTAAATTTGGACTGGAGTATTGAGGAAACACTTCATCTACACTGGAAATTATTGCTGTCATTGTATTTTCTTATGTTTAATTGATCGGGGATGGCATAATCATATGATAAAACAGGAGGGTAATGTTAGGGTTATCTTGAGCGTATGATTATGTTGGAATGTAACCTGTAATAATTAACCTAGCTTGTACTGTCTTAACAAAAGTAGTAGAACAAAGTGCTAAGATCTTTTGAACTGATTGACCAGCTGCAGAGGAAGTTGATTTGTTTACACAGCGTCTTAAAAGACCCCCTGCTATGCTTTGATTAGGAGGTCAGGGACTTCTACCCCATCCTGTCCACTCTCACCCCCACCCTGTTTCTCTCAGTAAAAATGCTCTTGCAAGAGGCCTGAGTCAGACCTCATTCGATCATCGCTGTACGCACAGCGACGAATGACTCTCCATTTGCAAATGCTTAAAAAGGGCATACTGTCTCCCGTGTGGTTCTTGCAAAAATAAGTTAGCGTGAGCACCACTCTAACAGATGGTTGCATAATGTTTATTTTTTTATTTTATTTAGGTTCAATTATCGTTTTGGTTAATTTTAACATCAAAAGGTATACAGTCAAACCTCGGTTTTCGACCACAATCCGTTCCATAAGGCAGTTGGAGAAGTGAATTGTTCGAATTCCGAATCTATTTACATCATGGAAAACAATGTAATCCATTCCGAGACTAAAGAAACGCCTTTTTTAAGCAATTTTTCACTTGCACAATTTTGTCCGATCGCGCAACTGCAGCACACCGCCGAACGCGCAACCGTAGTGCACCGCCGACCGCACAACTGCACCGCGCTGGTCGCATTATTGTGACAGAGCCGTCGCTGAAATTTAGAAATATTTTTAAAGTCCAGATGTACTTTCCAAAACTTTAGTGGACCTCAGCGCGCAGGGAGCTTAATTTGGTCCGATCGTGCAACTGCAGTGCGCTGGGCGCTCACTGTCACATTGCTTTAAGAGCATCTTTGTGCTTTAGGATGGCTTTACTGCTCTCACTTGCTTTCTTTGGAGGCATGATTGGGGTTAATACAATCCTCAAAGTAACGAAAATACAATAACAACGAACGGAGTTAGTCGGCATCCGGGTCGCGCGGTCGGGTTTTCTCGGGTCCTCTCGGCTCATCTCGCGAGGTTCGACCTCTGAATTTTTGTTCGACAACCGAAGCAAAAAAATCCTGAATTTTTCGTTCGAATTCCGATTTGTTTGCGAACCGGGACGTTCAAAAACCGAGGTTTGACTGTATTTAGTATATCTGCAGCTAACATAACTATGACTGTTACTGAAACCTATTTTTATATTAAAAAATGTAAATTTTCACACCCTGGACCATCACTAATCAAAGGTAAGGATCACAGGTTAAATGTATTGAAGCGAAACTCAATGTTGAATAGACGTCTAGAAGTTAAAATGATCACTAGCTATTAGCGCGATGAGTGCTAATTGCGCTAATAGCTATTAGCCATCATTCGTACTCAATAAACGTCTAAAAAAACTTTCACATATAGACGTCTATTAGACGTCTATATGTGAAAGTTTTTTTTCCCGTAGACTTCCATAAAACTTTCACATATAGACTTCTATCCCGTAGAAGATAGAAGTCTATGCTATGTCTATGGCATAGACGTCTATATTACACTTTTAGACCACTTTTAGATGTGTTTTAGCCGAGACGTCTGGGTAGCATATGGACGTCTAATAGACGTTTTTTAGACGTCAAAACGCTCGCAGGGTTAATACTGTTGCTGTTAAGAAACCGCAGACGTGACACAAACTATTACTTTCTGAAAGCAAGAGCAAAATTCACGTCTTTTAAGTTTCAATAATAATAGACAACTTTGCATTACTTACAACTCCTGTTTAAAATGTTCATGAGGCAAAAATTATTTTAAATTCATGTAAATTTAACGTATTTCATACAGTTCAATGTTATCTGTCTCTTCTTTATCTGAATGAAAGTCAGAAATTGTGTTTTTAGAGTTATTCACATCTGCCTGAGTGACTTATATTTGGTTATTTTGTCATTTGAAAAATAAAGACAATTGTGACAATGAAATTTGTTTTATAACATCTATTTCACCGTGGGATAGGGGGGAACGAAATTTCGGTTTCTTTGTGTGTCTTTGGCATGTGGAGAAATTGACAATAAAGCTGACTTTGACTTTGACTTTTTTGACTTTGATTTGCATGACATTTTTGTAATTAAAAAAATTCAGAAAATGTAAGGATCTGACAGTACAGCCATGTGCAGAGCGACCAGACTTTATTGTGAAAGGGAAGGAGATCGATGGAGTCTTGGAGCGGTGAACGGGCGAGGCTGTCGTCGCTGAGTGAGGGTGGCTGGATGACGCTTCTGGAGCGGGCGACTGCTGCTGCAAAAGCTTGACAGGACTGACTAGACAAGGACCGAATCATCTGGAAACGGGGAGTCAAGCTTTCTAAGATCGATGCGGAAAAGGACATGACGAGACAAGCTGAAAACTGGAGTTGCGCTGGTCATGCTAATATAGACTTCCTGATGAGCCAGCGCCAGGCGCCGGTGATCAGGGAGGTAGGGGGGGCGTGGCCGAGCGGCCGGTGGCGCCCACTCGTGACAGAACCCCCCCCCATAAGGGACGGCCCACGACATCCCCAGGAGACTCCAGAACACCCCTCCCAACCCACTGGGAGGGGTGTTCTGGAGCCCACGCCGAAGGCCGGGCTGGTCCGAATGCTGTCCATGAAACTCCGTGATGAGTGACGGGTCGAGGATCCAGTGGCTCAGCACCCAGGAGCGGTACGCGTTGTCGTAACCCTCCTAGTCCACGAGGTACTGGAACCCCCGGCCGCGGCGACGCGACCGGAGCAAGGAACAGACAGTGTAGACCGGCTCCCCTCGACGAGCCGGGGTGGCGGTGCAGCAGATGCCGAGACCAGCGGACTCTCAAACATGGGCTTCACACGAGAGACGTGGAATGTGGGATGGACTCTCATGGAACCTGGGAGGCACAAGCGGGTGGCGGACGGGCTGATCACCTTGTGTATAGGGAATGGACCAACGAAGCGGATAGCCAGCTTGCGGGATCCCAAGCGTAACGGCAAGTCCCGTGTTGAGAGCCACACACACTGTCCCACGCTGAACCTCGGAGCCGGCCAGCCAGAGAAACCTGGGCTCTTGCCTAGGCCCAGTGACAGCGGCGAACACAGCTCAGGGTGGACGGGCACGCAGCACTACGCTCCTGGTGGGCGAACAGAGGCGGCTGGTATCCAAAGACGCACTGGAAGGGCGAAATCCTTGTGGCCGAACTGGGGGAGGGTATTATGCACATACTCCACCCAGAGGAGCTGTTTGGCCCACCCATGCTGATCTCCAGCGGCCATGCATCGGAGGGACTTACCCAGCTCCTGGTTAAGGCGCGCCACTTGCCCCGAGGAGAAGCTGGCCGTGGCGCCGAGGAGCCGACAGAATTCAGTCCAGAAGGCGGAGGTGAATTGTGGGCCTCGGTCCGATACAATGTCCCGCGAGAGACCGTGGTGATGAAAGATCTCCCGTAGCATAATGGACGCCGTTTGCTTCGCCGACGGAAAAGCTTCCGTCGGGAAATGAAATGGGTCATGTTACTAAAGCGGTCCACAACTGTAAGAACCATTGTGATCCCCTCTGAGGGCGGAAGGGCCGTGACAAAGTCAATCGACAAGTGGGACCAGGGGCGCTGGGGAACGGGCAACGGTTGGAGTAATCCGGCTGGAGGACGATTCGACGCCTTGCAGCGGTTACAGATGAGACAGGCCCGAACGTAATCGCGGACGTCATCTCTCCAGGTGGGCCACCAGAACCACTGGGCTACCACATACCTCGTGCGGGCAGCCCCGGGATGACAGGCCAGACGCGAGTCGTGCGCCTACTGCAGGACAGGCGCCCGCAGGTTCTCCGGAAGAAACAGGCGACCCTCCGGGCAATTGCTGGGCCCAGGTTGATTGCGCGAAGCGGCCTCCACCTGGCGCTCAATCTCCCATGGCAGGGCTGTGACTCGAACGGAGCTCAGAAGGATAGTCGGGACCGGCCCCCGCTCCTCCCCCCCACCAGGTAACACGCAAGACAGAGCATTTGCCTTGGCGTTGCGGGAAGCCGGCCTGTAGGAGAGCGAGAAGTTAAAACAGAGCCCACCGAGCTTGGCTGGTTTTCAGCCTCTTAGCCGATCGCAGGTACTCCAAGTTACGGTGGTATGTCCAAAAAATGAATGGTGAAGCGGCGCCCTCTAGCCAATGCCTCCACTCCTCCAAAGCCAGCTTGACAGCGAGGAGTTCCCGGTTGCTGATGTCGTAATTGCGTTCTGCTGCAGCACTGGGACAGCACCCCTCCGACACCCACGTTAGAGGCGTCCACCTCGACCACAAATTGTCTCTTGGTATCAGGCACCCGAAGGATCGGGGGGGTCCTAAAGCGCCTCTTCAGCTCTACGAAGGGGTGCTCCGCTGGCTCCGTCCATTTGTACAGAGAGACGGGGCTGGTGAGAGCAGTGAGAGGAGCAACCACTGTGCTGTATCCGTGAATGAAGCGGTGATAAAAATTTGCAAAGCCCAAAAATTGCTGCAGTCTTTTGCGGGTCTCCGGCACGGGCCATGACGTGACCGCCCTCACCTTCTCAGGATCCATATCGATGGACCCCGCTCTAATCACATAGCCGAGGAATTTGACCGAGGGGGCGTGGAACTCGCACTTCTCCGTCTTCACAAACATAGAGTTCTCGAGGAGGCGTCGCAGCAGTGCCCTGACATGCTTGATGTGTTCGGGAAGCGAACGGAAGAAAATGAGAATGTCATCCAAGTATACGAACACGAACTGATTGAGCATGTCTCACTGCATGTCATTGATGAGGGCCTGGAAGATGGCAGGAGCATTGGTCAGTCCGAACGGGACCACCAAATACTCGTAGTGCCCGCTTGGGGTGTTGAATGCTGTCTTCCACTCATCTCCCTCTCGGATGCGTACCAGGAGGTATGCGTTACGGAGATCCAACTTAGTAAAAACGGTTGCGCCCTGGAGACTGTCAAAGGCGGACGGGAGGAGAGGCAGCGGGTAGCGGTTCTTAACCGTGATGTCATTTAGCCCCCGGTAGTCTATAGACGGGCGGAGCGTACCATCCTTCTTCCCGACAAAGAAAAATCCCGCTCCTGCGGGCGACAAGAAGGGTTGGATGATCCCTACTGCCAGGGAGTCCCGGATTTACTCCTCCATTGTCTTGTGTTCCGGTGCAGACAGGGAGTATACGCGACCCTTGGGAGGAGAGGTAGCAAGTTGATGGCGCAACCGTAGGAGGAAGCGCAGTTGCCTTGGTTTTGCAGAAAACGTCTGCGAGTTTATGGTAATGAGCCGGTACCTTGGAAAGGTCTGGACGGGGACTGGGCAGCGACTCTCCGGATGCGCTAATGGCTGCCTTCAGGCAAAGACGGTGGCAGGGCTCACTCCACTGCCATACAGTTCCCACCTCCCAGTCCAGCACGGGGTTGTGCTGGCGCAACCAGGGGTGCCCCAGAATGAGCCGCTGTCCTGAGAGTGGCAGAAGAAAAAACTGAATGGTTTCATGGTGTTTACCGGAAATCCACAACCCGACCGGCTCCGTGATGGAAGTAACTTTGCCTATCAGCCGACCATCGATGGCATGGGCAGGGATGGAAGGGCTCAGAGGCAGGAGTTTCACTCCCCATTGACGAGCCAGCCCCAGGTCCATAATGTTGCCCTTCGCCCCAGAATCCACCAAGGCTTTCCCGTCTCTGTCACGCGCAGCGATCCGAAGGTAAGCCTGTAGCATGAACGCGCTGGCTCCGAGAGAGTGAGCGCCGGTAGAACCCACGCGGATTTCCTGACACCACGTGAGCTCTTGGTCTTTTAACGGACATTGAATCGCCCGATGACCCTCCTTCCCGCAATATAAGCATAAGCCCAGTGTGAGGCGTCGAATGCGTTCCTCCGCGGGAAGGCGGACCCGCCCCAGCTCCTTTGGTTCAGCTGGTGGTGTGGTCGGTGGTTCTGACCCTGACAAGGGGAAATGGCGGCGTGTTTCTCACGACGCTCTCTGCTCACGCTCGCGCCGCCGTGTTCGGATCCGCCAATCTATTCGGGCTGTGAGGTCCATCTACTCCTCCAGGGTTGCCACCATCCTGTCCTTCATATAGTCCACGAGCCCGTGAAGGAAGGTGCTTACCAGGGCCGGGGTGTTCCAATGACAGCTTTCTGCCAATGTTTGGAACTTTAGGGCGTATTCGACCACCGAGCAACGACACGGAGCCCAGTTCAAACAGCTGAAGCAGTTCCTCCGCAAAGGCATCGAATGTGTCACATGCAGAGGATCCACTTTCATACTCAGCCAGGCCCCACAGCCGTGCCTCTCCCGTGAGGTGGCTCAAAGTGAACCCCACCTTGGCTGGTTTGGAACCAAAGGCTGGAGACAGAACACAATGCGGCAGTCTGTCACAAAAGCCCGGACGTACTTGGGATTGCCGCAGAACTTCTCGAGGTCACCCAGGGGGGGCTCCGGAACATCAACGAGTTGTCTGGCTTCTGGGACTGGGCGGGGCGTAGGAATGGAGACGGACGCCGGCGCAACCGAGGCAGCGTCTACGGGTGAATTATGGAATGACAGCTCTTGGAGGCTGCCCAGAATCTGCGACATTTCTTGCCGTCGCTGCTCTATTTGCTGTTGGCGTTGTTGGCCAATCAAAATCAGGGTTCGGAGATCTGCCGACAGGCTGCTGACGGCGGTCCCCGTTTGCTCCAGTCGGCACAATGCCGTCTGATCGCTTGCTGGCTGCATGGTGATGGTCAGCTTGTACTGTAAGGATAGGACAGTACAGCCATGTGCAGAGCAACCAGACTTTATTGTGAAAATTTGAAATTTTAGTTCTTTGTCAAAGACAAGAGAGCGATCAGAATTATCGCAGCCGTAATATTAACTCCTTGACTGCAACTGCGCTATCTGAGTTACTGTCACCGGCAACTGCCATATTTCCTGCATATATCGGTTCTATTGATAATCTTACAAATGAATTCAATGCGACATTGTTAAATGCCATTGACTCTGTGGCGCGGCTACATCTGAAAACTCGCCGTAGATTACCTACTCCGTGGTTCACAGATGAAACACGTGCGCTTAAGCAATTATGTAGAAAGCATGAGCACAGATGGCATTTAACCAAACTTGAGATTGGTGACCCCTGCAATAGAGCATACAAAATACATGGCAGACTATCAATCTGGACCCATCACTGCACGTCACTTGCACGCTCAAATGCACTAACCTTTCAGAATTACACAATTCTCATGGCAATAAAACTCTTCTATCAACTACACACAAATTCTCTCCCATCTATAGTTAATTCACTCATCCCAGGCCGTAATGAAAGACAGGCCCGCATCACCCGCTCAGTTACACAGGGCCTCATCCAAACCCCAGCATACAAAAACAATTTTGGTCTAAACTCTTTCATCCGCACATCTATTTTGATCTGGAATAAGATACCGCTTCAAATCAGATCAGCCACCTCTATTACGCAATTTAAACAGCTATACACATATTTTTTAATAACAAACCAAACTTGCACCCATTAACAATAATGTATATATCCATCCATCCATCCATTTTCTGAACCGCTTAGTCCCCACGGGGGTCGCGGGCGTGCTGGAGCCTATCCCAGCCGTCATCGGGCAGTAGGCGGGGGACACCCTGAACTGGTTGCCAGCCAATCGCAGGGCACACAGAGACAGACAACCAATCGCACTCACACTCACACCTAGGGACAATTTGGAGTCTTCAATCGGCCTACCAAGCATGTTTTTGGAATGTGGGAGGAAACCGGAGTGCCCGGAGAAAACCCACGCGGGCCCGGGGAGAACATGCAAACTCCACACGGGGAGGGCCGGAGGTGGAATCGAACCCGCACCCTCCTAACTGTGAGGCGGACGTGCTTACCCAGTGCGCCACCGAGCCGCTAATGTAATATATATATATATTGTATTCAAATGTATGTAATGTTATAGGAACCTGCTGTAAAACAGTTCTTGAACTGAGTCAGGCCAGTCCATGAAACTTTGATGTTACATGTCGACCTTTCCTTAATCTCAATAAAAACAATCCTAAATACCTATTTGATACAGTGGCAGAGCTAACACCACGCTAGCCGACCCCCGATAGCTCCTTCCACTCAGCTGACGAGTTCATGAAATGTTTTGCTTGAAAGATTGAATCCATTAGGGATGAGATCAAGAATACCATTCCAATAGCTCAGTCGAGACCACCGATTACCGGGGCTGATGATCATGCAATAACCCTCTCAAATTTAAGAAGCGTGTCCCTTGAAAGGCTTACACAATTGGTTAGTGCGGCTAAACAAACAACATGTTTACTCGACCCGCTTCCAGCCAAACTACTTAAAGAATTATTTCAGATTTTAGGACCGTCCATCTTAAATATAATTAATCTGTCTGTCTCCTCTGGGATAGTGCCAACAGCCTTTAAAACCGCTATCATTAAATCGTTACTTAAGCGACCAAATCTTGACCCGGACTGTCTCAGTAATTATAAGCCAGTTTCAAACTTCCCATTCATAGCAAAACGTCTTGAAAAAGTAGTAGCGCAGCAGCTTATTGATTACATGGTCGCCAATAATCGATATGAATCTTTTCAGTCTGGTTTTAGAGCTAATCATTCTACTGAGACAAGCACTTGCTAAAGTGACTAGTGAGCTCCTCATCGCTATGGATTCAAACACTTAGTCGGTATTGTTACTACTCGATCTTAGTGCTGCCTTCGATACTGTAACTAATCTCGGAGTAATATTTGACCAAACGCTCTCCTTTCAAAAGCACATTAAGAATATAACCAGAATTGCATTTTTTCACCTTCGTAATATTGCTAAAATTCGTCCGATCCTCTCGACCGATGATGCGGATACTATTATACATGCGTTCATCACGTCGCTCCTGGACTACTGTAATCCATTATTCTCTGGTCTTCCTAAATCCACAATCAAAAGTCTACAGTTAGTAAAAAATGCTGCTGCAAGGCTGCTCTCACGGACAAGAAAATTGTATCACATTGCCCCAATATTAGCCAACTTACATTGGCTCCCGGTCCATTTAAGATGTGACTTCAAGGTTCTTCTATTAATCCATAAATCACTGCATGGCTTAGCGCCTTCATATCTCGTCGACCAGGTTGCTCCTTATGTTCCGTCTCGTAACCTTCGTTCGCAAAACGCTAGTCTTTTAGTGACACCGAGGGCCAAGAAAATGTCTGCAGGGTCTAGAGCCTTTTCTATTCGGGCTCCAGAGCTTTGGAATGCTCCACCAATGGATATTAGAACTGCTACCTCACTACAAACATTTAAAACATGTTTAAAGACACATTTCTATGATGTGGCCTTTAATTAACCTGTAGTGGCCGAATCGGCTGGAGTTTGTTTTCCCTCCCGTCAAAATTTAGACTGGCCTGAAGCATTGTGTCATAAAATCAATAATAAGTGGCCTTCTGGCACTGTCGCGGGGACCTGCGTGACCCAGAATGAGCCACAGAAATGAAAATCGTCCTAACGGGAATGTGCACATGAGCCAGCACTCATGATCGGTTGCAGCGTGTCTCCACCGTCCCTTCGCAGTTCACACGCACACAGATGTCTATTTGCAAGATAATCAGTGACACAAACACTTCTTCATTCAAATGCCCACACACAAAGGACTAAATCAATGCCAAAATCATAGACCTTGCAAGTGACGCTTCACAAGGAAAGGCAAACATTTTTTTTAAAAAAAAACGGACAACTGGTGAGAGCTGTCTACTTTGTACTAACGCCACACTACTACGCATCCGCACTGCCCACTCACAGTGATCACAAACAACAAAAAGATTGGATTATTATTTTGTGATTATGAAGTAATTTGTTGCGTATGAAGTTGAAATAAAAAAGATAAAATGGAGAATGATTTAATCTGCAATAAAAATCTGACATGATGCAACCTGGCCTGTTTACTGCAGTCACAAACACCAATATCACCCTACTCATTAATACAACAAGAACAATAATAAAACAAACTTAATACATCTAATAAAAAATTCATTCAACTTTCATAAAATTGTTTATTTTTATTTAATTTATTACTATTTTAATCTTTAACTTTTCTGGTAGTGCAATTGACAACAGATTCTCATTTGCAATGTGAACCAATCTGCAGACAGCAAAGATATAGTTTCATATTCACAAGTTCATTTACAATGGTAATGGTTCGAGGAATTACAGTGCGGATGGTCGGCCCCTATACATTTTCATCTAACCAAATCTGGCCCGCTTTGCAATAACTTTGGATACCCCTGGATTATGGTGTTGAATGCTGAACTGTAGTCGATGAACAACATCTTCGTATAAGAATCCTTATCCAGGTGGGTGAGGGTGGTGGAGGGCAGAGAAGATTGCGTCCACTCCAGATTGCTTTACTCTGTGTGCAAACTGAAAGGTGTCCATGGTGGTGGGGAGATTGCATTTGATGTATGACATGACTGACTATCTGTTTAAAGCACTTTATGCAGATGCGTGTCTGTGCAGTCATTGAAACAGGATGGAATAGATTTCTTTGGCACTGGTATGATGGTGGTGGTTTTGAAGAGTGACCAAGGAGGTGTTAAAGACATCAGTGAAGACATCCTTGAGCACCTCTGTTGGAATAATTAGATGGAGCCAACCGGCTGAGGAGGCGCAGGATAGACTACAACCTAACTGCTGGAGTCACAAACTGGCCAAGGCCTCGCACCACATAACATTCCTCAGCTAATCAGCTTGCTACAGCCACAATCTCCCTTTAGTGTAGCAAAGCCTTTTGTAACCAGGGCAACCCAAAATAAAAAGAGGAGATAGCGGAAGAGGAGCTCAGAATTGCTGGAGGACTGTAACCGGCCCTTCTACGTAATTCTCCTCACAAGTAAAAGGAATACTGGTTGTCTTCTCCTCTTTGTTTCAGTGTGTGAATTAATGTCTGATGGCATTTAGACCTGACAGCATCTGCGGACTCCTTCAGCACACGACCTGGGATGCCATTTGGTCCTGTTGCTTTGCGGGGGTGGATTTCACCATGTCAATGGAGAGGTGCAGTCTACTTGTGAGGAGGGGGGTACAGGGCATGTACTGTTCTGTGCTTCAAAGCGTGCAAAAAACTTTTTGTCATTCAGCAGAGAGATGTTGCTCTCACAGCTTCTGTGCAGCCCATGACCAAATTTACACCGGCCCGCAGCCTTGGTCATGAAATCAATACTATGTGGCCTGCCAGCACTGTCACCCGCAGTATAATATACAGAGTACAAAACCCTATTTTATATTTCACCAGAAGAAGGCAGTAGACCTGCTCTTGCATGCCGGAAACGTTGACGTCTTCACCCTCGGGGCGTGATCATTTCAAGCTTATTTCAGAAATGGCGACTGTAAATAAAAAGCGTAAAGTTTACAACAAGGGCCGCCACTTTCAGGAGAAGTGGAAATTGGAGTACAGTAATCCCTCGTTTATCGCGGATAATTGTTTCCAAGACCACCCGCGATAGGTGGAAATCCGCGAAGTAGTGTCACCCTCTCTCACGCTCTCATTTTTAACATACATTTTTTGTGTATCAATAAATGTATCTTAAACCACATAAGTGCATATATTATCATTAGAACATTAAATAATAGTTTCAAAGTTGTAAATACTACAATAATAGTATAAATGCCATACAGAAAATAATGTATAAATAATACAAATATATATATATGATACGTGTGTGGGGGGGTGTAACATATGTAGATGTGACTTTCTGTTGTTAACCTTGGTTAAACAGGGACCTCTAGTGGTCACAAGTTAGCATAGCAGCGCTATGCACATTTTGTACCTCAATAGTAGCTCAGAACGTATGGAGAAACTGCCGTCGCGATTTTCTTGTTCTTTATCTTTATAGTATTCTAGTACTCTTTTAGAGAAGAAATCAGACAATTTTTGGCAAAAAAGGGACAAGTGATGCCAGAACTTTCCGATCCTGTTTGTCTGTATCAAACTTTGAAGAACAGCCTGAAAACATCAGCTCGAATTAGCTTTCTTGTGTAAACAGCATTTTCAGATGTGTTTCATTCTTATAAACATTATAGCCATTCAACTAAGTTCTTTGGTTACGGTATTTTCCGTACTATAAACCTCCAATTTTCTCAAAAGCCGACAGTGCGCTTTATAATCCGGTGTGCCTTAAATATGGGCCAATATTGAGCCACTACAGCAGGTGTGTCCAAATTCCAGTCGAAATTTAAACTGGCCCGAAGCATTGTGTCATAAAATCAATCATAAGTGGCCCGCTGGCACTGTCGCGGGGACCTGCGCACCCCAGAGCGAGCCACAGAAATGAAACTCGTCCTAACGGGAACGTGCACATGACCCAGCGCTCATGATCGTTTGCGAGCGTGTCTCCTCCGTCCCTTCGCAGTTCACGCGCACACAAGTGTCCGTTTGCAAGATACTCAGTGACACAGACACTTCCTCATTCAAATGTCCACACACCAAGGACTAAGGCGACGCTAAAATCAGAGACCCTGCAAGTGATGCTGCACAGGGAAAGGCAAAAAAAAAACAAAAAAAAAACCACGTGAGATCTGTCTACTTCGTACTAACTCTACACACTACTACGCGTCCGCGCCGCCCACTCACTGTGATCGCAAACAGCAAAAAGACTATGGATCATTATTTTGTGACTATAAAGTAATTTGTTGCGTCTGAAGTTGAAATAAAAAAGATATAATGGAGAATTATTTGATTTGGATTAAAAATCTGACATGATGCAACCTGGCCTGTTTACTGCGGTCACAAACACCAATATCACTCTTCTTATTCATACAACAATAACAATACTAAAACAAACTTAATACATCTAATAAAAAATTCATTCAACTTTCATAAAATTGTTAATTTGTTATTATTTTAATCTTTTCTGGTAGTGCAATTAACAACAGATTCTCATTTGCAATATCAACCTATCTGCAAAGGATATAGTAAAAGATATAGTTACATATTTATAAGTTCATTCACAATGGTAATGGTTCGAGGAATGTCGGTGTGAATGGTCGGCCCCTATACATTTTCATCAAACCAAATGTGGCCCACTTTGCAAAAAGTTTAGACACCCCTGCACTACAGGTCTCGCAACTACGGCAAGCAGCCGCCGACTTCATTTTCTTCCTTAGAAGAAGAAGCGCGCGGTGCATGCTGAGATATACATACCAGTATATATATTTCATTTCCATTTGTTTTTTTATGTAAAGACCCCAAAATGACTCCTACTAAGAGACATGCCTACGATGCAGTTTAAACTCAAGGCAGTCAGTCACGCGAAAGGACACCGGAATAGAGCAGCAGCGAGAGAATTTAACATTAACGAGTCAATGGTGCGGAAGTGGAGGAAGCAACATGAGCTACAAGAAGTCAAGATGACTAGTCAGTAGTGTCAGTACAACCACTATTCGAATTAAGGCAATAGCGCTAGCAAGCGAACTTGACTGAATGACTTTAAAGGCGGTCCTTCTTGGTGCTTTTGCTTTATGAAAAGACGTAATCTCTCCATCCGCACACGAACTACTGTTTCACAGCAACTGCCAAAAGACTACCAAGAAAAGCTGGCCACTTTTGGCGCATATTGCAACAACAAGATTACTGAAAAAAAATCTGGCCAGAGCACATCATCAACATGGACGAAGTTCCACTCACCTTTGATATTCCTGTGAACCGCACTGTGCATAAAACGGGAGCACGTACAGTAAATGTTCGCACTACAGGGAATGGGAATTCACAGTAGTTCTTGCTTGCCAGGCTAATGGGCAGAAACTTACCCCCATGGTTATTTTCAAGAGGAAGACCTTGCCAAAATAAAACTTTCCAGCCGGCGTCGTCATCAAAGCTAACTTGAAGGGATGGATGGATGAAGAAAAGATGAGCAAGTGGTTGAGAGAAATTTACGTGAAGAGACCAGGTGGCTTTTTTCACACAGCTCCATCCGTCCCTGTTGATCTATGACTCCATGCGCGCCCATATCACAGATGGTGACAAAATACAAGTGAAGCACACTAATTCAACACTCGCCGTCATTCCGGGTGGATTGACAAAAGAACTCCAGCCGCTAGATATCAGTGTCAACAGGGCATTCAAAGCTCGGATGCAAACTGCGTGGGAACAGTGGATTACAGAAGCCGAACACATGTTCATCAAGACAGGAAGACATCGCCACGATCTGCCAGTGGATCGTAAATGCATGGGCTGATATATCTGTCTCAACTGTTGTCCGAGCTTTCAGGAAGGCAGGATATCACTCAACTGCTAGACAGCAGCAGCGACTGACTCGATCAATGACGACTTTGAAGACACGTAGCCGGGCATGCTGGATGCCATATCCGCCCAACTGTTCAAGTCGGACCCTGAAGAAGAAGAATTCAAGGGATTCGTGGATGAGGACTAACTTATTAAAGTAAGCTTTACGTGTTTATTTTGTGTGTTGTGTGATATTAACGTTTGAGCAACGTTGAGTTACTGATATTGTCAGAGTTGTGCTCACTCCAACTTATTTTGCAAGAACCAAACAGGAGACAAGTAAGTCCTTTTAAGCACCTCCAGGTGGAGAGTCCATTCATCGCTGTGTGGACAGCGATCATCGAATGAGGTCTGACTCAGACCTCTTGCAGGAGCATTTTTATTGAGAGAAACAGAGTGGGGGTGAGAATGGGAGTGAGAGTAGACAGGATGGGGTTGAAGCCCCTGGCCTGCTGATCAAAGCATAGCAGGGGGTCGTTTACGATGTGTAAACAAAACAACTTTGATTGCTTCCTCTGTAGCTAGTCAATCAGTTCAAAAGATCTTAGTACTTTGTTCTACTACTTTTGTTCAGACAGGACAAGCGAGGTTAATTATTACAGGTTACATTCCAACATAATCATAATCACATCAACCATGGCTGGCCCAGTTTGTTCCTTTTGATGACTTTGATGTAGACCCAGTCTCCTGGCCTGATGGGGTTGTCGACCTGTGAGGAGGAAAGATCAGGCAGCAGTAAATTTGCATTTGACACCTTTGTCAGTCTAAACGTTCTGATCATGTAATCTGCTAAGGACTGTTCTTCATCTGCCTTTTGTAATTCTTGTCGTCAATTTTATTGCCCTTTTTGAAATGGGCAGATAGGAGTGTTTGCAGGAAGAGTTTCAGCTCTCCCTAATGATTCCTCCGAACCAAAGACCATTTATGACAGGGGCTATCCCATTTATTGCCTCCTGTTTTAAAGGAGACTCTCTGGTCTTGGTCGGATTTGGGCTTGGGGAATGGATGTTAAAACCTGTAGCAAATGGTTCCTTTGATCAGTCAAACAAATGTTGATTAGCCAGGGAAGCGCATAAGTGCGTGCCCTTCCAAACACACACACCACTTCCTCATAGCTTCTTTAGTCATTTTTCAATCATCTTCCAATTGTTTACAGCAAAACTTTGAAAAGCTTGAGAACATTTTAACTTAATGGTATGACGCCACATGTATTAGAGAATCTATATGTCGTAAAGTGTTGTATTTTTACTATCTTTCACTATCTGTCCTAGTCCCTCCCTCCTTCTGAGGCTTGGCAACGCCCATGCCTCACACCTTGACAAATCTTTTGGGAGAACGTGTTCTTTACGACATATGATTCTATCATCATTTAATTTGACTTTTTTTCCAAAACGCTTCTCAATTTCCTAGTTCACACATCTCCTGCATGTGTTACAGGTTCTCCAGTTTTTTTTCCGTTAATTATCAATCCAAAAACAACCTGTTTTTAGTTTTTTCACTTAGCATTTAACTTACTCAAAATCACTCTTTCTTCAAAGTCGCTCTACCAACCTTCCATAGCAGTCACCAACAACTTTAACCATTCAACCTGTATTTTCCTTTCTCTCAGGTAATCATTCATCAATGCTCATTTGCATCTCACACACAGTCTGTCTATCACATTGGTCCCAATTCATCCAAGCCCCCCACACAACATTCATATACCATTTTCAACTCAACGTTCCTGATAGAACCATCCACCAACCCAAAAAAAACCTCAACACAAAAAAACTGCTGGCAAATTATTCTGAAATTTTCTTTGTTTTTAAATTGAAAGAACTCAATTGCTCAGATTTAGCTCGCATATAGAAGTTTGTATAATCTTATAACACAACCAACCAATTATTCCTATTAAATGTAGCATTGCAATATCTTAAATTCACAATTTTGCTTCTTCCAATTCCTGCAGGTTCTGTATTTTTTTTTTTTTTTTCGAATTTCGCATGAGGGCTTGACACTTAACATGCACTAGTGTGGATCAGTTTTTGCTCGCAAACAGATTTCTCTCTTTTTTTCATATTTTTATCTTTCCAAATTGTTTCTGTTCTGCGGTGCAAATTGGATAGACCACAGTCGAGCAAATTTCTTTATACTAAAACTTTAGCCAATGTTCATCATTTTAACATATACGCACACACATGCACAGCTCTCGCGCGCGAAAGGTAGGTCCCAGCACCAATGATTCGTCACAGACTGGCCATTTCCTGCGGTCGATCATGAGCTTGTCCCTCCCACGCACACGAGGACAGCACATTCTATTTTTTTATTTATCTTTTAGAAGAAAGTTGTATTTATTTGCCACTTGATTTGCAAATTTTAACTTTAGTGTACACACAAAATTTGATCTCTGGTCATTTGTCATTGGGCATACAAACAGCATTGTCATACTTCTTGTATGGACACTAGCTCTAATAATAAAGAATTTTAATAACCTGTGAATCACGTTTTGTTGTCATATGGACATCTGTTAATTCTTTCTTTGTATGAGCATGAACGGTCAAAGAGGAGGAAGTTTGTCATGCTAAGAATTTGGCTTTTCCTCTGCCCCTTCCTCCACCCTTTGGTATTGTTTTGCAAAATGACACTCTCGTGCAAAGTGTCCTCGTCTCCCACAGTTCCAACAGTTGTCTGAATCTGATGGGGGGTTTGATTTGAATGGTGGCTTGCGACCTTGTTGGTATCTAACTCTTCCTCTGCCCCTTTGGGAACTTTGGAAGAAGATCATTGTATCTTAATTTAGATCATTATCATCATCTAGATGAAATACATCAGAACTTTTGCCTTTCTCAATCCCTTTGTCAGCGTCTCTGGGCCCACTGCATGTTTTTTGTAAACCAAGCAGTGTACGCTTCCACCAAATGTTTCCTCACCCAATTGCCTAAGTCGGGGGGAAACCAGTGAAGAGCGCAATTTTAAGATGTTGCTGATGAGCACTCTCATCTGCATCATTGAATGAGATGCCACTCTGCACCCAGAATTCTTTTTCAAATCTCAATTGAATGGCGGCCTCATCACTTTTCACCTTTCCATCTTTTGTCTTTTGGATTTGTTCCCTTCTTTCTTGTGAAGCTTTCAACCACACTCTAGCACAATTCAATTCTCTCTCTTTTTCTTTCTTTTTCAGTCCTACCTTCCTAGCTACACTGTCCTCCAAAACTTCAACCACTATCTTCCACACTTCAACTTTCAACTTCCCTTCTACACCATATTTTTTCTTCCACTTTGGCATGTATTGCATACAATTAAGCAATCTACTCGCCATGTACTTCTCATCTCCGTCAATTATTTCCCATCTTAATTGTAGTAGTTTTAGCTTTTCCAATTTTCATTTTTTTTCCTAAAAATATTGTTATTTATTTATTTTTTTTCTTTGAGGATCCTCAATGCAGGTTTAAATTGACCTTTCAACAACTTACTAGCCTGTGTTATTGCCGTGGATCAATGCTAGAACTGCTTTTTAGTCAATCTATCCTACCAGTCACACTCAACCACACAAACTCAAGCGCTTCTTATTTTTAGGCCTATTCAGGATGGGTGTAAAACCCTTCCAAAAAGCTTAGAAAAACGGACAAAAAAAAGAATCTACGCCCTTCTTCAATTAGGAAAAAAGAAGCTCTGTTTTTTCTTAGCCCGTTCCTTGCACTGGGACGAGAATCCCAACTGTTTCATGGCTTGGAAAAACCAAAGCCGTGTGCTCATAGCCCGGACAAACCAAAGCCGTATTTTCATAGCCCGGACAAACCAAAGCCGTATCTCATAGCTCGGACAAACAAAAGCCGTATCTCATAGCTCGGACAAACCAAAGCCGTATCTCATAGCTCGGACAAACCAAAGCCGTATCTCATAGCTCGGATAAACCAAAGCACTATCTTTAGAGCTTTAACTTACTTGTCCCCTGGTTCGTTGCACTGCCGTCAATCCACTTCTGTCAGACGAAGGCAGACCAAAGATGCTGGCCCAGTGAAGAATTTCCTTCCCAGGTCTTTCTTTACCAGTTCCTCCAAATGGACGCTGGCCCGTCGACGATGTACAGCTTGTCTTCCTTCGCCGGCCAGATGGTGGGTATGAGGATCCCGGGTTTCGGCACCAAAATGTTAGTTGTGCTCACCCCAACGTATTTTGCAAGAACCAAACAGGAGACAAGTAAGTCCTTTTAAGCACCTGCAGGTGGAGAGTCGATTCGTCGCTGTGTGGACAGCGATCATTGAATGAAGTCTGACTCAGACCTCTCGCAGGAGCATTTTTATTGACAGAAACACAGTGGGGGTGAGAGTAAGGTGAGAGTAGACAGGATGGGGTTGAAGCCCCTGGCCTGCTGATCAAAGCATAGCAGGGGGTCTTTTATGATGTTGTGTAAACAAAACAACTTTGATTGCTTCCTCTGCAGCTAGTCAATCAGTTCAAAAGATCTTAGCACTTTGTTCTCCTACTTTTGTTCAGACAGGACAAGCGAGGTTAATTATTACAGGTTACATTCCAACATAATCATAGGATCAAACTAATCTATCAACCCTAACAGATATATTGTTATTGTTTTCTCTATTTCGAGTGTTACTATATTGTGATTGCATTAACGTTTGAGTAACGTTGAGTTATTGATATATTGTTATTGTTTTCACTATTTCGAGTGTTACTATATTGTGATTGCATTAACGTTTGATTTACCGTAACAGTATCAGACTGTTTTTTACGTGTTTATTGAATCGAGGAAAAGTTCCCCTCCACTATGTGATATGAATGTTGCACTGCATGTTATACCTTAAACTACGCTGGTTTGTAATCTATTAATAAAGTTTACTGATCTATCTGACTGTTTTGTTGACATTCCCTTTCGCGCAGCTCCATCCAATTGATGCATAATGTAACCTTCAGTCTCTACTGTACCGGCTATTCTATGCGCCTTATAATCCGATGCGCCTTATATATGGACAAAGTTTTAAAATGGGCCATTCATTGAAGGTGCGCCTTATAATCCGGTGTGCCTTATAGTGCGGAAAATACGGTAGTTTACTATTGGGCATTTGAAAAGTTGTTCCAACAAAGTCTGCACATGGCAAATGAAATGCCATATAGGTTTCTTTTGTTTATTTTGTTGCTGAAAAACAAAATAGAATATTATTAAAACATGAACCCAGATATGTTGAATATTTCCAGAGGGTTTTTTTTTTTCCACACAGAATTTTTATTTATTTTATGGGGTCTTTAAATATGAATGACATGGTGATTTTGGTAAAAAATTTAGATTTGTGAGCAGTGTGAAGGCATGAAAGTTATGTCATTTGCTATAAACCTTTAATAAAATAGTTCATTTGCATTTAACATTAATGGTTCAAAGAATGTCAGGCTGAATAGTCGGCTGGCCACACATTTTCACCTCACCAAATCTGCCCCTCTGTGCAAAACGTTTAGACACCCCTGCCATAGACCATGCACTCCTCAGTAGGTCAACCACAGGCTTAAATTTTCATGACCCGTTTCCATTCATTTCCTTGTGTCTACGTTGTCATGGTTTCTGTTCGCATCTCTGTGTACTCGCCCCACCCCACCTGTGTCTACTGACAATCTATGTAATCACAGTCACCTGCCTCTCGTTACCCGTCGTGTATTTAAGTAATGTCTGTGTCACTCCCCTGTCGGATTGTTCTCGTCTTGTCTCTTTGTCTTTCTGTCGTGTCTCGTCTCTAGTCTAGTCTAGTCTCTTTGTCTGTTCTCTCTGTCTGTTTCTGCTCGTCACTGCAAGTTGGTCTGTCTGTTCCTCTGCCTTCGCAAGTAATGTTAGTGTGCCCGTTCCTGTTTGCCTGTTCCCCGTCATCCTCTACTCCAACACCCTTTTCCCTCAATAAACCCTAAATTTGGTTGCCCTGCTCCACCCATTCCCAAATGTGACATAAATTAAATATTTGTACCATATCTGGGTCATTCCAGCTCCCAGGACCAGCTGAGGGGACAATGACGTCCTGGTGAGTAGCATTCCAATCCAAGATGGACTTGATGCTGCTCCACGAATCGTAGACGTCTGCCAAGTTGCACCACTGGTTGCGTGTTTCGGCAACGGTGTTGTAATTTGGCTGAAATGGAGGGTGTCACAAAAAGGCTACAACTTGAACCATATCTAGGGAATTCAGAATTTAAATGTTAGAGATCAGGTGTTACTTTTTGGAAAGGCCACTCACAGGAATATAGGATGGGTCTTCCCGTTCTGTTTAGCGCTTTGGACATGTTTATGTACCCTGAAAAAAATCTGATGCATTAAAGCGTTCTAAGGGGCTCTAAGCGCCATCAAGTCAGACAACTCAGGGAAATAAGGCAGAGGGAAATAAATACCATTTCTGCTATGCTCTCTAATTTGGCCACAGCAAATCACAAGGCTGCAGAAAACAATGCTCTCAAATTGTAGCCTGAATGATCACGCAATGAACATGCCTTCCTCAAGCAAAGTAGCGTCCATGGAGCAGCCGTCAAACTTGAGCAGGTCACCTTCCCTCTCAGCGAAGGTCTGGGCATCCGTGTTATAGTGGCCCAAACTGCCAGGGTATCTAGTGCAGGTGGTTGTGCCAACATCTGCATAAATGCCCAACTTCAGACCCTTGGAGTGCACCTGGAACCAGAGCTATTTCTTTCAGACAGTCTCAACAAAAGGGCAAGTGTTCCACTAAATATTATGCCTAAATGTCCAAAAACAGTCCTACCTAACGTTAAACACAACTTGAACTGTAAATAACAAATGTACTGTAGTGAAAGTGAATCGCCACTAGGGGAAGCCTAGTACCACCGTGAGAATTAGGGTGTATTCAGACCTGACTGTTTTGTCCGCTTAATACGGTCCAGGGTTCGATTGGGTACTACTTAGTGAGTTTTTTTTTTTATATTTGACTTAGCTAATATGCCATATGAATACAAAACTAAGGGTGTCTTCAAACCTGACTGTTTGGTCCGCTTTAAACAGACCAGGGTTCGAATGTAACTCTGGTACAAACCTTTTCTCCAGGTGTGAATACACATAAACAAATCCTGGTGCGGATTGAAGAAAGGGAGATCCACTTTTTCAAGTGGTCTCGGTTCACTTCTAAACGAACTCTGTGGGGTTCGATTCAGGTGTGAATACAAACAGCGAAGATCCGAACCAACAGCACCAATATGCAGAGCAGGAACGCAGCGCGTAAGACTCGCATGTTTTCCTCCATTTGCGGGTCTGTGCTCTGTGTGCCGCCCTGGTCATTGCTGTCCAATGGGAGCACAGATCGTCACAAGTGTGGATGTGTGTACTTACTTTACTTGCAAAATGTACAGTCTGAATTGTAACCGCACCAAACGAAAGAAATTAAGTACGCTTTTTGTCCGGACCAAACAAAAGGACTTTTCTGGTCTGAATGCACCCTAAAACTAATAATAAAACTAAATTAAATTCAAGGATTAACCCCGAAATAAAAGCTAACAAACCTGCTCTGAAAATGATTTAAAACTGGCTATATTTAAATGATAAAAGTAAAATAGATATTACAAAACCATCATAGGCCTGAAAATTTCCCAGGGCACAGTAGATGGAAATCACAGATGATTTATAGTGTTGCATGTTCTTTGGGATGTCCGTTGTTGAGCCAGGAAAAACAAAGATGTGGGGTCGGAGTTGTTTCTTTATTGGCAAGATATTGGGTTGTTTAATGGCGGCCAGTACACGAGGCACGGCAGATGAAACAACAGTCTCCTTCTCGAGTTCATAAGATTTATACTGTCCAGAAAAGGCGGGAAAGCGTCACCTGACCATTTGGTACCTGTGCGCGCGTGCGTACGTTGGGGTAACAATTTGGTGAACAAATCTTTTGAACGATTCTTTTCAATGAACTGATTCCACAGATTCAGTTCACTCAAAAGAACTATGATTTCCATCACTAATATGATGCAATTTAGCGACAACAGGCATGCTTGGTGATTAAAAAAAGGTAACAAAAACACCCATCTCAGGTGTGAAAAGAATTGTATTCATGTAACAAAGTTATTTTTAAGATTTACAACTTTGAGATGTGCTATATAATTACAAAATACTGCTACGAACAATGAAAAATTCAGCCATGGGGTGTGCAGCCGAGTATTAGTCCCAAGCCCAGATAAATGAGGAGGGTTGTGTCAGAAAGATCATTTGCCGTCAAACAAGCCAACCAAAACATGCAGAGAACAAATTAATTTCTTTGGTTGTGGCCTGGGTTAACAACGTCTGCCACTGATGCTGTTGCCCAATAGGTTGCCGGTGGAAATTAGGACACTGCTTGGTGAAAAAAAAGGAGGAGAATGTGCCCACAGACAGAGGGAGAAGAGGTTGTTGGTAGCATAACTGGTAAAGGTGATGGCAGCCGAAGGGGTTCTTTGTTACGTTAATTTAGGTCAGGCATGTTATTGGACAGCTAAAGGGATCCATTTGCCGTATGTCTCCACACACATCCAACTCTGTTGGCCTTTTGTTAAAAGAGAAGCAATAAGCAGATGACAGGCGGATTGAGTCATTTTAATGCAGCCACTTTTTCTACTACTATGTCCAGCCACGGTTTTTGACTTGTGAGTGACTCTGTGGATGAAGGTGCTTCCGCAAATTTCCACCTTTCCGAATCAAAAACAATCCTAGCTATCCTTAACAATGTAATAAAGCAGTCATAAAGATCAAACAGCCTGACTTCTTATTATCTAACAGCTTTAACCCTTGAGGGATACAAAAAGTTATACATAAACGCAACATTTATCCCAAGTTGGGCAGTGCTTTTGAGGTGTGATAATTTTATGATTTCTAAATATGTTTTTACTTTCAACCACTCAAGGAGCATCAGACTTATCCATAGATGCGTACCGTATTTTTCGGAGTATAAGTCGCATTTTTTTTCATAGTTTGGGTGGGGGGTGGGGGGGGCGATTTATACTCAGGAGCGACTTATATGTAAAATTATTCACAAATGTTTACTTGATCATTAACACATTACTTACTAGTATAGTTGATGACTTCACGTGTTATTTTCACTTTAAAACGCATGAGGGCGCACTATGGCTATGGAATAATTGGAGCCTCACTGACAATGAGTTCCATTCATTGACTTCCAGAGTCAGGAGATTTAATGATTTGAAATGGTATCATCTGAAAACGGCCTTCCAAATAAAGCACCCTACCTCAAATCTGCGGCCATCCATTCGAAGCGTTCGGTGAAAGACGGATCATTTTACCGTGATGAACCTTTCTGGGCAAAGAAGGATTTGAAGGATTTCAATCTCGTGTGAGCAGATCATTTTGGCAGACATCTGGACCGATGTCGGCAATTGTATGATCGCCACGGCGAAGAGCAAAAGCGGGGCACATTCCTGTTTGCAAACATTTTTTTCCTCTCAAACAAGGTCCAGTGGAACTTTGAACGTGGAAGAGTTCAAGAAGATCTTTTTTTTGTCACTTTTGTCACTTTTTATGCCACAGACGATCCATTCCTGTGCAGTTTTTTGTTTTTTATTTTATAACTTTGTTGCCGCAGACGGTCCATTCCTGTGCAGTTTCTGTTGTTAATTTGTTGCCACAGACGAACCATCTCTGTGCTGTTTAGTGAAAGGAAATACAAGTAAGCGCAACCGATCTAAGCAGATCGCGAACCCGCGAGTCTGTTAGCAGACTGCTAACAGCTGATTTACCGGGGAACAGCTGATTGAGCTGTCAAAGAGATAGCTGCGACCAACGTGAGCAATATGGGGCCGAAAAAAAACCTAACCATGTCCACGGAGGAGGTCGAGGACATAAAAAGGTCACTTGACTTCCTTTCGGAAGAAGTTTCTGCTGTAAGGATGCAGCAGAAAAACATCTTGGCACTGGTGGAAGAGGTAAAGATGCTCTGTATGCTCAATGCTGAGAAGGACAAGCGGCTTGCCTACCTTGAAAGCCGGGTAGCGGACATTGAGCAATATACAAGAATAAATGACATTGTCATCACGGGAATAGCAATTAAACCTATAACTTATGCAAGGGCAGTGACGGCAGGTAACGATGGCTGTGAGCAACATGCAAGCTCAGCCGAGCAACAGGTAGCTGAGTGTCTGCAAACTAAAGGAATAACTATGGACTCCAACCAGGTTGAAGCATGTCATCCACTCCCCAGAAGAAACAGTAATGACAAGCCAGCAGTCATTCTGAAATTTGTCAACAGGAAGCACAAAGTTGCACTTCTAAAGCAGGGTAAGTTGCTCAAAGGCACAGACATCTACATCAATGAACATTTGACAAAGACCAATGCGGATATTGCAAAGAAAGCACGTCACTTGAGAAGAATGAAAGAAATACAGAGTACATGGACCAGAAATTGCAAGATATACATCAAGCTTAATGGATCACCAGAAGAGGCCAAGATACTGATGGTGAGGAGTATTGAGGAACTGGAAAAGCTCGAATAAGTATCCTCAAAAGAAAATCAACTGGAGTGGACTTGGAACTGAATGGAGGTAACAACACAAAACACAAAAATGCTCAGGGACACTACTCAACCTACATCAAGCAACAATGGACATGTAACACAGTGGATACAAGAACATGAACAACTTCAACTAACGTTTGATTACAGTGAAAGCAGCACTCTGGTCATAGATCAGGACATCGACCCAGACAATAATTTCTTCTCCACCACAAACAACACATGTTATTATTACAGCAATGATCAGTACAATATGGACATCTTAACAAAAAATAAGCTATCTATTATCTATTTCAATAGCCGGAGTCTATATAAAAATTTTAGTGGCATTCGGGCTTACTTAAACACATTCAAACAACCATTTAATATAATAACTATTTCTGAGACCTGGATTACGACTGAGAAGGGAATGCACTTTGAGATGGAAGGCTATGAATTCATACAAAATAACAGACAGAGTAAAGGTGGGGGTGGTGTTGCAATCTATGTCGATTTGAATATGAAATTCAAGATTGTAGAGGCCATGACACAGGTGGTGGACAATCTTCTTGAATGTCTCACGATACAGATTTGTGTTGAAAAGAAAAAAGACATTATTATAAGCTGTGTCTATAGAGCTCCTGGTTCTAGCATTGAGACATTATTCACAGAATGGATAGAAAGTGTGATTATAAAAAAAGGCAACAAAAGTATTTTTATTTGCGGGGATTATAACATTGATTTATTAAATCCAAATAAGCAACAAAATATCGATGATTTTTTAAATTTAATGCATAGCCTGAGTCTCTTTCCTACAATCACTAGACCCACGAGAGTAACATCACAGAGTGCTACTCTGATAGATAACATATTCACCAATATAATAGAAAACAGGACAACAAGCGGGTTATTAATTACTGATATTACTGACCACCTTCCAGTGTTCACAGTATATGACAATAACTTCAAATCTGAAATTGGGGTGTATAAACAACAAAGAAGAATTAGGACAGATGAGACAATTGCTACTCTAAAACATGAATTAATGGAACAGAACTGGGATGCAATATATAAAGAAAAAGATGTAAATAATGCATACCATAAATTGATGACTATATTCACTTCATTATATAATAAGCATTGTCCAATCAAGGAATATAATAAAAAACTAAATATAAGAACAGTCCATGGTTGACGAAAGGCTTAAGAAATGCCTGTAAAAAGAAAAATTTACTCTTTAGGAATTTCATAAAACAGAGAACAGAAGGCGCTGAAGCTAAATATAAGGGATATAAGAATAAATTAACCAATATTATAAGATTAAGTAAGAAAGAATATTATAAGCATAAATTAGAGGATAACAAAAATAATATTAAGGGGATATGGACTCTCCTAAACCACATTTTTAGAGAAGGTACCGAACAACACAAATTACCAAAATATTTTGTTATAAATGATACTGAAAATTATAATATGGAAGAAGTGGCAACCAGTTTTAATCAGTTCTTTGTAAATGTTGGGCCTCAAATAGCAAAAAACATACTGATTCCAGCGCCAGATGTAGGCAACAGAGATAAATTAATAGAAAGGAATCCTCACTCAATGTTTTTGAAGGCAGTTGATGAAAATGAAATCATTAACATTGTAAAGCAATGCAAAAATAAAACATCTACCGACTGCAATGGGATTGATATGATGTTAGTTAAACAAATCATTGAGGGGATTTCAAAGCCACTTGTGTACATCTGTAACTTGTCATTTTTAACTGGTACATTCCCAAAGAAGATGAAAATTGCTAAGGTCATTCCTCTTTATAAAACTGGGAGCAAACACATTTTTACAAACTACAGACCTATCTCAATATTGCCACAACTCTCAAAAATATTGGAAAAGCTTTTTAACGGGAGAATGGATGGATTTTTGGAAAAACATAAACTATTTGCAGAGAACCAATATGGTTTTAGAGTAAACAGATCAACAGCACAGGCATTAATGGAATCAATCGAGGAAATCGCAGATGCAATAGATAACAAACGACATGCAGTGGGAGTTTTCATTGACCTCAAAAAAGCTTTTGACACAATTAATCATAATATACTATTCAATAAATTAGAAAAATATGGGATAAGGGGAATTGTATTAGACTGGATAAAGGATTATCTGCGAGGACGGCAACAGTATGTAAAGTTGGGTAATCACTGCTCTGGATATTTGGACATAGCTTGTGGTGTTCCACAAGGGTCAGTTTTAGGCCCTAAATTATTTATTTTGTATATAAAAGTCTCTCCGTCATGTGCAAAGTCTCTAAAGAACTAAAACTCATCAATTTTGCAGATGATACAAATATCTTTTGTTCAGGTGATAACATCCAACAAGTGGAATCAGTGTTGAATGAGGAAATGAAAAAAAATAAAAATGTGGTTCGACTGGAACAAATTATCATTAAATGTAAGTAAGACCAATTTTATGGTATTTGGCAAAGCGAACATAAAGATACGAATAGAAATAGATGGGACTGAAATTGAAAGAGTGCAGGAAAACAAATTTCTTGGGGTTATAATAGATGACAGGCTGAGTTGGAAGCCACACATCAAAAACGTAAAGTCTAAAATTTCAAGAAGCATGGCAGTCATATACAAAGCAAAAGAATTACTGGATTATCATTCACTTCGTACACGTTATTGTTCTCTTGTCTTGCCCTATTTGCATTACTGTGCTGAGGTTTGGGGGAATACTTATAAAACTTCACTTCAGCCACTTATCATTCTGCAGAAAAGAGCAATAAGGACTATTCATAAAGTCAACTACTTGGAACACACAAATCCACTTTTCATACAATCCAAACTATTAAAATTCACTGACATAGTATCTTACCAAACAGCAATCATCATGTATAGGGCAAAAGCAAAACAACTACCAGAAAATATCCAAAATTTATTTAGGAATCGAGAGGGAGGTTATAAGTTAAGGGGGAATCACAACTTCAAAATCTTAAACATAAGAACAACCCTAAAAAGTTTCTGCATCACAATAACTGGGTTCAAACTATGGAACAATCTAAGTGAGGAACTCAAGCAAAGTCCAAATATCCACCAGTTTAAAAGAATGTACAAAAATATGTTGTTTAGCGGGTACAAAGGCTAAAAGTGCCAAAGGGCTACACACAAGTTAAAATGAAACAGAAAAATAAGTGTGAAAGTGTATCTACTTGTGTTCTGTTGTAGAATTACAGTATATGTTGAATCATTGGTTTAATGGATAAAGTGAGAAAGGGGTAGGAATCTAAAAAGCTATGCTTCTTCCTACTCCTTTTTGAGCATTCTTTATTGATTTATTTACTTATGTATTATTTATTTATGTATTTTTTTCTGTTTGTTGGTTTATATTTTGTTTGTTTGTTGTATGGACTTATATGTGGCACTTTAGAGTGTGATTTGTTTTGTTTTTTCTTTTTTGTCTTGGATGTTCGAAATAAAGATAGAAAAAAAAAATCAAAGCACGGTTGAATAACACAAATAACATGGAGAATTCTTAACACATACTGTAAATGTATTTTTAGAACAGCTTTTATTATTATAACAATTTTAATAACAAGGTACAAGTGTACATACTGTAAATATGTTTTTAGAACTGTTTTATTAATATCACGCTTTTTCTATAACACGGCATTACACTCTTAAATGTGTTTTTAGAACTCATTATTATAAAAAAATTATGAAAAGATACAAGTGTATGCACTGCAATTGTATGGGCACTCCCTGCCTTCCGCTGACGAGTGGGCAACATTCGTGCCATAATTCCTCAATTTGAAAGTTTTATTTTGAATCGTATTTTTTTTCAATTTGAGAAAAAATATCCGCGATGTAGTGAAACCACGATAAACGAACCGCGATGTAGCGAGGGATTACTGTAATTTGAACTGCAACGGACGTCAGCGACGCGGCGCACGCGGCGTTGTTTACATAAAAGATGAAGGATTCAATCGATGCATTTAATGACTTGGAGTGACAGAGATATTTTGATAAAATTGTTGTTTATAATTATATGGGCCTGTGGAATAATTTGAACTGCAACCGACGACTAGTCCGACGTCAGCGGTGCGGTGCACACGCGGCGTTGTTTACATAAAGGACAAAGATTTCGATCGATGGATTTAATGATTTGGAGTGACACAGATGGTTTGATAATATTGTTGTTCATATTATAGTTATTTGATATATACTTTTTATATCGTTATATGGGCCTGTGGAATGATTTGAACTGCAACCGACGTCAGCTGTGCGATGCACATGCGGCGTTGTTTACATAAAGGACGAAGAATTTGATTGATTGATGGATTTAATGATTTGGAGTGACACAGATAGTTTGATAAAGGTGTTATTTATGTTATAGTTATTTGGATAACTGTTAATGTTACGTCAGGCCCCTTCTCAGCTCCTCGTTTGTGTTTATGTCACGTTAGCGTACCGTATCATTTAGCCTGTTGTTGCTGGTTCATGTCTGTTCTTGGTGTTGGATTTTGTCAAATAATTTTCCCCCAAAATGCGATTTATACTCCGGTGCGACTTATACCTATGTGTTTTTTTTCTCACTGTATTGTGCATTATATGGCTGATGCGACTTATATTCCGGAGACTTTTAGTCCAAAAAATATGGTAGTTTTTCAATTATTATTAAATCTTTTTTTATGCCATCTGTAAACAATATTAGCATTTTCATGTTAATCTAAAACAGGGGTCACCAACCTTTCTTAAACCGAGAGCTACTTCCTGGGTACTGATGAAGGCAAAGGGCTACCAGTTTGACACACACTTCTGAAAGAGTCAATTTGCTCAATTTGGCTTTCACTATGTGTTATTATTGTCATTTCCAGTTCCCATGTAAGTGTGATTTTTAACAAGAATAGCAAAAATACAGTCAAACCTTGGTTTTTGACCACAATCCGATCCAGAAGGTGGTTCGAAAAGCGAATCGGTCGAATTACGAATCTATTTTTCCCATGGAATTTTTTTTAATCCGTTTTGAGACAAAAAAAACCCGCCTTTTCATAGCATTTTTTGATTTTCACATATTTGTCTGATCGCTTAACTGCAGCGCACCGCCAAACGCGCACCCGTAGCGCGTCGCCCACCGCGCAACTGCACTGCGCTGGTCGCATTATTGTGACAGAACCGTCGCTGAACAGAAAATATTTTTAAAGTCCTGATGTACTTTCCAAAATTTAAGTGGACCTCAGTGCGCAGGGAGCTTAATTTGGTCCGATCGCGTAACCGCAGCGCACCGGGCGCTCACTGTCGCCTTGCTTTTAGAGCGTCTTTGTGTTTTAGGATGGCTTTACTGCTCCCACTTGCTTTCTTTGAGGCATGATTAGGGGTTAATACAATCCTCAAAGTAACAAAAATACAATAACAACGGAGTCAGTCGGCATCCGGGCCGCGCAGTCGGGTTTTCTCGGGTCCTCCCGGCTCATCTCCTGAGGTTCGACCTCTGAATTTTGTTCGACAACCGAAGCAAAAAAATCGCGATTTTTTTTTGTTTGAATTCTGATTTGTTCGAGAACCAGGACGTTTGAAAACCGAGGTTTGACTGTAAAATAAATAGATGCAGCTCACTGACAAGTGCTGCTATTTGAGCTAATTTTAGTCAACAGTCCTGCGGGCAACGCATGCGGTCCTCACGGGCGACCTGGTGCCCGCGGGCACCGTGTTAGTGACCCCTGATCTAAAAGATAACGGATGCAGTATATTAGACCAGAAATATAATTTAAATATTTCATATGATAATAGCAAGGTGGCATGGTAGTGCATTGGGTAGCATGTCAGCCTCACAGAGGTTGTGGGTTCGATCCACCTCCAGCACTCCCTGTGTGGTGTTTGCGTGCCTACGTGGGTTTTCTCCGGGTAATTCCCCGTAGGTGTGAGTGCAAATGCGAAAGATTGTTTGGCTCTCTGTGCCCTGTGATTGGCTGGCAACCAGCTCAGGGTAATCCCCTGTTGCCTGATGACTGCTGGAATAGGCTGCAGCACACCCGCGACCCTCGTGGGGGCAAGCTATACGGTACATTATAAGAGAATTTGAAGGCTTTCATATAAACATCCAGCTTGAGTGCATAAGAACTAGCAGCATTGCAAATTGCCCAGATCTTCAGTCCTTATTTTGCCAGTTTGGAAGGCATGTATTGTTTGAACGAGCAGTGGGATCTGATAGAGATGGGCTGCTCATCCACGTAAACATCCCTGCCCGGATCGGGGTCGAGAGTTAAGCAAGGGCATCTTTTGAATTCTCAGCCCTCCCTCCACAGAGCTCTTTGAAATTTCGAGGCACATGAACACGCATGCTCAAACTCAGATTAAGACCGAAAGTGACACCATACAGGCTGATCTCCACCTCTATGGTATCACCATCTGGTGGGGTGGTTTGCGTGTCTCTGTGACACCTAGAGCTATGTCAGGTAGTGCCACTCATGCAGAACAGGTCGAAGAGTAGAGACCAGACAAAGAGTGATCCCACTAGCCTTCCAGGATGGGGCTTGGCTGTGGGCTGATAACCTGCACCCAAAAAAAACGAAATTATTACAGAAACAGAGCAGGCCCAAACCGACGGAACGCCCGTGGGCTGAATAAGTCACCGCTCCTCCGAAAACCACCTTGAAGATCGGAAACTGGAACGTACTAACATTTTACACAAGCAGCAACATTTTAGTAGCAAGAGAAATGAAGAAGAGAGGAATCGACATTATGGGCATCAGTGAAACACACTGGACAGGACAAGGAAAAGTGGAACTAGCAGAGAGAGAAACCATCATTTACTCAGGAAGAGACGACAATCATAGACAAGGAGTAGGCATACTGATGTCAAAACCAGCAGCTGATTGACTGGACTCCAGTCAATGAGGGAAGTATTCAAGCCAGATACCACTCCCAACACATTAAGATGACAATCATACATATACAGTGGGGCAAAAAAAAGTATTTAGTCAGCCACCAATTGTGCAAGTTCTCCCACTTAAAAGATGAGAGATGCCTGTAATTTTCATCATAGGTACATTTCAACTATGAGACAAAAAAAAAAAATCCAGAAAATCACATTGTCTGATTTTTAAAGAATTAATTTCCAAATTATGGTGGAAAATAAGTATTTGGTCAATAACAAAAGTTAATATCAATACTTTGTTATATACCCTTTGTTGGCAATGACAGAGGTCAAATGTTTTTTGTAAGACTTCACAAGGTTTTCACACACCGTTGCTGTTTTTTTGGCCCATTCCTTCATGCAGATCTCCTCTAGAGCAGTGATGTTTTGGGCTGTGGCTGGCCTACACGGACTTTCAACTCCCTCCAAAGATTTTCAATGGGGTTGAGATCTGGAGACTGGCTAGGCCACTCCAAGACCTTGAAATTCTTCTTATGGAGTCCACTCCTTTGTTGCCCGGGCGGTGTGTTTGGGATCATTGTCACCTACGTTTCATCTTCAATGCCCTTGCTAATTATAAGAGGTTTTCACTCAAAATCTCACGATACATGGTTCCATTCATTCTTTGTGCTACACGGATCAGTCGTCCTGGTCCCCTTGCAGAAAAACAACCCCAAAGCATGATGTTTCCACCCCCATGCTTCACAGTAGGTAGATTTTTCTTTGGATGCAACTTTGCATTCTTTTTCCTCCAAACACAGCCGAGTTGAGTTGTCACCAAAGAGTTCTATTTTGGTTTCATCAGACCATATGGCATTCTCCCAATCCTCTTCTGGATCATCCAAATGCTGTCTAGCAAACTACTGGCCTAAGCAGGGGGACACATCTGGCACTGCAGCATTTGAGTCCCTGGAGACGGTTGTGTGTTACTGATGGTTGTCGTTGTTACTTTGGTCCCAGCTCTCTGCAGTTCATTCACTAGGTTCCCTCGTGTGGTTCGGGGATTTTTGTTCACCGTTCTTGTGATCATTTTGACCCCACAGAGTAAAATCTTGCGTGGAGCCCCAGATCGAGGGAGATTATTAGTGGTCTTGTATGTCTTCCATTCTCTAATAATTGCTCTCACAGTTGATTTCTTCACACCAAGCTGCTTGCCTATTGCAGATTCAGTCTTCCCAGCCTGGTGAAGGTCTACAATTTTGTTTCTGGTGTCCTTTGACAGCTCTTTGGTCTTGGCCATTATGGTCCAGTGACAGCCCCGAAACATCATTGCTCTAGAGGAGATCTGCATGGAGGAACGGGTCAAAATACCTGCAACATTATGCAAAAACCTTGTGAAGACTTGCAGAAAACGTTTGACCTTTGTAATTGCTAACAAAGGGTACATAGCAAAGTATTATGAAGTTTTGTTATTGACCAAATACTTATTTTCCACCATAATTTGCAAATCAATTCCTTAAATATCAGACAATGTGGTATTCCAGATTTTTTTTTTTTTTTTTTTTGTCTCTCATAGTTGAAAAAAAAAAGTCAAAGTCCCAAAGATTATCGTCACACACACATCTGGGTGTGGTAAAATTTGTCCTCTGCATTTAACGCATCCCCATGTGATTTTGATCCATCCCCTGGGGGAGAGGGGAGCAGTGAGCAGCAGCAGTGCCGCGCTCGCGAATCATTTGGTGATCTAACCCCCCAATTCCAACCCTTAATGCTGAGTGGCAAGCAGGGAGGCAATGGGTCCCATTTTTATAGTCTTTGGTAGGACCCGGCCGGGGTTTGAACCCACAACCTTCCAGTCTCAGGGCGGACACTCTACTACTAGGCCACTGAGCTGGTACCTATGGAACTGTAACTATGATGAAAATTACAGGCATCTCTCATCTTGTAAGTGGGAGAACTTGCATAATTGGTGGCTGACTAAAGACTTTTTTGCCCCACTGTATCAACACACCTACAGAAGATGCAAGAAAAAGGTGATTTCATTTTGTGAGAGTACAGCATGTGTTCGAGGAGGAATAAACATGACATGTTGATTGTAATAGGAGACATGACTGCTGACATATGTCAGGAAAACAAAGATTATGCAATGGTCATGGACAAGCACGGTCTCGGACAGCAGAATGATAACGGAGCAAGGCTATGTGAGATGTGTGACATGAAGGAGCTAGTAATAACAGGGACTCTGTTCCTGCATCAAGACATACATAAACTAACCTGGATATCCACAGATGGGAAGACCAGGAATCAGATAGATTATACACTAGTAAACTAACGATAAGGAATTCAGTACACAGATCTGCGGATATCGGAAGTGACCATAATCTCAAATGCACAACAATCACTGGCTAGGCCACTCCAAGACCTTGAAATGCTGAAGAATCATCCATTCATCCATCCATCCATCCCTCCATCCATCCATCCATCCATCCATCCATCCATCCATCCATCCATCCATCCATCCATCCATCCATCCATCTTCTTCCGCTTATCCGGGATTGGGTCGTGGGGGCAGCAGCTTTAGGAGGGACTCCCAGACTTCCCTCTCCCCAGCAACTTCATCCAGCTCATCCCGGAGGATCCCAACGCGTTCCCAGGCCAGCCGAGATACATAGTCTCTCCAGCGCGTCCTGGGTCGTCCACGGGGTCTCGTGGGACATGCCCAGAACACCTCACCAGTGAGGCGTCCAGGAGGTATCCTGATGAGATGCCCGAGCCACATCATCTGGCTCCTCTCAACGTGGAGGAGCAGCGGCTCTACTCCGAGTCTCTCCCGGATGACCGCGCTTCTCACCTTATCTCTAAGGGAGAGCTCGGACACCCTGTGGAGGAAACTCATTTCGGCTGCTTGTATCCGGGATCTCGTTCTTTCGTCCACGACCCATAGCTCGTGACCATACGTAAGTATAGAAGCGTAGATTGACCGGAACATTGAGAGCTTTGCCTTTTGGCTCAGTTCTCTCTTTACCACGACGTACAGGGACAGAGTCCGCATTACTGCCGACGCTGGACCGATCCGCCTGTCGATCTCACGCTCCATACTGCCCTTACTCATGAACAAGATCCCAAGATAATTGAACTCCTTCACTTGGGGCAGGATCTCATCCCCGATACGGAGAGGGCATTCCACCCTTTTCCGATCGAGGACCATGGACTTGGATTTGGAGGTGCCGACCCTCATCCCGACCGCTTCACACTCGGCTGCGAACCGCTCCAGTGAGAGCTGGAGATCATGGCTTGAAGAAGCCACGTCGTCGGCAAAAAGCAGAGACACGATGCTGAGGTCCCCAAAACGGACACCCTCAACGCCTTGGCTATGCCTAGAAATTCTGTCCATAAAAATTATGAACAAAATCTGTGACAAAAGGCAGCCTTGACGGAGTCCAGCCCTCACTGGGAACGAATCCGAATTACTGCCGGAAATGGGGACCAAACTCTGGCATTGGTGATACAGGGACCGAACCGCCCTTATCAGTTGGCTCAGCACCCGTACTCCCGAAGCACCCTCCACAGAAGGTCCCGAGGGACACGGTCAAACGCCTTCTCCAAGTCCACAAAACACATGTGGACTGGTTGAGCAAACTCCCATGCCCCCTCGAGGATCCTGCTGATGGTCCACTGTTCCACGGCCAGGGCAAAAGCCACACTGGTCCTCCTGAATCCGAGGTTCAACCTCCCGACGGACCCTCCTCTCCAGCACCCCTGAATAGACCTTACCAGGGAGGCTGAAGAGTGTGATCCCCCTGTAAATGGAACACACCCTCCGTCCCCCTTCTTAAACAGGGGAACCACCACCCCAGTCTGCCAATCCAGAGGCACCAACCCCGATGTCCACGCAATGTTGGAGAGGAGTGTCAGCCATGACAGCCCCACAACATCCAGAGCCTTTAAGAACTCCGGGCGGTTCTCATCCACCCCTGGGGCCTTGCCCTCGAGGACTTTTTTAACTACCTCAGTGACTTCGACCCCAGAGATTGGAGAGTCCACCTCAGAGTCTCCAGGCCCTGCTTCCACAATGGAAGACGTGTAGGTGGAATTGAGGTCTTTGAAGTATTCTCCCCACCGACTCACGACGTCCCGAGTCGAGGTCAGAAGCACGCCATATCCACTGAAAACAGTGTTGACGGTGCACTGCTTCCCCCTCCTGAGACGCCGGATGGTGGAACAGAATTTCCTCGAAGCCGTCCGGAAGTCATTCTCCATGGCATCGCCAAACTCTACCCACGCCCGGGTTTTTGCCTCACGAACCACCAAAGTTGCGTTCCGCTTGGCCATCCGGTACCTGTCAGCTGCCTCCGAAGTCCCGCAGGCCAAAACGGCACGAAGACTCCTTATTCAGCTTGACAGAATCCCTTGCCGCCAGTGTCCACCAGCGGGTTTGGGGATTGCCGCCACGACAGGCACAGACCTTATGGCTACAGCTCCGGTCAGCTGCCTCAACAATGGAGGTGTGGAACATGGTCCACCGGACTCAATGTACCCCGCCTCCTCTGGGACGTGGGAAAAGCTCTGCCGAAGGTGGGGGTTGAAGCTCTTCCTGACAGGGGATTCTGCCAGACGGTCCCAGCAGACCTTCGCAGTACGTTTGGGCCTGCCAGTTTGGACCAGCATCTTCCCCCACCATCAGAGCCAACTCACCACCAGGTGGTGATCAATTGAAGGCTCCGCCCCTCTCCTCTTCCGAGTGTCCAAAACATGCGGTCGCATATCCGATGACACGACTACAAAGTCGATCATCGAACTGCGGCCTCGGGTGTCCTGGTGCCAAGTTTACCCTTATGCTTGAGCATGGTGTTCATTATTGACAATCCGTGTCGAGCAAAGAATTCCAATAATAGAAAACCGTTCGGATTCAGATCGGGGGGGGCATTCCTCCCAATCACGGCCCACAGGTCTCACTGTCATTGCCCACGTGAGCATTGAAGCCACCCAGTAGAATGATGGAGTCCCCAGAAGGAGCACTCTCCAGCACTTCCTCCAGGGACTGGGAGCTGATGTTTGGTGCACAGACACAAACAACAGTCAGGACCCGTCCCCCCACCCGAAGGCGGAGGGAGGCTACCCTCTCCTTCACCGGGGTGAACCCCAATGTGCAGGCGCCCAGCTGGGGGGCAATAAGTATACCCACACCTGCTCGACACCTCTCACCGTGAACAACTACAGAGTGGAAGAGAGTCCAGCCCCTCTTGAGAGGGCTTGTACCGGAACCCAAACTGTGTGTGGAGGCAAGTCCGACTATGGCTAGCCGGAACTTTTCTGCCTCGCACACCAGCTCGGGCTCCTTTCCAGCCAGAGAGGTGACATTCCATGTCCCAAGAGCCAGCTTCTGCAGCCGGGGATCGGACTGCCAAGGTCCGTGCCTTTGGCCGCCGCCCAACTCACAATACACCCAACCCCTTTGGCCCCTCCCACAGGTGGTGAGCCAGAGGGGGGCCCCGGTGACCCGCGTTGGGGCGAGGGAAATCCGTGTCCATATATCTTTTTCATCATAAGGGGCTTTTTGAGCCGTGCTTTTTCTGGCCCCTCACCGAGGACCCTTTTGCCATGACCCTACCAGGGGCATGAAGCCCCAGACAACATGGCTCCGAGGATCATTGGGACACGCGAACTCACGGACGGGTATATATATATATATATATATATATATATATATATATATATATATATATATATATATATATATATATATGTGTGTGTGTGTGTATATATATATACATATACCGTTGTTGCCGGTGTATAAGTCGACTCGGTGTATAAGTCGACCCCCTAAAATTCGACGGAAATTTACAATTTTATGATATATCCTTTGTATAAGTCGAGCTCAATTGATGCATTATATTAAACTTCAAAATTCAATCAGAAATATGCGAAATTTATTGACGAAATGTGTTCAAATTCGCGAGTTTGTAGCGAGCGATCTATACGCCATTTTAAATATTATTTACTTCATGACCCTGTGATATTACGCGCCGAGAGAGACTAACAACAATGAACACTCTTAGAAACTGGTTTATTTTTAGTTAAGAAACAACAAATTATAATTATAAAGTGATTGCCGGTACATAGAGTTCAAAATTCGTCTTCATCGTCGCTATTTCCGAAAAGCTCGTTCCATTCGTTTTCGTTTAGTTTGTCGTCATAAAGGGCATCTTCTTGGTCTTCTCTATCCTCAGTTTCCTCCTCCTCTTCCCAGATAAGGTCGTCTTCTGTCCCATCGAGAGCGTTTGGCGAATATTTTCTAAGTGCCAACGGCTCTTGCGCCATAAAGAGTCCGCCTCGGCTGGTTCACCATGTCGGCCAGAACAAGTGAAAATTCGGCCTCTTCCCCTGGAAGTCTGGCCAAGTTTGGCCAAGACATCTTGCTCCTGTCATCTTGGGATCTCTTGGAGACAAGATCTTGCTCCCCACACCCTTTTTGAATCGTCTACACTATTTGTACTATGTGTCCTCTCTTCATTCATTGTAGCCTGGTCATCCTATATATATATATATATATATATATATAGAGAGAGAGAGAGAGAGAGAGAGAGAGAGAGAGAGAGAGAGAATGAAGCCAGACAAATAAACAGGTTGTTCACAACACAACCAGCGAAAGTGTACGCTCAGTGGCAGGGGAATAATAGCAGAGCAGACCCACCAAGGCTGGAAACTGAACAGTACTGGAAGGATATATGGGAGCGGGAGGCATCACATAAGAAGGATGCACAGTGGCTGTGGCTCTGAGAAAGGACCACAGCAAGCTCCCTGAACAGAACCCAGTAACCATCACAGTGGCAGACATCCAGAGAAGAGTCTCAGGAATGAAAAACTGGACAGCACCAGGCCCTGACATGATCCACAGCTACTGGCTCAAGAAACTTACAACTCTCCATGAGCGCTTGGCAGCACAAATGAACCAGCTGCTAAGGGATGGGACTCACCCTGAATGGCTAACCCAAGGGCGTACGATCCTGATCCAGAAGGATCCTTCAAAGGGTACAGTCCCATCCAAGTACCGGCCAATCACCTGCCTCTCCACAACATGGAAGCTGATGTCGGGCATAATATCAGATAAGATCAGCGGGCACATGGATCAATACATGAGCACTGCTCAGAAAGGGATTTGTAAAAATACCAGAGGAGCAAAACATCAACTCCTGGTGGATAGAACAGTCACCCAAGACTCCAGAACCAGACGTACCAACCTGAGCACTGCCTGGATTGATTACAAGAAAGCATATGACTCAATGCCACATACTTGGATCACTGAATGCTTGAGGCTGTACAACATCAATGGGACTCTGAGAACCTACATCGCCAACTGGAAAACCACACTTGAAGCCAATGGCAAGCCACTTGCACACGTGACCATCAAATGTGGTATATATCAAGGAGACGCTCTGTCCCCAATGCTGTTCTGTATAGGACTGAACCCCCTCAGCCAAATAATCAACAAGACGGGCTATGGATACCAACTCAGGAATGGAGCCACCATCAGCCACCTCCTCTACACGGATGACATAAAGCTGTACGCCAAGAACGAGCGGGACATTGACTCCCTGATCCACACTACCAGGATCTACAGCTCTGACATCGGAATGTCATTTGGACTTGAGAAATGTGGCCGCATGGTGACTAAAAGAGGAAAGGTAATCCACACAGAGGGGGTCTCACTCCCAGAAGGAACAATAGCAGACATAAAGGACAGCTACAAATACCTTGGAATTCCACAGGCAAATGGCAACCTTGACGAGGAAACAAGGAAAGCAGCCACAGCCAAATACCTCCATCGAGTAAGGCAAGTCCTAAGAAGTCAGCTCAACGGCAAGAACAAGTCCCTAGCCATTAACAGCTACGCCCCATCAGTAATCAGATACCGTGCAGGAATCATACGGTGGCCAAAGGAGGATATACAGACCACAGATATCAAGACACGGAAGCTCCTTACCATGCATGGAGGGTTCCATCCCAAGTCCAGCACCCTGAGACTGTACACTAGCCGTAAAGAAGGAGGCCGAGGACTAGCGAGCGTGAGAGCCACTATCCAAGATGAAACATCCAAGATCCATAAGTACATCAGGGATAAGGCCCCAACGGATCACGTGCTCAGTGAATGTCTCAGACAATGGGCATCAAGGGAAGATGAGGTGCTGGAGGGACCATCATGGGAGGACAAGCCCCTCCATGGGATGTACCACCGAAACATAGCTGAAGTGGCTGATATCCTGAAATCCTACCAATGGCTAGAAAGAGCTGGTCTGAAGGACAGCACAGAGGCACTGATCCTGGCTGCACAAGAACAGGCCTTGAGCACCAGAGCAATAGAAGCCCAAATCTACCACACCAGACAAGCCCCCAGGTGCAGATTGTGCAAAGAAGGTCCTGAGACAATCCAGTACATAACTGCAGGGTGTAAGATGCTGGCAGGTAAAGTATACATGGAGCGCCATAACCAAGTAGCTGGAATAGTGTACAGGAACATCTGTGCAGAGTATGGACTGGAAGTCCCAAGATCCAAGTGGGAAACACCTCCAAAGGTGGTAGAGAATGACCAAGCCAAGATCCTCTGGGACTTCCAGATCCAGACAGACAGAATGGTAATGGCGAACCAACCGAACATTTTGGTGGTGGACAAAGAGCAGAGGAAAGCCGTTGTGGTTAACATAGCCATCCCAAATGATGGTAACATTAGGAAAAAGGAACATGAGAAACTTGAGAAATATCAAGGGCTCAGAGAAGAGCTGGAGAAGGCCTGCAGAGTGAAGACTTCAGTGGTACCTGTGGTCATTGGAGCACTAGGGGCAGTAACCCCCAAACTGGAGGAGTGGCTGAAACAGATCCCAGGAAAAACATCTGACATCTCAGTCCAGAAAAGTGCAGTACTAGGAACAGCAAAGATACTGCGTAGAACCCTCAAGCTCCCAGGCCTCTGGTAGAGGACCCGAGCTTGAACGGAAAAAGAGACCACCCATGGGGGTGAGGAAAAAATTATTATATATATATATACATATATATATATATGTATATATGTATATGTATATAATAATTTTTTACTCACTGCTATCTATGAAATATAATGCAAATGAGCCAAAGGCCGCTATTGAAGCATCCTGGGTATCCATAACACCTCAGCAATGCCACAGGCTGCTTGCCTCCATTCCACCACGCATTGATGCAGTAATCCATGCAAAAGGGTTCCCAACCAAGTATGAGTGCATCAATGGACATTTTCAAATGTTTGATTTTGTTTTGTTGTTATAAATCTTTTTTTTTTTTACTTGGTCTGAGGATATATTCTAATATTTTGAGATAGGATATTTGAGTTTTCTTAAGCTGTAAGCCATAATCAGCAATATTAAAATAATAAAAGGCTTGCAATATTTCAGTTTATTTGTAATGAATCCAGAATGTATGACATTTTTGTTTTTTTAATTGCATTACAGAAAATAAAGAACTTTATCACAATAGTCTAATTTGCTGAGACAGTCCTGTATATATGTTGTACAGCAGCTTTGGCCCATCATCGTCATCTGTGTTACACACCCAACCCTCATGAGGATAATAATTTCAGAGGATTAATAAATGTTTAAAAAAAAAATACTTACTGTCGCATGATCTATTTATTTGGAAAATTTGGGATCATTGTTCTGATTCTAGTCTTGTACAATTTGTACTCATTGCAAAGATGCACTGAGACACTGGAGACATGTATTATGAAATTTGAAATTTTATATCAATAAGAAATGATTGCAAAATTGTTTGGGAATTTGTCCATGCTCTTTTGGAAATATATTTTCTGTTTCAAGAGCCATGCCAATGCAGTGTAACAGCTAACTAGTAACTGTATCGGAATACATTTTAAAAGTAATTCTCCCAACTCTGGTGGTACTGTAAGGGTTGCGTGTGGATAAGGACCCAAATGCAAGGAAGCAGGATGTGTTCAATACTAAAATGTATTGAATTTAAAAGAACAACAAGGCAAACAAGGTACTACTGTGGATTGAAAACTAAACAAACATAAGTCCGTAACAGAAAACAACGTATTAAAACAAAATACGAGCAAAAGGAGTTGGACTTCAACTGGGCAGCAGACAAAACTACAGCAGCAAGACGTGACACAGACTAGATGTGATGCAAACAATGAACGGACGAGGGCTAACAGAAAGCAGGAAATTAAATACAAACCTAAATACAAACAAACTAACGAGACAACAACGAAAACCTAGACAAGTCACAAAGCGTAGGAGCAAGCCGATTGAGTAACACGTGGGATTGGATAATTGAACACAGGGGGACACAATACCTAATGGGACACACTGAGCACAGGAACACAAATTGATAGCAGGGACACAAGGAAAATAAACTTGAGTCTAAATAAAATGTGAATCAAACACAGATCATGAGAGGAACATTACATATAGTTTGGTTTGTTCTAAATGATTAAACATCAGTGGCCACACAAGCCTAGCATCTTTTTAGTGACTAATCCACTGAATGAATTTATGTGGCCGGTGAGGGGGTTATGTTTTAACAGGCTAACCCACACTGACTGACTGTTTGCGATGAACAAACTTTCCACTTCTTGGCACACACAGGCTCTTTGCCAGAGTGTGTGTGTGTGTGTGTGTGTGTGTGTGTGTGTGTGTGTGTGTGTGTGTGTGTGTGTGTGTGTGTGCGTGTGCGTGTGCGTGTGTGTGTGTGTGTGTGCGTGCGAATGCATGTGATCGCAAGCTAAGTAAACTCCATCGTGGTCCAGACCCAAAATGAATGAAAGTGCTCTTTGTCAGGCAAGGTTGAGGAAGCAGAGTGGGTGGGGCAGGGACTAGCCAGTCTGGAACAAACATGAATGTACCCTCAGTTCCTTCAGACATTGCACGTCTCTGATGACTTTCACAGTGGCACTAGAAGAGAGGAGGTGGACCTCAATGTCGATTAAGGAGGGGCAAGAGTGTGACATGTTATCAGTCCGTTCACGGGAAGTGAGGGGTTGGGTTTAGCCATACAATCAGTCAGCTTATTGGAACACCAGTATTTTTTTATCCTCCTACGCAGCATGTAGATTTTGGAAAACACTAGGGCTTCAGCTCTCTCAGTCTCCCCAGACCATGGGAGCAGAGAAGAGACCTAAGCGTTCTCATATACTTCAGCCCACCTAAGAGCCTCTTTTGGCATTCAGATGTCAGTCTTGAGACTCCGAGGTTTCGATGGCTTTTTGAGTGAGTTTTACTGTTTGATTTTTGTATTATTTAATTTTTCTTAACTATTTCCGCATCATTTCCTCACCTGAGAAGACAGATTATTACAGTGAGTGTAAGTGTGTGTTTGACTGTTTTATTTTTGTATTACTTGTTTTTTTTTCTCTCAGCTTGTGACACTGTACTAGAATCTGGCTGCCCTGGAATTGTGGGATAATTCACCTCAGAAAAGTGAAAGAGTGAGATACAGAAATATGCCCTCATTGGAAATGTTTTGTTTTTTTCTATCTCTCCCTCAGCTGTCTGGTGCTTCTATGGAAAAGGACCCTCTTGTCTCATTGCCTCCTGGATGGGGTATGTTTCCTTCTTTTAAGCCAAATTTTTATTTGGGTATTTAGCATGTTTGTGAGTACAATAAACCTCCACTATATTGCGGTTGAGTTTCCCTGGTATTTCCCACTTTTTAAAATTGTATTCATATTTCTATTTAACCAGCTAAAATAAAGAGAAACCATCCCAAATCCCGAATCTAAGCTGTTTTTCCTCAATCACCTTGAACATCAAGCAGTCTAAATAGATGGATGGATGATGAAATGGTTGATGCAAAAATAGATGGATACCCGTAACCTTACAATATGAATTAGCCCCAACAAAACCTTGAGCCCAAGAACTTCCAAACATTATCGGAAAATATTATTGTTGGGACTCCATATCTTCCAACATTTCCTCAAATGGCCATAACATTAAGGGCCGTATTTTCATGCTGGATGCAATTCTAGAGCAAAGTGCAAACTTTCTGTCACCAAATTCAGGTGTGTCGGGGGTGGGGCTCCTTTATACACAACATGGCTACTTACATGCAAAATTTCACCTCGAAAATCAAGTTACTATCGTTTTTGTCATATGGGCGCCTACCAAAATAGGGCCCTAAATTTTATGTCACGCATTCATGCATAAATGTTTCTGGAAGATTCCATCTCATTCACGTTTCATGTTGTCTAGTGGCAAAGGCATGAGGTTCATTTGAGAATGGGAAAGGTGGGGAGTGTGCCCCCGCAAAGGTTATTTTACTCCCCCCCCACACACACACACACACATACACACACGCACACACACACACACACGCGCGCGCGCGATACACATACCTAAATAAGTTCACATTTCTTTTAATGCATTCCCTGTGCTGGCAAGTTTTATGGGTAAGGACTGTTGGCCAAAGTCCTTGGGAGCTTAAGATCAGGGGATGCGTTGAGAATAATTGTCAATTTTGGCTATGTGAAGCCCTTTGAGACTGTTTGTGATTTAGGGCTATACAAATAAACTTGACTTGACTTGACTTGACACACACACACACACACACGCACCCCCACCCCACACACACACACACACACGCACAACCACTTTACCTACATCTACATATGTTACACACACGCATACACACACACACACACACGCGCGCGATACACATACCTAAATAAGTTCACATTTCTTTTAATGCATTCCCTGTGCTGGCAAGTTTTATGGGTAAGGACTGTTGGCCAAAGTCCTTATGACTGAATCCTATGCAATAAAAAGTCTCAGTATTTACCATTTCAATGTTGGTTTATTAGAAATAACAGTCTAAATTTAGCTAGCAAGCACAAGAAGTATAACATGACGTGCTTATTACTTTGTCAGCTATACACCCATATAATAGCTATGTTTTGCTGCAAATAAACGTGAGTTTACTGACGAACGACACTCCCGCAATCCTTGGAAGACAAAGTATTGTTTTCAAAATCTAATTTCTCTATGGCAGGGCCCAGGCACATCCAGCAAGTGTAGTGTATCTTTAGGTTTACCACCTGCTGCAGCACCTCATTGCAAATAGCTAAAAAAAAGAATTCACTTTACTTTAATTTACTTGCTGCTGACCACGTTTCACTTTTTGTAAGTTGTCATACTTGACCGACCTATTCATCATTAAAGATAGCAACCACTTACCTGACTGTCTGTGGTATGCCAGGAATCTAAGAATACATTTTGAGGACTGAAACGACGTTCAGGCTCTCCTTAATCTGGGATGGATAAGTAATTCAATCTAGAAAAAGTCTATTTATCAAAATAAATGTTGAGCGAGAGTCCAACCATTTTCTTCTTGAAAGGGGGGGTGCGAGTAAATTCTAATTTGGTTATTAAAACACTAATACACACTATTAAGACAGCATCGGTAAAATGTAAAATACTTCATTTAGAATTGATAGATTCATTGAAGTGGCAGGTGCGGTAACAAAACTTTGCAGTGGAGGTGGCAATTGCTAAAACCACTTCTGATGTTTAAGTATTTTGGAATTAAACTCATTCCTGTCACACTGTACCAGTTTTAATTGTATTATACACATGTTCTCATCTGTGTTTACTTCCCTTTGCCTTTTTTGATGACTCTGACTTGAGTTTAGTAATTGCAGTGGGTTTCTTCTGTAGCTTCCTTCTGGAAGGGCCACCGAGCACATCTGACTTGAGGATGGAAAAAACTTCTTGGACACTCAGTTGATTGAAAAAACATTTTGTTCTTCTCAATACTTGCTGATGCTATTCGAAGTGTCTCTCCCCAAAAAATGCCGCGTGTGTACCGTGCCCTTCACAGGGTCCCTAATTTATACATCCTTGATCATTTTTTATCTTGTCCAGCTGTTCACATTCCTCTACAGAATGAGCACCATCCAATTGTTTTTTAGGAAGCGCATCTATAACCTTCCCTTCTTATGAGGCCCAATGTCCATACGGCTTGTGCAATCTTCAGGCGCTATATCTTGAGCAATCTGATTAATTTCGAGTTTTATGTAACCGTTTTGGTACTAGGCATGTATAGATACGTATATGGCATGTATAGATATATTCATAGTATTTGGAAATATACTACAGTAATACAGTACAAAGGGGAGAAATATTCAAACAACAGGAAAAAAGTAATTAAATATATACATGGAACTGGAGTGAAGAAGCTGTTGGGGAGGAAGCAAGTAAGGTTTGGCACTGGGAGCGCTGCTGTTTCTGAATGCTTCACACATGCCTGGTAATGAGAAAAAGATCTAAGCATGATAAAGGGAGGACAATAGGAACATGAGCAACTTTCTTTTTAGATCCACATCCCCCAGTGCCTAAACAATCACAACTGCACTCATTGTTCAATTGGGTTCTTTCTTTCATTTGCCTTCATGGCCAATTGCTGTGACTCACAAACACTGCCATTACCACCAGTACACACATAGAGGCCCAAACACAGGCTATGTATCTCGGCTGGCCTGGGAACGCGATGGGATCCTCCGGGATGAGCTGGATGAAGTGGCTGGGGAGTGGGAAGTCTGGGAGTCCCTCTTAAAGTTGCTGCCCCCGCGACCCAACCCCGGATAAATGGAAGAAGATGGATGGATGGATGGATGGATGGATGGATGGATGGATGGATGGATGGATGGATGGATGGATGGATGGATGGATGGATGGATGGACGGTTGGGCGGGCGGATTTTCTTCCAGTGGGTTAAGCAGATTTACCTTATATTACATCAGATAAGTGTTTCGGCAATCATGATATTGCCACACAAAGTTTGTGAGTTTTTGCAAAAAGCTGTTTCTGTGGCATCACTCTGTTTGCCAAGAAAACAACTTTTGAGGGTCCTGACATGCACAAAACTTGTATAACATGGCAAAAGCTTTGTAAAACTTGGCAAACTGATAACAACATCTATAATTAGTTCATTGTACAAATTTTCAAAAATGGCTCAGTAGCGCCCCCTTCAAAGTTCAACAAAGCAGCCCCGGTTGTATGTCTCAGAGATCTACAAAAATCTGAAAACAGCCCAAGAAACTGTCAAAACTAAACTGAACTTGGCCGCATTTTTGGTCTTTCATAGAGGTCATTTTAAACTCCTACAAGAAGTCGCTCTTGAAACTAGGGTTTTCACGTTATTTATCAAGACAACAAAGCAAAGCTTCTTATTTTGCTTTGGATAGAGATGTTCAAGATATAAAAGAAAAGCTTTTTATTTTAACCAATACTCTTGGTTAAAACCATGGTGACGCGCTGTTTGCTAAGATATTGATGGTTTTAACCAGGGCTGTGGACTCGGTCGGATTTTTGCACCGAGTCCGAGTCCGGCCTCTTGACCACCGAGTCCGAGTCCATGTCCGTGTCCGAGTCCGAGTCCGGCTGTCCATTTTTTCTGTTAATTCATGTGACTGCTTAGTCTTTATTCAAGGCTAATTTAGATCAAAATCAAAATAATGATATAAGCTGGGTGACATAATCATCCTTGACATTGGTACATAATGTAAACATTAGCCTAAGTGCAACTCAACGTGGCCGCATTGATCGTAAGCAGGGCTGTGGACAGTATTCCTACGCGCATTCTCAGCAGCATGATGAAAATAAAATTGAACGTATTTTTTTTTTATTGTCGGACTCGGTGGACTTGGTCAAAATCAGCACCGAGTCCGAGTCCGACAAAAATGACCGAGTCCGACCGAGTCCGAGTCCCCGAGTCCGAGTCCGGCAAAAATGACCGAGTCCGACCGAGTCCGAGTCCCCGAGTCCGAGTCCGAGTCCACAGCCCTGGTTTTAACATTTGTAAAACCATATGAAACCTGGCTTACACATCACAGAAATAATCATTATTTTATAAGTTTCTTGTGCTATTTAAAAAAAATTGCGTATTTGTACCTCTACACATTTTTAACAAAGCAGACCCAATTGAACATTTCGCCAAAATCTATCAAAATTTGGAGGCGTGTGAACAGCCCAAGACATAGAAAGTCTCTGGAGCCCTACGGTAAACCCAAAAGGAATTAAACCATTTTTGGTTTCCTTTAGAATTTTGCCTCTTAATAGCTCATGTTTGATTAAAGCAGCCTTTTTTGATGTACTTTACGAAGTACATTATTTATTTATTTTTTAGATGAGCTAGCATCTCACTGTGCTAGTAGCCAACGTTGCCAGGGTTGTGAAGGCCTTTTATAGCTACTCGCAGCTCATTGTTTTTCTTTTTTACCTGTTGTACACCTGTTTCACACTGCAGTTTGACTATTTTTTCCAGGAAGAGAAAGAAAAAAAAAGTGTTACACAAACTCTTTGATGATGTGCATTTTATTGCAGAAAGCACCACTGAATATTGAAGGAAATAAAAAAGAATGCTTAATAATTTAGACTGCAATGAAAAGCATGTTAAAATATATTTTTGTAACCGTGCTTTGCTTTTATTTTATTTTTTCAGTCCAATGCATGCCAAGTCATGCGAAGATCTCAGTGTCCACACAGATGATGTTTGAAGAATCGTTTCAGTAGGTGTTGATCATGCTTACCACAAATGAATACACACAGCATATCGCTGGCATCATATATAATTACAGTGATTCCTCGCCACTTCGTACTTAACCTTTCACGAATGCGCTAATTTGTGCATTTATATGTGACAGGAGAACGACGTTTAAATACACGCTGATATGTGCAACACAGACTGATTATTGAGAGCATGCAAAAAGAGTTAAAGGGGAAAAGGGAGTCTAGAACGCCAGCAGGACGGGTGCACGAGGCAACTCACGAACCGGTTAGCGGGCTCGCGTCGTGGTGGCATCTTGTCACACGGCAGATCAGATCACAGGAATCAGGTGTCAGGCGTGCGTGTGACAAGGCAGGCAACCAGCCAGGTGTACCCCTACACAGCAGATCAGGCAAACGCGTCAGCCGGCCAGCAGGGTGAGACCGGAGACGTAACACATCCGCACACGAAGGAAAAATGTACTGCCATGCAGAAAGATGCGGGGCAGCGACAATGAGCGCTCATAGCACTGGGCGTTTCTCTGAGCAGTGTGGTTCACAGAGTGCAGGCTAGTTGCCTCACACGTAGGAAAAAAACACTGCTGTCCAGGGGTCGGGACAGTGACAATGAGCCCTGATAGCGCGGGGCGTGCCTCTGAGCAATGTGCTACACTGAGGACAAACGCTGGCAGCAGCGCATGTAGGAAAAAAGCACTGCCGTCCAGGAGTCGGGACAGCGTCCACGAGCGCTGATACCGCCAGCCGTTCCTCTGCGCAATGTGCGGCACTGCGGACGTGACTGAGCTCAAGTGCAGAGGCGGCAGCCAGACACGCGAAGGAAAAAGCAGCAACAGGTGCAGAAGGAATCGGGACACGTGACAATATCAAGTCTTTGTTTTTTTTTTGTTTTTTTTACTGTAATGGTACAGAACAGTGTGGGAACGTTTATTAGCGGAATGGGAAAGGTTTATGTAGCATAAAAGTATCGGGGAGGGTTTAAAAAGCCTTAATATTGTGTACTGGACCACAATGTTCTTACATGTGATTCATGTGCAACCATGACTCAGAAACACTACGTGTTGGAAATTTCAACCTAGTGGTGTTTACATTTCTAAATACAGTCAAACCTCGGTTTTCGAATGTCCTGGTTCTCAAACAAATCGGAATTCGAACAAAAAATTCAAGATTTTTTTGCTTCGGTTGTCGAACAAAATTTTGTCGAACCTTGCGAGCTGAGCTCTGAGGACCCGGAAAAACCCGACCGTGCGGCCCGGATGCCGACTGACTCCGTTGTTATTGTATTTTCGTTACTTTGAGGATTGCATTAACCCCTAATCATGCCTCCAAAGAAAGAAAGTTGGGAGCAGTAAAGCTATCCTAAAACACAAAGACGCTCTTAAAGCAATGCGACAGTGAGCACCCGGCGCGTTGCGGTTGCGCGTTCGGACCAATTAAGCTCCCTGCGCACTGAGGTCCACTCAAATTTTGGAAAGTACATCAGGACTTTAAAAATATTTTCTCAATTTCAGCGACGGCTCTGTCACAATAATGCGACCAGCAGGGTGCAGTTGCGCGGTCGGTGACGCACTACGTTTGCGCGTTCGGCGATGCGCTGCAGTTGCGCATTCTGACAAAATTAAGCTCCCTGCGCACTTAGGTCCACTTAAATTTTGGAAAGTACATCAGGACTTTAAAAATATTTTCTAAATTTCACAATAATGCGACCAGTGCGCTGCAGTTGCGCGATTGGACAAAAATGCGGAACTGAAAAAATGCTTAAAAAGGCTTTTTTTTTTGTCTTAGACCAATTCACTTCTCAAACTGCCTTCTGGAACAGATAGTGGTCGAAAACCGAGGTTTGACTGTAATAATGAACAAAATATACCATTTCTACATTACGGATTTTTGTTTTTCGCGAGTTGTTCTGAAACAAAACTCCTGTGAAAAAACAAGGGATCACGGTATTTGGTAAATTTATTATTTTTTCAAAAATCTTGTTCAGACCACTTGTGTGGGTGTTATTTTCATGAGTCCAATATTAAGTCATTTTCATGAGTCCAATATTAAGTATTTATGGCCTACTTGCTTTCATGATGCAATGTTAATGGTATAAGGCATACATTTCAAGGTCCAAGGATTCGCCTTAAGCCATCAATATTTAAAATAGTTTGAGTTCATTGTTTTGGTTTTGAACTTTACAAGGTACATCATTTGTGATTCACTAAAAATCTATAATCTATTATGTGCGTCATTAGATCAATGCGCGTAAAGCCATATGACCTTCATCAGAGACTTAACATCATCATGAGAGGAAAGGAGGGCCTTGATTACTGTGGCAGTGCCAGGTGAGAGTTAATGATGGTGTTAAAATAGTCTATGGCACTAGCAGTATGCAATTGAGCCATAAAGACTATTTTGTTATTATTGAGGCTAAACTTGAGGCTTCTTTATGTAAGCATGAGTGAAATGTTTAAATGTCACCATCAGAGTTGATATCTTCTGTCTTCAGTGATCAACCCAGCCCATTGTCTTCCTCATTCTGTTTGTTTGTTTGTTTGGTTATTAATTGATTAATTTGTTTATTTTTTATGTTATTGGTGTGTCAATTGTTCATCTGTTTTTACATTGTGTCTCTGTCTCCGGTGTCACGTCAGTGGTTTTACCCTATGGTAGGTGACATCATGCTGTTCTACCACAGGGTAGAACCACGGACGGGTTGCTGGGAGGTGTCTGCGTCTGCCCGTCAATCCATATACTCTCTATTTTTTCTCATATGTGTTGAGAGACAGGGATGGAGTTTTTTATGTTGGTTCTGGTGTTGCAGCTGGTGGTGGTACTTCTGGTGTGCCTTTGCGGTCTCTAGCATGCATCTTTGTACTGCTTCATTAATTGTTGTCTTTTTTTAATGTCTGTTGTATTCCTACATGTACGTCCCAAACATGTTTCTATATTGTACAGCAGGGTCACCAAACTTTCTTAAACCGAGAGCTACTTCCTGGGTACTGATTAAGGCATTGACACACACTTCTGAGATAGCCAATTTGCTCAATTTGACTTTCACTATGTGTTATTATTGTCATTTCCATACAATCCTCAAAGTAACGAAAATACAATAACAATGGAGTCAGTCGGCATCCGGGCCGCGCGGTCGGGTTTTCTCGGGTCCTCCCGGCTCATCTCCCGAGGTTCGACCCTCGAATTTTGTTCGACAACCGAAGCAAAAAAATCTCGAATCTTTTGTTCGAATTCCGATTTGTTCGAGAACCAGGACGTTCGAAAACTGAGGTTTGACTGTAAAATAAATAGATGCAGCACACTGATAAGTGCCGCTATTTGAGCTAATTTTAGAACAGTCCTGCGGGCGACTCACGCGGTCCTCACGGGCGACCTGGTGCCCACGGGCACCATGTTGTTGACCCCTGTTGTACAGTATATGTGTCTACACACAAGCAATAGGACATGATCAATACAATCACATCAATTGAAAATGGGAATGTAAGGGAGATTGTCCTAGTCAGAATGCTATGAAACCTTTTTCTTTTTTGGCAAAGAAAGCTTTATTGCACAATATGTCTGAACTTAACGTGCTTGTGTAAAAAGGCTTTAAATAATTTGTTCAGCTATTTTGACCAAATTACAAACATCCTTGTCCATCCTTATAAATATGTTTTGAAGATGCTCCACCGGTTCTTAAGAAGGTTGTGGCTAGGGGATGACGGTGGCCACACCATGAGTTTAATCCCTTCATATCCATAGCAGCTACAGCTTCAATGGTATTTTCTGCAGTGTGGAATGGTGCATCATCTTTCATGAGATTTATTTTAATGCAGAAAACGTGTTTCTTACCAATTAGAAATTTCAGATGCTTTTCATTTTGACAATTTTGTTAATCCATCTATTTTCTTAACCGCTTTTCCTCATAAGCGTCACAGGCGTGCTGGAGCTTATCCCGGGTCCCTTCTCGCAGTAGGGGGAGGACACCCTGAACTGGTCGCCAGCCAATCGTCGGGCATACATAGACTAAGAACCCTTCGCACTCACAATCACGCCAACGGGCAATTTGAAAAGGTGAATGAGTTTACCATGCATGTCTTTCAAATGTGGGAGAAAACCGGAGTACCGGAGGAAACCCAGAGTGGACTGCACTTCATGTGGCACAGAAAAAGTGGAGTGGATTTCTCTCTACTTCGCCCCCTACCTAAACACAACCCCACAGCCACAATCAAAATGGATCTCCTTAACATCCAAGCACTCACCCGTAAATCATCATTTATTCACGACCTCATCCTGGACAAAGGCTTAGGCGTAATGTGCCTGACTGAGACCTGGCAACCACTGGATGGCTATCAATCCCTCAATGAACCCTGTCCCTCTGGTTATAAATACATAACTAAACCTCGCAGCACTGGCCGTGGCGGTGGCCTGGCTGTACTCCACTGTCTTGATCTAGAGCTGTCCCCCCTTCCTCTACCTGACCACTCATTCGAATCCCTTGCATTCAAATGTAAACCTCCATATCCTATGACAGTTTTACTCATTTACCGCCTTCCTAAACCAAACTCCGCTTTCATTCCAGAACGACACGATCTACTCACTACCCTCTGTACCTCCACTTCTTCTCATCTAACCATACTAGGTGATGTTAACATCCATGTCGACACCCCCTCCCGCCCCCCTGTCTGACCTGCTGCAACTATTGGACTGCTTACACCTCACTCAACATGTAAATGTCCCCACTCATGACAAAGGGCATACACTTGACCTTGTCATCTCCTCATCGGCCATAAGCAACCTACAAGTTCACAAGGTCGGTGTGTCTGACCACAAACGTATTCAAATGGAACTGCCTTTCCCACGCCCCCACTCCAAACCCAAGCGGCAAATCTCATTCAGAAATATTAAAAACATCAACCAAAACACGATAGCGCAGGACCTCCAGCATCTCTCCTCCTCCTCTACAACCTTTCCATCAGTCAGCAAGGCAGTGGACTATTACAATAACTCTATGGCCAAACTTCTAGGTTTCCACGCCCCCATTAAAAAAAAAAAAAAAAAAAACAGTCACTTTTTCACGCTCAGCCCCCTGGTACACCAGTGAGCTGCGTCTGATGAAGTCAACTGGACAGATCCTGGAGCATTGTCTCAAAGCCTCAGGACTGACCGTGCACAAACAGGCCTAAGAAGAACATCAGAAGGCCTACTCAAAAGCCCTTGGGACTGCACGTGCCCAGTTCTACTCCAACATCATAAACAATACCCCTGGAAATTCAAAACAGCTCTTTTCAACCATCAACCACTTTCTCAAACCTCAACCCACCACTCCAACAGAACTCCCAGCCTAAGTTCCCAAAGTTGACAAAAACAACCTGCTCCCTTTGCATATGGGGTTTTGTATCAGCATATGTCAAACAGCACTATAAAATGGGTTGTTTTAGTGAATCGGTTTTGTATGTCACTAACCCCATCTTCTCGATATTATTCATCACTAACTCAGCATGAACTGCACCCTCACAATGTTTGACCCATCTTCCCTCTGATGTTTTAACATAGACAATTGTGTAGGTGTGCAGCACAACAACAAGAAAGCCAGGAAAACCCCATAGGAACTGATCTGTACCACGGTGCACCAAGGATAATAAAAACCTCTTTCCTTTTCCTACATCCAAACCACACAAAGGATTGACATTAGAGTTTATTTATGCCCCAAAATCTCGCAAAATGTATTCATTTGTGGCAAGCGTTTTATTGAAGACTGTTCCAGCAATTTGGGACAATAGAAATGTGTATTATCAGGGCACTTTTCACTTACCCCAGGATCAATACCAACTCTCGTTGAAGCGGCAAGTAACCCTGTTAAAGTAAGTCTATTTTTGGGGTAATTTCCTTCAGTGTGTGATACATTGCGGCCTTCTTTGATTGGTTAGTTTCCCAGCGAATGGCACGATTGATCTAACATTTATATCAGCTCAAAGCATGAGTAAGTCATATGCAACAATTCCAATATGTCCTGCTGTAGTCGACGAGTTCCTTCCTCTTCTGGTGCCTCATCGCCTGGGTCGGATTCTGGATCGTGCTGAATTGCACATTCTGTGTTGAGTCATTTTTGTCAACTCTCACATCAGCAACACGTCGAATTGGCCTGAGGCAATTACCAGGTGCTGTGGTATATTTTCTTTAAGAGGTGAGTCTGTCCCAATTCCCATCTAGACAAGGCTGGTTGTTGATGCAAAATATTTTCTCTGACAAAACCATTTGTGGTGGGATAAAGATTGTATTTTGTTCACATGCTAATGTCTCCCATTGCCTGCTGTCTGCACGTGCGTGTTTGCTTTGCGCAAAAGTGCCTCCTTCTCCTCTCCCTGTCCTCTTAAAGGGAACAGCATGTATATTCAAATTAACAGTCTGTGTCCATCAAAGGCCGTTTTTTCGGCAGGTTTTTAGGCTGCGTGAGGTCACTTACGGTGCGACTCGACAGCACGTCACATGACACATGAATGCAGCCTTGAAACTGGTCTTTGTTTCCATGTAATAAGAAACAATCCATCTTATTATTACTTTTTGAAATATGTAGGAACTCTAAACATATCGTATTTTCTGGACTATAAGTCGCTATTTTGTCCACAAGCTTTGAACCCTGCCCCTGCGCCTTGTAGTCCGGTGTGGCGCATCTATGGATTTTTCGTGATTTTTGTGATGTCTAATACACTCATTACTAAAACGTTCGTGGACCACTGTTGTGCAGCACTGCTTTGCTTGGCGGAGGGATATGTGACCAGATACTGTTACTGAGGAGAAGAGTGGTGTGTTGATCACACGTTCGTCCGCCAGGCAAATAGTGTCGCACAAGTGACGCGAACAAGAGACAGAATGAGATCAAGATGGACATTACTGGAGAAAAGAAGCTTTTACACACAAATCCTCATTATGGTGGACAAAAGAAATGCATATGATGCCGCTTTTAAGTTAAAGGCAGTTGATTGGCTCTTAACGAAGGAAATAGAGCCGTTGCGTGTACTGTAGAGGTTTTCTCTGGCCTAGAGGACACTGGGCTATTGTTGATTACATCATATTGCATCACACTTTTCAGTATTTGTTTTACCGGTCATGAGCTTTACGTGTAGCTCGTATCACATTGCCAGCTTTACCCCTGTAATTGGTCGAATTTCATTTATTATTAGTTGTGTGTTGCTAGTGTTCCCTGCACATTAAGTTTATTATGGTCGTCGGTGAGATTTATACAAGTTTGTATGTTTGCAGCGCTCCTTCATCTCTGTCAATAAACGCTATGTTAATAAAATGTCATGAATGAGTGGAGCAGGGCGACCAAATGCAGCTTGGACCAGGGTTTATTGAAGGGAAGGGAGGTGGGCGAACAAAGACACAAGCGGGACAAAGACTCACGGACAGCAGACAGGCAAACAGAAGTCCGCCCGGACACGGAATAGATTCTGACCGTGAGCCTCCACACAAGACCGGGGGGAAATGGACGAGCAAGACAGGAACACTAGGCGCGGACACGGATGGACAGCAACAGTAGACACCGACAGGGAGAAACACAAGGGCAGGGTTTCAAATCTTGGGATAACAAGAGGGAGCAGGTGACAGACATTACGGTAATGAATGGGTGTGGCTGAAGGAAGCTGCCGCGTGCACGTCCTATGGCACGGACGTGACATAAAAGGTATGTGTCCCCTCTTTGTGTATATTCTCTTTTAAATGGTAATGAAACGAATTAAAATTAAACCCACCTGCGGCTTATAGTCCAGTGCGGTTTATATATGAACAAAACGAGATTTTCCCCTAATTTTAGCTCGTGCGGTATATAATCAGGTGCGATTTATAGTCCAAAAATTACAGTAACCACAACTGCTTACAACATGGTGTCAAACATAAAGCTCTCAAGAATAAAGCACTCAAATTTTTGTGTGCTTTGGAATTCATGGATTGACCAATAGTTACATAAATAAATTAGGTTTGTAGTCAATGTATCGACATTTATAAACATGTCATTCAGCCATCCAAGATTCATATTAGAAATGTATATTTCTTCAGATTAGTTGCATGGGTAACATAAGTATTTTTGATTCATTCGTCTTTTTTAATTCATCTTTAAAAAAGGTATTTAGCATGACAGCGGCTTCATAGCAGACTTTTGTGATGCCCACATTACTTCACTTTCTACTACAGTAATGAATTTTACGCCGCTTGACACGCCAACTTGCCCAGACTGTCGGAAACATAATTGCTGAACAAATCGGGGCATCTTCGAGTGGCTCCACGTATTAAACATCAAAGTAGAGGGCAGGATGGCGTAGAAGAAGAGCGAGGCAATGAAGGCTGCGAAGGTCACATTTTCATAGGCTTAACCTATGGCCCAGCTCTATGGAAAAGAGGTCAGATTCGATGGCTGGTTGTCGAAGGCTGTGTGAATTTGGACACCAACAGTGCGGACTTGTCGTGCCGGAAATGACATCACGCTGTTGCCCTATTGTTCGGTGAAGGACGCTGCCTATAAATTAGTATGCAGCTATTCCGCCTGTCCAAATTTGCCAGGGCTTATGCGGCCAAGAGAGACTGAGAGCAGTTCAGTCTAACTGCATAGCCTGTCGACATAGGCAGTGTGATTACGCAATCCTCAGAGGAGGCTAGGACGTTGGTTCCTCCGAGCGAATCGTCTTCGGTTTTAAAATAACTATAAGAATTCTGCGATTTTGGTTCAAAATGATACAAAATGGTTGAAATTAAAAGTAAAATGACTATGATAAAAACAATTGAATATGTTTTTCCCCTTTTCATGATGGCAGGGGAGGCACAGCCTCCGTTGCCTCCTCTGACCCCACGTCCCTGCTGTGCCATAACATCCTGTTCTTGATGCTTTACTTTTGGATTGTCCATATTATGTGTACTATGTGTCGGCCGCTTACACCTTCAACTCCCTCAACAGCTTCTGTTTGCTGACACCCTCGTGAGTCAGTCATATTTAAAAAAGGAAAACAAACATTTGAACTCAATGCACTTGAGCATAAGCAATTCATGCTTATGTAACACATGAATAAATTCTTCTGTTTTATGTTTTAGTCATTCAGTTGTGGTCTATATAAAGTGGAACAGCGATCATTTTGTCTAAATTCCTCGTTTTGATAGCTTGACAGGTCCCTCTTTTATACTTGTTCTGAGGTCCCTGCGAGCATATTGATGTCTAATAGACGTCTATATGCTAACAGGGCCGGTTCGAGGAATGCACATAAGAGGGGGCAGTCAGAAATGTGAAGGGGGCACGTTTTTTTTTTTTTTTTACACATTTTTAACACTGTTAGTGTTTTCGTCACGGCAGTTGTTAGCTGTGTGTCTATATCTCAACCTGGAGAAGTGAATTGCACTCTGTCAGGCCTCTACACTAAGACCTGTCCAGCTTGGGTGTCCCACCTGAAGACTAAAGCTTCTGCTGGTATAGCTCTTAGGGTCACTGAGCCACGCAAACCCCCTGACCACAATAAGGTGGCAATCCTTCAGGGGGGGGAACTGAAAAATAAATGAAATAAATAAATGAAAAGTAAAATAAAATATCCTTCATCCAGAGCAACCAAGCAACAACTAATTTCAACAACATAACATTAATCTTAACTGGATGGCCTAATTCACAAATACATTTCAAGCTAAAGGAGAGACGCGTCACTATCATCAATATTTACAAAACTGAAAGGAAATCTTCTAAAAAAAAATCACCAAACATCAAGTTCTCAAACTAATTTATAAAAACAGAAACATTTATAATTTTTTCTTTATTAGGTAATAACGCAAAATAGTTAGGGAACTAATTTGTACAACACAACAGTTACAGAACAGAACATATAACATAACTTTTTTAAATTATTATTTTTAATGTATTTTTTTATTAGCAACTTAATAACTAAAATCTCCTTTCTCATTATTTTTTCTCCCCACTCCACTCTACAACAAAATAGTTAGGGAACTAATTTGTAAAACAACAGTTACAGAGCAGAACATATAACACAACTTTTTTTTCTTCTTTTTTTAATGTATTTTTTATTAGCTACTTAATAATTAAAATCTCCTCCTTTCTCACTATTTTTTCTCCCCACTCCACTCTACAACACCAGTCTCCCGTTTCCTTGTGCAAAGACTCTCACAAATTAACCCTAATCCAAGTTACTCGTTATGGACCTCTCATGGGCTAAGATGACCAAATTTATCTTTCGCTTGTGCAACATGGTGCGACGATAAAGGGTTAAGACCCGTGACAATGTGGAGAAGGAACACTCATACGATGCTGAAGACACACCAATTACCAGGGCTGTTACATACAATTTATGCAACTCAGGAAAAGCTTCCTTGTACTCCTGTAGGTGTTTACAGACAGTGGATAGGTCTGTTTCATTTGGACATTTCTTGAGCAACATCTGTTTTGCCACAAGAATTTCATTTTTTAGATCATCTGCCACAGTGCCAGCCACCGCAGACAGAGGATGCAACACGGTTGAATCTAGAAATGTGCTGGATTTGGGTGCAAGACTAGACATGGCTCTCATCAGCTCAACGTTCTTCTGAGAAAATATATTCTCCATATCTGAAATGGCCATGTCAAGCATGTTGAGCAAAGATCTTTTCAGAGACTGAGAGGGGGAAATGGTTGGATCGTCCGAGTCTGTATGGCCCACAGTTGAGAGCACAACATTTTGACCAAGACATTTGTTCATTGTCCTCCTTCTCTTTGGAGGCGGTGCATCATCCCCAGCAGCTGCCTGAGATGACTCTCCCCAATCCTCATCTTCACGGAGGCTTTTTAAGGACTCCAGTGCTGCACCAACAACCTCAGAAGCACTGCACATATCCACAGACTGAGACTGTAGAATTGCATTTGCTGGTTTCAAGACACCAAGCACCAACACTAGAAACCTTTCAGTCTCAAAGAAGTGATGCCTCTTAATTTGACACAGCAGGCCCGATGCCTCGGTGCACAGGTCAACAGCAGCATTATCATCCTCTGTGATCTCAGATTTTAAGGCTTTTACGGTTAGGTGCATTATATTTCTCAAACACATAGTGGTGCTGAAAGAACTTGTACAATGAACGAGAGAGGTCGAAAATCTCTTTGCACATGGTTCACTCTGGATGGCATGCACAGCCACTAAGTGTAGTTGATGGTTGTAGCAGTGATATGGGATGTACCTAGCAAGCTTGTTTTGCAGCAGAGCTTGTACACCACCTCTTATCCCACTCATCACAGAAGCTCCATCATAACACTGGCTAAGTATGTTGTCAGCACTGTAGCCAGCATCAGAAAGGTGTGTCAGCATTTCAGACGTGACGTACTCTGCATCAAATTGATGCAAGTCAAGCAACCCAATAAGATGCTCCTCTGGCATGGAATTGCTGACAAATCTAATCATCACAGACACATTTTCCACATTGCACCTGTCCCTGGTCCCATCACTTTTGAGGCAAAACCCTGCAGAATCAGCATTTTCATATTTTTTTCCTGACCTCTGCAAGCACCATGTCTGCCAGTGTTTGGATCATTTCATTTTGGATATCCTTAGATGTGTATTTTGCATTCTTTGGGATACCCTTAGCAATGCTTGCTAGCTTCTCATCCTTCTCTAATGTATACTCTATGAGTTTCAGAAAAAGCCCTGAAGCAACATCATCATCACCTGCATCATGTCTCAAAGTTTCTGCAGTCCCATTCAAATGTATATATGAATGTTATATTAACCATTATCTGAGTTGTTAATCATTAGTTATATCACGGGTCGCTACGACGAGTTTGGTGGAGTTTTTCCTGCTCCTTCCAACTCCTACCGCGCCTACTGTAACTCTCACTCTCTGGCTGCGTCTTGACTCATTTGCATACTCACAGTGATTGGATGTTTGCGGAGGGGCGCGGAGTCCTGACAGCAGGCTGTGTGGAACACACTGCACCGACATGAGAGAAGAGAGGGGGCTGATCAACGTGTGTTTCTATCAGCGAATTTTTCACTTCTAAAAGTTTGATTTGAGGGGGCAGGACATCTGTTTGAGGGGGCGTTGCCCCCTCTTGCCCATGCGTAGAACCAGCCCCGTATACTAACCAGACGTCTCGGCTAAAATCCGTCTAAAAGTCGTCTATGCTATAGACTTCTTTTAGACGTATTTTAGACGACGTCTATATGTGAAAGATTTTTTTAGACGTTTATTGAGTAGACGTTCGAATGATGGCTAATAGCTATTTATAATCATTTGAACATCTAGACGTCTATTCACCATTGAGGTTCTCTTCAATACATTTAACCGGTGATCCTCACCTTTGTGTAGTTCCAGTGTGTTGTGAAAATGCATTTGATTAGTGATGGTCCAGGGTGTGAAACTTTACATTTTTTAACTACAGAAATGGGTTTCAGTAAGTCGAATGAGTCGTGAATTGCATTTCCCATTCACCAACGAGCAAATCTGTGAGTGAACGAATCAGTGAGTGAGTGATTCGCATTTCCAGTTCATCGAGAGAACGGATCAGTGAGGGAACGAATCCTGACTTTCTCGTTCACGAACGAGTCAATGAGTGAACTGCCTTCCCGTGCATCAACGGATCAGTCAGTGAACGTGTTGCGTCTCCTGGCGTGAACTATGTAAGCCAGAATGTAGATTTACGATTTACTTATCATCGTCATCACAGTCCCGAAAGACCATAGATTTCTTGTGTCTGGAGGTTAAGTGTTCTTTGCACAGCGTCTGCTGTGGCTGGTGAGTCCTATCTGTGAGAGACAGACACGGCCGCAGATGTTACAGGTGTAGGCCGGATCTGGTGAAAGTGGGGACATGGTGGCTTGCTGCTTCCTCAACTTCCTTTTTGTTTCTCGATGTTGAGCCAGGGTGATTTTGTAGGTCTGCAGCCCGTTTTGGAGAGCCTGTTGCCATTTGTGAAGTCTTCCCAGGTGGCTGGGTTGATGTTGAAGTATTTGAGGTCTTGTTTGCAGACATCCTTGTAGCAGAGCAATGGGCGGCCTACTTGCCTTTTGCCTGATTTTAGCTCTGCATATAAGATGTCCTTTGGCATACGACTGTCTGCCATCCGACAGACATGGCCCAGCCAACGGAGACGCCACTGCTTCAGCAAGGAGAGGATAGTGGGGAGCTGTGCACTCTCCAGGACTGCACTGTCCCCTGGCCCATTGTCTTGGTTTTGTTTTGGCTGATGGTCAGGTTGAAGTCATGACATGCTTGGCTGAACCGGTCTAGGAGAATCTGCAAGTGTTCCTTAGTGTGTGTTGCCAATGCTGCATCATCAGCAAACAACATGTCCCTAATGGTGAGTGGTCTGATCTTGGTTTTTGCACTCAGTCAGGATAGGTTGAATAGTTTGCCGTCTGTCCTGGTGTGTAAGTGAACTCCTTCAGTTGATGTTCCGAAGGCTTGGCGCAGGAGGAGAGAGAAGAATATCCCAAACAGAGTGGGTGCCAGCACGCATCCCTGTTTGACACCACAGCGGATGTTAAAGGACTCGGAAGTGCACCCATCGTACTGGACAGTACCTTTCATGTCAGAGTGGAAGGACTGGAGGATGCTGAGGAGTTTTGGCGGGCAGCCTATCCGTTCCACCAGTTGGAAAAGGCTCCTGCTCACCAGGTCAAAAGCCTTGGTAAGGTCAACAAAGGCCATGTAGAGAAGTTTGTGTTGTTCTCTGCACTTCTCCTGCAGCTGTCTCAGGGTGAAGACCATATCCAGAGTTGATCTTCCTGCCCTGAACCCTGCCTGTGACTCTGGGTAGAGCTTCTCTGCGAGGACTTGGAGTCTGTTTAGTACAACTCGAGCAAAGAGCTTACCGGTAATGCTGAGTAGGGAGATGCCACGGTAGTTGTTACAGTCACTCCTGTCTACCTTGTTTTTGTACAAGGTGACGATGTTAGCATTTCTCATGTCCTGTGGGACAGAGCCTTCTTTCCAGCACAGGCATAAGAGCTTGTGCAGTCTATGCAGAAGAGCAGGCTTCCCACACTTGAGGACTTCGGCTGTTATCCCATCGGTGCCTGGAGCTTTTCTGTTGGGCAGACTGTTTATTGCTTTGCTTAGCTCCTCAGTTGTTGGTTCCATGTCGAGCTCTTCCATGACAGGTAGGTGCCCTACATGCCTGAGGGCTGCATCAGAGACACTGTTGTCCCTGGCATAGAGCTCTGAGTAGTGTTCCACCCAGCGGTCCAGCTGCTTAGAGCGTTCAACGATGGTTTCTCCCGAAGCTGATTTCAGCGGGACGATTTTGCAGGGTGATGGTCCAAGTGCCTTTTTGATGCCATCGAACATGAGTCTGATGTTGCCTGTGTCAGCAGCTGCTTGAATGTTGCTGCAGAGCTGTAGCCAATAGTCATTGGCACAACGTCTAGCAGCTTGTTGGAGTTTCCCCCTAGAAGATCGGAGGGTCTGTAGAGTTTTGGTATTTGGATTGTGCTTGTAATTTGTGAGTGCGACGCGTTTTTCTTCAAGGATTGGTGGCAATGATGTTAAATTGGCATTGAACCAGTCGTTTGGCTTTCCCTGCTTTTTGCCAAAGACCGACAGGGCCGTGCTGTGTATGGCATCGCTCAAGCCATCCCAGTACCGCTGGGCGGAGCTGGACAGGGGTGGGCCGTGGAGGGAGACCCTAAGGCACAGAGGAAGGCTGTAGCTTTGGTTCGGTCAGTTGTTTTGCTGCTGTCGATGCGTGGGGCTCCCTTTGGTTTGGATCTGTGTAGGTTTTTTGCCTGTAGCTTGACTCTGTAGAGCACAAGGGAGTGGTCAGTGTTGCAGACTGCACTGTGGAGACTGCGTGTTTGAAGGATGCCTCTGAGATCAGAAGTGCGTGTTATGATCAGGTCTAACTGGTGCCAGTGACCTGAGCGTGGATGTCTCCAAGAGACTTTGTGAATGGGTTTGGTCTGGAAGTATGTGTTGGTGATGCAGAGGTGGTGATATGTGCAGAACTCCAGAAGTCACTGCCCATTTTCGTTTAGCTTACCGATGCCATGGAGGATGGCCAGGAGTCACGATCGGCTCCGACTCTAGCATTAAAGTCACCAAGTAGGTAGAGCTGTTCACGGCTGGGAATGTTTTTAAGAATTGCTTCGAGTTCATCATAAAACCTGTCTTTTATTTCCTTGGGGCAGCTAAGTGTTGGAGCATACACACTCACTGGGACAGATCCCATGGAGGTATTGAGGCAGAGAGCCAGGATTCTCTCAGAGCCGCCTGTGGGTGGTACCACTGCTCCCAGGAGTGTGTTCCTGACAGCGAACCCTACTCCGTATTCCCTGGTTTCCTCAGGGGGCTTCCCCCGCCAAAAGAAGGTATAGTCCTTTTCCTTGAGTGAGCCAGATCCATGGAGTCGTGTTTCCTGGAGGGTCGAGATGTCAATTCTGAGCTTCAGGAGTTCGTTGTTTATAACTGCAGTTTTACGGACATCACTAATTTCTCGTAGGTTGTCACTGAGCCCGGGTGTCATAGTCCTGACGTTCCAGCACCCCAGGCGTAGTGCTGGAATCTTCGGTAATTTCCTTGTGTTGCTTGTGTTGATTTACAGCTGATTTGTTAGGATAGATCCCTGAGCTCCAAGCACCCAATGAAGCAGGCAGGCTGTGGCGGAAAAGAACCTTATTGGCTGGGGCGGCGGTAGCTGTCCAATGAGACTGAACATCTCTCCCACCGTCGGAGGTAGCACCCATACTCTACGCCAATAAGAAAGGGCTTATAACCGGTAACTGCTAACCACCCGTGTTGTGTCTCCACTGGTTAGTGGAGCTGAAGTTTCCTCTCCAGTGCACAAGAAGCCTGGGCAAGTTTTTTGGAAGCCTTGAGTTTCCCAGGCATCAGGGCTCCCCTCTCGGCCTTCCTGTTGTCATCCAAAGGAACGGTGAACCGATGCATTTGGCATCAGGTTGGCTGCAGGAGTTGCCAGAACAATGCTTTTTTGAAGCATGAGTCTGCCTAACGGAGTCCGAGCCGGGTTTTCTGTCGGGGTTTGCTCCCTTAGCCTTTCCGTTCCAAACGATACCCACAAGGCAGCGGGGGTGCTATTTCACCCATAGCTGGGACAGTGGTTAGCGGGCGCCAGGACATCCACGCGCCGGTGGGCCTGTACATCACGCCTTGGGGCCCACTGTTGCTCTCTATTCGATTTACTTATAGTAGGTTTTAAATAACGTGTATGCATATATATGCCTAAGTATTGTTATCCAACATATCAATTGCAGTTTCACATTAGATTGCTGGTTTGAGATGTACTTTTAATTATTATTATTGTTATTATTATTTTAATAAACATTTACCGTATTTTCCGGACTATAAGTCGCTCCGGAGTATAAGTCGCACCAGCCATAAAATGCCCCAAAAAGTGAAAAAAAACATATATAAGTCACTCCGGAGTATAAGTCGCATTTTGGGGGCAATTTATTCGACAAAATCCCACACCAAAAACAGTCATGAACGAGCAACAACAGGCTAAACGATAGCAACAACAGGCTAAACGATAGGTATGCTAACGTAACAACCACAAACAAAGAGCTGAGAACGGGCCTGACGTAACATATAGAGTGATTAAGGACAACTATTACATGAATAACATGTTTATAAAACCATCAGTGTCACTCCAATTCATTAAATAGCAACAACAGGCTAAACGATAGGTATGCTAACGTGACAAACTCAAACAAAGAGCTGAGAACGGGCCTGACGTAACATATAGAGTGATTAAGGACAACTATTACATGAATAACATGTTTATAAAACCATCGGTGTCATTCCAATTCATTAAATAGCAACAACAGGCTAAACGATAGGTATGCTAACGTGACAAACTCAAACAAAGAGCTGAGAACGGGCCTGACGTAACATATAGAGTGATTAAGAACAACTATTACATGAATAACATGTTTATAAAACCATCGGTGTCACTCCAGTTCATTAAATAGCAACAACAGGCTAAACGATAGGTATGCTAACGTGACAAACACAAACAAAGAGCTGAGAAGGGGCCTGACGTAACATATAGAGTGATTAAGGACAACTATTACATGAATAACATGTTTATAAAACCATCGGTGTCACTCCAATTCATTAAATAGCAACAACAGGCTAAACGATAGGTATGCTAACGTGACAAACTCAAACAAAGAGCTGAGAACGGGCCTGACGTAACATATAGAGTGATTAAGGACAACTATTACATGAATAACATGTTTATAAAACCATCGGTGTCACTCCAATTCATTAAATAGCAACAACAGGCTAGACGATAGGTATGCTAACGTGACAAACACAAACAAAGAGCTGAGAAGGGGCCTGACGTAACATATAGAGTGATTAAGGACAACTATTACATGAATAACATGTTTATAAAACCATCGGTGTCACTCCAATTCATTAAATAGCAACAACAGGCTAAACGATAGGTATGCTAACGTGACAAACACAAACAAAGAGCTGAGAAGGGGCCTGACGTAACATATAGAGTGATTAAGGACAACTATTACATGAATAACATGTTTATAAAACCATCGGTGTCACTCCAATTCATTAAATCCATCGATCGTTCTTTGTCAACAATGGGTGCGGCTGAGGGCGCTTGCACTTCAAAATATTCCACAGGCTCATATAACGATAGATAAACTATATTTCAAATAACTATAATACAAGCCAATAATATTATCAAACCATCCGTGCACTTTAATTCCATTAAATCCATCGATCAAATTCCTCGTCCTTTGTCAACATCGCCGCGCGTGCGCCCTGACGTCAGCCTCGTCTTTATTCCACAGATCTACTATATAACCATATTGTAGCGTTAACAAAGTACAAGGATAGACGTGGGTTTGGTAAACGGCTCTTTATTAAACAAAACAAACTTCCAAGCGTGTGGCGGCGTGGACTTCCAGACAGACCGGGCGTGCGTAATGGCCATGTCCGAGCCCCGCGCACCGTTCGCGGACAGCCACTCGGCCGAGCGCCGGCCCCCGACTAAGCGGAGACCGGGCGTGCGTAAAAGCCATAATAGTTTTTCAAACCTTCTATGTCACTCCAAATCCTTAATTCCTTCAAACTCTTTGTCCTCCGTGTCACTTAGAAATGATCACCGCTAATGATGCCGGTAGTCCTTGTGTGGGCACTTTGTATGTAAACAACCGGCGCGCCGCGCTACTGACGTCACTTGAAATAGTAATCCATTGTTACATCACGGTTCTCCAAACTTTCTTTCTGCTGCTCGATTACTGTTTTCAGCTGCATATTTTACAACTTGAAGTTTGTAACCTGCAAAATATGAGTTTCTTTTTGGTGCCATTTTTCTTAAACCCACCCAGTTGATGAGTCACGGCCAACGGTAAAATTTAGAGCGCCCTCATCCAGTTTCGTCTGAAAATATAATTTTTTTGGGTTGTTTTATCAAAGTCAAAGTCTGCTTTATCGTCGATTTTTTTTATTTTTTTTATATATACTAAGACACACAAAGAGATTGAAATTACGTTTCCACTATCCCTCGGTGAGATAGTACACATATGCATACAAGCAACACAAAAAAAACCAAGAAGGCACTAACAATGAATAAATAAGAGTGTTGAATAAATGATAAATAAACAAATAATAATAAATAATAATAATAAATATAAGAGGAGCAAAAATGGAGCAAGTGTACATACAGCAGACAGTGGACTTGGATATGGTGCTTTAAAGTGTTAATTGCTTTATTTGATGTTTTCTCTATTTTTTATGTTTTGAATATGTTCAAGATAAAGATATAAAAGCATGTGAAGTGATCAACTATACTAAAAATAACATGGGAAGTGGTCAACTATACTTGTAAGTGATGTCTTAATGATCAAGTAAAAATTTGTGAAAAAAAACATATATAAGTCGCTCCTGAGTATAAGTCGCCCCCCCACCCAAACTGTGAAAAAAAACGCGACTTATAGTCCGGAAATTACGGTATGTTAAAACTTGTCTGGTGTTTTATTCCTTGTTTTTGTATTCGCCAATCAAAACATAAAAATCAGACATTTGGTTAACTGCTTTATATGACAATATTGACATGTGTTTTACGTTGTTATATGAGTTGGTGTCCCCAAAATTAACAAACGTCGGCTTAACGTTTTTTCTCAACCTTTTATCAAACACAAACACATTCGATATAATAACACCATCAACTACAAGCCAACAAATACAAAATTAAAACATCAAGTCGGCATAACGTGTGTTGGCTGGCAATGGAATAGCGGCAATGCTGTCTGTCACTCATTCGTTAATCTTCGCGAACAACCAATCAGCAGCGAGTGATAGATGGAGGCGGGACTTTTCGAGTCAGTGACGTAATTTCCCGTTCACGAACGAGTCAGTGACGCAACTTCCCGTTCACGACCGGGTGAGAGACTGTTGCCAACGGATCAGTGTGTAGGTGTTGTATTATAGAAAGAAATGTGTTAATTACCCGAGCCAATTATTATATTATAATAATAATAATAATTGGGAGGGGGGGGTTAGTTGTATTGTTTGATGTGTATGGGTTGTTTCCACGGGATGTTGTGTAAACAAAAAATAAAAAAACGGATCAGTGTGTGTGTGTGTGGGGGGGGGGGGGGGGGGAGGACAATTTGTTGAACGGTGTTGTGCTCGATTTAGTTCCCCCGTGAGATTTTGTTCCCCCTGCCGCGGGAGCGCGCACAGCTTGTTTGGAAAGCGAAAAACCGATGCCATACGGCGTCGTACGGCGTCAGCACTATGTTGTTTTCAATAAAAACATGAAGAATTTACATTTGCGTCAGTCAATTTTAATTTTTATAAAGGATTATTCTCATTTGATGTCTTTAAATTCATCCGCGTTCTGCCATTGAAGCGGGGTGCATTCAAAGACCAGTCGTACAGACGGAACACTCATTCACTTCACCAAAAAGCAACGATATAATTACGTGAGCTCTTTGCATAAGCCTCGATGCAAAGAAACTCCTCCTTTTGGGTACCGTTACATGCTACAAGGAGTATATATTACAAAGGAGACTTTATCCTCACGGGTGCCCGTTGGGCTAGGAATGAGGGAACCTGTTCAGATTTGCCACACTACCTGAGCAGACCCCCAGGAAGACAGAAAAAAAACAGTTGGAGTCTAGGACTCACCGTTCTCAAAATAAGGGGGGGGGGGAAACATATCCTCACGGGGCACCCGTGAGGATATGTTCCCCCCCTGTAACTTGGGCCAGGAATGAGGGAACCTGTTCAAATTTGCCACACTACCTGAGCAGACCCCCAGGAAGACAGAAAAAAAACAGTTGGAGTCTAGGACTCACCGTTCTCAAAATGGGAGGGGGGCACAAATATTCACGGCTTGACATTTAATATAGCGTTCCTGTTACAATTTTTATCCCACCACCTTTCACTTTGCTTGGGACAAAAGGAGCCTTCAGAACTGAAATGTCTTCTCAATTATTCATTCAAATCAATTCACTCAAATCATTGTCGTTATGAAAGATTTGATCACAAAACGTGTGTGGCTTTTTCTTAAATGAACACGTTTGACATTGCTAGAGTGTCAGCTTTTAATTATATTGCGCTGTCATTTTAAAGCAAATTAATAAATGCAACAATATTAATTTGCTTTGAAAATACCTGAGTAATAAAATGGATGGATGAATGATGATTACAATTAAGAATAAAGTCTCCTTTGTAATATATACTCCTTGTAGCATGTAACGGTACCCAAAAGGAGGAGTTTCTTTGCATCGAGGTTTATGCAAAGAGCTCACGTAATTATATCGTTGCTTTTTGGTTAAGTGAGTGAGTGTTCCGTCTGTACGACTGGTCTTTGAATGCACCCCGCTTCAATGGCAGAACGCGGATGAATTTAAAGACATCAAATGAGAATAATCCTTCATAAAAAATAAAATTGACTCACGCAAACGTGAATTCTTCATGTTTTTATTGAAAACAACATAGTGCTGACGCCGTACGACGCCGTACGGCATCGGTTTTTCGCTTTTCAAACAAGCTGAGCGCGCTCCCGCGGCAGGGGGAACAAAATCTCACGGGGGAACCAAATCGAGCACAACACCTGTTCTTTTGAGTGAACTGATTCTAAAGATTCAGTTCACCTAAAATAACTGGAATGCACATCACTACTTCCTGGCAGTGTTGGCTCATAAGTGACCGATTCGTTCATTTTAAAATTATTACCAGACGAACCGTTAGCGGAAATAAAAGCGATTACTTTTAACCCAACACTCGAGTTTCTGCCCCCTAGTGCGGGGAGGTCAAACATGCGTGCAAGTTGATATTTTATTTTACTTAGGTAAAATAAAAGAATAATAAAATAAAATAAATAATAATCACAATAATAATAAAATCATTATTTTCCTATTTTTTGGGCGTACACTATCTAATGTATTTAATTCAATCCCCCACATGGTCAGACAATCTACAAGTAGACGTATGGTTAAAATTAATAATAGTTGTTTAAAATTCTGTACATTATTTATACAACTTACAGCCGATTCAGAGTTTTATATTTTAAATTTGTTGTCTATTTTAGGTTATTCCATAGCCCTCATATCAGATTACAGAAATAACCACACTTGTTTTTTTTAAAACAAAGCATCACAACTTCTGTACATTATTTATACAACTTACATCATAGTTTTGGGTTTAATATTTTATATTTGATGGATTTAATTTTGACGTATATTAGCACCAATGACACTTTACACGGATCAATGGTTTTTTAAAACATGTTTGTTTTGAGTTTAATATGACTGTCAGGAATGAGTTGAGCCAGGGTGACCAATTGCAGCTTGAACCAGGATTTATTGAAGGGAAAGGGAGTTGGAAGGGAGGTAGGTGGGGAACCGAAGACACAGACGGGATAGAGACTCATGACCAGCAAACAGACAGACCGACCGACAGAAGTCCACTTGGACAAAGTTAAAATTCTGACCATGAGCCTTCAGAGAGACTGGGGGGAAAACAGCCGACAGGAACAGGAACACAGCAATAGACACCGACAAGGAGGAACACACGGGCAGGGTTTAAATACATCAGGTAACAAGAAGGAGCAGGTGACAGACATGATGATAACGAAGGGGTGTGGCTGAGGGAAGTTGACGGCCGAGCGTGCTCTGTCAAAGATGTTAAAAGATGTCAACGGCAGAAGACTTGTGCGTACATACATTACACGGGAAAAAATAAATCCCCTCAAAGTATTGATTAACACGTCTTGTAAACAAGCACTGCAGTCGAGTTAAGCAGCGTTAGTGAAAAGCTAACAAATGCATTTGTCACATTATAGTGTTCCCCAAGAATCATACAGCACCTTTGATGCAATTAATGTGATACAAGTACTCAAAATACACGTGCAAGAATTGAAAGCAGAGCGCACAGCTCTAAAATCAGCAGAAAGACTGACGCTAATGCGATGAAAACGAGTGCATCATAGCATCAGCGTCAATATGTGCAATGATATGAGAGTCATCATCATCATCATCGGTTTAAAGTTTGTTTTCCAGGCGCCGTTGGGTTGGACTGTCATTATTTTTGTGTCATCTCATACTTACCGCTTTACTGTGTCCGTCGTTTCCATAGATTGAAGGAATTGAACCATCAACAAAACAAAGTCTTTCGGCGAATCCTTCTCTATACTGACAAAAGGTTTCTGAAACATTCGTCCTTGAACAAGCAGGACTTTGCTCACAGATGTGGGAACACTGCTTGAAAAATGAAATTTGACCAGGCACTTCTTTGAGGTTTTGATGCTGAGGGACGGTGCAATGAGTTATGTGGCTTGATGCATCTAACAACGGAACATTTTGATCTCTTCACTTTGGCATCCTTGAGTTATTTGGACTTCAAAAGTCTCTCCGATTAATAAAGATGGCAGATTTGCGAAACTGTTTGGCCAAAAACATTACCTTGTTTGGTAATCCCGCCCCAACGGATGTGATGCAATAGATAGAGATACATAATAAAAAACAGAGAAATCTGAACGGCGTGAAAAATAGCCCCCAAACAGATCATAAAATTATCTCTGCAGCACCTGGAGGGATAGAATACACTTTTTTACAATTTTGTAGTACAAAATAAAATGAATATAAAAGCAAAAAAAGTGGATTTCCATGATACGTCTCCTTTAAATAATGTTGAGATTCCTTTCGAAGGTTCTTTGGAGCCTGTTGCGGAGTAATGCACTACTTCTACTTGTCACTTTATACAATGTATAAAGTTAGATTAAGTAGAACAATGCATGCCAGTCTTATTATGCTTCATACTAAGTAGATTAATTGCCTTAACTGTATTAATTAATTGCCTTATAATTGCTGTGCATATCTTAGTTTTGTCTAGGCGCCATCGTTAAAAATACCTGCTAAAATTACAGCAAATGATGCATCTAGATTAAAACAGCTGTGATATTTACTGCTCTGGAAATGTGATTTTTTCCCCCTCCCTTTAGCTTAGTATTATTCCCAATATCAAATCACATTATGACTCAAATTGCATTTGTGCTATTACTCTTCAGAGTGTGGCTCTTCCTGCTGTCCCATGAGGTTTTGAACCCTCTGTACTGTCTGTTTGAGTATGCTGGCACCAAGAAGTACTGGCTGCAAATCAACCCAGACTCCTCCATCAACCTAGACCACCTCATGAAGATTCGCTTCATTTTACAGTTCATTTCTATGGTGTATTTAAGTCTCCAATTTGGGGTTTGACATGAAAAAGACTTCTGTAAAAGAAATATAAAAGTGCACAAAAAAAGTGCACAACTCGTACTTGCACGCATACAAATCACTGCACGCAACTACACAAACCTTTTTCACCATTTTTACAAGTATACAAACCTTTATCACCAAAAAATACCTCCATTGATAGCCTGCCTCCAGGACTGTCGAGGGAAATTTTAGCTGGTATCAGGGCTCATGGTGGGGTGAGTTTCTGGTACAAATCCTCACTTAGTATACTGACATCTGCTACAGTATCAATTTTGAACTCCATCTCAGTGGAATCCACTTTGAGCTGTTCTTTTTAGCCTCAATACTGTGAACAGAACTAAAAAGACATTGGTTCAGTCTCTGAAATTAAGTTGACAAACTTGCACTTTTTAGCTCTGTGGCCTGTTTTGTGGCAGTAGTTACATGTAGATCCTAATACAGGTCAGTTCTCATCTCTGCCTTGTAGTGCTTTTCCACATCTCCCACATTTATTGTCATGTGGTCCCACTTTCTTTTCTTTTAATTTGCCTTTTTTGCCTGTAGAGTCTCTTTGCGACCTCACTCCAGCATCATTTGTAGCCTGCATGAGAGCTCTTTATCAACAACAGTCACAAATATTTTCCTCCAGATTTGAGCCAAATTCACAGTATTCTGACAGATAATAAAGGGCTCAAATAAAACCCACTGCTTTTTTGCCTAGCGAATGCCTACACTGCTGGACATGCCCTCTGATGTATGGTGTTCCTCCATGGGAAACAAATCATCAAACATTTTCACCACAGTGCTTAGGTCATCTCTGTGGCCTTCCCTCTTCGGCGAACGTGATTGACTTTATATATTTTCTGCTTCATTGCCCATGGCAAATATCAGGGAGCTCACCTGGACTCTCATCTTTACTCAGCTTCGTCTGAGCCTGAACCACTTGAAACACCACCATTCCCGCCAGTCAGTTGGTTTATGTATGTCCCCCGTGGGGACAGTGGTACAGAGGATAGATGGATGGACAACATGAGGCATTGGAGTTGGTACTAAATATGGTTGTTCATCATTCTATTCACATCCCAGTGTTAAACAGGTACTTAAATATTCTGTGCAATAAACTTATTAATAAATACTCATTAACGAACGGATGATAACATATATATACAATTTATCTAACATACATATTTGTCTGATCGTGCAACTGCAGCGCACCGCCGAACGCGCAAACGTAGCGCGTCGCCCACCGCGCAACTGCACCGCAATGGTCGCATTATTGTGACAGAGGCGTCGCTGAAACATAGAAAATATTTTTAAAGTCCTGATGTACTTTCCAAAATTTAAGTGGACCTAAGTGCGCAGGGAGCTTAATTTGGTCCGATCGCGTAACCGCAGCGCGCCGGGCGCTCACTGTCGCATTGCTTTAAGAGCGTCTTTGTGTTTTAGGATGGCTATACTGCTCCCATTTGCTTTCTTTGGAGGCATGATTAGGGGTTAATATAATCCTCAAAGTAACAAAAATACAATGACATTTTCTTGGGTCCTCCCGGCTCATCTCCCGAGGTTCGACCTCCGAATTTTGTTCGACAACCGAAGCAAAAAAAATCTCGATTTTTTTTTTTGGTCCGAATTCCGATTTGTTCGAGAACCAGGACGTTCAAAAACCGAGGTTTGACTGTAAAATAAATAGATGCAGCTCACTGACAAGTGCCGCTATTTGAGCTAATTTTAGAACAGTCCTGCGGGTGACTCATGCGGTCCTCACGGGCGACCTGGTGCCCGCGGGCACCGTGTTGGTGACCGCTGGTATATACATTTCATTGCTACTACTGTCCACTGTTGAGCCATTTGTCCGATCACGGTTTGTTTCGTGTGCGCGCCGTTTGATTGACAGCTCCGGCGCGTTCCTTTAAGGTTGCCTCGCATTACGCAGCGGAACGGCGACTAAGGGTCGCCAACAAATGTATTTTGTTGTCTCGATGACTTATGTTTGGTGTGTTACAGAGAGTATTTCATTTATGGTTATTTCGTATAGCGGAACCGTTACGCGCAGTTAGTTATGTAATGTGTGCCGTCTACGAGTCTTAGGTGACGTCAGAAGTGTAGCAATATGATCTATTGTTGGCCAACTGGGAACTGTTGAAGGAAGGGCAACGTTTTAAGAGCGGACACTCCCGGTTACAGGGTTTGACTAGCAGTACTGCGTAAGTGTACCAGGAGACAGAAAGAAAAGTTACAACCACGTTGGGTTGCATTTAGACCAGAGTGTGTGCCTTGTTTCTGATAACACCATACATTAAGCAAGAAGTTGAGCATTGACATGCTGTATTTCTGTCTGTTGCAGAACCACACCCACACACCCCACAAACCACACACACCCTTCACACGCTTCACACAATACCCTTTTGCCAGTTTGCCTGTATGAGCCACAGTGCCTGTTACTTTTTTGCCAATAATTCAGTAAAGCAATCAAAACTGAACCACGTCTTCCCTTCTGTGTTCTGACCGACACCCGGGGGCGAAAAGAGCATAACCATCCGAGCCAACCCCCAATACAGTCCTCAGGCTCCCCAATAATAGCGGTAGCAGTTTGCATTATTTTAGTGCAATGTTTTTCCTTATTCAGATTTGTTTCACGACTACAGTTACATTTCGACTTCACTTTGATGGTTAATGCAGTTGTTGCAATTTTGTTGTTGTATCACAGTAGATTGGTTTATTTACATTTCAAAAACCAGAAGCCATTCATTTACAAATGTGATTGCACTTTAGTTTACATATTTAAATGTTCAGATATTAAGATGTGATAGACAATTTTTGCATCATTTGAATGAGGCAAAATAACATGCTTTTTCTGTCGAATATATTGTTATAATCATTTGTTTCATATGTACTGTAATTATTTTCTGTATAAAAATTAAATTTGGTGTTCAAAGTGTCTTTTTTCAAATTTGAGTCAAAAAGTCTTTTTTCAAACTTGAGTCTTGAAAAAGAGGGGGTCATCTTATAATCAGAGCCGTCTTATATTCGGTCCAGTACGGTACTTCCACATAATTCATCCGATTTACTTCATTCCACTTTTGACGCATTCCAAATATTCATGTGAGTGCTTATATTTTTCTCACTCCAAAAATGTTCCGTTTTATCAAAATTCTCAAATTTCCGGCAGAATTTTCCCCATTCATTCTTAATGGCACATTCAACATTTCACATTTACATCGTTCCTGTGTGAAATTCACACCATTCAGCTCATACAAAACACATTGGGACGATTGTCAACATTTCGAAGATTGCCACGATTAAAAATTTTTACATTTTCACAAAGTATGTGCAAAATTTTGCAGTTTCCTTTTTGCCTTCTAATTTCTACATCTTTCAATCGATTCAACCCGTTCCAACTTTAAACTCTTCATCTTGTGCCTACCCACTCCAAAACTTCCCACTTACCAAAAGTTAAACATTTTCAATTTTAAAATTCACGCAAAATTTTACAAAATTTCATTTTTCCCTTGCAATTTCTACATTATATGACCGATTCAATCCGTTCCAACTTCAAACTGTTCACCTTATGCTTACCATATTCACCCCCTTCACCACCACCCCCACTTCCACTATGCTTACCTAATTCTTCCACAGTGTGGCGGGCATCTTGGAGTGACCCCAGAATGAATACAAACTGAACCGCAAATGCCCCAATACAAACGGGAAGTGCCCAAAAAAGAACAAGAAGTACACCAACATGAACAGGAAGTGAACCAGGAGTGCCCAAACCTTAACAGGAAGTGAACCGGAAGTGCCCCAAATCCAACCAGAAATACCGCAAACAAACTGTAAGTGACCTCAATTGAACCAGAAGTGCCCCAAATAAACGGAAAGTGACCTGTATTGAAACGAAAACTACATCAATTGAGCCGGAAGGGCCCCCAAACAAACCGGAACTGCCCCAAAGAAATTGTAAGTTACCTTAATTGAACCGGAAGTGCCCACAAACAAACTGAAAGTGCCGCAGATTTTGTTCTTCCCTCCTAATTTCTCAATTTTTCAACCGATTCAAGCCGATCCAACTTTTATTATCTCATGCCTACCTATTCCACAACTTCCTACTTACCAAAAATTCAAAATTGTCAACTTTAAAATTCACATCAAATTTGACAAAATTCAGTTATTCCCCTTCTAATTCCTTCATTTGACCGATTCAACCCGTTCCAACTTTAAACATCATTCTGTAGCATTCCCCAAGTATTGTATGTACTATTTCTTCACCTTCACACACAATTTCTCCAGAAATTGTAAATTCCAGTTGATTAAATGCCGTAAATGGTTTTTAATTTGGAAAAAAAAATCTGCGATGTTATGAAACCGCAATAAACAAACTGCGATGTAACGAGGGATTATTGTACATCATTTTGGACTTTTGTGTCGTATTGCTCTTGCAACGCCCGTTCCAGTGTGCAAGCCAACCACAGGAATAAAGGTAAGGAATTGTCTTCTCTTTTTATTAATGTACCGTTTCATTTTATTATTGTTCCGACTTATACCTTAATTCGGTTTACATCACTGCGTAGGAACTGAGCAACGTCGTAAACCGAGGACCCCCTGTACTTTAATTGTTACATTTTGTGCACTTGTGTCTTGCCTTGTGGGCAGGTTTGGGGAATTCATTATGCTACTGAATACAAATTACATCATCCAATACATGTAATTTTTGTTAGCTACTGGATAAGGACAAAAAAATATATAATCTAAATGATTTTGACCGAGCTTCTCATCTCTAAGTGAGAGCCCGAACACCCTGTGGAGGAAACTCATTTTGGCCGCTTGTATCCAGGATCTCATTCTTTCAGTCACAAGCCACAGCTCATGACCATAGGTGAGGGCTGGGATGTAGATCGGAGGGTAAATCGAGAGCTTCACCTTTCGGCTTAGCTCCTTCACCACAACAGACTGGGACAGACTCCATATCACAGCGGACGTCTGGGTCTGCCAGGTCAGACCAGCATCTGCCCTTACCATCAAAGTCAACACATCACCAGGTTAGGTACTGATCAGTTGATAGCCCCTCTTTTAACCCGAGTGTCCAAAACATGCAACGTCAAATCCAACGATACTACAAAGCCGATCATCTGTGGCCTAGAATGTCCTGGTGCTAAGTGCACATAAGGGCACCCTATTGCTAGAACATGGTGATCGTTATGGACAATCTGTGACAAGCACAAAAGTCCAGTAACAGAACACCCCTCGGGTTCAGATTAGGGAAATAGGGGTGTTCCTACCAATCATGCCCTTGCCCACGTGAGCATTGCAGTCGTCCAGCAGAACGAAGGAGTTCCCAGAGGAATTTCAAGATTCAAGAATTTTTATTGGCCATGTTTGAGCATGCCAAACAAGGAATTTGACTTCGGTACATCTCAGCCTCTGTTCAACATTTAGGTGACTAACAACACTCAGGACATGTTAAAGTTAAAGTCCCAATGATCGTCACACACACATCTGCATGTGCTGAAATTTGTCCTCTGCATTTAACCCATGCCTGTGTGATTTTGATCCATTCCCTGGGGGAGAGGGGTGCAGTGAGCAGCAGTGATGCCGCGCTCGGGAGTCATTTGGTGATCAAACCCCCCAATTCCAACCCTTGATGCTGAGTGCTAAGCAGGGAGGCAATGGGTCCCATTTTTATAGTCTTTGGTTTGACCTGGCCGGGGTTTGAACCCTCAACCTTCCAGTCTCAGGGCGGACACTCTACCACTAGTCTACTGAGCTGTGCAAAAATTGACAAATATTCACAAACATCCCCTGATCTTAAACTCCCAGGAGGGCAAGGAAAAACTCTTTACTCCTACTAGGGGAAATGAGAAACTTTGAGAAGAGACCACAGATGGGAGGATCCCTCTTCTAGGATGACCAGGCTGCAGTGGATGCAGAGTGGACATATAGAACACATAATACAGACAATTCAATATAAAGCGTCGAGAGCAGGATGTTATTGAATAGCAATGACTCTGAGACTCTAAGAGTGGTGTGAGTTTATCAGAGCAACAGCCTGGGGGAAGAAGCAGTCTCTGTGTCTGCTGGTTTTGGCGTACAGAGCTCTGTAATGCCGTCCGGAGGGGAGTAGTTCGAACAGACTTCAACCTGGGTGAGAAGGGTCTGTAGAGATGTTACTTGCACGTTTCCTGGTCCTGAACAGGTACAAGTCCTGGATAGATGGGAGGTTGATTCCAATTATCTTTTCTGCAGTCCTGATTGTCTGTCGCAGTCTGTGCTTGTCTTCTTTGGAGGCCGATCCAAAACAGACAGTGATGGAGGTGCAGAGGATAGACTGGATGATGGCAGGAGAAGGTCTTCAGCAGCTCCCGTGGCAGGTTGAACTTCCTGAGCTGTCTCAGAAAGTACAGCCTCTGCTCGGCCTTCTCCCGGACAGAGTCTATGTGGCTGGTCCATTTCAGGTCCCGAGAGATTGTGGATCCCAGGAACTTGAAGGTGTCTGTAGGGAGAATAGTATTACTGCGGATCGTGAGGGGTGAAAGTGGTGAAGGGTCTCGCCTGAAGTCCACTGTCATCTCCACGGTCTTGAGCGGGTTCAGCTCCAGGTGGTTTTGGCTGCACCAGTGGACCAGCCGCTCCACCTCCTGTCTGTACGCAGTCTCGTCACCGTCACGGATCAGTCCGATGAGAGTGGTGTCGTCTGCATACTTCAGGGGCTTCACAGAAGAGTCGCCTGAGGAGCAATCGTTAGTGTAGACAAAGAAGAGCAGTGGGGAGAGGACGCACCCCTGGGGGGCGCCAGTATTGGTGGTCCGAGTGTCGGATGTGATGGTCCCCAGCCTCACACGCTGTCTCCTGTTGGTCAGGAAGCTGGTGATTCACTGACAGGTGGAGGCAGGCACCGCGAGCTGGATGAGCTTCTGTTGGAGGATGTCAGGAGTGATGGTGTTGAATGCCGAGCTGAAGTCCACAAACAGGATTCTGGCGTACGTTACTGGGGTGTCCAGGTGGTGCAGGATGTAGTGCAGTCCCATGTTGACCGCATCGTCCACCAACCTGTTTGCCCGGTAGGCAAACTGCAGGGGGTCAAGCAGGGGGCCCATGACGTCCTTCAGATGGTCCAACACTAACCTCTCAAAAGATTTCATGACCACAGATGTCAAGGCAACAGGTCGATAGTCATTCAAACCTGTGATGGCGGGCTTCTTGGCCTCCGGTACGATGGTGGAGATCTTGAAGCACGAGGGCACCTCACACAGCTCCAGGGAATGGTTGAAGATCCGTGCAAAGGTGGGTGCCAGTTGTTCAGCACAGACTTTTAAGCAGGAAGGGGACACACCGTCTGGGTCCGGTGCCTTCCTGACCTTTTGTCTCCGGAAGATCTAACACACCTCCTCCTCGCGGATCTGGAGTGCTGGCGCGGATTCTGTGAGCGAGAGAGTAGGTGATAACGATAATGGAGGTGTGGACAGGGCGGTTGTGAGGGGAGCGCAAAGCCAAGGAGGAGGCCTACAGGATTGGCGACCGGGACCTGTTCAAGCAGACCAGGAACACAATGAACCGAGAGGTCAGGAAAGCCAAGAGGTGTTACAGGGAGAGCCTGGAGAGACACCTCTCTGCCAATCCTGATCCCTCAACAGTGCGGAAAGGTCTGCATAGCATCACGGGCTTCAAGAAACCAACCCCCCATCCTGTGGAGAACCCAAGGCTTGCAAACCAGCTAAACAGGTTTAACTGCAGGTTTGAACGCAGCTTCAAAAACTCCCCAATTGGTGCAGTCAAAGCAGGCTTGGAGGTCCTGCTTTGACTCCACTGTCCACTTCCTCACAGTCCTCACCACAGGCTTAGAAGTTTTTAATTTCTGCCTGTAGGCCGGGATCAGATGAACTAGACAGTGGTCTGAGAGTCCTAAAGCTGCACGAGCCACAAAGTGGTATACATCCTTTATTACGGTGTAGCAGTGGTCCAGTGTCTGTGCCCCCCTGGTGGGACACGTTATGTGCTGTCTATATTGGGGGAGTTTTTGTGCAAGGTTCGCCCTGTTAAAATCACACAGAACAATGATTAGTGAGTTTGGTAGAAGTTTCTCCATGTCTGTTACGTGGTCAGCCAGCAGCTGCGTGGCTTCACTCGCACGTGCGGTGCAATGTAAACAGCCGCCATGACGATCGAGGAGAACTCCCGTGGGGCATAAAATGGCCGGCAGTTTATGAAAAGCGTTTCTAGGAGAGGGCTGCAAGACGCAACACAGTGACATCAGTACACCAACGTTAATTAATATAGAAACATAGACCACCTCCCTTTGATTTTCCGGTGAGCTCCGCGCTGAGTTCTGCCCGCATTAGCCGAAACCCAGCTAGCTCAACGGCGTGGTGGGGGGGTGCGTCCGTCAAGCCACGCTTCAACAAAACACAATGCGGCGGATCTGCTGAAGTCCGTGTTCCTTGAAGTGAGAAGCAGCAGTTCATCCATCTTGTTCGCCAGGGAGCGGACATTCGCCAGATAAATTGACGGTAGGGGAGAACGGAACCCTCTCTGCTTCAGCTTTACGAGGGCTCCGGCGCGTTTGCCACGCCGCCGTCCTCGGCATGCTAGCTTGTATAGCACCTCCGCTCCGGCTAAAATCTCCATCAAACAGTCTGGATCAGAGAAAACTGGAGAGGAAATAACAGGAGAAGACTGTCCGATGTTTAAGAGTTCTTCTCTGGTAAAAGTGATGGACAGCAGAAGACACAGAAAACACATAAAATAAGACGAAGTAGCAGAGAGCGACACACCGAGGAGGCCGTCCGCGGCCCATCATGACGTCCAAGAACTCCCAAAAGGGCAGTTACTCTGAGATGCTGTTAAGACACGTTTAAAGACACATTTCTATGATATGGCCTTTAATTAACCTGTAGTGGCCGATTCGGCTGGAGTTTGTGTTTTCGCTCCCTCTTCCCATCCCCCGCTCCCCCTCCCCGCTGACAGCGGCTGTCTGGATTCTCGTGAACCAATCAAGTTGGGGGAACTGCAGTGGATTACCCTCCTCGAAGACACTGCCAGGACAATCAAGGGCACCTCCGGCAGCTCTTTGCTTTGACTTGGACATCCACTTTTTCATTGATGTTTCTATATTATGTATTTTATGTGCCCTCACTTCATCCATTGCAGCCTGGTGATCCTGAAAGGGGGATCCTCCCATCTGTGGTCCCCTCTCAAGGTTTCTCATTTTTCCCCTGGTCGGGGTTTTTTGAGTTTTTCCTTGCCATTTTGGGAGCTTAAGATCAGGGGATGCTTTGAGAATAATTGTCAATTTGTTTGTCTATGTGAAGCCCTTTGAGACTGCTTGTGATTTAGGGCTATATAAATAAACTTGACTTGACTGTTTGATGCATAGGCACAAAAAAACACTCAGGACCCCTCTCCAATCCAAAGGCAGAGGGAGGCTACCCTCTCATCCACTGGGCTGAATCCCAATGTACAGGTGCCAAGCCCGGGTAAATAGGTTTGCCCACACCTGCTCTGCACATCGTGGGGAACTCCAGGGTGGAAGAGATTCCAACCCCTTTCGAGAGGACCGGTGCCAGAACCCAAGCTGTGTGTTCTGTGTATGTAGTTGGAACCTATCTGCCTTTCACACCAGTTTGGGCTCCTTCCCAGCCACAGACGTGACAATCCATGTGCCAAGAACTAGCTTCTATAGCCGGTGTTCAGACTGCCAAGGTTTTTACTAAGCATCATCATAAGGGGTTTTTGAGCCATGCTTTGTCTGGTCGATCGCCCAGGACCTGCCAGCTTCTAAGATCAATGGAACATGCAAACCCCTCCACCACGGTAAAGACTCATGAAGTGGACAACGACAACAATAATATCAATAACTAAAACTAAAATTTATAATGATAATATAAAATCATAAATATTGCACTCATAGCAAATACTTGCCGCAGTCTCACTCATTTGATTCATTTAATTGATCAGTAAAAAGATGCAAGATTAATTGCAAAACCTCTGATGTTGCAGTGACACTGAGTTAGCATTCATAACTTACTTTATCTACACAGCCATTTTCCTTGAAATCTCCATTTATTTCACATTAACATTCTGATAAAATACTGTACAGACTTTGAAATTGTCAGTATAGCCTACTTTGATAAATGAAAACTTGCCCACAGAAACCTGAATGTCCATTTGTGATATACAGGTATACATGCTAAGAGGGAACTAAAGTACTATGATATTATTATCTCCATTAAAGTCTTGAGGTTAAAATCAATATCTTAACAGAATACTACTGAATGTGGCACGTAAAATCTAGATTTAGGTGTATGATGTAAAACACTGGTGTCAAACTAATTTTAATCACAGGCTTCATCTGAGGGACACTCCAACACTATACTTCTCGGACAGACATCAACAAAGTACCGTAATTTCCGGACTATAAGCCGCTACTTTTTGCTCAAGTTTTGAACCCTGCGGCTTGTCGTCCGGTGCGGGGTATCTATGGATTTTTCATGATTTTTGTGATAATTCGATCACTTATACACTCGTAAAAAGGCTGTGGACCACTGTTGTGCGGCACCGCTTTGCTGGGCAGAGGGATATGTGACACGGTCACTGAGGTGTGTTGATCGCATGTCCATCCGGCGGCAAATAGTGCAGTATAATTCACACAAAGAAGAGACAGAACGAGATCAAGACGGACATTACTGAAGAAAGGAAGCTTTTATACACAAACCCTCATTTTGGGGGACAAAAGAAATGCATTTGATGCCGCTTTTAAGTTAAAGGCAGTCGATTTGGCTCTTAACATGCACTGTAGAGGTTTCTTCCGGTCACTAGGGGGCACTAGGCTATTGTTGATGACATCTTGTTGCGTCACTGTTTTCTTTATTCATTTCCTGGTCATGTCTACTCCGGAACTATACGTGTAGCTCGCTAGTTTAATGTAACTTAGAGCTTTATGCATGAAGAAAATTAGCATAAACATACCCTCATCATGGAAAATGTTAGAAGCATAAAAGTGACAACGAAAGAGAGACCGAGAAAGTGTGTGGTGACGTATCAAGTATTCCAATCGGACACTGAGGAGGAAGACTTCGATGGTTTCAGTGCACAGGAGGAAGATGAAGACGGCTCTCAGTGACTTTTATTGATATTCTTTTAACCAGCCCTGTTAGTGATGTGCTACCGTGTTGCTGCTGTGTTACTGCCGCGTCTCAGTGACTTTTACCGGTATGTTTTTTTATCCAGCCCTATTAGTGCTGTGTTACTTCCATGTTGCTGCGGTATTACTGCCGCGTCACAGGTAGTGTTTGGAAAGAAATGTTAAAGTATGTTATTAAAACTTTAAAAGGGCTTCCTGTGTACTGTCTTTCTTTGTAAATAACTCGTGTGCACATGCAGCTTTTAGTACGGTGCAGCTTATTTATGGAAAAAAACAAAATTTTCCTCAAAATTTTGCTGGTGCGATTTATTGTCCAGAAATTATGGTAACTCCAGTTAAAGGGATATGCTGTAACAGAGATTGTCCTTTTGGAATTAAAAAGTGATTTGCATTAACCAATAAAAATTCTTTTGTTTCACATATCTATCAAAAATCAAATCGAGATAGCTTTTGGGTAACTCTGAACATTACCAAATGATCTTTTAGAAATATTTTCTAAAAAACAAAGTACCGTATTTTCCGCAGCATAAGGTGCTTCGGGTTAAAAGGCGCAGACTCAATTTTGGGAGCTTTTTTGTACTTCATCCACACAGAGCATAGGTCGCATGCATGCCATGACTTAAAAGTCACAGGAGCAAGGCAGTCAGTTCTGTTGAACTTGATTATACTATTTAATCATGTACTATATTGAACTCACATTGTTAATCAACATTGATATGCAAATTCATCAAAATTCTTATCTTCTGTGTCCAAATTAAACAGTTGGGCAAGTTCACCATTTATCATGCCAGATTCCCTCTCGTCATTGTATCATCATAGTCACGTTGGTCTTCTGCAATAATCCTGGCTTTCCAGAAAGCTCTAATTGTGCGTCGTAAGCATGTCTCTTTGTCTATGCAATTTTAGAGGGTTCTAATGCTATTTGCTTTACACAAATGATAGTATTTACTTATTTGTCTATGTACAGTCCATTGTTTTTTTGCTGCGATCTACGTAATACGTAATGTTTTCTGATTGGTTCGTCTCTGTGTGGCGGAAGCCCCACAAAACAACTTAAAAGATTTGCACAAACGATAGTGTTTATTTATTAATGGCGGCGCAGGTACATACTCTGTGTTACGTACAGTCCTCTGATTGTTTTTTTCTTTGCCCCGATCTATGTAAAATGTAATGTCCTCGGTTTGGTTCATTGGGTCGACATATTACGCCTGTATATTACGTCTCTGTGTGGCGGAAGCCACAACAAACAACTTTACAGATTTGCACAAACGATAGTGTTTATTTATCAGTGGCGGCACAGGTACATACTCTACGTCAGGGGTCACTAACCTTTCTTAAACCGAGAGCTACTTCCTGGGTACTGATTAAGGCAAAGGGCTACCAGTTTGACACACACTTATGAAATAGCCAATTTGCTCAATTTGGCTTTCACTTTGTGTTATTATTGTCATTTCCAGTTCACATGTAAGTGTGATTTTAACAAGAATAGCACAAATACAGTCAAACCTTAGTTTTTGACCACAATCCGTTCCAGAAGGCGGTTCAAGAACCGAACTGGTCGAATTCCGAATCTATTTTTCCCATTACAAATAATGGAAAATATTTTAATCCGTTTCAAGACACCCCCCCCCCCCCTCCGGCTTCATTTGCACATATTTTTCCGATCCTACAAGATGCAGTGCACCGCCGAACGCGCAACCATAGTGCGCCGCCCACCGCGCAACTGCACCGCGCTGGTCGCATTATTGTGACTGAGTCGCCGCGGTAATTTAGAAAATATTTTTAAATTCCTGATGCACTTTCCAAAATTTAAGTTGACCCAAGTGCGCAGGGAGCTTAATTTTGTCCGATCGCGCAACTGCAGCGCACCGCCGAACGCGCAACAGTAGCGCGTCGCCGACCGCGCAACTGCACCGCGCTGGTCGCATTATTGTGACAGGGCTGTCGCTAAAATTTTGAAAATATTTTTAGAGTCCTGATGTACTTTCCAAATTTTAAGTGGACCTCAGTGCGCAGGCAGCTTAATTTGGTCCAATCGCGCAACCGCAGCGCGCCGGGCGCTCACGGTCTCATTGCTTTAAGAGCGCCTTTGTGTTTTAGGATGGCTTTATTGCTCCCACTTGCTTTCTTTGGATGCATGATTAGGGGTTAATACAATCCTCAAAGTAACGAAAATGCAATAACAATGGAGTCAGTCGGCATTCGGGCCGCGCAGTCGGGTTTTTTCGGGTCTTCCCGACTAAACCAGCGAGGTTCGACCTCCGAATTTTGTTCGACAACCAAAGCAAAAAAAACCTCAATTTTTTTTTTTTTTTTCCGAATTCCGATTTGTTCGAGAACCAGGACGTTCGAAAATTGAGGTTTGACTGTAAAATAAATAGATGCAGCTCACTGACAAGTGCCGCTATTTGAGCTAATTTTAGAACGGTCCTGCGGGCGACTCATGCGGTCCTCACGGGCGCCCTGGCGCCCACGGGCACCGTGTTGGTGACCCCTGTTCTACGTGTTGCGTACAGTCCTCTGATTGTTTATTTTGCCTCGATCTACGGAAAACGTAATGTCTTCTGTTTGGTTCATCGGGTCTACATATTACGCCTGTATATTAGGGAAGCCACACAAAACAGCTTTACAGATTTTGGAATTCGGTCCACACAAAAGGCGCACCTTATTAAAAGACGCAACTTAATTTTTTGAGAAAATTAAAGTCTTTTAACCGAGCTTTATGGTGCGGAAAATACGGTGCAGTAGAAAACTGCAGTTAATCAGTATTTATGATACTGCTGCATATCATAGAAGAATAACAATTGACAGTAGTCCTTACAGTCATCCGAGACAACCTGTGGCCATGTCACAGTTTTCACAAACTATTGCTTTGCCCATAGATATCAAAACAGTGTTGCGCGACTTATATTAATACAACTTATGAAAACTGCATGGAACAAGTCGAGACTTCAGTCGAGATAAATGTCGTTTACTATGCACCGTTTTAATTGTTACTGGAGTGCTCTGTTTTTGGCGGTAACCAGCTGAACTGGTATGGTTCACGTGATACCAATAAATCAATATCAAGTCTCTTCTGTTCTTTATCACTGTTAACGGTTGTGTAGCCAAGCAGTGACATGGCCCTCTTACACACTTCCTGGATGCGCTTGACTTTATTGTGTGGCAGCGTGGTGCGCCACGCCTGGGAAACATCTGCAGCGTTTCTTGAAGTGATTTCAAAAGCCTCTTTTAAGGAACCTTTGCCTTTTCCATGAGTCAGCTTATAAATCCATTCCTCTAACTGATTTGTCATGTCCAGATCTACAAAGTCATACATGGCACTTATTTCCTCAAGTGGATTGCGGGCTACATCTTCATACCGAACCATTTTGTACCGGCCTTTTAGAAATGATGGGGGCTTCTGTAGGGCCCTTTCACTGATGCGCACATGGCTCCGGCAGATCTCCTGTATGACTTGGTATTGTATCTCAGCTGCAGGCATGCTTTTCTGCTCCAACACAACAGCATTATCACCAACAAAAGCTTTTGCAGACTGTTCTCTTGACCGCACCACAGCCCGGGGATCCCGAACCAGGTGAATAATGCGAAGGTCAAGGCTAGGATCCTCAAAGAGGGGGTAGAGAGATTCCAGTTCAAATATTCGCACTGATTTTAAGACCACATGACTGTAAGAAAAACAGGCCTCCTGCACACCTTGTAGGCCCACCTCACCACAAGTTTGCAAGCATTGAGTTTGATTGCTGAAATAGCCACGTGGTGTGAGAGAACAAGCCGGTGGTGAGCACAATGCTCGACTATGACTCCACATGAACAAAGAGGACATGTTGTGATGCTCTGGCAAGTAGGCATCAGTCACGGAGAAATCACAATGGAACACACTACGCATGAGATCCCTTACAGCCATTCGTAGTGTCTGTGCACCAGAGTTTCTAAGTTTGGTCCAAACATGCCAGGCAGGCTCCATGAGGTAGAACACAGATGGATGTTGACTGAACACCTGACCAACAAAGGATGATCCTGATCGCCATGATGACAGTAGCACAACATGGATTTTCCTATTGGAAGGGATGCAGTCGCAAGGGTTTAGCCTGATGTACCAATTGAAGAAGAGGACCACAGCCGCTCCATGCAGGATCAACAGGAAAACGATAGTGCTGAGGTTCACTCTGGAACGGAGCATGATTGATTGTGGATTGGTATCTTGAGCTTGTTGTTGATGCTTTTCCCTTGTGCAGTTGTACACTGCCTGAGCTGCAAAATAAGCAGGAAATGACAGATTTGAGGTAAGGGACTGACCAAAAAAAAAATACACACCAAACATATGCACGCACGCGCACATAGGTAGATGTAGGTACTTGTACAGCAGGGGTCACCAACCTTTCTTAAACCGGGAGCTACTTCCTGGGTACTGATTAAGGCAAAGAGCTACCAGTTTGACACACACTTCTGAAATAGTAAATTTACTCAATTTGGCTTTCACGATGTGTTATTATTGTCATTTCCAGTTCACATGTAAGTGTGATTTTAACAAGAACAGCAAAAATACAGTCAAACCTTGGTTTTTGACCACAATCCGTTCTGGAAGGCGGTTCGAGAAGCGAATCGGTCAAATTCCGAATCTATTTTTCCCATTACAAATCATGGAAAATGTTTAAATCCGTTTCAAGACAGGACGTTCGAAAACTAAGGTTTGACTGTAAAATAAATAGATGCAGCACACTGACAAGTGCCGCTATTTGAGCTCATTTTAGAACAGTCCTGCGGGCGACTCATGCGGTGAGTCCTAATGGGCGACCTGGTGCCCGCGGGCACCGTGTTGCGTGATCCCCCATATATTGCTAATAATGAAAAGTGAAAATCCGTGATGTCGAGTCAATATTTTTACCATATTCACACAAGACTTTTATTATTGTATTTTTTTCACTTAACATTTTATTGTATTTTTAAATACTTGATTGTATTTTTAAACACTTTTTAAACATTTTAAAATTACACTGACTTTTAGAAAAATTGTTTAGGTCCTTCGCTAAAACTCACAGTCCCAAAAAAAACTACCGTAAACGTGTCACGGATCCGCTCTGCTCTCGCCGTGCTGGCCGGTTGACGCGCCTTCGCGCTGGTCCACCAGGGGTTAGTTCCGCATTGGATCTGCGCGCGCTAGTGCTGACCGCTGCCACCTATGCCCTTGCTACCGGCTGATTAGGGCGTGTATTTAAAACCGACAAGCCCATCAATCTGAGGTGGTTTGTCTGCCTTGATACACGTATGCCTGCCACCTGGTTCTGCTATGCCACCTGATTCCCGTTTGCCTGATCCGCTGCGTAGCGCGATGCCCGTTTCCTGATTAATTGTTGAGCGAAAGCCTGTTTTTATGATCTGCTCTGGACTCTGTTTGGCTCGACCATCTGCCTGTTCCCGATCACGAGCTTGCTATGCCCGTCTGCTTCGATGAAGCACGACACATGCTCGCTAACAGGTGTTGCGCTCGATTTGGTTCCCCCGTGAGATTTGGTTCCCCCTGCCGCGGGAGCGCGCACGCCTTGTTTGGAAAGCAAAAATCCGATGCCGTACGGCGTCGTACGGCGTCAGCACTATGTTGTTTTCAATAAAAACATGAAGAATTTACATTTGCGTCAGTCAATTTTAATTTTTATAAAGGATTATTCTCATTTGATGTCTTTAAATTCATCCGCGTTCTGCCATTGAAGCGGGGTGCATTCAAAGACCAGTCGTACAGACGGAACACTCATTCACTTCACCAAAAAGCAACGATATAATTACGTGAGCTCTTTGCATAAGCCTCGATGCAAAGAAACTCCTCCTTTTGGGTACCGTTACATGCTACAAGGAGTATATATTACAAAGGAGACTTTATACTTAATTGTGATCATCATTCATTCATCGATTTTATTACTCAGGTATTTTCAAAGCAAATTAATATTGTTGTATTTATTAATTTGCTTTAAAATGACCGCAGTATAATTAAAAGCTGAATCTATAGCAATGTCAAACGTGTTCATTTAAGAAAAAGCCACACACGTTTTGTGATCAAATCTTTCATAACGAGAATGATTTGAGTGAATTGATTTGAATGAATAATTGAGAAGAAATTTCAGTTCTGAAGGCTCCTTTTGTCCCAAGCAAAGTGAAAGGTGGTGGGATAAAAATTGTAACAGGAACGCTATAAAAAATGTCAAGCCGTGAATATTTGTGCCCCCCTCCCATTTTGAGAACGGTGAGTCCTGGACATCGACTGGCTTTTTTTCTGTCTTCCTGGGGGTCTGTTCAGGTAGTGTGGCAAATCTTAACAGGTTCCCTCATTCCTAGCCCAAGTTACAGGGGGGGAACATATCCTCACGGGTGCCCCGTGAGGGTATTTTCCCCCCCCTTATTTTGAGAATGGTGAGTTCTAGACTCCAACTGTTTTTTTTTCTGTCTTGCTGTTTTTATCACTACAAATTATGTAATTGACGGATAAAACTTGAAATTTGTGTTTATCTGCTGGCTCTTATATTTCAGGGCGTTCATGCGCAACAAAGGGTGCAATGTTTCCAGGTGGACTTGTGGCACTGTCCCCCATCCCAGGCAACAAGATTCAACGTCTTGTGGTGTCTTTGCTTTGAAAGTATGCATTTGATTTACAGACTATATTTACCAAACTCATATCACTCAATTATGCAAAAACTTAATCAAACATTACTCAAAACTAAAAAAAAAAACAAATTTAGAGTTCATACAACAAAGGACTAAAACAAATGATTGTCTGACAGCAGATTTTTTTTGTACGATACATAGGCTAAAGATGGCAAACATTTAAGGCATTCTTTATGCACTGTCAACATCTGACATTGTCTTTTTCAGTTTGCAGAACATCTTCTTTCAAATGAAGAAATAGATTTCTCAGCAAAGGCACACGATATAAATAGGTACAGGCTGCAAATTGCCACCACACTTCTATTAGAGACTGGTAAGTAATATGCACCCAAGAGATGTTATTGCCACTGAAGGAATGAGGTCGAAATACAAAAAGTCCTGCCTAGCGACAAAAACAGATATGCTCAAACCTCATTGAATAAAGTACATAAGCAGACAAGTATACTCACATATTAAATAAATAAAAGAAACATTTTAAGCATATAATTATACCCACACACCAAATCAATAAAGAAGACATAACTAGACATTTTTGATAAATGGTAATGAGAAAGGTTTTTATAACTTTATCATCTGATCTATATTTCTGAGCACTTTGAAATAACAAATAACTTTTGATATATTGCCTAAATAGCTTAATGACCCTTAAGGAACTGTGTAATGCATGCCTGGTGTTTTTTCTCTAAATCATGGACATGGCCAGAGTCGTCTTGACCGTTCAGTACTTGATTGTATCTTATGTTTTGACTAATGCTAGACACCAGTTTTTGATTACTACTGAACGCTCTGCACAGAGGGAAATATTTTGGCCTAACAAAGAAACGATACGGTTGGAAACATGATTAAACTAAGAATATAATGACGTAAGCAACGACATGAAGTATCAAAAGCACAAACTTTACAAAGTCAGGTAACAGCAATAGATTAATGATGTCATAGCCAAACGCTAACATAATTTCGTACAAGATGACAAAATTGAAAGAATGAGGTACGACAGTGTATGTCCAAGATTGGAGAAGAATGTTCACAGGAAGGTTACGTGGAGATAAAACCAGAAGGTGCCAGAAGGAGCCACCCAAAGACTCAGCCAAAGATGATCGCCAAGGCCGAAAGACGGGAGGGAAGACAACAGCCCCCACCCGAGAACTCGGCCAAAGATGATCGCCAAGGCCGAAAGACGGCATGGACTTCCGGAAGGGTCACACAACACACCTGCCGCTGATCATCGACGGTGCTGTGGTGGAGAGGGTGAGCTGCACCAAGTTCCTGGGGGTGCACATCAGTGAGGACCTCTCCTGGTCCGCGAACACCACGTCACTGGCAAAGAAAGCTCAGCGCCGCCTGTATTTCCTGCGGAAGCTCAGGCGTGCATGTGCTCCTCAGGCAGTCCTGTCTACATTCTACCGTGGCACCATTGAGAGCGTCCTCACCAGTTGCATCGCTGTCTGGGGTGGTAACTGCACTGAACAGAACTTGAAGGCCCTGCAGCGCATAGTGAATACGGCTGGTAAGATTATTGGTGCTTCGCTTCCCTCCCTGAAGGACATTTACACCTCCCATCTCGCCCGCAAGGCAACCTCGATTGCCAGAGATGTGAGTCACCCGGCTCACTCCTTGTTTGACCTACTGCCCTCTGGGAAGAGGTACAGGAGCCTGCGCTCCCGCACCACCAGACTCGCCAACAGCTTCTTTCTCCAGGCTGTTAGGGCCCTGAACTCGCTACCCCCTTCTGCGTAGCGTGCGGCACTGTTGCGCTATTTTCGGGAATGTCTGCTGTACGCGTTTTTACGCTCCTCTTAATTAATTATTTATTTATTTATTGTTGTGTTATTTATTCATTATTTATTCAGCACGCTTTTGTTATACTTGTTTACTGTTTGTCTGTTGTGAGCCATGTCTTGTCACCGTGGGATAGGGGGGAACGAAATTTCGGTTTCTTTGTGTGTCTTTGGCATGTGGAGAAATTGACAATAAAGCTGACTTTGACTTTGAAGACAACAGCCCCCCCACACACACCAACAGCACCCACACACACCAACAGCCCCCACCTACACACCGAATCGCCCATAACCAGCACCACTCCCATGGAAGCAGACTCTCCTTCGAACTTGCCCCACCCCGAAGACTCATCACCCATCAAACTCGGCCCACACTGGCATGTGCAGCTGATATAAGATAACCAAAGAACCTTGAACGTTGCCTTTTCTGAATGGAGACTTTCCGCTCTTGAAGGGCCCAGCGCTGTATTGTACTTTCCTGAAAACAAAGCTGTCTGAACAAGAATTGTGATTGAACTCAACCAACCTGTATAAGTCTAATTTGTGCTTCAGTGTCTTAGCATTTTCCTAAATCTGAAGGAATCAAACGAGCACGCAGTGAGTAAATTGGATAACAGGTGATTGGCAATGGCTTTTGCCGTGAGGCGCATGTAACGCGCTCCCTAAATTGTGGACAGAATCCAGCACCACCCAAAGAATGGTCCTGACTGTGCTATCAATGCTATATACAACTCAGTTAAGTTTTACACAGGGAAGTACGATAGCAATTCTTCTGTCTTTGTTTTCACAGATGATTAATCTGATTTGTGCTTTGTTTGTGGGGAAGCTACACATGACACAGACAACAGATGGGTAATTATGTCAGGTCTTGTTAACTAATGCATGTGATGATGAAGAAATATATTGAATTACACCTTCGTTGTAAATTATTGGAAGTGTGCTGCATTGTATGATCTTGCTTTTTTCTTTGTTTACCAGATTCAGTGTGACGAGTGATGCAGGTGGTTCCATCTTGTATGTGTCGGGGAGCCTCCAACTGAAGGCTCTTTTTTGTGTACATGTACAGAAATTAAATGCTAAATATTTGAAGCTTGCTTGAAGACCATCTTGCTTTTTTTTATTCAAATTTATATTTTTTAAATTTTATTATTTAATTTTTTTTTTAATAAAGTTTAAAGTAATTATTTTTGATGTATGTTATATGATTAAGAAACAAAGTTGTTTGACCAAAATAAGGCCAAAGACATTGATAAAGTGCAGTAATAACAGTATCACTGCACAAATCATCAGAAAAAAACAGCTGAAGTCCAGCACTCACCGATCTCAAAATAAGGGTGAGGGGGGGGACACATCCTCACGGGATGTTGTTCCCCCCCTGTAACTTGGCCTAGGAATGAGGGAACCTGTTCAAATTTGCCACACTACCTGAACAAACCCCCAGGAAGACAGAAAAAAAAAACAGTTGGAGTCTAGGCCTCACCGTTCTCAAAATAAGGGGGGGGGGGGGGGGGGGGGGGGACATATCCTCCCAGGGCACCCGTGAGGATATGTTCCCCCCCTGTAACTTGGGCTAGGAATGAGGGAACCTGTTAAAATTTGCCACACTACCTGAACAGACCCCCAGGAAGACAGAAAAAAAGCCATTCGATGTCCAGGACTCACCGTTCTCAAAATGGGAGGGGGGCACAAATATTCACGGCTTGACATTTTTTATAGCGTTCCTGTTACAATTTTTATCCCACCACCTTTCACTTTGCTTGGGACAAAAGGAGCCTTCAGAACTGAAATTTCTTCTCAATTATTCATTCAAATCAATTCACTCAAATCATTCAAGATTCAAGATTCAAGAGTTTTTTATTCGCCATGTTTGAGCGTGCCAAACAAGGAATTTGACTTCGGTAAATCACAGCCTCTGTTCAACATTTAGGTGACTAACAACAACACTCAGCACATGTGAAGAACGAAAGATATTCTCAAACATCCCCAGATCTTAAACTCCCAAGAGGGCAAGGAAAAACTCAAAACTCCAGCTATGGGAAATGAGAAACCTTGAGAAAAGTCCACAGATGGGAGGGTCCCTCTTCTAGGATGACCAGGCTGCAATGGATGCAGAGAGGACACATAGTACAAACAGTGTAAACAAAAAAGGTGTGGAAAGCAGGATGTTATTGCACAGTAATGACTCTGAGACTCTAAGAGTGGTGTGAGTATGAGTATCTCGGTATGAAAGATTTGATCACAAAGCGTGTGTGGCTTTTTCTTAAATGAACACGTTTGACATTGCTATAGTGTCAGCTTTTAATTATATTGCGCTGTCATTTTAAAGCAAATTAATAAATGCAACAATATTAATTTACTTTGAAAATACCTGAGTAATAAAATGGATGGATGAATGATGATCACAATTAAGTATAAAGTCTCCTTTGTAATATATACTCCCTGTAGCATGTAACGGTACCCAAAAGGAGGAGTTTCTTTGCATCGAGGCTTATGCAAAGAGCTCACGTAATTATATCGTTGCTTTTTGGTGAAGTGAATGAGTGTTCCGTCTGTACGACTGGTCTTTGAATGCACCCCGCTTCAATGGCAGAACGCGGATGAATTTAAAGACATCAAATGAGAATAATCCTTTATAAAAATTAAAATTGACTGACGCAAACGTGAATTCTTCATGTTTTTATTGAAAAAAACATAGTGCTGACGCCGTACGATGCCGTACGGCATCGGGTTTTCGCTTTCCAAACAAGGCGTGCGCGCTCCCGCGGCAGGGGGAACAAAATCTCACGGGGGAACCAAATCGAGCACAACCACTGGCTCGTTAGCTTGCCTCGTGTTGGCTCGTGAGTGAACGATTTGTTTAAAAAGAAGAAATCCTTTCAGTGAACGAGAATGAACGAATTACTTCCTAAAGTTATACGTTCTTTTTTTCCTTTCATATAACTATAACCAGTAGGTGTCAGTAATGCCCATTGAAGCGGGTGCCACCTTGCCGTAAAACAAAATGAAGAAGAAAATGATGTAAGTTCCCGTTCACGAACGAGTCGTGAATTGCATTTCCCGTTCACCAACGAACGAATCTGTGAGTGAACAAATCACTCACTGAGTGAATCACTCAATGAGTGAATCACTCAATGAGTGATTCGCATTTCCAGTTCACTGCGAGAACGGATCAGTGAGGGAACGAATCCTGGCTTTCCCGCTCGCAAACGAGTCAATGAGTGAACTAATGAGTGAACTGTCTTCCTGTGCATCAACGGATCAGTCAGTGAATATGTTGCGTCTCCTGGCGTGAACTATGGAAGCCAGAATGTAGATTTACGATTTACTTATAGTATGTTTTAAATAACGTGTATGCATATCCATTCATCCATCCATCTTCTTCCGCTTATCCGGGGTCGGGTCGCGGGGGCAGCAGCTTTAGGAGGGACTCCCAGACTTCCCTCTTCCCAGCCACTTCATCCAGCTCATCCCGGGGGATCCCAAGGCGTTCCCAGGCCAGCTGAGAGACATAGTCTCTCCAGCGTGTCCTGGGTCGTTCCCAGGGTCTCCTACCGGTGGGACATGCCCGGAACACCTCCCCAGGGAGGCGTCCAGGAGGCATCCTGATAAGATGCCCGAGCCACTTCATCTGGCTCCTCTCAACGTGGAGGAGTAGCGACTCTACTCCGAGTCTCTCCCGGATGACCGAGCTTCTCACCCTATCTCTAAGGGAGAGCCCGGACATCCTGCGGAGAAAACTCATTTCGGCCGCTTGTATCCGGGATCTCGTTCTTTCTGTCACGGCCCATAGCTCGTGACCATAGGTGAGGGTAGGAGCGTAAATCGACCGGTAAATTGAGAGCTTTGCCTTTTGGCTCAGCTCTCTCTTCACCACAACGGACCGGTACAGGGTCCGCATTACTGCCGACGCTGCACCAATCCGCCTGTCGATCTCGCGCTCCATCCTCCCCTCACTCGTGAACAAGACTCCAAGATACTTGAACTCCTCCACTTGGGGCAGGATCTCATCCCCGATCCGGAGAGGGCATTCCACCCTTTTCCGATCGAGGACCATGGACTCGGATTTGGAGGTGCTGACCCTCATCCCGACCGCTTCACACTCGGCTGCGAACCGTTCTAGCGAGAGCTGGAGATCACGGCCTGAAGAAGCCAACAGCACCACGTCATCTGCAAAAAGCAGAGACGAGATGCTGAGGTCCCCAAACCGGACCCCCTCAACGCCTCGGCTGCGCCTAGAAATTCTGTCCATAAAAATTATGAACAGAATCGGTGACAAAGGGCAGCCTTGGCGGAGTCCAACCCTCACTGGGAACGAATTCGACTGCCGGAAATGCGGACCAGACTCTGGCATCGGTGATACAGGGACCAAACCGCCCTTATCAGTTGGCTCGGCATCCCGTACTCCCGAAGCACCCTCCACAGAACCTCCCAAGGTACACGGTCGAACGGCTTCTCCAAGTCCACAAAACACGTGGATTGGTTGGGCGAACTCCCATGCACCCTCGAGGATCCTGCCGAGTGTGTAGAGCTGGTCCACTGTTCCACGGCCAGAACGAAAGCCACACTGCTCCTCCTGAATCCGAGGTTCGACCTCCCGACGGACCCTCCTCTCCAGCACCCCTGAATAGACCTTACCGGGGAGGCTTAGGAGTGTGATTCACCTGTAATTGGAACACACCCTCCGGTCCCCCTTCTTAAAGAGGGGAACCACCACCCCAGTCCGCCAATCCAGAAGCACTGTCCCCGATGTCCACGCAATGTTCAATCTTCCGGTTCAAGATGGCGGCGCCTGAACATGCAGCGGCCACTCTCTGTCCCGTTCGGTGTTTTGTGAGTGTTTACTGAGTGTTTGTCCGGCAGTTTTGTGTGTGTTCGTCTCGTGTGGTACGTCGTGCTACTAGTGCGGCGGGCATGTTCTGCTTGACAGAGGGTTTTATGGCGTTCTGGACTTTGGTGCGGAGAGATTAAGGGCGCTCGGACTGCTTCGTCATGGAGCGACGCCGGACTGGCCTGCTCTTCCTCCCCCGGTTGGACTGCGTCGTGAGCTCGGACTGCTCCGTCCTGGAGCATTGTTGGGATGCGTCGGCAGCGGAAGAGCGGCCAGCGCAAAGACGTCGGGCCAGGCTTGCGGCCGGACCAGCTCGCCCAGCCGTGCCGTGCCCGGCCATTCTCCTGGCGTACGTTCGTTCGTGGGACGACAAGATGGGTTGCGTTCGCCTGATAGGATCCACGAACCGGACAGTGCGTGCCTGCTGTGTGCTCGTGTTCACAGTGGCCTGGTTTTGACTGTCATCTTTCCGGACTCTGCTGTGCATCGGGAGCGGCTAGCGTGCTATCACTCTTACATGTTCATCTTCTTGTTTTATTTTTACTGTGTTGTTTACTTGTATGTGCGTTGTGAACTCTGTCTTGTCACCCTGGGATAGTGAGAAACGTAATTTCGATCTCTTTGTGTGTCTTAACATGCAGAGGAATTGACAATAAAGGAGACTTTGACTTTGAATGTTGTAGAGGCGTGTCAGCCATGACAGCCCCACAACATCCAGAGCCTTTAAGAACTCCGGGCGGATCTCATCCACCCCCGGGGCCTTGCCACCGAGTAGTTTTTTAACTACCTCAGTGACTTCGACCCCAGAGATTGGAGAATCCGCCTCAGAGTCTCCAGGCCCTGCTTCCTCAATGGAAGGCGTGGAGGTGGAATTGAGGAGGTCTTTGAAGTATTCTCCCCACCGACTCACAACGTCCCGAGTCGAGGTCAGCAGCACGCCGTCCCCACTGCAAACAGTGTTGACGTTGCACTGCTTCCCCCTCCTGAGACGCCGGATGGTGGACCAGAATTTCCTCGAAGCCGTCCGGAAGTCATTCTCCATGGCCTCACCAAACTCCTCCCACGCCCGGGTTTTTGCCTCAGCAACCGCCAAAGCCGCGTTCCGCTTGGCCATCCGGTACCTGTCAGCTGCCTCCGGAGTCCAGCAGGCCAAAATGGCCCGATAGAACTCCTTTTTCAGCTTGACGGCATCCCTTACCGCCGGTTTCCACCAGCGGGTTCGGGGATTGTCGCCACGACAGGCACCAACGACCTTACGGCCACAGCTCCGGTCGGCCGCCTCAACAATGGGGGCGCGGAACATGGTCCACTCAGACTCAATGTCTCCCGCCTCCACCGGGACGTGGGAAAAGCTCTGCCGGAGGTGGGAGTTGAAGCTCTTCCTGACAGGAGATTCTGCCAGACTTTCCCAGCAGACCCTCACAGAGCGTTTGGGTCTGCCAGGTCGGACCGGCATCTTCCCCCACCATCGGAGCCAACCCACCATCAGGTGGTCATCAGTTGACAGCTCCGCCCCTCTCTTCACCCGAGTGTCCAAAACATGCGGCCGCAAATCCGATGACACGGCTACAAAGTCGATCATCGAACTGCGGCCTAGGGTGTCCTGGTGCCAAGTGCACTCATGGACACCCTTACGTTTGAACATGGTGTTCATTATTGAAAATCCGTGTCGAGCACAGAAGTCCAATAATAGAACACCGCTCGGGTTCAAATCGGGGGGGGGGGACGTTCCTCCCAATCACGCCCTTCCAGGTCTCACTGTCATTGCCCACGTGAGCATTGAAGTCACCCAGTAGAACGATGGAGTCCCCAGAAGGAGCGCTCTCCAGCACTTCCTCCAGGGATAACAAGAAGGGTGGGTACTCTGAGCTGCCGTTTGGTGCATAGACACAAACAACAGTCAGGACCCGTCCCCCCACCCGAAGGCGGAGGGAGGCTACCCCAATGTGCAGGCGCCCAGCCGGGGGGCAATAGGTATACCCACACCTGCTCGACGCCTCTCACCGTGGGCAACTCCAGAGTGGAAGAGAGTCCAGCCCCTCTCGAGAGGGCTTGTACCGGAACCCAAACTGTGCGTGGAGGCTAGTCCGACTATATCTAGTCGGAATTTTTCTGCCTCGCACACCAGCTCGGGCTCCTTTCCAGCCAGAGAGGTGACATTCCATGTCCCAAGAGCCAGCTTCTGCAGCCGGGGATCAGACCGCCAAGGTCCCTGCCTTTGGCCGCCGCCCAGCTCACACTGCACCCGACCCCTTTGGCCCCTCCCACAGGTGGTGAGCCCATGGGAAGGGGTGTATGCATATATATGCCTAAATGTTGTTATTCAATACATCGACTGCAGTTTCACATTAGATTGCTGGTTTGAAATGTACTTTTATTATTATTATTATTATTGTTAGGGTTTTCCAGGTTATCTTTATCATAGGATTATGTTGGAATGCAACAAAGATGCTTCGCAAGTAATGGATACGCTGATGTACTGTTTCTTTGTTTTTATTTTTATTTTTTATTGATAGCATTCTGGTAGCCTAAGGCAAAGGGACCGTGTAAGAATTTTCCTGCTAATAACATCTGGCCAGCAGGTTTTTCGCTTACACAATGAGTTTGATCTGGGGTATTGAGGTAATGCCTCATCTTCACTGGAAAGTGTTGCTATCATTGTTTGTTGTTTTTATTTCTACTGTTCTACTTTCTTCATTATATGTATATATGTGTTTTTTCTTACTTGTCTTTGTTGTTTGGGGTGGCATAATCATATATAAAACAGATTGATCACGGGATGAGGAAGATGACGAAGGGCCCCACGTACTACCGGCATCATTAGCGGCTTTGCTTGTAAGTGACACGGAGGACGAAGAGTTTGAAGGATTTAATGATTTGGAGTGACACAGAAGGTTTGAAAAACTATTATGGCTTTTACGCACGCCCGGTCCTACTCTACGGAGCTCTTTTTAACCTCCGTTGATGGAAGTCTGGGGCCGGCGCCCGACCGGGTGGCTGTCTGGGGAGGGTGGATGGGGCTCGGACATGGCTTTTACACACGCCCCGTCCCACTCTACGGAGCTCTCTTTCACCTCCGTGGATGGAAGTAGGGGGCCGGTGCTCGGCCGGGTGGTTGTCCGGGGACGGTGGATGGGGCTCGGACATGGCTTTTACGCATGCCCGGTCCCATTCTATGGAGCTCTCTTCCACCTCCGTGGCTGGAAGTGCCTCCTCCGGGGATGAAAGTCCACGCCGCCACATGCCTGGAAGTCGACGCCGGTGCTTGGGGCCGTGTGGCGGTTAACTATTTATGTTATACCGTAATTTCCGGACTATAAGTCGCGTTTTTTTTCATAGTTTGGGTGGGGGGGGCGACTTATACTCAGGAGCGACTTATATATGTTTTTTTTTCACAAATTTTTACTTGATCATTAAGACATCACTTACAAGTATAGTTGACCACTTCCCATGTTATTTTTAGTATAGTTGATCACTTCACATGCTTTTATATCTTTATCTTGAACATATTCAAAACATAAAAAATAGAGAAAACATCAAATAAAGCAATTAACACTTTAAAGCACCATATCCAAGTCCACTGTCTGCTGTATGTACACTTGCTCCATTTTTGCTCCTCTTATATTTATTATTATTATTTATTATTTGTTTATTTATCATTTATTCAACACTCTTATTTAATCATTGTTAGTGCCTTCTTGGGTTTTTTTTTGTGTTGCTTGTATGCATATGTGTACTATCTCACCGAGGGATAGTGGAAACATAATTTCAATCTCTTTGTGTGTCTTAGTATATAAAAAAATATATCGACGATAAAGCAGACTTTGACTTTGATAAAACAACCCAAAAAAATTATATTTTCAGACGAAACTGGATGAGGGCGCTCTAAATTTTACCGTTGGCCGTGACTCATCAACTGGGTGGGCTTAAGAAAAATGGCACCAAAAAGAAACTCATATTTTGCAGGTTACAAACTTCAAGTTGTAAAATATGCAGCTGAAAACAGTAATCGAGCAGCAGAAAGAAAGTTTGGAGAACCGTGATGTACCAATGGATTACTATTTCAAGTGACGTCAGTAGCGCGGCGCGCCGGTTGTTTACATACAAACGTGCCCACACAAGGACTACCGGCATCATTAGCGGTGATCATTTCTAAGTGACACGGAGGACAAAGAGTTTGAAGGAATTAAGGATTTGGAGTGACATAGAAGGTTTGAAAAACTATTATGGCTTTTACGCACGCCCGGTCTCTACTGAGTCGGGGGCCGGCGCTCGGCCGAGTGGCTGTCCGCGAACGGTGCGCGGGGCTCGGACATGGCCATTACGCACGCCCAGTCTGTCTGGAAGTCCACGCCGCCACACGCTTGGAAGTTTGTTTTGTTTAATAAAGATCCGTTTACCAAACCCACGTCTATCCTTGTACTTTGTTAACGCTACAATATAGTTATATAGTAGATCTGTGGAATAAAGACGAGGCTGACGTCAGGGCGCACGCGCGGCGATGTTGACAAAGGACGAGGAATTTGATCGATGGATTTAATGGAATTAAAGCGCACGGATGGTTTGATAATATTATTGGCTTGTATTATAGTTATTTGAAATATAGTTTATCTATAGTTATATGAGCCTGTGAAATATTTTGAAGCGCAAGCGCCTTCAGCCGTGCGCACCCATTGTTGACAAAGAACGATCGATGGATTTAATGAATTGGAGTGACACCGATGGTTTTATAAACATGTTATTCATGTAATAGTTGTCCTTAATCACTCTATATATTACGTCAGGCCCGTTCTCAGCTCTTTGTTTGTGTTTGTCACGTTAGCATACCTATCGTTTAGCCTGTTGTTGCTATTTAATGAATTGGAGTGACACCGATGGTTTTATAAACATGTTATTCATGTAACAGTTGTCCTTAATCACTCTATATGTTACGTCAGGCCCGTTCTCAGCTCTTTGTTTGAGTTTGTCACGTTAGCATACCTATCGTTTAGCCTGTTGTTGCTATTTAATGAATTGGAGTGACACCGATGGTTTTATAAAAATGTTATTCATGTAATAGTTGTCCTTAATTACTCTATATGTTACGTCAGGCCCCTTCTCAGCTCTTTGTTTGAGTTTGTCACGTTAGCATACCTATCGTTTAGCCTGTTGTTGCTATTTAATGAATTGGAGTGACACTGATGGTTTTATAAACATGTTATTCATGTAATAGTTGTCCTTAATCACTCTATATGTTACGTCAGGCCCGTTCTCAGCTCTTTGTTTGTGTTTGTCACGTTAGCATACCTATCGTTTAGCCTGTTGTTGCTATTTAATGAATTGGAGTGACACTGATGGTTTTATAAACATGTTATTCATGTAATAGTTGTCCTTAATCACTCTATATGTTACGTCAGGCCCGTTCTTAGCTCTTTGTTTGTGTTTGTCACGTTAGCATACCTATCGTTTAGCCTGTTGTTGCTATCGTTTAGCCTGTTGTTGCTCGTTCATGACTGTTTTTGGTGTGGGATTTTGTCGAATAAATTGCCCCCAAAATGCGACTTATACTCCGGAGCGACTTATATATGTTTTTTTTCACTTTTTGGGGCATTTTATGGCTGGTGCGACTTATACTCCGGAGCGATTTATAGTCCGGAAAATACGGTAGTTATTTGATATATTTTATTTCATGTAGCAACTTGTATATGTTTTTATCGTTACAATTCAGTAGTTGTTGGCTCGTTGAACTCTTGTTTTCTTAAATAAAGTGCCTTTTACCAAACCCACGTCTTTCCTTGTTTTTTGTTAACGCTACAATATAGTTGTTTACTAGATCTGTGAAATAACGACGAGGCTGACGTCAGGGCGCACGCGCAGCGTTGTTGACAAAGGACGAGGAATTCGATCGATAGATTTAATAATTTAGAGCAGACCTGGGCAAAATACAGCCCACGGGCCACATCCGGCCCTTTGTGCGTCCCTGTCCGGCCCGCATGAGGCCAATAGTAAATTATATTTGATTACAACTTAATTTAAAATAAAAAAAACTGTGTCGTGCGTGCAATACAACTGTTTGGCTTTTATTTTGAAAGGTGTCGCACTTCCGTGTAGCGTACCTGTATGTGAGCTGTGCGTGAAGGTGAACAGTGCGAAGTAATGCTGCCCGAGAAATGTGTGCTGACCCTCAGAAAAGAAAAGTTGACAAGGAGTGCCGTGTTTTCAACAAGACATGGACTGCCAAGTATTTCTTTAGAGAAATGAAAGGTAAAGCCGTGTGCCTGATTTGTACACAGGTTGCTGTGTTTAAAGAATATAATTTGAGTCGTCACTACACGACCAAGCATGAGAAAAAATACATCTGTCTGATTAACAGCATGCAACAGAGGCTGATGCATTGCTAGAGAAACTGCTCGCCCAACAAGGACTTTTTATCAAACTTCACACCCAGAGATGCAGCGGCTTTGTCATTTGAGGAAAAGCTAAAGAAGTTAAGAATAAATATTACTGATTAATGATTGTTTTTTTATTTGACCTATACACCACAATTTCACATAGCTTAATATAAATATAAACAGAATAATTGTATTCTTCTAATTACCACTACGCACTATTTAAAATAAATAATTTAGTGCATTTTACAATGGAAGAAAATTGAGCAGGTTTAAGTTATCGTAGGTATGGCCCTCTGACACAACTCAGGTTTTTCATGTGGCCCCTTGTAAAAATTAATTGCCCATCCCTGATTTAGAGTGACACAAATGGTTTGATAATATCATTGCTTATATAATAGTCATTTGATATATAATTTACGTATATATCGTTATATGGGTATGTGGAATATTTTGTAGTGCAAGCGCCGCCAGCGGCGCGCACCCATTGTTGACAAAGGACGATCGATGGATTTAATGAATTGGAGTGACACAGATGGTTTTATAAACGTGTTATTTATGTAATAAGTTTTTGAATAACTCTGAATGTTACGTCAGGCCCGTTCTCAGCTCTCTGTTTGTGTTTATGTCACGTTAACATACATATCGTTTAGCCTGTTGTTGCTCGTTCATGTCTGTTCTTGGTGTTGGATTTTGTCGAATAAATTTCCCCCAAAATGCGACTTATACTCCGGAGCGACTTATGGTTTTTTTTTCACGTTATTGTGCATTTTATGGCTAATGCGACCTATATTCCGGAGCGACTTTTAATCCGAAAAAATACGGTATATATAGATACAGAGGCTGTACTTCCTGAGACAGCTCAAGAAGTTCAACCTGCCGCGGGAGCTGCTGAAGACCTTCTACACTGCCATCATCCAGTCTGTCCTCTGCACCTCCAACATTGTCTGGTTTGGATCGGCCTCCAAACAAATCAAGCACAGAATGCAACGGACAATCAGGACTGCAGAAAAGATAATTGGAATCAACCTCCCATCTATCCAAGACTTGTACCTGTCCAGAACCAGGAAACGTGCAAGTAACATCACTAAAACCCCCTCTCACCCAGGTTGCAGTCTTTTTGAACTACTCCCCTCCGGATGGCGTTCTAGAGCTCTGTACGCCAAAACCAGCAGACACAGAGAACGCTTCTTCCCCCAGGCTGTTGCTCTGATGAACTCACACTACTCTTAGACTCTCAGAGTCACTGCTGTGCAATAACATCTTGCTCCCCACACCCTTTTTGAATCGTCTACACTATTTGTACTATGTGTCCTCTCTTCATTCATTGCAGCCTGGTCATCCTATATATATATATATATATATATATATATATATATATATATATACGGTTGACTAGCTCAATCAGTAAGTCACATGACTTACAAACGGGAGACCCAGGTTCGATTTCCCGGCAGGGGCACAATATGAGCAATGAGCGATTACCTTACCAACAGTCAGTGTGGGTCCTTAGGCAAGACCCTTAACGATACCGCCTACCTCAGAGATAATGAGAGTACAAGAAACGAAAGACATGACTGCTCAGACGTCGCCCGGACAAACAAGGTCTGCGTCAGGTGCTGGGGAACCAGAGCACCCTGATGAAAAATGGGCTACTGGAACAAGACACAAATGGGCGAGAATAAGGATCTGTTGGAATGCTAATACTCCAGCAACCCGAGCGAGAGGGGTTACATGCGGAGAATGCGGGAACAATGGCAACTTCGATACCCACAGTCAACACTATCGGCCAAGCAACTAGTAGCTCAATGTTCCAATACCCATAAACGGCACCTGCTATCACAGCTCGAGATTGATGAGATACAACACAAATGCCATAGCGAAGGTCAACCAAAGCACCAGGTCAGAGACGAGTTAAATCCATGTACAAGTCCAGAGGTTGGGTACGAAACCCCAATAAGCACAATCAAGCTGAACGAGGCAGCAACTGACCTGAAGAACAAGATCATGGCGAGAATGAATGCTCGGGAACCTAGATACACACTGCAGAGGCTAAGTGAAGTACCCTCAGAAAGTCTCCTCGAAGATGTGAATGCAGCACTGACAACAATTCCTACGGCTACCATCACTGAAACCAATGAGCTGATATACACCTCAGCAGCAGTGATCCTAGAAATGCTTGGCTACAAGAAGAATGACCATATGCGACCACAACAGTGCCCACCATGCAAGAGAAGGCTGGAGGCCAAAACCAAGATAGCACGGAGAGAAGTGAGCCAAATGACAGAGGCCCAGAAAGGTGCAATGAAAAAGCAAGTTCCCAAGAAATACAGCCAGATGCCCATACCTGAAGCAC